>NW_027142358.1:10803579-11403579 GCF_026170545.1 Melanerpes formicivorus
AAAACTTGTTTAGTTCTACTCAGAAAAACTGGCATCCAGTTGTTTAATTTCTGAATCCATCAGGAGCAGATAACATTATATGAAGGCAGTAGCAACTGCTGTGTTCACAGACTGAATTACCAAAGAGATAAAAGATGTATGTTGATATACAGAAGACTATGGAAGAAAATTTCGATCTCTTATGGGTTGCAATTTTAAGTGGACATTAAGCAGTGAATCCTAACTGGGCTCTTGTCAGTATTTGTAGGGCAGTGCATTATGTTTACCTTTTTGCTGATTCATGCCCAACTCTTTCAGAATAACAAAACCAAACAGTCTCTGTTAGGTATTTTATTTTAAATCAATGATATTATCATAAATTGCTAAAACAATCAAGTCAAGTTAATACATAATTGATATGATGGCAAGATGGCATTGTCTAACACAGGGACTATGTAACATTACAGTAAGGTATAACATGGGAGAAACCTCACCTGAGCTGATAGCAGAACTCCACTTGAATCTGAAATGGCAGGCTGCAGGACCAGGAGTCCTATAGAGATACTATCTTTGTTTATTTTGTTATAGTGTCTATTAATCTGAAGCATGGACTAGGAGTATTTTCTACCCCATCTGTGTTAAATTATCTACAGGTTTTGAGAACCTCTCTATGAGGAGAGGCTGAGGGAGCTGGGATTGTTTAGCCTGGAGAAGAGGAGGCTCAGGGGTGACCTCATTGCTCTCTACAACTACCTGAAAGGTGGTTGTAGCCAGGAAGGGGTTGGTCTCTTTTCTCTAGCCACCAGCACCAGAACAAGGGGACACAGTCTCAAGCTGTGCCAGGGGAAGTTTAGGCTCGAGGTGAGGAGAAAGTTCTTCACCAAGAGAGTCATTTGTCATTGGAAAGGGCTGCCCAGGGAGGTGGTAGAGTCACCATCCCTGGATGTGTTCAAGAGGGGATTGGATGTGGCTCTTGGTGCCATGGTCTAGTCATGAGGTCTGTGGTGACAGGTTGGACTCAATGATCTTTAAGGTCTCTTCCAACCTTGGTGATACTGTGATTATTTGTCCTACTAGATATGCTCAGGGTGTCACCTGAAAGAGGGAAAATAGCAACGGTGTCTCCTTTTTATCTAATTGCCTTCTAATGAAAGTTGCCATCCAAGTCTTTGGAAGTCATTCCTTGGCTGGGTGACATGCTTTCCTTGCTAGGAAAGCATTCCTAACCACAGAGCCTCTGGCAGCATTGGTGGAGTGCTCATCTCTTGAGGAGAAATTTGGCCGGAACAATCATGCCAAAGAAAGATTATATGTATTCACTGGTCTGCTCAGGGAGCAGGATTATAACATGGAAATCGGGGTGCTTGTCTGAAAGTGAGAAGTCCCTTTTGCAAAGCTGTACATCTTTTGAAAGAAGCTTCATGAGGCTAGGATGAGGTTGATGTTATCATTTTGGCTCCCAAGTTGGTGAGATGGCTAGAAGACTGTGGAGTTGGTGTGTTCAGTTCTGTCAGCTTTTTACATTTCTGTCTATGACCTTGGCACTGTATAACAAACACCTAACCTTTCTAATGATGAGTTTGATTTTTGAGAGACTACTTCAAAGCACAGAAGCTAAGTTCCTAGGGACCCTAATTCCAAAGGCTCAGATCTTACCCTCTGTAATTTAGTTCAATTGTTTCCTACGGTGACAGTATAGACTAATGCACTCAGAAGTGTATTTGCTCCTTGTGGTCCTGGGGGTAGTAGTTAAAACTGACAAGAGCAAAGCAAGAAGCAGTAACAGTGTCTTACTGCAGAAATCCTCAGATTTCCTAATGGGCTATCAATATTTCACTGCCTGAAAGTGAACATTGTCTACTTTATTATCTCTACCAGGAAAGAGGAATTGAATAAAAGATAGTTATAAATCTGAACCTTTCTGAGTGATTTATCAAGTAGTTGGAGAATTTGGAATATGAGGGTTAAATCTGGAAAACAGCTGTGTTATGGACTGAATCAATGTAAAATCCTTATTCTCTCATACCCTGTTTAGTTTGTTCATGTCATATCAACATAGGAAAAGGAGATCCAGTTTTGCATTCCTTACTCAAATGCACAGTTAATGTCAAAGAATCATCTTGTCTGAAAAGGAGTTGTGATAGGTCTGAGTCAAACCAGCAGGACTGGGCAGTAGCTCATACACTACACACTAATTACTCCTTAGCATAATATTGTATACCACAAAAACTAGAGACAAAAATATTCACACTGACTGTAAAAAGATCTTTCTACCCTTCACCATATCCTAAGGTACGTTTTCTTTTTGGGAATAATGATATACTGAACTTTCAATATAATCAAGTCAACATTTTCATAGTTTCATTCAGGGTTGGAAGGGACCACAAGGATCATCTAGTTCCAACCCCCCTGCCATGGGCAGGGACAACCTACACTAGATCAGGCTGCCCAGAGCCTCATCCAGCCTGCTCTTAAACACCCCCAGGGACGGGGCCTCGACCACCTCCTTGGACAACCCATTCCAGGGTAACATATTCCTGCCATTATTATTGCTTGGTGAAGTAGTTCTTGCCAAGTTTAGCATCTGCTGATGCAAGTGGTAGGAGGAATTAGGGAGAGAAAGAACTGTTGTTTCTAGATTTTAATTCTGTGATAAATTATATCAATATGTCAACACCTTGCAGGTAGTATTTTACGGATAACTTTATTCCAGTAAAAATGCAGTAATTCTTTTATATCAGAGCTAGAATGTAGCAATATAATCCCTCATAGTGCTGGATTAGAAGAGATATTCTTTGATGTTGCTATTGCAGGTAACAAATATCTGATTACAAACCCCACTCTCATATTCAACCTTAAAAGCAGATATGATTTTTTCCTTCCACTATTTTTAATGGAAAGCTCTTGTTGAGCCTTTCTAATAGTTAAACCTTCCTCAAAACCCAGAAAAATACCCACAACTGTTCAGAGCTAGATTATGTTTATTTATTCTTGTGTTAGTTTAGTTTGAAAATTAAGTAAGCTATTTTTCCTATTTTGAGTACTTGTGTTTTCCTTTATGTGTGAAGAGCCATCCTAGCAGACTTCTCTCCGTTGCACCACATGATACTTTTCATTCTCATCTCCAGGATCCTGTCAGTACAGCAAGTTTTCTCAGTCATTCAGTTTTGAACAAAGATGAATTTAAAATATGGACTATTGTGAAACAGTATTCCAGGTGAGGTTCAAGCAACACTTTTTCAGCATTATGAATATTTGACTGTTTCCACTGGAATTGTCTAACCTCATATATTCTGGTATCACTTTTGGCATTTCACAGCTGTATCATGTTAGCATCTCAGTCTTTTCATGGTCAAGTAATATCTTGTTCCTTCTGTTGTTTTGAGATGATGAGACTCTTAGTCTAATTTAAATTCTTATTATGAGTTGCTAAATATATACTTGTACTTTCTATATTACTTTTCATCCCATTTTACTACTATGGCCTTCATGAGCCTCTGTTTCTCTTGTGTGCTATTCCGGTTATTCTCTTGTGGACACCACCATCCTCTATGGCTTTGTGTCATCTTATGAAACAAAATGGCCACAAAACTGAAAATTGAGAAACTTTTCTGACTACCTCTGATCTCTTTTCAGCATCTCCCTCCTAGCAAAATTTCCATCAACCTCACAATTCTCTCAGCTTGTACCTTTCCTACCTTAACAAACATCTATTTATGAAGCATAACATCGAGCACTCTGATGCTGACTTTTTCTGTGCCCAGAAACTCTTCTATTTTCTCAAAACAAACCATCATAAAATGTCTCACACACTCTGATACATTTACTGTAAATTCTTACTTGTAGGTCTGTACAGTTTCCCATGAAACAACCAGAACTGTCAGGAGAAATTAAAAATGCATGCATTTAAAATATAGGTGATGATATCATTAACAGATGCGGCTTTGTGATGCATCAACACAATATTCAATAGCTAACTCCCCCTCTTAACAGTGGGTGACAGAATACAGTAGCAGAGTAATTTTATATAAATGCTTGTCTGACCTGCTTTTTCTGTCTATTGGTTTCTTCCCTCAGAATCAGTGCCTTCATGTGTACTCTAATGCCTTCATTTCTTGTCTGTTTTATGATTTTATGCTCCTCTGAGGTCTAGATATTAGTGAAGCACAACAGAATTGATTTTTTCCTTTCTTGCTATGGACAGCCTCAAGCAGAGATAATTACCTACGCAAAGCTGTCTGTATACTATTGAAAAAATGGAATTGAAATGTAGAGAAGCTTGGAAAAGTTTTAAAACTTGGACAGCATTGTAAAACACCTTCTGTAATTTGCATATTAGCTATTGTAATAGTGGAAAAGGTTTATAATTCTTCAGCTGCAGACTCTCAGCACTTGTTTCTTCCTATATATTTTTTGGTAAATACCTTGTCATTCATAATTTCCTGGGAAAAGGAGCGAGTGTGTGGTTTTGACTCATTTGGTCAGATGGCAACTACAACTTGCTAGACAGAAAACCCTTTTCTTTAGAAAATGGACAGAAGCTATGATAAATAGGTTTTTCCTCCCCAGAGAAGAGAAAAATGACTGCTTTTTTTAATAACTTCTGAATTCCAGCTAAAAATTATAAAAAGGTAACGTTTTCTACAGATTACTTTAGACACCTGGTTTTGAACCACAGAACCACCTGTGCTGTGTTAAACATGAGAGGAAGGAAGTACAGTATACAAGGTAAAAAGTACAGGGTGAGGCAGCGTGATGTATCCCTTAGGTCAAACAAGAGGCTGTTTGTAAATGACCCTTCTGAGGCAGACATATGACTTCCCAAGATTGGAGCATTCTACAAAGGGATGCATAAATAGCAGTTGTTCACAGCAAGGGTTATACTATATGGCTATTAGAGTGAATAGAAGCAACTCACTTCTTGCCAATGACAGGAAATAAGGTCAAGTAAAGATAACAGGTCTTTGAATTAGAGGTTTTCAAAATATTAGTCTTACGCTTTCGGTATGGAGTTGAATAAGTGATTCTCTTTAAAACGTCCTACTTTTAAAACTCAGGGGCATTTGAATCCAAGCATATGAAACAGCAATCATTAGGTTTTATACCTGCCCTACTCAGCTTCACTTACTCCAGAAGGCAGTACAATTAATAACAGAGCCAATCTGAATGTAAACTATTAAAAAAAAAGGCAACTGAAGACTTTTGGGGATGTTTTATTTAATCTGGATGTTCTTTTGAAAAAGAAAGGAGAAGAAATCATGAAATATGTCAGTGCTGTAATGACATTGCTAAACAGCTGAGTGAGTTGAGAAAGTAACATTTTGTATAACAGTATATTGTTTACTACTAATTTGTAGTCCTGTGGTGCAGGAATAGTTCTCCTTTTCCATAACCTTTTAATGCATTAACTACACAATCCATTTCCAGAGTGACTAAAGCTTCAGCTTTCATCTTTGGCATTTGATAAAAGAAAGCAGATCTTTTCCTGTTGTTGAATGTGCCTCATAAGTCATCATCCAAAACCAGTCATTACCATGTTTTATAAGGGAAGCATTTAATATCAAAATTTGTTAGGGAAACAGTTTTACAGTGATTCCTAGAAGTTCAGTCTCAGTTATTGCCCTCTTAGCTCATCTCTGCAAATCTTACAAGGTTATTTTGCCTGTAAATCATTTAAAAATGTAAAACAATTGGATTTGTGGCAGGTACTTGAAATTAAAATACAGGCATAGGCGTAGGATAATTTAAACTCTTTATAGATACATATGACGTTCAGCAATCACACAATAAGTGAACCTATATAAACTTGTTGCATAATAGGGTGAATTCAATAGAGTGAACTCAAAAGTAGTGGAGCTGTCAGCAACAGTGAGGATGTGTGCAAAACATGGAAAAAAAAATGGAGCATGCCTTTTTTGGTAGTCCCACCTAGTAAACTAGCACTTCCATTAAATTTGTATTAGTATTTTGTGTAAAAATCAGAAATGAAAAAATAATTAAATGCCCAATTATTTCTTAAACCAGATAGAAAGCTGGAGTAGTTTTTGTCTCTACTGTGTATGTAGTTCATATGTTTAGTAGTTGTATAATTTGGTTTTGTACATATATTGTTCCTTCAATAAAATACAGATCACTGCTAGCTCTGCAATTTCTGAATGGTTAGTAGCACAGACTGACTATATGTTTTCTTCCAGTTTTTGTGTATGCATTTGTGTTTCATGTCAAATTCATAAGGAACAATTTATATTTTTTGGAAGACAACAGTAAGTCTGGTTAGCAAGAAAGGGTAAAAAATCTTGATGGTCATTAACATGTGTTAGGTAGGCTATTAAAAGAGATTAAACGTCCTTTCACATTATCCCTTAATCATAGGCAATTTCCTCCATGCAGGAGTTTCATACCTTTCATAGGGATGTCAAAATGGCCCATCTAAGTAGATCAGCTGCAAGACAAGGGAAGAAAAAAGTTCACACATTTGTGTCCCTTTTGTAATGCTGCAGCTCCTTCTTTAAAATGACAGAAAGCATATTTCCACTTGTGGGTTTGTGTTTAAGTGAAAAAATCTTTCTCCTTTTGTATTTTGTGCTTTGTTCAGTCACACATTGCCAGTGACATTAACTAGGTGATCTATAAATACTGTTACTACCTGAGCAAAGTATTTGTTTCTGGCAAGAGTGCACTCTTTATGCAGAAGAAATATGAACTATTAAAATGCATTTATTAAAAATGAATATTATATGTCCATTTCATACCTACATGACATATTCTTCAGCTTACAGAGTGACCTATAATCTAGAATGAGATCTGTAATAAGAAACAATTGCTAGAAATAATTCTAAGTCCTGTTGTATTTTAAAGGTTGCTCCTTTGAAACCGTAAGACAAAGTTACATCATTAAAAATGTTTTCTTCACTACTATATATCTCTCTAAATGGTGGGAAACAAAATAAGGCCTCATCAGCTATATGGCATCAAAAATGTGTAAATCAAATCCGAATTGTAGACTGACTACAAAGGAAGGGTAAGACTGTCTTCCTAAAGCATAGATACTATTCCAAGGTCATAGATGCAACTGCTTCATCTGCTTGTGGAAAAATTTTTCCCAGCTATTATTTTAGTATTCTGGGACATGGCTTTGGAAGGATAGGGTAAGGGGGAAAAAAAGGTGGGGTGGGAACAAGTAGGAAAGTTATGTTATATACTTTGGAGATTACCAAATCTAAGCATCTTTTATTGTTCTGCACTCTCAATTTTAGCCATGGTAGTGACACAATGCTTATTAAAGACTACAGAAAGGCAGTAGTGTGTTTAATGTGGTCTTCTGAGCAGCACGACAGAAAAATTTGCTTCTCATCCATTTCCAACAATGAACAGTTCATTCATAGGACAAAAGGAGAAAGATTGCTGCTAATCAGAAAACCAAGAGAAAGGGAAAACGAACAAACAAACAAAAAACCCCAACAATTCATGGTCATCATCTTCCCACCCAGAAAAAAATCTGAGCTGGTCCATCTCATATAATATCTATGGAGACCTTCATTATCCCATATATGCCAAAAGTACTCTAGTGATGCACTCACCTCAGTCTAGATGTGCTGGAGGAGGAAATCTACTCCTTATCTGGAATTTCTCAAAGTTTAGCAGTACTTCCCTCTACAGTTTTGAGTGTACTCACTCAGCAGCTGCAATTCAACAGTCAAGTTTTGTTAAGGTGTGACTTGGGACATGCATCCCAACACACAGTAGCAGTCAGGATTGGCTGTATTCATTTCTCCTGGTGTTGTGTCTACACTGAGAGTGTGTTTCTTATCCCTGTTTCTCTATAGATGTCTTCAGGTCTCCAACATCTGTTCGCCTTATTGAGGGAATGGGAGAGGGAAAATAAGAATTTCCTTCTGCAATTCAACATTTGACTTTCTCGACAAATGTTAGTTCTTCTCTATTTTTGACCATCCTTGTGTTATCTAGAAGAATGCTTTCTTTCTCTTTCCTTCTTTCCCCCAGATTTAACTTTGCTGATTTTGAAAAAAGGATTTATTGAGTTGTTCTTTAAATGATGTGCAGAGTAGCATTAACTTGACAATATGATCTAGTTCTTTGTGGTTTTATACATATGAAAGATGATCTATTTCATGTTAGTCTTTTCTTCGACTCTTCATCAACTTTGATGGTTGTGTATTTCCAGCATATATTCAGTGAGCTCCCTAAAGCAAATCTGAGTGCTATTTGGCTTTCCCTCTTCCTTGGGTCTTTAACTTTTATTGAAAAAATATTTGAGGTACTCGTTATTCTTTAGAAGATTTTTACCCAGAGTTCAGTGATTGTTAGCTCTTTTATTCATGTTATAACACTGGCACAAAGCATGGTATTTTTCCAGGGATTGAATAAGCTTTTTGTTAACTTTCTCACGTTAAACCTTATTAGACTCAAATGTTTTGCAACTCCTTTACTTTTGCCATCTGTACCTAGGAGGGATGTACTAATTCAGTGAGCATGACTCTGCTTCTGTGCCATGACTATGCAGAGCTAAACAATTATTTTGCAGTTTTCACTAAATAGTGAGGACATGCATTGAGGAGTTGAAATTCTGAGTTGAATATGTCATTCACCAGGGGACTCCGGCAGATACAATTTAAAGCACACTAACACATAGGAAATAGGAGTAAGAAAAATGTAAAGAAAACTCCTTGGGACTGCAGTACTGAGGTGCTGCATCCATAGTGACCACACAGAGGACAGGGGAATTTTAAAATACATCTCACATGGTGCTCTTCCTGAGTTTAGTATGATTACTTTAAGTATTGCTTCCATCCCAACCTTTGGAAGGAAAGTTAAAGACATAGAATCTTACATAGTCTGAAATTCCTGAGGGCTTAGATGAAAAATGCTTATGAATTGTTGTACAAATTTGAGTACACATTTGAGTTCTTCTTCTTTGCTATCTACACTGATGTAGGGTTTTTTCCTCTTCTTGCTTTATGTGTATGGACTTTCTCTGTCTATTGTAGCAACATCCAAAACCATTAATATTGTAACTGAGGTGCCTGCTGAGTGTTTCCAACACTTACCCTGGGAGGGGCACACATGCTAGTAATGATCTCTCCAGCTGCTGCTAAATAAATCATAATGCCATCTTAAAAACATTGACAAAATAGAACCAGATTCCATATTGAAAGCTGGCCAATCTTTCATAGGAATGTCTTTCACAGAAATTCTTGGACACCTGTTATAAGACTTACTCTTCATTCTTAATTAAAAGACATCCATAAGTATTTTTATTAAATGCCTAAGCACATGTGGCCATCTCTTTTTTTGAATCTTATATTTATTTTCTGTAGAGTGTAAAATCATGTGCCAAGCATTGTAATCTGTGCAAGGTTTGTGATTTGAGGGCCATGTCGAAATGGGGAACCTGAAAGATGAAAAAAATGTATATGTATATATCCAACATATAAAACGCTGCCCTCAAATGCAGGCACTTCTCTTTTGTTTTGTTTTGAGCTGTCTTCTAGAAATGAAAATATAATCCCGGTATCAGTTCCTGCTAGAGAAGCATGAATATATTAGAGAGAATGTATTACACGTGTTTTAATAGTAAGGCATGAAAACATACAAGGAATAAGGTTTTAATAACTCAATAATACTTCCAAACTTTTGCATAAAGGTACCCAGCTGAAATCAAGTTCTTCAGCTTTGAAGGTTGATCTCTAATTTTTCTGCTTTCCTGTTCTATGATGAATGGATAGGCTTCTGCCTTACTGTGTAGGTCTTTCTTGTAATTTCTTTTTGCATTTTGTAATCTTTTCATCTTTATTACCTGAATTTTGTTTTCTCTGAGGCAAACTGCAGTTACAAAATTCATCACCAGCCTAGTGCATTCCAACTTACTGCTAGCTCTTTAATAGAGAGTTCCTTCAGTATTTTGCTTTCAGCAGCGCTAGGAAAACCTTTTAATAGTCTTTCTGAAGCACAATTTTGGGACAATTTTCTCCTGTGTATCTGTGAGCTCTGCAGACCACAGTCTGCTGGCAACACAGGCTTTCAGGTAGTCATGTCTTGTGTTCCTGCTATATGCTGTCCTTTGGAACAGTGTTTTCATATTGTTTTAGCATTACAACAGAGTAATGGTAGTTGTCTTGAGAAGGTGAAAAGGTGAAATAAGTGAAATAGTCTTAGGGTATGGAGACTATGGAGAGAACTGTATGTACACCAAAACTTTTAAAACTTTCAAGACTCCTTAAGAGAAAGAATTAGGAAGCAAAAGCTGCAAGTAAACTTTTAATGCCACCTAAACAAGCTTCATAGCCTTCATATGCAATAAAATCAGTCCACATTACAAGGAACAGAATGTTCTGTAGAGTGGAAGGGGCTGTGTGTTCAGAGGCAACCAGTGCTAACATTACCCTACATTTTCAGTGCATAGGGCTACTTACATGCTGAATTCTGTGACATGTGAGAACTATTCAGATGTGGAATGAAAATTAGAGAAGCAGTTCAGCACCACTGGATGCTGATCTCTTCTTATTTCTGAAAGTTGCTGATTCACATGAGCTCCTAAGCAACAGAGGACAATTGATTTGGCAACACAATCTATTGAAAATTAGCACATACTTGTATACATTTTGGTATCAGTTACCAGCCAGTTGTGACTAGTATGAGTACTAGTGTGAGATCAATCCAACATATAACATCATGGGTATGAACAAGAAATACCACCAAGAATCTTACATTAGAGGTGATGTACCACACACCTCTTAATTTAAGATCTGTAGAAAACATTGTCAAAGCATGAGGCCCTCCATGCCTTTTAACTTGTTCTATTTATTGCCTAATACCTTGTAGAAATTAAATCTACTGTTTACACAAAGAGAATCTTTGAAATGACACAAAGTTCAATGTTAACATGGTTTATAGACCATTCCCATGCCCACAGTGCTAGAAAGTCTGCCCAAGGGCATAGGAAAGGTGTAGTCTTGTTTGGAATGGCTTCATGTGGTGGAGGATGTAACATAATCACTGGAAAATAGAAAGTAATAAAGCATTTTGGCTTAAAGACTGAATTTACAGGGTTTGTTCCTCTAGTTTGAACATAGATAAAGGAATGACAAGTTGGTTTGGGGTTTTGATTGGTTGTTGTTTTGGTGGGGTTTTTTGTGTTTCTTTGCTTGTTAAAGTTTCTTCTTCTAAGCTTGTACTTTAAGTCATTTTGCCTTGTGAATATTTCATGGGTAACCATGCATATCTTAGACGGATATTTTGTTCATTAGTGTCTTTTCTAACATAATATGAATCAAGTTAAAATTTAATGGTTGAACCACTGAGACTATTAACTGTTCCCTATAATAAATAAAAAGGGGAGTAAAAACCGTCTGGGGTATTGTCATACACAAAGTACGCAAAACATCTCATCTGCTTTCTGGCATTAACCCAGCTGAGACCTAGCTACCATGTAAAAAACAGATTAAACTAACATCCATCAAGGTGAAAGATAATTATTGCTTGTGTCAGACAACACCTGTTTTTGCAGCATTCCTCAGCTGAGTTAAACTAGAGACATGCTGAAGCTTTCCACTGAATTTTACTTTTGACAGTTGCCTGAAGCAGTTGTGTCTGTGAAACACCTTCACCTCTTCCTTTGTTTACTTTTTGAGTAGACTAAAAATGTTAAAATACTACAGAGGAAATTTTAAAATTAAGCAGAAAATCCAGCAGCAAAATGTGTAAAGTCAGTGCTAGATGTTTATTGAAAGATTGTTATGCTAGTTGATCTTTCATGAAGTCCATATACAGATCTGTTGGAAACATTAATTTGACAATGAATTCTGCTAATGTTACTCAAGTGAGTAATCTCACTTACTTCACTGGAAGTTCTCAAGAGTGAAAGTAGTAGTCCATAACATACAGACAATATACTCCTGCTATCTTTAAGCAACACTGTATAGGTCATCACAGACATAAATTTTACAGCAAGGTCCTGCCAAGACAGCTTAGAGCCCATGGATCAAAGCACATTCTGTTACATGAAAAACAATGATACATATGCATGCTATAGCTCTCATAGGTCAGGTTACAAAAGGATCTGAAGTTTTTCTGGTTTGTTTCGCCTTTTTGTGAGATGTAGTATAATGTTTGGTCTTGTGACTGTACTATTTGAAATAGATCTCTTTTGAAACAGAACTTAATTTTTCCTCTATATAGAAAAAATGTTTAGAAAACCTCTGTCATAACTGCTCTGCAAAGTACACTCTAACCTGATCAGGTATAATACTTAAAGGTCCAGAGTTCACTTACATCAGAAGGGTCTTTTAATCAATTGAAGTGGAGTTTGGATGATACCTGGTGGAAACGCCAGGTGTATTATTATGCTAAACAGTAGCCTCTAAATTAATTTGTTCAGAGGAGATGTTGTTTTAGAAAAGAGAAGGAAGTGCAAGGTTTAGTAGACTACAAACCACAGTGAGCCAAGAGGGAAGAGAACTGGAAAGGAGTGCAAGTAATGGAACACAAATCATCCCATTAAAAACAAAACTGCCATTGCATGGTAAACTATGGTAAACTGTTCAAAAGGTAAAGAAAACCCCTCTGCAAAGAACATGCTTCCAAAGGGAGAAACACAGATCCATAGCAGAGAACAAACTGAGGTCACAGATGTGATATTTATTGGGGCAATAGATCCAGAAGCAGCACAGCATGCCTCATTGCAAAAGGAGGCAGCAGTTAACAGTGATTGGTACTAGCTGGCTTTAGTGACACACAACTTCTAAAGACTGCACTCAGATTTGAAAACAAATATGACTAAATGGAGAGATGTGAAACAGATAAAATGTGTAAGTCAGAGGCCTTAAAGGAAAAGGTACTTCATAAAGAAGTTAGTGAAGGCAGTTGCATCAGTACAGATAAAAGGTGTAAGACCATCTTGTAGGAAATCTTTGCTGAACGATCAGAGAGAGGAATGATTTGGGCTACCTCATCTATTAAGAGTTTTATCTGAGAGCATGTCAGGGCAGTACGGTCACAGCAAGGACAGTGCTGACACCACCCACAAATAGGGAGTTTGAAAGGACAGTAATGTTTCTTTTTCCATTGAAAACTCATTGGGAGGGCAGACTTTGGTCAGCAGGGTATGTCCTTGAGTAGCCATACTCCCAAGAGAATTAAGAGAGTGAGAAATAGAACATAATCAATTGAGAAGACTACAAATTGATTGAGTTCAATGAACATCTCATTAAAAAAAAAAAAAAAAGTAGTAGCCTGTATAGATCCTTATTTTTTTAAAAGA
The DNA here is from genome assembly GCF_026170545.1 of Melanerpes formicivorus. Lineage (NCBI taxonomy): Eukaryota > Metazoa > Chordata > Aves > Piciformes > Picidae > Melanerpes > Melanerpes formicivorus. Next base: position 10,816,838 of record NW_027142358.1, read on the forward strand.
TTTTAATAGTAGGGTTTTTATAAAGATAGCAATAGCAGTATTAAGAGAACTAAGTACTGATAGAGGAAAGATAGTTGGTGATAAAATATGCAAGGACATTAAAGGAAAAGGATGCTTTGCAAAATTTGCGGTGTTAAGACAGATGACAGAATGACCAAGAAAACAGTTGATAATACTCTAACAACGTTGCCACCTTTATTTCCAGAAATTTCAGAATAATAGATGGCCAGAGACTCAGCTGTAATCTGACAGCACAGTAACTGAAGGCAGTAACTGAAGAGTATGCAAGCAGTAATAGTGTGTCTTAGGAAAGATTTTTAGTGATGATGCCTCAATAGAGGGTGAGGTCAGTGGAGAAAGCTGTCAATTATTCAAGCTGGAAATCTACATTGCTGGGAGCTGTATTAATAATACACCTGGTACTGATTACATAAAAGCAGTAAAGGAAATACCAGAAAGAAAAGATTTTAAAAAATGCTCTTTTGTTTAAATGTATGAAAAATGTTTCTTTGCAGTTATAGTGACAAATGTGGAAGGTCTTTGTGCATGTCTTTACATCTCTCTTAATGTACTGTCTGGTGCTTTAGAGTAATGGGCTTAAAATGATACATCAAAACCTAGCTAAATAAAAGGTATAATTGGTGATTAGAAAAGTGTCATGAGATCAATGAGAGAAACCAGATAATTAGCTCCCATGTGATGTTTTTCAGAGTTTTATTTTTCAAATTAATCTGAGTACACACTTAACATACATTCTTTCAAATCCTAGCCATAAACAACATTGTTATGGCTATGAAACACAACAGGTCTTTGCCCTGGAGTTTATAGCCTAGAATGCCATCTCTGTATTTCTCCCTGTGTTAACACTTTAACCTCTAAAACTATCTGAAATTGTCCAAAACTGATAGAGGAAAAACAAATGCCCAGGGCAATGTCCAATCTGAAGAACTAATCATTGCAATTAGCTCCCAAAGAGGAGATGATCACAGCTGGAATTTGGTTCAGAGAACTAGTCCACAGATCATGTGGGCCAGCTGAGTCCCATGTGATAAAGCCTCACTCATTTTTCTGCATGACACCATATACTTAGTACCAGTGTTGACCATGGCACTACAGTTATCTTACAGATTCTCCTGCTTCACAACCTCCAGGAATATAAACAGCTAAACCCCTTTTTACAAGTCTCTCACTCACTCATATCTGCAAAAAGATGTGTTTCTGACACATCTTTTTGCCTGTTTTTCACAAATTCAGTTCTTCTCCATTTATTTCTGTTCAGAAAGATGGCTAAAAATGTCTTCTCCTAAACTGTTATTTGACTTGCCTCTCTCTAACAATTGTTCTCGCCATACTCTAAGCTAGCAAAAGTGATTTGTCTTCTCCTTTAAAGAGCTTTGTAGCTTATATGGGCTTCTTATTTGGCACCTAAAGGTCGACTCCTATTTTTAATCTGTTAATGACGCCAGTGTCTATTTTCCACTTGTTACATTTTCAAAAGAGCATCAGAGAGCTTTCATCCATATATTTGGCAGAAGCTCCATTAAGAATTTCTAAGGAAGTGCAACCTATTTATCTTCAATGCCTTTAGATACAATGCCTAAAAAAATTGCCAACAACAGACTGCTGGGGTCCTGAGACGCCTGCTCCTCAAGCTGACAAGTATTGTTCTGGTGTTCTGTTGTAAAGCTCTGTTGTAATTTGTTCTCTTTTATTGAACAGAAGTGCTCTTTTGGGCAAGGACTTAGGGACATTTTCTGCTTTGCATTTATGCAACGTTGTTAGGACCTGCAGTGATGCCAACAGAAGAACACTTACTGAAACTGTCTATAAAATTATGTCTTCCACCTGTATCTTACGAAATAGCTGCATGTTGGTTTGCATTTGCTACTTTGTTGCTTCTTACTTGACAATTACTCAAAACAGCCCCAGACAATTTCAGCAGCACTGCTTGCTTGTAAACTCTCTTCCTCCAAATCTCTTAAAAATACATGCATCGGTGCTGCAGTCCAACAAGCCATTTTTAGAACTGATTTGATTGATGCTTCTCTAATAGGTTGCCAGTACAAGCCCTACAACAAATTAGAAAGAAATGGGAGATCAGGGGCATGTACATAGTCTACAGATCAAGGGTCAACTTCCTATGTCTCACAGTGGACTCAGTGTTTCAGTTGGAGAATGGGTTTGACATACTATTCTGAGCTTCCCAGAAGTGAGACCTGAAGAATAAAACACATATTGGTGATCCACATAGTGGGGGTAACAGACCCAGGGGGGCTGGCAACAAAATCTTTCCTATAGGTTATCATCCAGATGCCAGAGGTAACTTTTTCCCTGGATGACAAAATGGGTGCCAACATCCACTCTTTGATTTTCGACGAATTGCAGCTTCCAGCCTTTTCACAGCAGCAAAATCACTCCCACGTTATTGGGAAAAGAAATTCTCCTTGTGTTGCACAAGACTTCACTGGAAAGTAAGTGGCTGCTCATAAGCTGAAGGGTAAAAATGTGGTGGCATAGTTGCAGGGTGCAAATTGCACCTTGGGACCAGCCTTAATTGGATCTGTGATTCTTCACAGGGAATGCTTGCTGGAGTGTTTAGCGTTGTGGGGGATGGGATGGAGAAATTAAACTCTATCCTTTGTAAAGTGCAAAAGGTTAATTCATGAATCTAGGGTGTGAATTTAGATACTTCATGAAGAATTGTTTAACTAATCGAGCAACTAGTCAGACGATTTTTTTTTTTTTTTTTTTTGAGACCTTTGATACCAATACAAGTGTTGGAGGGTATGAAATGCGTTATTTGATTGCTTTAGATCAAGTCCCTACATGAAATTTCAGCAGGGTGTTGCCCTTCAGATGGTAAACCAGGGACTCATTGCCAGCTACTTCACGACGTTAGGACACTGTAGAGTACAGGTGGGTCCTGAAACTAAGGAAATTTTTTAAAATCCGCAGTGGTCACTGACGGGACTCCCCGGGTTTTAACCAGGGGGGCCTGGATTCAAATTGCGGGTGCCACATCCCCTTCCAGTCAATGCTGCTAGCCCGTCGCCCGCCCCGAAGGAGCCGGCCGGCTGCCGTGTGGAAGGAAGGATGTTCTCGAGCAGCCTGTCTGAGGCAGGCTGAGCGCGGCCGTTGGGCGCGCGCAGAGTCGGTGGTGTCAGCGGAACTCCGGAGCCTCGCCCGGGAGGCTTCCGTGGCGGGTCCCGGGGCCCTAGCGTCTCTCCCCGCCGACGCACCATTTCTGCTCGGCCTTCCCCGGAGCGCAGCAGCTTTTCCTTGCGGTGGCTTCCCTTCTTTGCAAAAACCCTCCCTGGTTCAGTGCCTTTTGCAAGGGAAGTAAGAAGATCCCGGTAAGGAGAATTGCAAGTGCAAGACTGATGGGTCTGCAGTTGGCTTTGTGTGCCAGTTAAACTTCTTCCTTATCGTTACCTGCATCTGTATGACCTGCTAATTGCGTGATTAAGAGGGGAGTAAAAGTCCCAGGGCGCGGCCCCAGAGGGTAGAGCTCGCTTAATTTGATGTGAAGCAGCCGCCGGTAGGTTACATGTTGATGTCTGGGTTTGCGCACATCCGAGTGAGCAGCAAGGAGCGCCTTAGAATCGCCGCTCAAACGGCAACCGGTGCAGGAGCGCCTGGCTCAGCCTGGCAGCCGCTCGCGCCACCCTCCCGCCTGCCTCTGCCGCTGGGCAGCTTGCAGCACAGGGCCGCGCCTGCAGAGCCAGCCCCTGGGGGCTGGGATTCATTCTGCTCTATTGTGCCGCTTTTTGGCTATTTATTTATTTATTTAATGCGGCAAGGTATTTCCTTTTCTCTTTCTTGTAGAACGCTATCCTCTTGGGTGAACAGAAAAAAAGGAGCGGGTATCTTCCATGTAAAACCTGCCGGCAAACGAAGTGGAGCGGCTATAAAGAGAGCTGTGTGCACAGGCTTTGGTGTTAAATGGCAAATTTGGGTGATTTAGTTGGACTAGAAAGTAATACCAAACGTCTTTAAATTGTTTTAGGAATTGTCTGATTCTTGAATTATTCTTCCTGTCATAGTTGAGCTGAATAGAAACATAATTTTATTAGTAAACTGCATCACAGAGGCGGTATTAGCTGTAATGTCTCTGGGTTGGGTTTGGTTTGAGTATTTTTGGACTCTTTTTGGATGGAAGAAAGTAGTTAGTGACTCCGGTTTTACAGGCTGTGAAATACAGGTTCTTGTGCAGTATGATTGTCCTCATGGGGAATTTATAGGGAGCGAACGGTTGTAGGGGGTTTATCACTCATCTGTTGATATCACAAGGCTCCCTTGAACCCCATGTAGCATGCAGTCAGCTTCTAATATCGTCAGAAATCTTTGTCATTCATATGTGCTAGGCAGTTATGAAACTGATTGTGAACTTGAAATATAGGACATCCTGCAGGGTCTTAAAAGCAATAATAATAAAATCTGGGGGTTTTTGTTTGGTTGTTGTTGTTTTTTTTAGTTGGCAGGTCTAAAATTCATAAAGCATGAATTGAGACTGCTGTAGAATTTTCAGTGACATTAATGATCATAGCAGTCATATGCAAGCAGGATGACATTTAGAGTCTGTGAGGAGCATCAGTACAGGAATCTTAAATGCACTATTCTCCCCACCCCCCCACCCCCCCTTTTTTTTTTTTTAAGAACTTTTTCTGATATATATCAGGAATACAGGTGACAAACTTTTTCCTTTTGGAAAAATATATTTCAGTGCCTCCATAATAAAAAGAATGCAGCCTGAACATAAAAATTAAATAGTGATGCAGGGAGCCAAGTGAATTCATGTGTGCAGAGTATTTTTTTTTTTTTAACTAACTTTATCTGTGAACTCCCAGCCCTGGAGCCTATTTGAAGTAAGATAGGAAGCTTCAGTCTTGTCACAAATGCAGCTACAACTTGTCCTGGGGAAGCCTTCGTAATGGGGTCAGGTAAAGTTCAGTGAACCACCAAACCAGCACTATTTCAGAAATGCTAAGGTGCTCTTTCCACTGATCTCTCCACTCTCTCTGCCTGTTATTAAACTGGTAGTTTTTACAACATCAATAAAGAACTTTCCTACCCAATTGCCCCAGACAAAGGCCTGAAAGCTAGGTTTAAACTATGAAAACTTTGTGTTAGGTTCATTTAGATTGTTTTGCTGTGTCAAATACTCACTTGAGTTCAAAAGTTCAGATGAACCATGAACTTTGTCATTTCACAGCAGGCAGTTCTACAAATATAATTGAAAAGGGAAAAAACATGTGATATTTAAGGTGCATTTGTTGTTCTGTGTGGAATATAGTTGTAGTTCTGCATTTTCCAAGTTCTGCTTGACTTAAAGAAACTTTAAACTATTCAGAAGATGGGGAAAAAAAAGCTAAACACAATTAAGCCAAATAATTCCTTGATCCCTGACCTTTCAGGCTTTCAAACCAACACATATTCAGTGACTAATCATTACTGCACAAACTAAATCCAGCTAATCTTCTTAATAAATTGTGAAGTCTTGTATGTCTCATGGTTTCAGTGATGGCTTTTCTCCCTGTCTGGAACATTGCAGAATATCAAAACAAATGGGTCATGGCTTCATGTATTTGTTTAATGTTTGAATCTATGTCATCTCATGATACAGTCTTGAGTTGAGCAGGTTTTACAAGCATATGTGAAGTATAAGACTGTTAGGAATGAAAAATCAGTCAGTGCAATTTTCTCTACTTACTTGATACTAAAACTGTGTGGGCAAAACTAGTTTGTGCAGAACTATTTTTAAAACATGGAAGAACTTGTAAGAAATTCAGCTCCTTTTCTGTGAAAAGGAATTCCTTTTATCTACTCTTTACTTCCTCCTAGTAGGTCTGGAGACTTTGTCTATCAGGAGGAAGCAGCATTTCTTTTTCAGACTTAAATTCAGAATCAGAAACAACTGATTTAAGGATGTTGCTCCTGACCCTAAATTGTAATTCAGGGCTTCCCAGAACTGCTACAGCTGTTTGAAGTACCAACGAACCCAAACATGAAATTACCTGAAATGTACTTTTTAGTATCATATATATTTTCTGATGTTTACATTAGAATGAGTTTGATTTTTTAACATAATGTAAGATTTTGGACCTTGTTTTTTGAGTTTTATCATATAGTTACAATGCTTTTGGAACTTCTACTTTAAGGAAAATACAAAATAATATTAGTCTTTTGTTAAAATTGCTGTATTTGGTCTCTGTGTGAATCATGTGCTCTTTGCAGGAGCCATTTAGTTGTTTGAAATAATCAATTGCTATTCCTGCATTACTTAGCCAAGAACAGATACGTACATAGGGAAGAAATTAGCAATCATGTTCTTTGTGAATGAGGAAATGACAATTTTTTTGGCCATCTCCAGCAGTTCAAAATGTGTGCTGCTAAGCTCATAGTTGTAGTTGAGATTGTGACTGAGCCTGTGGTGTGAGTTGTGATTGTTATTAGGATCACTGCTCTATCTTTTTTTTTTAAGAGTATGTTGCATGTCTTGTCTGATAGTTGCAAATATTCATTATCATAGAATTGTTTAGGTCGGAAAAGACCTTTAAGACCAAGTCCAACCGTAGCCCCACTACTACAATCACTTATTAGTATCCTGATGTGCTACATCTGCACGCTTCCTGAATACCTCCAGGGATGGAGACTCCACCACCTCTCCGGGCAGCCTGTTCCAACGCTTCACCACTCTCTCACTAGGAATTTTTTCCTGATATCCAATCTAAACCTTCCTTGGCACAACTTAAACCCATTTTCTCTCATTCTGTTGCTAGTTACTTGGGAGAAGAGACCACCACCAGCTTCACTACAACCTCCTTTCAGGGGGTTATAGAGAGCAGTAAGATCTTCTTTCAGCCTTCTCTTGTCCAGACTAAACAGCCTCAGCTCCCTCATCCACTCCTCATATGCCATGCCCTCCAAACCCCTCACGGGCCTCATTGCTCTTCTCTGGACACACTCCAAGACCTCCATGTATTTGTTACATGGTGGCACCCAGTACTCAAGCTGTGGCCTCACCAGGGCCAAGTGCAGGGGCACAATCACTTCCCTATTCCTGCTGAACACACTGGTTTTGATACAGGCCAGCATGCCATTGGCCATCCTGGCCAGCTGGGCACACTGCTGACTCATGTTTAGCTGATATTTTCCACCAGGCTGCTTTCCAGATACTTTTCCCCAAGCCTGTAGCATTGCTTGGGGTTGTTGTGACCAAAGTGCAGGACCTGGCATTTGGTCTTGTTAAACTTTATTCAGTTGACCTCAGCCCATGGATTTAACCTGCCCAGATCTCTCTGCAGAGCCTGCCTACCCTCCGGCAGATCAACACTCCTGCTTAATGTAGTATCATCTGCAAACTTGCTGGCAGGGCCCTTGGGGACACCACTTGTGATCGACCACCACCTGGATTTATCTTCGTTTATCAGAACTCTTTGGGCCTGGCCATCCAGCCAGTTTTTAATCCAGAAAAGAGTATGTCTGCCTATGCCATATGCTGCAAGTTTCTTGAGGAGAATCCTGTGGGAGACAGTGTCAAAGGCTTTACTAAAGTCCAGGTAGGCAACATCCACAGCCTTTTGCTCATCCACTAGGTGATTCTTCTAGTTGTAGAAGAAGATGAGGTTGGTCAAGCAGGACCTGCCTTTCGCGAACCCACGCTGCCTGGACCTAATCCCACTGTCACCCTGCCCTTGCCATGTGAGCAAACCCAAGATGAACTGCTCCATAATTTTCCCTGGTATTGAGATCAGGCTGACAGTCCTGTAGTTCCCCAGATCCTCCTTTCAGCCCTTTTGTAGGTGTGTGTCATGTTGGAAAGCCTCCAACCATCTGGTACCTCCCTTGTTAACCATGACGGGACATTTTTATTTGCTTTCTTTTTGATGTTAATGTATTTGTAAAAAACATTTTTGTTAATGCTCATGGCAGCAGCCAGGTGGAGTTCTAGGTGGGATTTTGCCTTATTGATGCTCTCTCTGTATAACCAAACTAGATCCCTGTAGTCCTCTTGAGTTGCCTGCCCCTCTTCCTTACTCCCTTTATGCTGGGTAAAAATCACTGAGCAGTACAACAAGCTTTTCAGAATGCTAGGTCTAGGTGAGAAAGGCTGTCTTCTGATACCATTCCAGCCCTGTTTCAGCACTTCTGGAGATGTGTTGGTGGTAGGAGAGTCACTGGAGATGAAAGCCATAGTCTGTATCATCACTTGGACTCTGGGCAGCCTTCTGTATTGTTGTCAGCAAGTCACCTTGGACAGTGGGATGCAACCTAGCCTCAGTAAAGGCACAGAGATATCTTTAAGCTAACTGAACATTCTGCCCCTTCTCTGAAAGCTCTCAGAAAATCCATGTAGATGTAGAACATATGTAGAATCTTCCTAGAGTGCAGCACCATGTGTAAGTTGAAGAGAATTTCAGGGGTGGTCATTGTTTTTCAGTTAGTTTGGGTTTGCAAGGTATGGTTTACACCAGAGTTCTGTGTACTGAAGGTAGAATTAAATAATGTTGAGGTGGCCCTTCGCTGCTTCCAGTTGTTGAGACTGCTATAGCAGGTTAAGAGCTAGGAAGGACAGTTATTTTTAGTCCTGCTCTGAATACGGCCAGTGGTTGTAAACATAATTGTTGTCTTCTATATGGGAATAAGAGTTTTACTGAAGAATATTTTACTGAAATCAGGCTGCAGCACTAATAATGTTAATGTGTTACAGTACTTTCCATTTTCTTGTCTGTTTTACTTAACTTTAGTGACCTAAGAGTAGCATTTATCTTTGTATGGATATCTTTGCATAAATAGATGTTTCTGGTCTAATTCACTGTGGCAGATCCTAACAGATGAAAACTTCTAAACTGGTCTCCTAGTTTTATCACCAGTTCTTCTAAACATATAATAGTTCCTATACAGTGCATTTAATGTATTTTAGAGTTATAATGAGAAAAATTGAAATGTTAATAAAAAAACCCAAGTACAACTCTCTTCTTTTAATTAGATGTTTTTTCATACAGGTCATCTCAGTTCTGTGTAGGTACTAACAGCAAAAAATGATAGACACTGAGATTTATTACTGAAGCTATGTAAAAAAAGGTCAAACTTATCTAGTACAAATTCATGAATTAGAATGTATTCTTCTCTCACACTGCTTTGACTGAAATAGAGTAATATGGTTGATAAATGGTTTTGCTGTCTACAACTACCTGAAGGGAGGTGGTAGCCAGGTGGGGGCTGGTCCCTTCTCCCAGGTAACCAGCAACAGAACAAGAGGACACAATCTCAAGCTGCACCAGGGGAGGTTTAGGCTGGATGTTACGAACAAGTTTTTCATAGAAAGAGTGGTTGGCCATTGGAATGGGCTGCCCAGGGTGGTGGTGGAGTCACCATCACTGGAGCTTTATTAGAATAAATAAACCTTTATTAGAATAAACCAAACCAGGTTGGAAGAGACCTTCAAGATCATCGTGTCCAACCCATCAACCAATCCAACCCACCCAAACAGCTAACCCATGGCACCAAGCACCCCATCAAGTCTCCTTCTGAACACCTTCAATGACGGCGACTCCACCACCTCCCCGGGCAACCCATTCCATAGCGCAATCACTCTTTCTGTATAGAACTTCTTCCTAACATCCAACCTGAACCTCCCCTGGCGCAGCCTGAGACTGTGTCCTCTTGTTCTGGTACTGGGTGCCTGGGAGAAGAGACCATCATCAGCCTGTCTACAATCTCCCTTCAGGTAGTTGTAGAGAGTGATAAGGTCACCCCTGAGTCTCCTCTTCTCCAGGCTAAGCAGCCCCAGCTCCCTCAGCCTCTCCTCATAGGGCTTGTGTTCCAAACCCCTCACCAACTTTGTTGCTCTTCTCTGGACTCGTTCCAGCAAGTCAACATCCTTCCTAAACTGAGGGGCCCAGAACTGGACAGAGTACTCGAGGTGTGGCCTAACCAGTGCAGTGTACAGGGGCAGAATGACCTCCCTGCTCCTGCTGGCCACACTGTTCTTGATGGAGGCCAGGATGCCATTGGCCCTCTTGGCTGCCTGGGCACACTGCAGGCTCATGTTCAGCCTACCATCAACCAGCAGCCCCAGGTCCCTCTCTGCCTGGCTGCTCTCTAGCCACTCTGACCCCAGCCTGTAGCACTGCATGGGGTTGTTGTGGCCAATGTGCAGAACCCGGCATTTGGATGTGTTAAATCTCATGCCGTTAGCTGTTTAGGAAGAGGCTGGATGGGACACTTGGTGCCATGGTTTAGTTGATTAGATAGTGTTGGATGATATGTTGGACTCGAGGATCTCAATGGTCTCATCCAACATGGTCTGGCCTGGCCTATTCTATTCTATTCTATTCTTCTGGCTATTTCATTAAATACAATAATTTTTTTTCATTCAGGCTGTCGTTAATTGGAGTGGTCAGATTATTTAGTAAATGAAAATAACTAGTGTTGTTTTGGCCTTTTGGGTCTGCTTGCAAGGTAAGTAAGATTGAAAAGTCATTAAGGTGATTTCAGAAATATTCTGTTTAGACTTGACTTAAAAACATTTAAAATATTTTTGGATGACAGTAGTGGAAAATTTGCACATTTTTTCCAAAGTGGTTGAGCCATTACTAATTCAGTGTTTCCTTAGCTTATCCATAAAATGTAGTAGAGGCTTTGAACTTGTTTTTTAAATGATGTCCTTTAAGATTAAATACCACAGTGTTACATATTTACTTCATAAATGTGTCATTCATTGGTTAGTTGCTTGATTCATCAGTCTTCTTGGATCTCACTTGGAGTTTAAACTGAAGTCACTTACAGTAAGGGCTGAACAACAGAAAAACTGAGGCTGGCACTGAGATCACAGGGAAAGGGCTTGTGCACTAGTGCACGTCTTTACTGTATTAACAAAAAGCACACTAAAAGGTGCAAGCACCTCTGACTGCTCAGAAGTCTGACAATAGAATAATTTAGTAGTATTTGTGTGTCCCCAGAAGGGAATAGGGAAGTAGTAAATTGTGATCCCAACTCTTAAGTTAATGCAGTCAAGCCTTGCACTAGTTGGGCAGAAAAGATGGTAGCTACAATAGCTTCAGGTTTGCCTTTGGCCCACAGGAGCAGTGAGATGTTTATTCTAGTGACCTGCCTATGTGTTCATGCCTTCATCTGCCTTAACAGGAATGTTTAAATACATAGTGGCTTACTTATAAATGGCAAAGAAACAGGAGATAAAAAGAATAGGAAGAGAATAAATGAGAATGTTTAGTCATATTTCCAACAAGAAGTCTGTCTTGGGTTTTGTCTGGTTTGGGATTCTAAAGTGTTTTCTTTGACATCCTGTGAAAGACACTGTCAAGAAAGTGCTTTGCTTTGTGCTTACAGAACACTTTCTGTATTCCTGTCAAAACAGTCACTGACAACAGGCTAACCATAAGTTAACATCATTCCATGTCTCATATCCTCCTCATAAGATCAGGTACCAGGCCAAGCTGTGGTTAGTCTGATTCTTTGTATCGTTTGCTGACTGCAAGACTGTGGGTTGCCTACCCTTCAGTGCTGTCTCCTTCAGCCCTCAGCCAGGTGCTGCCTTGTCTTTCATTATTCTTTAAATTGCTCTTAGTGTAACTGTTAAAGGTAGAGTTTTTTACCTCAATTTTTACTTGTCTAGATGAGAGTGAAAAACAGTACTGGCTTCACAGCCCATAAAAGACTTGATGCTATTGATAGCTTTCACCACATAGTTTGTAAGTTGTACTGCTGTAGGAAGCTGCCAGGGTGTATATCTGTACCCCATGGATCTGCCCAAGGACTAGTGGTGAAGTGTTCTCAGTGATTTGTATGTCTCCATCTTGGTATGCCATAACTGCTGCTCTCTTGTCCTGTGCCCTTGGAGGTTATCCTGTCCCAATAAAACCTCTAGATGAGTAACTAATTCACTATAATGACAATACTGGTGCATCCACTGCTTCAGGCTTCTGATATGGTCAGTTCTCTAAACCAAAGTTCTGCATGAGTTTGCTTTCAAATGTTTTCAACAAGCTTTACTAAGGTCTACAGGATCTGTTTCTATGGTTATGTTAATGGACTTCCTCATCGCGTGTTTCCAACTTGAACCGAGTAGTACTGTTCTTACAACACTTTCATAATTAGTTCTGTCTCTGTAAAGTCAGTCCAAGGAGTTAGATTCTTTTTTAAAAACAGTTCATTGTGCAATCTCAAACTGTAGCTCTTTCACTTTAGTTACAGTTCCATACTGTCACTGACTGTTCAGCCCAGGTTTTACTTCAAGGACATTTGACCTTTTTCTAGGTTTTGTTTTCTTTAAAAATCGTAAGGTTTCAGTTGTTGAATCTGAAAGTTTGTGGACATGCTGGAAATCAATATATGTTCCAAGTTTGAATGATCCTGTACTACTTTTGCATTTTGGACTCTGTGTGCTTCTAGAAGGTATTAATTCCTTAGAACTCCTCTGTTTTGCTATCAGTTTCATCTAATCACCTTCAAGTGAGCCTCATAAATAAGAGGTAAATACCTATAAGGAATGACACTGCTACTTCAGCTGTTCTCTTAGTATAGAGACTATGGTTTGGTTTGGTTTCCAAATCACTGTATTTTAATGGAATGGCTTTCTGCCACAAAACATGTAGAAAGCAGAGTGCAGCAGAGGCAGAACAGAGGAAATGTCATCTTTATTCTACCTTCACTTTGAAAGCTAGTTACCTTCTCTTAGATGTGCTTGGGCTAATCTTGCTTGAATGCTGGTGGTCTAGTGTGTGGTCCAGGATAGATGAGGTACATGAGCTCAAGACTCATCTTCTATATGGAAAGAAAGCATAGAGCTTTCTATCTGAGACTTCCATATTGATGCCTTTATGGCAGCAGAGTAGAAGAAGGATGTCCATGATCTGGTTTTTGGATGAAGAACATTTAGATCTGCTGGAAAACATGCAAATCTAAGATCTGACTGCACTATTTCATCTCCTCGTACTGGTACTTAAGTGATTTGAGGATTTAGCAGAAAGGCAGAAGGCCGCGATTCTTCAGACAGTCTGATATTTAGAGCAGGATTGGCCTAATGAAATTTAGTAAAAGATTAGATTCTTGGGCAGGATGGAAACACAGGGAATTAAGGATGACTGCTTAAAAAAGTGCAAGAGAGGAGAAGGAAAAGGTAAAACTAAGAGCTGATGAAAAATTGTTTGGCCTGAGAGGATGGATTCATCATGCCTGTCAGTGGCACTTTCAAATAACAGTCCACCTTTGAGATGTTCTTGCATCTGTGATCTCTGCTCTGAAAAATCACCTCTTGCATTCTTTCACCTTACAGCTGGAATATTGAATCAGTGACCTTTTCTGACTCAGACATATTGTTGTCTCTGACCGCCTCAAATCATGGTTTCACCTTTGTTGCGGCCAGATGCCAGACTATCTTCCGTCTCCCATTTCTCTGCACCTCAAAAACTGTCCTTCATTCTTAGCTGTCTTTCCTGTTGGTCTGTCACAGAGCTGCCTTTCTCACCACTTTTCTCTCAGGTCATTATAATTGACAGACATTTACATTTTATTCCACTTTAGGAAAGCAGCTTCCATATGGAAAACACATTTTATTTGATGTTTGATTTATCCAGGGGCTGATCTCAGTCATAATAACCGTTTCTCATTCAGAATTGCTGCTTTTCTTTCTGTATTTTCCAGCTGGACTGTGACTTGTCAAGTGACTTGTCCCAGACTATGAGTCAGTGTTGGACTAGGATCCAGTATCCTAAGGCTCTCTATCTTCTCCTCTGAGCATCACTAGACCGTGCAGCACCTCTGAAAGGCTTGGCACTGTGAAAAAATACAAATTAAGAGCACTGAGTTTGAATCTGTAATTCCCAGAATGTAGTTACTGAGCCTTGTTCAGATTACAATGAAAATATGTTTTTTTTAAGTAGATAAACCATGTAACAGCTTTTTTTTTTTGGGGGGGGGGGGGGCGGGGGGAATGGCTTTTTGTCTTGCACTGCTCAGCTAAGTAAGTGGCAACATGTTTTTATCAGCAACTAATACTGGAAGGAAAATATGAAGGGGAAGAAATCTATAAATGTTTAGCCTGTGACTGTGTTTAACACTTTTTTTTTTTTGGACAGGCTGGCTCCCTTTGTAGCTGCGTGGAATTGCAATTGGGTGCATACTGCTGTTTATAATTGAGGTTCAAACCCTCCTCTCTATCTGTGATATACACTGAGTTTTCTCAAGGATGCCCTCCGAAACACTTAGGCTTCAAAGCAGCTGCACAAGGTGATGGGGACAGTCCCTCATTTTATAATGAAAGTGTACAGAAAGTGGTGGAAGAGTTTCTGCTAAGTTTGGTAACTCCAACCTGCAGTGTTTAGACCTCAAAAAAGTCGCTTATGCTTTTAAAGGATTTTGTATATTATTGTCTGGTTCTGTGTTAAAGAAAACTGAATACAAAAAATGGCTTGTTTGTAAACACCAGTGTATTTCACAGAATGATAGGGGTTGGAAGAGACCTCTGGAGATCACCTAGTTCAACTTCCCTGTTAGAACACATTCACCTAGAGCAGGTTGCATAGTGTGGCATCCAGGTGGGTTTTAAATGACTTCAGAGATGGAGACTCCACCACCATTCTGGGCAGCCAGTTCCAGTGCTTTACCACCTTCAAAGTAAAGAAGTTCCTTCTCACATGTAGGTGGAACTTCCTGTGTTCAGGATTGTGCTTGTTATTTCTTGTCCCGCCACTGGACACTACTGAAAAAAAGACTGGTCCCATCCTTCTATCACCTACTCCTTTAAGTATTTATAAGCATTGATAAATCCCCCTCTCAGTCTCCTCTTCTCTGGGCTACAAGCCCCAAGTCCCTCAGCCTTCCACAAGATGTAATTGCTTAGTTGATTCCGTGGAGACTTCTGTCACAGATTTTGGATTGGCAGCACCTGTAACTTGTGGTCTACTCAGTGAAGAATCAGTTTGCAGCTGAGGTCTGATCAAACCTTTTCCTGTTTTCTTTCACAATACACTGGCTCCTCATCCTACTTTCCAGCCTGATCTTATACCAGTGCAAAATAGTGTGTTGCTATAAATCGATGATAATAGCACTCCTGACAATACATTATGTAGTCCTAATTAAAAGACATATGTTTGTGTAGTTTTGAAAGTACCTTAATGTGATGATGTTACACTGCTTTTGAGCAGCTAAGTAGATTACCAGAGATGACTGGTTCCTATGTGAAATGTTTTTTATGATATTTTGAATTTATAACACAGTACTGATGTTCATTTGCATTTAAATTCTCTCTCCTACGTAAACATAGCTGTAGCAAATGCAGATGACATCAAATTGGGTGGGAGAGTTGAACTGTTCAAAGGTAGGAAGGCTCTGCAGAGGGATCTGGACAGGCTGGGTCAATGGGCTGAGGTCGGTTGTATGAGGTTTAACAAGGCCAAGTGCTAGGTCCTGCACTTGGGTCAAAACAACCCCATGAAACACTACAGGCTTGGGGGAAGCGGCGGGAAAGCTGCCTGGCAGAAAAGCACCAGGGGGTGCTGTTTGACAGCTGGCTGAACATGAGCCAGCAGTGTGCTCAGGTGGCCAAGGCCAATGGCATCCTGGCCTGTATCAGGAATAGTGTGGCCAGCAGGACTAGGGAAGAGGTTGTCCCTTTGTACTTGGCACTCATGAGGCTGCACTTCAAATACTGTGTTCAGTTTTGGGCCCCTCCCTCAACACTGACTTGCTAGAGCTTGTCCAGAGAAGAGCAACAAAGCTGGTGAGTACTTAGAGCACAAGTCTTATGACGAGCGGCTGAGGGAACTGGGATTGTTTAGTCTGGAGAAGTGGAGGCTGAGGGGAGACCTCACTGATCTCTACAGCTACCTGAAAGGCAGTTGTTGTGACATGCATGTTGGTGTCTTCTCCCTAGTATCATGTGATAGAATGAGAGGAAATAGCCTCAAGTTGCTCCAGGGTTTGTTTAGATTGTATATATACTGAAAGAGTGGTTAGGCATTGGAACAGGCTGCCCAGGGAGGTAATGGAGTCGCCACACCTGGAGGCATTCAAAAATCATGTAGGCATGGCACTTTGGGACATGGTTTAATAGTCATGGTGGAGTTAGGTTGACAGTTGGACTTGATCTCAGAGGTCTTTTCCAACCAAAATGATTTTATGATCCTATGAAATCTGAGCCCATTCCGCCACTTGTGCAAATTAACTGGCTTGCTAGGTTTGAATTTAAATTTGAATTTAAAATTTGAATAGTTTTGGAAGCATCTCTGCAGGGTGAGCAGGGTGAAATACAAATGGCTCTGTCTGTGGCTCTTCCCCAAAAATACTGAGTAAAGAGGCTTAGGTCCGGTACGATTTAAGATTGCATTGAAAAAATGGGCACAGATAAATGACATCCACATGCCATGAGATTCCAAGGGAAATATTTCAGGGTTAGCAATTCTTATAAGTTGTCTGGTCTGTGAAATTCAATCCTCATGGAAATTCATATTCTCATGGAAATTTCAACCAATTCCTAATAGACTAGAACTGGAGCAGATCTGTCTGGTTTTGATTTTAGCTGGAGCTGATTCAGTATTGGACAATTTCAGGGAGAGTGATTTGCATAGCAGAAGTTACTATTTTCCTGAAATGTTAAATGAGTTGGGGCGTTATGTTGGAGATTTTGATTATAAGCCTCACCTAATTTTCCACATATAACTTTCAAAACTTACTTTATCAGTTTGTATTGCTATACTGAGAGACAGTGAGAAGTGTTGCATGCTGTGGAGGTTGTGGGGGAGAGAGGGTGTTGGTTCAGCTCAGGTTTGTTTCATGTCAGCTTGAATTTGAACTTTGGAGGTAGGACTTTCCAAAGGATATCCATCTTGGGTATTTTTGAGACATAAACTCTTGTGAAATGGAGAACATCTGGTTTATCATTGTTAATCTCCATTTGGAGAATGCCAGTTAGTTATTACTCAGGCTTTATGGTGAAAAGAAAATACTTTGTTTTGCAACATTGTCTGTTGCTCTCTGCTTTTGAAACTTTTCTGAGCCAGTGGAACAGGAACACTATGTATTTTTTAAATATAGTGAATGTGTTATGTAAGCAAATAATTTTATTTATTTATTTAGCTCTGCAGATGCAGACAGGTTAGTTTTAGTGCAAGCTCAGTCCGGAAAGACAAGCTACTCTAGCGAATTACAGTTCTGCTTACTCTGTTGGGGGGCTACATTTTGTAAACTTGCTGTGTGAAGTGTTGCATTCAAACGAGAGAAAATGAGGGCTAGAGAAGCTTGCCTGGTTTTTCACCTGCTGCAATGAACTTCTGGCTTCACAGAATTTCTATAAAGCCTAGAAAAGCATTACAGTTTAACAGCTACACGTCTTTCATCAAATCATTTCTAACAACCAGTGCTAGGAATACCACTTGTTCCCTTGGGTTTCATATGTGCAACACAAGAATGTAATTTTACTTTCTCTGTTTTCCATTTTGCTTTCACTCTTATTTAATAATTACCAAACACCTTGTAAGGCCTACTTTGCAATGTACTTTGCCAGCCTCCTATAACTGCAGCCAGTAAGGAGAATGGAAATGTTTGTTTTTTACTACCATCACCACTCCTCCTACCTCCCCCCGCCGCCTTGGACCAATCCTTTATATTGTCAATAGCAGTTGACACATTGACATTTATTCTTTCTTCCACAGTACTCTACAAACTGAACAATTTATAACTTTGCTCATGACACAGAAATTAAGATAATGTACATTTCAGAAAAAAAAGTCCTCATTAAATACTTCTCTTATCTTTTGAATGTCTGCTGCCCTACCTTTATGTTCCCTGCAGCTCTGCTCTTATGGTTAGTTGCTGAACATAGGAATAGGTAGCTTAGCTCTGCCTTGCTTAGCTCTGCCTTGCTATTGCAAGATATTAGCAGTATGAAAAAGAAAGAAAACAGCCTCACTTTTTTATTAATAGGCTGGTTTGGTTTTGGTGGGGTTTTTTTGTTTGGTTGGTTTGTTTAGGTTTGGTTGGTTGGTTTTGTTTTTTACTGTAGTCATCACTGAGCTTTTTTCTGTAAGGAAAAATCCTTTGGAGGATTTAACTAAAAGCAAACAGCTTCAAAAAAATCTTGCTACTTTCAATAATTGGAAGGCTTCGTTTAGCATGTTCTGGTGGTGTTTTGCTTGGGGGGAGGGGAAAGATACATATATGTATCTCATCTGAAGTAGGGAAAACTTGTAGAAAATTTGTTTCGTCTTTCTTGAATTTTCTTTTTAATCAGTTATGACATGGTGCACCAAGAATGGCTATTTCCCTCTTCCTTCTACCCTCAATGAATTCTTCAACAAGTAGCAAATTATTTAAGATAAATGCCTACTGCTGTAGACAGCTGCCAGAATAGAAGTGAAAATAAACTGGTGAAAGGAAACTGCCCAGTTCATGGAAAGGGCAGCAAGGATATAGTGCAGCAAGTCCATGACACTTCTGGATACACATGCTGAAAGACTTACCCTGCCTGGCCTGCTACAAATCTCCCAGTAATTCATTAAGGGGAAACGCTCCTTGCAACTTTTCACTCCCATTTTAACACCCTTTGTCTTTACCTTCCATACTCAGTGGGTTCATTCCTATGTCAAGTGAGCCTCAGTGAAACCAGTTTTTCATTCCTGATAGAGCGTACTATTTCACTTGAGTAGAAAGATTAGATGGATGCTTTTACTGTAAGTATTTTAACAGTCTGTGGTATTTTTTCAGGGTTTGGGGTCAAAAGGAGGATATGATCATTGTGATCCAGTAAATAATGTAGACTAAAGCAGCATGACTAGTGACTGAAACAGGGGTGAACGTTGCCATGTTTTGCTGTAACTTTGAGAAAGCGCTTTGAGGAAGCAGCCATCCTCTGAAGTGTAATGCAGTCAGACATGTATTTAACATGGAAATATGAAAATGTATCCTGGTTGTTCTTATCTGCTTCAAAACTTTGAAATTACAGAATTAACTTATTTTCATTTTCACAAGGGCCAATTTGCTGTAATTGTCTGGGGAGGAATCCCATTAACCTCACTCTGATTTTTTTTTTCTGAGTGCTGACCATGGGATTTGACCTGTTTAAACAAAGAAGCTTGCCATTTATTTCAGCTAGTATTTAGTTACACCAAATGTCTCTATTCCTCCTTATGTAACCTGACAACCCTAAAGAAAATTGTAGCTGAGTTCTGGTTTAGTAATTTTGTATTTCTAAAACAGATCAGAGCAATGGGACAATACTTGAATTTACACAATAGTTACTGAAATATGTTGGCAGAAAGTTGTGTCTGGATAACCTGAGTGTATCCATAGAAGTAAAACTGTCATCTTTTTGCTCATAGTTTACTGTTTTATGTGATCAGGCAGATTGGGAGGGCAAATACCATCACTATGGCAATACTAGTACTTCTGATAGACTTTTTTCTTTAAACTGCAATAGCTACTTAATGGCATACTGGCAGATGTTGCTGTATCTAGAGCTGATTTGATTATTCGATTTTATAAACAGTGGTAGGGATCCTTGAGCATAGTTTGTGGAGAATGGTTCTATCAGGAGAGGGTGTCAGAACAGTTCTATCAAATGTGGAATTCAAGAAGTGGTCTGTTTTCCGTTAGTGTGTCTCTGGCTAGAGATTTCAGGTTTGGGGTTGGTTGGTTGGGTTTGTGGGGTTTGTTTTTTTTTGTCTGTTTGGTTTAAGTCTTGTTTTTATTTCCCAGTCTATAAAATTGCTCATCATTGGTGATATTCTGTGAGGCCTCTAGATTTCATTCATAAACATTCACAGTTTGATGGGATTTCCATGGTTGAGACAAATTCCATTGTGCATATACATGCATACCTCCATATGCATGCTACAGCCTTACCTTTGTAAAGGAAACTCTTCTTCAGTCAAGGCATATGAAACATCATGTGACTGAAAATCATAGTATCATAGTATTAGTCAGGGTTGGAAGGGACCACAATGATCATCTAGTTCCAACCCCCCTGCCATGGGCAGGGACACCCCACACTAGATCAGGCTGGCCAGAGCCTCATCCAGCCAAAATGTTTATAGTGGGCCAAGACTGGGCTGCATGTTCACATTGATCCAGTAAGAAAGATAACCTCTATAATATTTGGAAGTTTTTCTGCCTATGTCTTGTTTGTTTCCTTATTTTAATATTAGTTTTTAATAATACTAGGCACTGTGACTGAAGAATCCAGGCACTCCTGTGTTTTTTCACTTGGAAGTTCAGTAAGCTACCATTTCCTTAGTTTAACACAAATGGTAGTTGGATTTCCTTGTTGTAACAAGGATGGAAATATTCAGTGTTCAAAAGCAAAGAAAGCAAGCCCTGTGTCTGAAAGGTGGTTTTTTTTTTCACTCCCTGCATTTAGTTTGAGACTTCAGCACATTCTTGAAGTGTTTACTTTTATAAGTGTTTAAAATGTTATCATATTTGTACATGGGCCTATGTTTTGTTTGCTGTTCATTTCCTTAAAGCCATGACTAATCTGCATTTGGCATGATATGTGTCATGCTTGACACTTTCATATTATGTACATAGAACATTTTAGCGTTGCTGTTTTTCCTTTGTGATTATATTTGGTGTCTAAATATTGTTTGATGTGCTACGGTTAGTTTATCCCTGCTCTGTCAGATACATGCATCCCTTGCTTGATATCTCATCATGTGCTTTGTGTTCTGCAAGCAGAATACAGTGAATCTCTCTGAATTCCAGCATTAGAGTTCACAGTATAGTGTCCCTTTGCACTGTTTTGGAACTTGTGTGTTTTATTCAATGTAGTTGTAATAGCCTTCTGTCACTTCATATTATTCACCCACCAACAGTATTTCCCTTTTATTGGTCAGCTGCCATTCTATTTTCTCCAGGCTTGCTTGCTTTGTCCCCTTGCATGATTCCTTATACCTGACTGTGAAGTGCTTCCTCAAAATATCTACCTCAATACTAACTTAGCAAAACCAGACCTTCAGAGGAATGCTAAACTGCAGTACTAATGCAGTACTGCAAACGTTAATGGAAATAGAACAACTAAAGACAGTAGTAAGTTTAGTAGCTAAAAGAAGAAAGAAGAATGAGCAATGAGTCTTAATACTGTTTCAGGTTAATGTAATGTATATAGTTTTAGCTAATCACTTGCTATTACAAACATCTCAACGAGACAAAGTGATGCCACCTGGTAAAGTGGTAGATTCACTCTTTTTTTATAACTCCAAAGTTAGCTCTGCTAAGTAGTGAACCTTGATTAGTGACTACTTGCTGAGGTGTTTTTCTATGTCAGAGGAACTATATTAGTGTGAGGAGGGAAAGTGTATGCAAACAAATATTGCTTAAGCTCAAAACAAGAATCTCAAAGGTGAGTTTAAAATAAAAGAATACATACAGACCTATGGGATGAACAGTCTGCCTTGCCAAGATATCACAGTTTGGTATAGCAAGAATGGAAAGAAAATTTGTAATGCATAGTATAAACATGAAGGGGCATTATGAGCAGCATTGCTTTGCTGGTCATGCTTTCACTTTGGGAAGTCATCCTTACTTTAGGAAGCATCAAAAGTAGAAAACTGAGAGGATAGGAGGATTAATAATGGAAACTGGGTTTTAAAAGAAGCAATGTCACAAATTAGAAATGTCAAGATTCCATAAGGATTTTTCTCCTTTGAAAATGAGAGAGTAAAAAAGGTTTCAAATATTGAGCTTGAATTAATCCAGGGGCCATAAGTGTATGCTCCAAAAATCAGCAAGAATTCATGCAAGAATAGGAGACTTGGAGAGATATCTTTTATCATGCTTTTTATTCTTTGTAGTGTGTTGTGCCATTGAATGTATTGTAGGAAGTGTGTCCCACTGCTCTGTGACATTTTAAAAATGGCCAGTCCAACAAGGGATTGTGAGGTTAGTGCACTGTGACCCTGTTACTTGTTCATCTGGTAAAGATGGGAGTTACAGTAAGTGTTAAGGAGGAAGGGAGGACATGTGGAGAACAGCAGGTTCCAGAAATGCAAGTTTTACTGTATTCCAAAGCCTTAGAGATATACAGACATGAATAGAGTAACATTGCAGAACAGCATATGCTGTAGTGAAATACTTGCATATTTTCTGAATTAGGTCACATAAAATGCTGAATTATCTCAACCCTACCTCAGCCACTTCAGAGAGGAGCCAAGAGCCTGTTTGAGTTATCAGACAAGTAACAGCTCAACATGGGAGAGGATTAAAGGCACAACCTGATAGTTATATACTCTTTAGTATGATTAACGTTCTCATTCCTTTCCTCCTGGGATCCTCTCTCTCTCATCTAGTTATGTGAACAACTGTGTGCTTTCAGAGAGGTAAAAAAACCAAACAACCAAACATTTACCTATGATTTAAGGACATTGACCCATTTAGAACTGGATTCAGGTTTTAGAATTCCTTGTGGCTGTCTTAAGGTAAGTTGGAAGTTGACATAGCTTTGTGTCTTAGGTAAAAAAAAAAGTCTTAAACACTTGGATTTACCTTGCTATCACCATGCAGAAATACATTACCAGGAAGCCAACTCCAATACCACTAAATTTTAGTAAAAAGTGATAACAACATTGGACATTGAGCCTGGTGTCAGTGGGTGTGCTGGTGCTAGCAAATAAAATCTTGTGAAAAGAACTGGTGAAAATCAAGACATTTGCTGTATCAGTAAAACAGCCCTGGGCAATGTAAATAAGGAGCAGATCCCCTGAACAGAGTTGCATAGCTATGGAATAGCTTAATGAAGTCCAAGCTGATTTGAAGTCACAGTTGTAGGAAAAGAGAGGACAAAATCTTCTGTAAAGGTTAGGAAGAGCTGGTAATGTTCTCTTCAGGATAGCTGTTGAGTATGTCTGCCCTATACTGTGTTTTCTATGTTGCTAGTAAGAATGTCTCTGGTGTGCTCTGGGTGATCTTCAATATTAAACAGTAATTCTCATTTCAATTGTGTTCCCAGTGTTGCACTTCTGAAGCATCAGGTAGTACTGGCTGATGGCCAGCAGCCTTATCCTAATCATTAGTGACCTGGAGTGGATCTGAAAGCCAGATAGATGCCTGTTGTTAATTATGCTTGTATTACTTGTCCTTTGTTAATTGCCATCTGATAATCAGTGTTTTCTATAATCAGTGCTGCATCTGCCCTTGGGACTTTATCATAAGAACACAAACACTACTGGGATGCAGAAGCCCTATGCATTTGAAGAAAGTAGGCTGAAGTCAAGAAGACAGTGCTGACAGTATGAGAGTGGGGGGTGACTTAGCCACAGAGTAGGCAGAACCCAGGGAGCAGAAGAATCCTGCCTTAAAGTGTGAAAGAAACAGGCAGGTGTTCATATTCTTACAGCAATGCCAGTGGATACGTTTCCATGTCCAATCTGTGCTGACTCTGCAGCAGTCCCAGCACAGATTGCTTTGATCCAGTGAGTGGAACTGATCTCCGTAAACTTATGGGGGAATCTCATAGCAAACTTCTCTTTGCTCTTGTGATACTTCTGGATTCATGTTTATTCCTGAATTACATCATGCTCGTGATCTAAGGGTTATTTTTGGTGGGGTTTTGTTTTGTTTTAATAGGTTCTTGGACTGACTGCAGAGCCCTTAATACAGGAAAGTCAATGCTAGAATGTGAAATTATTTGAAAATGAGCCTCAGTGAGCTACTGTGGGAATTACTTGGATGATTAAGAATCATTGTCTTGAGGATCTCTTCCAACCTGGTTTGTTCTATTCTACTATGAGTAAATCTGGTCCACAAAAATTTACTTAGGACCATATGACAAGTTATGTGCCAGGAATACAGCCTAAGTTTCTTGGCTTCCAGACTTTTGCTCTGCCAAACGCGAATGGAGTGATTAATGAAAAAGCATCAATATGGATCTTTGAAAAAAACAGGAGGCTGTATGTATGAGATGACAAATGCCAAAAGGCTGTTAAATTCACCTCTTGAAACCATTCAACTTACAGTTACTTTAACAAACCTTAGTTGGACAAGGGAGCAGAAGAGAACAATGTGAAAATCCTCATTAATCTTTTATTTAGTTAATTTTGTAATTCACAGAAATGATTCCTGCTTATCCAGAAGATCTTCTGCAAATTAGATGGGGGGAGGGGGAGAAAAAAAGCCACCCACCCTTTTTTATTTCTCTAGAGGTATTGGTTAATTGTAAGAAGTTTTATATCCCACTGACGTTAGTAATGTTTGGGGGGGAGGGGATGTTGGATATTTTTCCCTTTTGGTTTGTTGTCATCTCCAGGTATTTTTTTTTGTCCCATTTTCAGAGAGCATACCTGATTTACTATGTCCCTTTTAACTTGAGTTTCAAAGTTTTAGAAGTTCAATAATAATTTTTCTTGCTATGAAAAATGAGGGTCTCCTTGAAACAGGTTTTTATATGATGATTGATATGTCTACTGTCTTAAAATTACTGGGTTTGAAATTGACTTTGTTCAAATTTTCTGTAATGTAGAATAGTGTCAATATTACATTCTATTCAGATAAGTCCACTATAGGCACTCAGATGTCAAAAATGTTTCAAAACCATATAAAAAAATAAAGAAATGAATAGAAGCTTCCTTGTTCCTTAAATTATTACTGTGCTACCCTGAACTGTAAGTGAACCCTTTTTGCTTATAAAAGAAGCAGCTGTTCATGCGATTGAAACCATGGTTCATTACAAGCTGACCTCAAATTCAGGAGTAAAACATCCTCTATTTTACTACAACTATTCAGACATGGACTAGAGATAAACAATAATCAAAATCAGGATGAAACTTGACTGGGAAACCTTCTATACTCTTTGGCAGAATTATAGCAGCTCTTGGATCACCAAGAGTGATATAATGTTAAATGACCCTAAAACATTCCCTTCTCAAATGCAGCAGGTCTGTGCTGCCAACTCTGTAGCAAACAAAGACTGATTGTAATGACTTCTTAACCATAAGAGTATAGAAACGTTAATTATCACAGTTTTTCACATTAAACACTTGCAGGGAGTCAGGATGAGAATGGACCTGTTTATGGTGATTTTACACTTCTCTTTGGGTAAGTCATGTGATAAAAACAGATTTTCCCATTTGAATTTCCTATCTTTCCTAAACAGCTTTTGCTTTTTAGCTAATTTCGGAATTACAGTGCATGTAAAGCTCACAAAAGTAAGCTAATGTGTCACTACTCTGTTTTGACTGAAGATGTATGTCTAGAATAATGTCATACCATTAAAAAATGTAAACTAAATTAATGCTCATTACTTGCCAACTCCTTTATAAATGAAGTAGGGCAGTGACATAGTGCCTTGGATGTATGTTTTTCTCTTTTGGTCTATTGTGTTTGTTATCCCTCATCTGTTGCTCCCTTGTTTGTTGTTGTCCAATTTTGAGACACAGCAATCCTTTCTAATATTATTCATGACCCATATAATGAGACTTAGAGATAAGATCTGGTGTACTTAACAGAGTCCCTAAGATTTTATGATCAAGTACAAAAAGGAGATTCTTTGTGAATGTGTGATTGTTTACCATGATACATTTAATTACACAAACTAGGGGCAAAACACTTTGAGTCACAGTGAAACAGAATATATATCAAGTAGTAGCAATATTACTGATTCTTGTTCAGTAAACTAATCCTTCCTCATAATTGAGTTTAGACAATACTTTTGATTCTGTCCTAATGTTCTTGTGTGTTAAAAACTTGGTAATTGGAATGTATCTCTGGGATCTTTAAATGTTTTATGGAAGTGTCTTAAGACATTGCTGGGGGGGGGGCGGGGGAAAGAATAGGAAAGAAAAAAAAATATTTTCCCATGCTTAGAAATCTGATGGCTGGAGATGTGTAATATAGTTTTGAGATAAGCTGATACTAGCTCCCATTGATAGGTAGTTTTCCTTGTGCCTTATTCGCCCATTGAAGCACTTGTGGTGTTCGGTGGTCTTTCATTATTCACCTGCATAAAATTTGTTGATTTCCTTTATCCATAGGTTTTGGGGTTTGTTTTGGTGTTTTCACCAAAGATGAGGCTTGTTTAAAATACCGAGTCGTTGAGTGTTAGGAAAGCAAAAAGCACTTCTGCTAAAGTGTCATTTTTGAGGGAAAGTAATTGAAAAGCTAAAACTTCAGATTTCTCAGAAATGTTTTATTAAATTTGGTTGGTTTTGTTGGTGTGCTTTGTTTGGTGTTTGTTTGGGTTTTTTTTTTCCTTTTTTTTTTCCTATAAAGAAACCAGGAGACCACCTAACTTTCACATCAAGGTTTTACTAATTCCGTTATTTGGTTTGATCCCATCATCCTGCAGCTCCATGAGATTGAGCATACCTCCTTGCCAGAGGATCATAAAACCCTACCTAGAGTAACACAGAGAAGATGTCAAAATCCCACTAAACTAGTTTATTTTTAATTCTGTTTCTTAGGTGAAAGCAGATAAAGACTTAGTGATCTCTGTCTTCCACCTGAGAAGAAAGCTGGGCTCAGCTTTGGATCTTTCTTCATGGTCCATTAATTGTTAGGGCAGCACTTACACTTAACAAAGCTTTTACAGTTCAAGGCAATATCTTGTGTTTTATTACATCCTCTTGTCACTTGACTATGAAATGAGTCAGCAAGGTGTATCAGCTTCCCACAAGGAAGAGCTTTTTGAGTAACTGCTCAACTAGAAACGTGTAAACAATCATACTGTTACGATAGGGACCCAGATTCCTTAGGATGCTATTAATAAGCATCTCTCTTGGTACTAGAATGACTTGGTAATTACCAGACTTTTTTGATAAGGAGAATAGAAGAATGAATAAAATTGTTTAGTGGAATCTATGTATATACCCCTTACAAACACCCTGAAATGCTTAATGATCTAAGTGATCAGGAATATTGTTGTACCTCTGGTAGCTGAGTGTAGAGTTCAGAATACTTTAAAGCCAGAATGCTGGAAAAAGAAGGCTTGGTGGGAGTAGTCTCACCTGCTTTCCCCCCATTTCCACTGCTTACAGCTCCCTGGATTGTCCTGTGTGTTCTTTTGTCTGCCCGGGTTGATGGTAAGCTATTAGGTGACTGTGTGATGACACAACTTGCAAACAGTCTACCACATTCTGTCTCGCTTCTCAGTCTCCCAGATGAATTTCATGGAGAAAAGAAACTTTGCTCATTTTAACAATATTTTTTTTCAGTGACTTGAGTTAAAGATGAAGCATCAGAGGTAACTTAATTTCTTGCCTGTTTCATTTTAGGCCAGGTCTTTAGGCACTAGTTAATCAGTGTGATAATGCAGCTATTGACGTACTACTCTTGCTCCAGCATGTTTTAAGAAACACACAAAATGTCCACAGTTTAAAAAACAAGTTCTACAAAAGTGAAAAGTACAAGGAGCAAAGTAGCCATCCCCCCCCCACACACACACACCTTATTGTTGAAAAACAACAAAACCTGGTTACCATAACATAGCCTAGAATGGTCTTTTCAAAATACCAACAGATTAGTTGTGTCTGGAAGATGCTATATAAATATGGCTCACAGACAAGAAACAGGTTTAAAATGTGAGGGACAGTATTAATTAGCGGGCTTCTTAGTATTCTGACTTTTATACCTAGTAAATGCAATAAGTTATCCACAGCTATTTGTTAATAGTAAAGAAGAAAAACCAAACCAAAACCTAACATTATCATAAAGCCTCTACAGAATTTAAATAGGTGCTTTCAAATCTATCAGTGAAGTATGCTGTTTGACCATGGCTTCTCTTTCAGGGACCTCAGCTTTTCCTGAGGTCATACTGGATTGAGTGAGGAAAACATAGAGGGGTCTAAATATCTGAGAGGGAGGTCTTCTGTTACCTGATGCAGAGACTGCTCATGTAGGTTATATTCTTTTTCAAAGAGAGTCAGAACAAACCCTCTCCTTCATGACCAAACCCAAACTATAAGATACCTTAAAAGTATTAGCCTTTCAGTGCCTTCTTTGTTGCGCACCCTGTGCCACATGCTGCACTGCAATCCTCTCAAAGCATTTTATTTCAGAAAGTTCGTACTGCAGGTGTTAGAAAGACATAAGACAGTAGTACTGTGCCTAATGATCTTACAGATTAAACAAATGGGATTCAAAGGGAGAAAGAACATTTTTATTTTTTTCTGCTTGTCCTCTTTTATTATTTTGTTTTGCTTACACTGCTGCTTTATGGAGCTACTCAGTTTTCTTGCTGCTATCTATAGCTACTGAGTATTTTCTTTAATTGCACACAGGTGCCTTGTTGTTGCTTGTGTAACCCTTTCTTAATCAATCATGCAACTTTTATGAGTTTTTCCATTTCCTTTTAGCTTTCTTCTGTTTTCACACTTGTGTACAAACATTTCTTTCAGCTGTAAAACATAATTAGTTTGTATTCTGTTGTCCCAGGCTTTTGGGGGAGTCTCTATAGTACTTAGGCTTCCGTTAAAAATGCTTATTTGTCTGCTAGTGATCTTGCTATGCCAGAGCTACTGGGTATCTCCTTTCTGGTCATGAAAGATATGCCTAAAGCAAAGAATGGAAACTCCACTATCCTTATTCCTCCTGGTTTACTTTGTGCTTGCCTGCCCCAGAATATTGCATCCTGGAACATCTTTTACTTGGTTGCAAGAATAGTAATGGTGTGACCTGCATGCCTATGTACCCAAATACAATCCCAGCCAGTCACTCCCAATATCAGTATGCTGTTGTCCCTAAGAAGGAATGTGAAATGAACTTCTATCTCCTCTGTGGCTACAGAGGAGCTAAAGAAGAATGCAGACAATAGTTTCTGCAGTTCAAACACCTTAACAGGCAGATTGCAGAGGAGGAGAACATAAAATAAGTCATTCTGTTGTTCTTATTTTGTCTCTATAGCTGATCTAATAAATAAATAAATATTGCAGTATATCAAGAAATACTGATAGCTGGATCCAAAGCTAACAGCCACTGTGTGCTCTTCAGTTGCTACACCTGGTTTATTTCACAGTCTTGTCCCTGTTTAATAAAAATCATCAAACTGTTAATAAAATGAATGTTAATAATTTCAGGACTCTGTTAAATGAACCAAAGATCTAGGCTGGGAGAGTCGTATTTCAGCTTTAAATTCAAGATCCATGAACTGGCTTAAATCCAAAGGCTTTGACATAGTTTTCTACTACTGTACTCATGCTTTGCATTTGTTTATATTTTCTTTTAATTTTTATTTTGATGACTTATTTTGTGCAGGGATAAAACAGACTTTGTAGTGGAGAGAGCAGTCTGAGTAGAAGTTGTGTGGAAAAGGGTTTGGAAGTCAAATGTGTCCTTAAAAATTCTTAAGAAATCGAAGAGATTTATCAGCTATTCTACTTTACCAGCTGTAGGACAAATTTGGTGTGAGTCAAGACTCCTGGCCCAAAACTCATAACAGCAGGTTTTTGGCTACCTAAAGATGCAAATTTTGTCTTGTTGATCCTTGATAGGAATCATAGTGTAAGGTCTCCTTACTTTCCTGAGACATTGAATGATGATGCTGGCTCTCCTCCATCTAAGGCATTATTCCAGGGAAAGACAGCATAACTAAGCCATTCAGCTGTCTAAAAATGACTGTGTTAGATCAATGAATTTCAGTGCTCAAAAGGCCAGGTCTATGTTTACCACAGGCAGGAAACCCACAAGTGGGTGCCTTTGTCAGACAGGATAACAGAGTCTGGTGAAAGTAGCTTTGATATGTGTGGTGACCAGCTCACATGCAGTATGTTATAATAAAGCTTGTCTGGATAAATGAGATCTGTAATGTGCACATATGTGATTTGTTTTCCAGCATCTCTCTCTGGTTATTACAGGCACAGTATTGTAATCATACATGGACCTCTGATTTCCCCACCATGTCATTGTGTTGTGTAAAATTGAATATATGAAAAGACTTAGATGCTGCCTTTGTGGCATGTGAGACTGATTTTGGTGTGGGTTGGTTGGTTTGTTTGTTTGTTGTTTGTTTTGTTTTGGTTGGGGTTTTTGGTTGGCTGGTTGTTTTTAGTTTGTTTGTTTGAGTTTTGACATTTCTCATTGGACTTTTAATCCAATGACTTGAAAAAAGTTTAGCTTCTGAAACATTTTGTTTCTCCTGGCACATCCTAAAAATCATCAGCCTTTGGAAAAAAAATTCATTCCAAACAGGACTGAAAGTTCCCTCACAAGCTGGGTACTGGAAATGTATTGTTTGCATACTTTATGATAACATTAATGACAAATAATTAACACTCTTGCAAATACAATACAAAATGTAAAAATAAAGTAAAATCTTTAGGGAAAAAAACCCAACCAACCCAAACCAAAACAAAAACCAAGGATAATCGTTGGATAAAATGGACAACAGTCCTTGAGGGCTAAAATTCCATGTTGAGTGGGCGAAGCATCAGTCTTGATGGTATTCTCTACCCACATACTGTTATGTCCTGTTCTGGGCTCCCAAGTTCAAGAGGGGCAGGGATATACTAGACAGTGGCCAGCAAAGGGCTAGGAATATGATTAAGAGACTGCAATATCAATGCTGAGAGACCTGGAGCTGTTTAGTCTGGAAGAGAAGACTGAGTGGAGATTTTATTCATGTCTATAAACATTTGAAGGGTGGGTGTCAAGCAGGTGCTAGTCTGTTTTCAACGGTGTCCTCTGATAGGACAAGGAGCAATGAATACAAACTGGAACACAGGAAGTTCCACCTTAACATGAGGAAAGTTTTATTTACTTTAAGGGTGATGAAGCACTGAAACAGGCTGCCCAGAGAGGCTGTGGTGTCTCCTTCTCTAGAGACTTTCAAGACCCACCTGGATGCATTCCTGTGTGATCTGCCCTAAGTGGTCCTGTTTTGGCAATGGGATCGGACTCAAGGACCTTCAGCAGTCCATTCCAACCCCTATCATTCTATGATTCTGTGATTTGGCTGTTGTGACAGAGTGGTTTTGCTTTTTAAAATGCTCTTTTCAGGCAATTGCTGTGTAATCGTTACACTGAAATCTCAGAGAAGGTTTTTTCTAGTGGATTGAACCTTGGACCAGATTTTAATAAATCTGGATCACCTGGCTCCTGACCTGTTTGATGAGAGTAAGCAAATAATTTTATCACCTTGTGCTTGGTGCTTACCTAGTTAAGCCTGTTCGTGTGCACTGAAGCTAAGTATTTTTACACACCAGAGCCAAGAGTAAGAGTGTTGCAGCAGAATATGAGATGGCTTAGTCTGATGTGACATTTACCTTCACTCATCAGAAGTGCAATCAGTGGGGAGTTACCCAGCTCTTTGTTCATGAAGATAAATGTCAAGTGTTATCTATCTACATTCTCATATGGTATCTATCACTATGGTATCTGAATGCCTTGCAAAGCAATAACAAACACAAATTAGATGTAAACCAGTCAGTAAATGATCATCATAAAGATGTCACTGACAATTTTCTGGCAGTGGCTGTTTGGATCAAATCTTCCCTGTTTCCTTTTATTCTGTAGCAGACAGTGAGAGAGAAACTTGTTTAATTATTGGGAGGGGAGGGCAGGTGGGATTAAATCTGATAGACTTGAACAGTATGATGAAACACTGAATTCATTATGAATTCTTTCTTTCACCTTCCTTCTAGTTTCCCTTTCTGCCCAGGAGGCTAAAGGCATGTTTTCCCTTCTGAAGTCAGCCTTAGAGTAAGCACTGCCAACAAGGCCAGGTGTAATTTAAAAATATTTATGCATTGTCAGTTCTGGAATTAATCTTTCATAATTGAATTGACATGAACTCTTGTCTGCAGGTAATGTAAACTGTCAAACACTCTGCCAGTGACAGCATGTTGGTCAGGGTGGTGAAGTTAATGAGAGATGTAAATTATGATGGAATATCTGAGTGTTGGCTTTGGAGCCTGATGTTTATAAATGCATTAGTAACATCACATTAACTACAGGCTACAGGCTCTGGAGATCAGAAGGGCTAATTATTTCTTTGCAGTTTCTG
This sequence comes from Melanerpes formicivorus, assembly GCF_026170545.1. Lineage (NCBI taxonomy): Eukaryota > Metazoa > Chordata > Aves > Piciformes > Picidae > Melanerpes > Melanerpes formicivorus. The sequence goes on from NW_027142358.1 coordinate 10,848,780, forward strand.
AAGAACTTCCCTTGAAATGCATGTAATGGAATTTTAAAGCATAATACATTGTATTTGATAGTACTTCTATAGCCAGATATACTGTTTTAATATGCACATACCAAAGTATTTATTGATACTGTCTAGGACAGTCTTACCCATTTCCACTGACAGCTAGATCAAGCCTGCAGTTACCCATTAGCAGAGCACTTAGCACAGTTTAATAATGACACTTCCCTTCCCTGCATGGCAAAAATGGCATTACTGCTAGGTTTATGAACTCCAGAGAGTGCAGGGAGGCTATTACATGAGTAATAGAAATGAAAGCTAATGTTTGTGTTGAAGGAACAAAATTTGCAGATGAGCATTTGCTTGCCACTAGTGTTTCTCAGGATCTTCCAAACATTGTGGGCTCTATGTGACATGCTCAAGAGTGAGGCTGCAGCCAGGATTTACTGAGGGGAGGTCAGAGCAAATGAATCCACAATATGAATAATCTCTTGCTCTGAGACAATGTTTGCTTTGCATGGCTATACAGCACAGTAAAAGTGGTAGCTAAGAAGATAGACTGATGCCTGTGCAGGCAGAACTACTTTGCAATGAGAAAAGCGTTGTATGTAAAGAAGAGAAGGGTCCTTCTTTGTGTAATTCTGTCAAGGCATTATATTTGTGAGAGACTTGGGTGTGCTTTCTTGTTTAACAGTCCTGGATGAAAAATGTAGGTTCTTGGAAAAGAAGATTTTTGAAAAATAGCCCTGTGATCTACCTGTTGAAGCAGGCCTAGAGGAGGGTCACAAAAATGATCTGAGGGCTGGAATGCATTTTCTACAAGGCAAGGCTGGGAGAACTGGGGTTGTTCAGCCTAGGGAAGAGAAAGCTCTGGGGAGATCTTACTGTGACTTTTCAGTACTTAAAGCGGGCATGTAAGAAAGATGGGGACAAATGTTTTGGCAAGACCTGTTGCAATGGGACAAGGGGCAATGGTTTTAAACTAAAAGAGGCTAGATTTAGATTAGATAGAAAAGAAGACATTTTTTACAATAAAAGTGGCAAAACGCTAGAACAGGTTGCCCAGAGAGGGTAGAAACCCATCCCTAGAAAAATTCAAGATGAGACTGGATTGGGTTCTGAAAAACCTGATCTAGTTGATGATGAAGAGGGGTTGAAATAGATGACCTTTGAAAGTCACAGCACTGCTTTCCAGAATTTGGTTTGGGGTGGGTTTGTTTTGTTTTGGGGTTTTTTGTGGTGGTGGTTTGGTTTTGTGGTTTGGGTTGGGTTTTTGTGGGTTTTTTTGTTTTTTTTTTTTTTGTGTGTGTTTTGGGTATGGTTTTGTTGTTTGTTTTTTTTTTTGGTTGGTTGGTTTTGGGTTTTGTTTTTTGTTGGTTTGATTTTTTTTTTTCTTTCTTCCCCTCCAGGAACATAAATCGTTGTTTTTCTTACTGTATCTTCTTACTGGCATTGCAAAGCCTGATGTGGCTGTACCATTATGAGGCAGTGGCTCATATAGCACAATTCAATATACTTTTAATTCCTTCCCTGTTACTCATTGTCTTGCTTAGTGCAGACAAAGACAAAATGCATTTACAAATACTTCATATGAAAAATGATAGCCTGATAAGACTACAGCTCACCAAGGTGTCTGGAGCTGGTGTCTTCATGTTAGCACTTGACTTTCATATCACAGTTCACTCTGTGCATTTGCCAGCTATTTCCACATAGCTTTTCACTGTTGTCTTGCAACTGGCATAGTACAGGACATGTTAGAATAGTCCAGTTCATGATATTCTCTCTAGTGTTTCATCTCATTCTTGTAAGGTCTAGGTCATTTTTCTGGTTAAAATTGCAGTAACTTGTTTAATACTTGTGAGTGCTGGTGTGGGTCAGATCTTTTCTAGAAATACCAATGAAAATCTGTAGTCCTGCCTTAATCCTGGACATACCCATGGACAGTGAATAAATAAATAAAGGTCTAGGCCTTGAGTTAGTAGCTAATTCATCTGCCCTTGCCCCTGTGAATTAATGGGGAAAGTTTCTACCTTGTGCAAGGCCTGGAGTAGCTTATTTATTTGGAGCTACCAGTAGAGAGACTATTTCTGATTCAGATAAGCAGAGAAAAATGTAATTACTTTGTTATGCATAAATAAAAGCCATAAGCTGATTGAGCTTGAAATTTCATCAGAGATGTTGTGGGTCTGTTTGTTCATCTCTTGCAGATACAAGGTCAATTACAGCCTGGCCTGTGTTCCTGAGAACTTTCAACAGTTCCAGGCAGGCCTACAGTGGGTTTGTAGGTTCTTCTCTGCCCAGTTTAGATGTAGCTACTGCTAGCTACCACAGGCTAGTTTTCTGTAGCTTTTCATTGAAACTGCTATTCATGGCAACATCAACAAGCATGCTATTTTCAGATGGGAAATGGTTTGGATTTGGTTTTTTCCTTAACCTTTTCTGATTGGTTTCACACCAGATTTTCCCAGCCTTTTTTTTTTTTTTTTTCTCCTTACATTGAATGACATTCAGATAAAAAAAAAAAAAAAAAAAAAAGAAAAAGAAAGAAAGAAAGGAGGTAATACTTGGTATTTCCAGTCTGGAAACTCAGCTTTTCAAGCATGTGATGTGCAGCAGTGGATATGTATTGTGTAGTTGAAGCTTTATAAAGCAAGCAGCCACATGCTGAACGATTGCTGTGGGAAGATGTTCCAGAGGTGCACCAGCATCTCTTCTGCGTGAGCTTTGTAAAGACAAGATTGATTTGGAGGTTGGCTGATTTGAAGACATTTTCCCATGTGCTCCAAAAGGGACAAAGACCAAATCAGTGGTTAGAACTCTGATGCTAACAGTAGAACTCTCCCATGATTTGGCAGGCTGACCTGGCTTCTATCGTGCAAGATGGATTTACGGTCCCAACTAATTTTCTTCCCTCCTTATTGCCCTGCATGCACAAGTTTGTTTTCAGGATCTTTTGCTAGTTTGGGAAGAGGAAGGGTATGGCTCTCTTTCATTGCTTTGGGGGATTTCCATTCCATTTTCCTTTAATTTGCTCCTCCCTGATAATCGAATAAGAGAAGATTAAAGTGTTAAGTGGACAGATAATTCTTGGTCTATGTATATGAGCAAGAAGAATTCAGATTTGCATAAAAATAGCTATCCTCAGGTTAGACCTTTACATTTGAAAATAAGCTCTTTTCAGGTCTATTTTCCCTCCATTGTTATGTGTTTTATTTAATGTGAATGGTGGATGTTTGGGGAGGGACAGAGGTTTGTTTGACTATTCAGATTCATTGGCAGGGTTTAAGCCGGCACAGCATGGATCAGAGCAATACGAGTGGAGACATTTCTAATTAAAAACACACCACATGTACTTGTGCAGCCGAAGTAAGAGTAAGTCCTTTCTTAGAACGAATTGCTCCTGCCTATTTGTTGTGTGTTTAAACTCGCAGTACAGTGGCAGTATCCTGTTTTGATTCAGGATTTTTTTAAGGCATGAAACAGGTCCAAACCGAGCAATTGGTTCCCCCCTGTATGGCCACACTGGATGAAGATCTCACTAGGTGTTCCCGTTCATTTCTTTCTTATATAAATACTTGTCTCAGTCTTTTAAAAGATGTCTTAACATTCTAGCAGTAGCAGTTACACATGTATACTGTGTAGGCATTTGCATGAGGGCAGATGGATCCTGTGGTAGAATGTGTATATTTTGGGCTAGGCTGATCCGGTGTGGGCAGGATTAGTTTTTAAAGTTTGTTTGCCTCCCACTCCAAAACAGGAACTCTTTAGCTTTAAGAAATAAAATAAATAAATCCCCTGAAATCGATCACCTCTGCCAGGCTAGGGAGTGTCAGAGGTCCAGAGCAGGAGTAAAATGTTGGAGTCCCAGAGGAGCCTCGGTCTTGAGTAGCCCTTGCAGGCCAGTGTGTGATCCCTGTATCCAAGAAGTAAGGGCATGTCTGAAGTGAAGGCGCTAATTAACGGTGCTATTGGTTCTCAGCCAGATAGCTATCTGAACAAGGCATTCGTTAACTATGTGAATCAAAACAAGGGCGTCGTGTCCAGGAGTAAAAGCAGAGCAGATTCATATACAAAATACTTGAGCAAAGTTTCTCCCCTTTAAATTAGGGGAAAAGTGTTAAGAAATCTGGAATTTTGCTACAGAAGCCTAATGCTTTTCTCCAAGACAGTAATGACAAAAGTTTTGCTACTAACTGGAACTTTCATTGTTTTAGTATCTGCTAATATCTGTCTTACATGTAGAGTAAGTGTTGGGCTACTTAAAGAATTCTTTGACTGAACTGATAAGTTGTAATACTTGCAATGCAAATTTTTCATACAGTATGTACACCACACATGCTGGTGGCTGAGTACTTTTTTGTTACTTTGATTTGCTTTTATTCATGTTTGTCTTCCCTATTACATTACATTAATTTATAATGTGCCTTTTGTTTTTTTTTGAGACCTGTAGGAAAATCAAGTATGAAATTTCAATGTGAGTATTATTTGTGTTTGAGAATATTTTGTTTGTTTTTTACATCTTAAGATGTCCTTCTCAAGGCCATGATTCCTTTCAACACACTGTAATACTATGGTTTGAAACAAGAGGATAGTCACATACTAAAACAAAAACATTAGAAAGCAGGTAGGAAGAGGTTGGTGGGGTTTCCTTTTGTTCTGAGTTTGTTAGTCAAGGGCATGATAGTGAATAGGAATAAATATCTAAAGTTAATAAGGCTGCCAATGCACTTTGAAGCTATGGCTGGATTGGCATGGTGACTCTAAAGCTGGACCATGATCTTTAGAGATCACTTCTTTGTGGTATTTTGTCTGATAACCTGAGTAGTAAGGAGTAGGCACTCAAGGATGGAAAATGTGGGAATTCTTCCAGGAAGGACATCTCTCCCAGCTGTGAGTGCATAATCCTGCTCCCAGTTGCACAGTGCTGTCAGCGAGTGTTTTGGGGATCCTGCCAGCAAATGTGGGATGCTGTGCAGCATAGGAGCTAGTGTATTTTGTAATGTTGTCCTAATATGTAGATGCAGGGAGGTATTGCAGCTCTGTTCTCATTAAACCAAATTATATGCTCTGCCAGTGTGTTTCAAGTGTTACCTAAACTCTGCACTAAAATGTGTCCTTTAACCCTTTTGTCAAGTTTTGCCTTTTAGTGTGAAGGTTTTAGGCTTTGAGGGGGAAGAAGGAACCTCCATGTGTGCATAGCATGATTTTAATGCATTTCCTCAAGAGAGGCATCTAATTTATATGTTCTCTACTTCTGTAGGGATTATTTTAGGTATCTGTTATTTTCTTGTTACTCTGTCACTTCACAGGCTAGTGCTGACCTCTTAAGCTCTTCTTGTACAGGAGGCCTTATTCTGCATCCTGTGGGGGTTGGTCTCTTCTCCCAGGCAACCAGCACCAGAACAAGAGGACACAGTCTCAAGCTGCACCAGGGGAGGTTTAGGATGGAGGTCAGGAAGAAAGAGTGATTGGCTATTGGAGTGGGCTGACCAGGGAGGTGGTGGAGTCACCATCACTGGAGCTGTTTAGGAAGAGGCTGGATGGGGCACTTGGTGCCATGGTTTAGTTGATTAGATGGTGTTGGGTGATAGATTGGACTTGATGATCTTGAAGGTCTTTTCCAACCTCGTTAACTCTATTCTAATTCAACAGTGACAGCAATTGCACAGGAGACTGGGAGTGCAGGTTCAGTTTACTTCCCTGCCTGAAAAGTTTAAACCAAAATCTGCTGTCTGCCTGAGAATGACATTACTGATACAGTGTTGGTGGGACAGGAAGGTGGTTTGGCCTGCAGGTCCCATGGAGATGCTGACACCCTGCTGCAGCCCTCAGTTGTGAGGTGTAAGGCATACACTTAGCCTTGCATGAGAGTACTCTAGGCTCACTGTCACCATCTCTAGGTAGCTCCTCTAAAAGAATTCAGTGAGTGCCTCTTCTAGGACTCAAGGGAATGGAACAAAAATAGAAATGGGTAGATTTAGATTGGATGTTTGGAAGAAGTTCTTCCCCATGAAGATGGTGAGATGCTGGAACAGGTGGAAGCCTCATCCCTGGAGATTTTTAAGGCCAGGCTGGATGTGGCTCTGAGCAAACTGTTACAGTGTGAGGTGTCCCTGCCCATTGCACGGGGCTTGGAAATAGAAGATCCTTGAGGTCCCTTCCAACCCTAATAAGTCTATGATTCTACAATCTGAGGTAGCTGGTGGTCTTACAGGTCCATTCAGGGTGTCTGTGTACCTCCTGCTGTGCTCTGAATATCCCAGTCAGTGCCTTTTGCTGCTAGTCTTTAAGCCTTGTAGGTCTGGGGAAAGAACAGAAATGCCTTGGAGTCTTCTTTCATAAGCAATTAGAGTGCACTCAGAGTTGTTTGGTAGCTTCAGGAAGGTATGTTTTTTTCTGTACTGTGTTCCACATCTTGCACTTGTCAACAGATTACTCTTAGCCACAGCAAAGGGTACAAAAGAGACATTTCTTCAAAGGATAGCTTTGTGGTTGGAGCATGGTCAGACTTGACAGCCATAACATATATTCCCATTTATGTGTATTAATTTTAAAGTAAGTTTCTAATTTTCCTTCTTTAGAGAATTCCTTGTTTGTATACATGACACACAGAGCTCTGAGCAATGGAAAGTACTGTGTGAAAAGCTGAGTGTTATTGTCTAGCTGAGACAGCATTGACACAGGGTTCAGTGCTGGATGCTACCCTGTCACTCTTTGGTACTGCTTTCAAGTTACTAAACAGATACTTAGGCAGCTAGTGTTCACAGATTGGAAACTCTATATAACAGCATTAAAATCAGTGGAGCCCACACTTAAGAGTCACTGTTTGTATGTTACAGACAGGTCCCAATGGTGCTTGCAGCTGTGCTTTCCCAATACACTTCAAAGCAGTAGACTTTGATGGGACTATGTTTTCTCTTGACTATTAATTATATCTTGTGGTTTATCCCTATATGTGAGATGTATCTAGGATAGGAATAAACAGAAGCACTGAAAGGACTTTGTGAACACATGAGACTTGGGATGTCACCTTGTGGTAGTTCAAAGAAATGCGAGGTGGTGACTTTACTGTATTTTAAATTGAGATCCATTTTGAGCTACATGATGTTTCTTTCTTGTACAGTCTGACTAGTTGTAAAGCACAAGATAGCTGCTCTCAACCTCCATGCAGCCCATTCCCATAGTCGGAATTTGGGGTGACTGCAGCAGGTGGCTGACAGGAAGTTACATGCTGCTCGGATACCTGAGCATATCAAAGATTGCAGCTGCTGTTGTTAGAACCTACATGGTGTCAGAGACAGAAGGACTATCACATGGTGGCAAGTGACATACTGCTATGTAGCCTTTTTTTGGTTGTTAAAAAGCTCATTCTGTTCAGCTCTAGCCTTTCCCTGTTTCAGCCAGCTCAAATCTCCTATTTGAATGACAGCTGGGTACAGAGATGGTAGCCTCATCAAACATTGGTTTCTCCTAGAACAGAGAAGTCATTTTAGACCCAAATAATTTTTCCAGTGAAGTACATAGTCTGTGTACTGGGCATTTAGTGACAGGAGTGTGGCTGACCTGGCCCCAGCAGTTTACAGGCCAAAACATTTGTCAGCTCATTAATTTCGGCAAAACAGACTCAGGAGGAATTGTTCCTGGAGTTTGTCATTTCCTTTTACAAGGAAGAGTGGTAAGGGGCACATCTACATTCTGCCCTTTGTTCTGTGGCCTCAAAGGGCATTTGCCTCAGTTGCTAGCAAACGGAGCTGTCCTGGCCAAAGTCAACATCCCAGTAGTCAGTGCAGAACCAGAGCAGCAAAAAGGCAGCTACACAGGGATTAGAGATTTGACTAGCATTGTATATAAATATTAATGATGACAGTTTCTTTCTAGTAAACGTGTTTTCTTTTGTTACTGGTGCAGGGTGGAAGACAGAATGAATTCTCAGACTTTCCACTTGTGTTTTTAATAGCATTGCCTAATTGTAGTGAAACTATCAAGCCTGTGCATGCTTGGATGAGAAGGCATCTGCAAGAGGGTGACCTCAACTGAGGAAGGCAGTACCTGCCGCTCTTCAAATGCCAGGTAAACAGGCTTGCTCAGATCTCTACTCCCTTTCATAACTGTTTTCTGGGGAATGCCCTTTCAAGTTAAATGCTTCCTAATTATAACCCTTACAAGAAACACACTTGCTTGTCTTACAATGAAAATAAGGCTGCCGTGATTTTCAGCGTCAGATTTCTGGCGTTGATTGAGACAGATTTTAATAATGGATGATCAAACATTAGCTGATGCAAATTGCCAGTTATTTCTGGAGTGCAATTCCAGCATTAGTGATGGGACAATCCATCTGAATGGTGATTACCTCCAGCTCTGAGCTGGAGTCAAGATGCTTGAGAGTTTCATAAGAGAAAAATAAGGGCGTTGTGCTATTTTTGACAGGGTGACTGCTGCTTGCTCCCCTCCAGCTAAAGGGACTGCACATTCTGGAAATGATTTCTTGTAATACCTTTACTCTGGCTTGTTCAACAGAATTAAGTCCCTCTAATTTATTTATTTTGCCTGACAACTGCCAAGTTTATTTTACAGTGCTGTGTTGTGTTCTAAGAAAGCGTTGTGTGCTACTGAGTACAGAGATTTTTGTCAGTATTTTAAAGATAGATGAAGTCTTATCCACTCACAATCATGCAAAATGCTGATTGGAGGTTCTCCTGCAGATTTCCTACATTTCAAGCCCCAAAGTATGCTCAGACAGATGCTTCTGCTTTGGCTTTCCATAAAGTGAAGTGGACTCCCAGACCCTAGCCTGAATTTCAGTGCAGATTAGTGTGCCCAGGGAAAGAAGACTGAGGCTAAACAAAATGGTTCTCATGTGCAGATCAGATTTCAAAGAAGTGTTGAATCTGGGTTTTGTATCCTTTTTTTGATTCATGATCTCTAAATACAAGCACAGTGAAACTATTCAACATATTTAAATTATTAATTTCCTAATTAATGATTACATGCCTTAAACTTTGTTCAGAAGCATTTCTACATTCTTCACTATAAAGATAACAGTAAAACCTCCATCTTTGTGCCACTCCATCCTCTAATGGACACTATACAATACTTAATGCACTGTAGTTTTACAATAGATAAAGAAAACTGGACACTTGCATTTCACGTGTGGATAAGTTTATTCAAACATTTGTCAATTTTACTAAGTAAACTGCATTTATTTCTATGTGCATGCAGATACATCCATAGCCAGTTGTCGAGATACATCCATAGCCTTGTCAAGTCTACAGTGCAGTAACTTCAGAATTTTAAGCAGCATGATGCTGAAGACATTTATAGAAACAATGTCTGACCCTTCTTTGATTGCACTGTGAGGTTTCTTTGGTACACATAATTAGAAGTAGTGCTTGTTTTGATTCAGTTAAAATGCAGTGTTTCAAACTGTGCACAGTAGAAAGAAATATCCGTTTAAAAATGAGATACAGCAATAGCAGGCAGCCTCCTGAGGAATTTTTATGAACAATCCAGTTTAAAAGCAAAAAGTCAGAACTTTACCACGTGTAGATACTACTGAAGTGAGAAGAAAAAAAAAAGACAAAGGAGAAGTGGGGCTTTGATCCATTGTTTTTTAAAAACACCTGTCATGACCTCTTGAACCCTGCTTAAATTACTATCTGTTTTATAGTGCCAAATAGCAGATAAAAAGGGTGGAGAGTTGTGGTAGTTTTCAACCCACCACAAGAGTCTTGCTGAATTTGGTCCACAGTCTGAGGTGAAAACTCATCACTTTTTAAAAATATGTGAAAAACCTCTTCTTTAAATTGGTTTCACGATCTTCATTGACAAATAGTTCTGTTGGGGAAGGAGAGAAGAAACAGCAGATATAAAAAGATGTACACCAAATACTTCAATATAGTTATGTAAAAGACATGTAAGACACTAAAATGGGTCAGAATGTATTCTGAGTGTGGTAATTTCAGTTAAAATACAGTAAAAATCAATTTCAGATTGAAGTAGACTGAATTGCAGACTCTAGACCATCTATGAACTATTTTTAATTGTCCAGGCTATAAACACTTCTAAAGCACTCATTTGCTCCATCTTTAGTTAATAGGTTAAACATAAAATTTAACTGCTGAAAAGATGTAACAATATAACCCCTAATCTCCCTGCTAAAATGGAGTTGCTAGATCTGTTGGTGAGTCATATGTAGGCTAGCTTCACACCACAACTAAAGAGCAGTAACATTTAAAAGCTCTTACCGGCAATGAATAGAGGAGTACTGCTACAAACAAGACTAAGATCAGCAGGATGATCAGGCCTAGAAAGAGCCATTTAAACCTGCGCCACACAATAAATCTCATTGTCTTGCAGGGATTTGTAAACCAAAGGAAGGAAGTATCTGGTCGGCTGCATTTTGAAAGAAAAAAAATCAATATTACTAATACTCTAAAAACAGGGAGTACTTAAGGATGAGAATATAATGTAATAGAACACTCTGGACTGGCTGTTGAAGAACGCACAGATAGTTTTGTAATGTAAGACAGGTGCAGAAAACGTGCTATTAATAATGCAAACCACCTTGCATTTTATCTTAGTGCTTGTAGGATGAAACGAGACTAGCTTTTATACAGGCTTGCAAAGGATAACTAATGTTTGATAGATCTTTTAGTGCATTCAGATTTTGTCAAGAACTTCATAGTAGCTAGATACTATGTATTTCTCAAGCTAGTGAAAGAAAAATGTCTTACTTTGGTAGATCTAGTTTGGGGTGCATGTTGGGCTCATCTCTTCCTTTACCAGCTGGCCTTTCCTCAGCTTCTTTTTCATTGACAACTTCCAGTGTCATTTCAACTTTACCCTTCAGAAAATATGTGCCATGAGACAAGCATCTTACTGAATCATCACCACCAGTACTTGTTTGGTATTTATACAGCAGAGTATGGGATCAGCTCATTGTGTGCATCTGGGTGCTTTCCAATTCCTTCTCAAAATATATTTATTTCTGCACTCTGACAATGTCACAACACAGTTTCAGAGAATGATGTATAGAAAAAAATAAATAGAATAGAATTAACCAGGTTGGAAAAGACCTTTGAGATCATTGAGTCCAACCTATCATCCAATACTATCTAGTCAACATCGCACCAAGTGCCCCATCCAGTCTCTTCCTGGACACCTCCAGTGATTGTGACTCCACCACCTCCCTGGGCAGCCCATTCCAATGGCCAATCACTCTTTCTGTGAAGAACTTCTTCCTAAGAAGGAGGATATTAAATGGTTCTGCTAATTAATTTGTAGTTCAGTTTTAAGCTAGACATTGGGTTTTCTTCCAATTTAGAAAAACAACCAAAACCAGTTCTTGTCTTCTTTCAAGAGCAAAACAAAAACAATTATCTTCTTTCAAGAGCAACCCAAGGACTGCATCTTTTCCAAATGACTAAGCATTGCATTTTTTTACATTGTTATGACTGATAAATGTTTCTGTATATTTTTCCTCATTTACTGAATTCTACTAATAAAGGTTTAAGACAAAACCATTAGAAAGAAGAAGCAGACACACTTGAAAGGCTTACTATTCCATCAAGTGATATGCATATATGCATTTATATTCTTCATAGAACAAGTTATATTGTTTTAGGTCATCTAATTGCCCTCCTAGTCATGAAGCTAATCTGGGTTCTCAGTATGCAAGTTATATTTACTGTGTGCAAGGATATATTTACTGTGTATTTACTGTGTTCTTAGGGTCTTTCTTTGTAATTTGAAAGCAAGGTGAGCACATACTGAGTACTTGAAAAAGAAGTAATAATCCTACCGCTAAAATACGGGAGCCATCCTTTTCAACGTAACACGGCCACCATCCTTTCATGGATTTCTGTTCAAAGAGAGACACAGTCCTGGGAGCCTTCTGAGAACTGTCTGCCTTGTATTCTGGAATCATGTCTATATTGCACTTCTCTGGAGCTTTTGCTGGAATGATTGTTTTATGTAAATCAAGTTCCACAAAACCTAGGAAATGGATAAACAAGTAAGTACTGCATAATGCATTCAACCCTACAACACAGTGGTTCAGCCTTTCAATCTGTCCTATCTCTGAACTTGTCAACATACACATTACATTCTTGTGTGTCTAAGCCTGTCTTGCTGGTGTTGGAAGTGTTGGTGTTGATAAATTTGACTTAGCAAGCTCTCTTCCCCCCTTCTTTTAATTTAAGATCACTTATTTTTAATAAAGGCTAAGCAGAAGATAACTAAATACAGCTATACTAAAGTAACTTCTCATTAAATGAATGATTTAGCTAACTTTAATGATAGTTATCAATCATTTCAGATTTTGAGCCCTAGGTGGTTTGCATACAAGCTAAAGACTTTGGAGCTGTCTTAAAACAGGACAGAGAAACTTCTGTGAAGCAACATCTCTGTAAAACATTGTGACATAGATTGTTTAACCTAAATATCAGCCTTATGTCAGTACTCTTACTTAGAACTGAAGTACTCTCATTTTAAGTAATTTTACTTCAGATGCAAAGAAAGACACAAAGTTAAGTTTTCATGCACATCATTTCATGCACTTTGTGAGAGGGCTTATCTGAGTGCAATATATCTTGGTTTACCTGCCAGTAGGTTTTTCTTGAATGAATATCCTGTACTGCATGAGAAAGCAAAAGTGTATTTGCATGCTCAGTGGTTCACCTTGTAAAAACAAACCTTAGGCAATAATTTAAAATGGACCATTTTTATCTCTTACTTTGAGACAATAACAGTTCTGTTCTTGGAAGTCTTACCCAGGTAGTCATCCAAGGAGAACTTATCATTATCCCATATCTGAATGATCAGTTTGGGTGGGATTCTGAATTCTGTTTTGTCGAGACTCCAAAAATGTTCCTAAAATTAAAGAAAAAAACCCAAAACTCAAGCATATTTTTAAAATTAATTATGAAAATTCAAAGTTGTGGTCTGCCAGTAGTACTTGTCAATTCTGAGGCTAGTGGAGGTATTATGGATCTATTCTTGCCCTTGTTAAGAGGAGACTGGTGTTGTTGCCAGTATGCTGGTCCTGGCTCAGAGGCACAATTGAATCTGTCAGCAATAGCAGTTTGAGAAAGTATGCAGAACTGAGCCAAGCTGTCCCTTTCAATATGCAGATACAAAATTATCAGACCAATTACAATCTGTATTCTAAGTCATGAAATCTTTAGAAACACATTACCTTTTTGGAAACTACACAGAGCTGCTCTGCTGGGAGATAGTCAAAAGGAAAAATAAATCTCCAGTTAAAGTTTCCTTCACCATCCAACGATCGGTAGTGAACATCAGTTTTCTGCTTGTTTTCTTCATTACCAGGCATCCACCTGAAAACACAGAGAGGTGGCTGGTGTTTGCAGTGGGCCTACACTGGTGTTTATACCGTAACCATGTCACTAAGTGGTTGCAAGCAAGCCATAAGAGTTGCTCACAAAAGGGAATGGAAGAACCTTTCAAACGCTTTCTCAGTATGGTTCCAATTTGGCACTGTAAATAGGAACATGTGAACTGAACTTTTGCTCTGTTAAGACCAGTACTGTATCTGTGGTGAGTCAGTGGTGGTGTTTTTTAATTCCTTTTAAAGAGAAATTAAATTAATGACCTAGTAGTATATTTTACTGATTTCTACTGATTTTTGTAGTATGTTAAGACTAGGAAACATAAAAAGTAAGAACCCAGGTTATGCAGCACCAAAGCTACCTCCCTATCTTTTCATCTTCCCATCTCAAAGAGATGAATTTCTGGGATCTTTCACTGCACATTAACTGGTCATGCTTTATCTTACAACACTGTTGTACTTCTCCTAGGTTAGCACTGTTTCAGAGGCTGTAGTGTGCACTGACTTGGTTGAACCAAATCATCTTTGGAACCCATGGTCCAGGCATTTGCAGGACATTGAGTATCATTCATTTGTAAGTGTTACATGACAGGATGCTCCTACCCCTTCACATAAATGTCACTCATTTCTTCTCCTGTGATGCTCTTCTCATCCAGAAGGACATCTTTGGTGTTCCAGATAATCACCCGCAAGATATACCTAAGAAAGAAAATATTTAGGGAAAGAAAATTGAATTGCCTTTGTTAGGGCTGCCAGATGGTATGTGGTATATTTACATACTCACTTTTTGGCTTTTCGGGGAGTGATGTCAAAGGGAGGGCCTGGTGGTCCTAAGCTTTTGGGGAAAACATCAACCCACATCTGGAGCTTTCCCTGTAGCAGCAAAGAGGAGGTATGAGGGACTGTTTGTCATGGTAATCCTATAGAACCTATTGAACTGCTTCCTTAATGTTCATTTTAACCAACAGAACAAAGCTCACTCTTGTTACCAATGTCAGAACTCCTAAAGACTTCAGATAGAAGCACAGCCCGTCTCTTATGTTATATAGGCTTCTTCAAATGAGCAATGCCAAGAATTCAGAAGATGGTAGGGATTTTAATTTCTAGTGAATCTGGTGCAAGTTAGGTGCCTAAATAGCTCTTATTCTGTAGGTCCACATTTCTGTTCTCAGAGGTGGTATTAAGTACAGTATCATACTGATTGCAGCTGGTGGCCTACCCAGTGTAGATATCAGTCCCTTTAAGTAGATTCTGAGGTAAGGCAACCACTGGAGATTTTACACTCTGTTTCAAATGCAAGCTCCCTTATTTTTGCAGGTCAGTTTTTCGTTTGCTGCAGAAACTTTCTTAAAATTCCACCAGTGGTGAGTTTGGAAATGCTAGAAAACAAATGTTAACTTTTGTTCATCCCATACAGAGAGGTCCAATATAGGACTTTGTATTAAAATTAGCACCTTGACCTTGCAGAGAAATGACAAGTTTGGTGTCATTTGTTGAATGCAGCTAGGAAGCCCTCAAGCCAGGTTGTCTCCTTTACTGTTGGTGAAGTATTAAACACATATTCCAGTTTATATCAGTGACAAAGTAATAAATAAGTCTTCCCCAATTTCCATTGTCAGTGTTTAAGGAGACATTTAGGGGTCTTAATGGCAAAATGAAACTGCATTTTCTTGTTTCTGGGTTAAGCTGCTTTAGTGTCTCAGTCAAGCAATACTAATTTTTAGCACTCTTTTCCCTGAACCATACTGATCTATTGACAACATGATCTAAATGCAGGAATGCTCCATTTCTGTATTCAAGAAACCAGAAAATGAATTGATTCATAGTACCTGGGAAATGTGGGGCTGGAAAGTGCTGTATAAGGTCCTTGTCTCCACGTGTTCAGGTACTAAACCCTGGGTTCTGAGGATATGAAGGGCTAACCGCTCTTCATCTGGACCAAGATGCTGATGCAGAATTTTGTTAGCTTCTGAAATAAAAGAAGGGGAAAACGAAGAGGGGCTCATGAACCAGAATTTGCATTTGGACTTTAAAAACATTTTAAAACCAGGTATCTAAAACTGAGCAGAAAACTGCTCTCAACATTAAAGAAGTGGCCAAGCTCACCAGCTTCCTCCAAAGTATAGTCTCGTCCCCCGTAGTTAATCTTTCTGCCATTCTCAGAGAGGATGGGAGGACCATAGCCTTTAAATCTGGCTACATTTTGCAGTAACTGCGTTGGTTTTAGTTGATCACGCCAGGTGTTCACACCTGAACTTTTAGGAAAGCAACAAAACCACATCCTAAAATTAGTCACCATTCAGGGTATTCACACTTCATGTAAAATATGTTTATTAAACTAATTCAGAAAGGGCAGCACTGTAACAGCCTAGGTTGCAACCACTTTAGTTTGATTACAGTGACGTAATTTTGTACCAGCTCAATTACCTGCTGAGAGAGTGCTTTTTCTTTACATATCAAAATAATTTATGCTAACAGATCCTTTCATATTTATTTCCATGAGAAGGTCAGAAAGTTCTATTATGTGCATGCTCTCTGCACACATATCACCACGTAAAAAGGAATATTAAAATGTTTGATATTAAAATGTTTGATATTACTCTTTTCAGCCAAGGCTCTTCTGAAGACTTTGCAGCTTAACTTGGAATTCAGATAATAAAGTCAGCACAACAGACACCCATGAGAACCATAGCATTGGGTTTTAAACATATAATTAAGATGAAGTAAGCCCAGATTTTTTACAGAGACTGGGTACTAGATCTTACAGATACAAATTTTGAGTAGGTAAAATTACTTACATGCAATACTGCTGTGGGATGCCACAGTGAGATCCATAACGAGAAAGGAATCTGTTCTCAAGATCAATTATGGTTTCACCTACTTTTTCATCACGAGTCAATGTGTCATAGTCATAGACTGAAATTTTCAGATCCTTTTCTTGAGGCAAGAAGCAGCTGAGTTCATACATTCTAAACATAAAAATATCCAGTTACTGGTAATGCTCTTTTCAGCAATACTTTTTAAACTTCACCCCTTAACCCCTCCCACTTTTTGAGCAGTAGCCTTTACAAGGTACTCAAGGGATGCTTCCAGTGTTGATAAACCTAGCAGGAGTTGCTAATCATACTACAATTTCTATTTGCATTTACTAATAATTCCCTTTGTGCTCCTATAGATATTACTTCCTTCATTTCTGTACTGGGACTAAGAAACTAATGTGGTTCTGCCATCCATTCTGTAAAAGGAGATGGTTGTTCAATCCATAGTTTTTCTATGATTAGAATTTTTGTATGTTTTTTTTACCAAAGATACAGGTCAAATGTTTAGCTTCTATGACTAGAAGGGATTATTTTTGTCATCCAGCTGTCCTACACCAAACAGACTTAAAGTATTCCATGGTTAATTACTTTCTAGCCTATTTTTATAACTTTGACTTCCAGAACAATTCTGGAAGAACTTGGAATTTTGAAGGGACTTTTTACTGTCTATTTTTGTGCTATTTCCGTTTGCTATTTCTTTGCATAATCTGAACAACTGAAATTTTGTAGCATGTCCTTGCAAAGTGTGCTTTCTAAAGTCTTTAATGCTTCTAGACCCCCACTCATAACTTCCTAATTCATCAACATCCTCCTTTAAGTCTGGGTACCAAACTGGATCCAGAATTTCATTACAAAGATTATTTCAAATCTGCTAATACTAATTAGTATTTTCCTATTCCTATCATTCAATGATATTGCTAGCCTTTGAAGGAGAGACCAGTGTACTAGGAATACATATTAAGCTGATTACTCATCATGACACCCAAGTAGTTTTCAGAATTAAACCTTTTTTCCATATTTTATAAGCATATTTTGCCATTCCTGTATGCATAACATGGGGTGGTTTTAAGATGTATACTTTGGTTTACTGTGTAATGTACCCATGTGATACAGAAAAATCTACAGACTAGCCGAACACCTACACTGTCCAATGATTTAAAAGGGAAATGCTTTATGCATCTCTACTCACAATTAACTGACAGTATATAGCTATAAATAGAGCATTGTGTATTTCAAATAATGGTTTATCTTAAAAAAATAGGAAATCATTCTAAAACACAATAAAATACAAAAACTTGGTTACCTGCCAAAAATTGGGTTGAGAGTATTAGGCACATAATTATCCCTGTCTTCAATTACTTTTTTACTTAGGGATATTTTTATGTAAGGATCACACTGTTTAAAATATAAAAACAATAATAATTGTTAGTAAAGACAAGGTTGACTTTATTTAGGATATACTACAGCAGTTAGCTCACAGACATTGCAAACCCCAAAAGTCTCACCAGCCCGTTATTATCCTGAGGTTGAAGCTCCAAAGCTCGAACAACATAAATTCGCACAATACACTCCTGAGGCCCACTGTCTGGCAGCTCACGGAACTGGCGAGGAGGAGCTGGAATTGTGGGATCATCTGGCAGTGCATAGATTTTAAAGGATCCCTAAAAAAAAATTACAAAGACTCATCAAGATAAACATACACATTGTTCTGTAGAGGAACAGCCAAACTGTAGCCTGATCGACAGTCACTTAGAAGGCTTTAGCGGCTTTTGGATAAGATTTAGTAGAAAGGCAATGTTTATATCCTTAGCCAATTTAAATCAATACAGCTCTCTTGATTTCAACAAAGTTACTCAGTTTAATCCAGCTGAGAATATGTAACACATATTTCACATTTGTTTCCCTTGCCAAAAACATTTTGGGTTTTTTTTTGTTTGTGGGTATTTTGTGGTTGGTTTGTTTGGTTGCTTTTGTGGTTTTGTGTTTTTTGTGTGTGTGTTTTTGTTACTTTTCTTTTTTAACATACAATGTTATCATTATTCTAATCTTTAAAAGTCATAGAGTCACAGAAACAATCCCAAATACCTTTTCCAAAAGCACAAAATACTTCTTAACCAGATTCAATCTTTAAATACTTCGCTTGGGACATTTCCAGGTGAAACATTAGCCCTGTTCAAGAAGTTATTTGGGAAGGTTCTGTTACACAAGCACCAGGGAAGATCACATTAGCAGGAATTACATTTCTTTTACATTAACATGTATCACATTTAGTGTAAACAATACGTAGCTGTATATTCCTTGAAAAAGAAGTGATGAGTTTACATGTAGACTTCCTTCAGTGATAGCCGCTTAGATACTAATACATCTATTTAGCATTTGGTTGTTGCCTTTTACTTGAAATTTACCTTGAATTCCCCAACCACTGATGGATCATCATTCTCCTCAGATTTGCCTCTGTATAGTTTAAATGTATCACAGAAGTCTGTTAAGTTATTAAATTCAGGCACTTTTTCCAATTCACAGTCATACACCTTAAAAGGGAAACAAAAAAGGAAAGTTAAAAAAAGTGCAGTTTAGAAACGATCACACATCTCATCTCCAATGTTGCAGCACTGCAAAGTGTGTTGTATGTTTATGTTTGATGGAACACCTTAAGGAACCAATGCATTTGGAACTATTTTTATTTTTACATTGAAGTGGAAGCAAATGTGAATTTTGGAGAATTATCAAGCTTCATTTAGGCCTTGTTAAAACCAGAACAAATTGTGCTTCACAAGCTTACCTTTACTTTCTTTGTTAGGTGTGTTAGATGAGAAATTAAAGTGGTCTGGCTTCAACTCATAACCAACAGACAGGAAAAGCATTGATTCTCTGTGTTCACACTTTCTCAAAGTGTGTATTTATTTAGGAACTGCCTGGCACCCAAAGTCGTCAAGAGCTAAATTTCATTTGACTGAAGGTTAAGTTCATAATATATCTCTTATTAAGTGTAGTTAAGTAGAAAAGAAGCAAAGACAGCTCCTTAAAACCTTCATTTCACCACATGAAATCTTTATTAGAATTAGAATAGAATAAACCAAACCAGGTTGGAAGAGACCTTCAAGATCATCGTGTCCAACCCATCAACCAATCCAACCCACCCAAACAGCTAACCCATGGCACCAAGCACCCCATCAAGTCTCCTCCTGAACACCTTCAATGATGGCGACTCCACCACCTCCCCGGGCAACCCATTCCATAGCGCAATCACTCTTTCTGTATAGAACTTCTTCCTAACATCCAACCTGAACCTCCCCTGGCGCAGCTTGAGACTGTGTCCTCTTGTTCTGGTACTGGGTGCCTGGGAGAAGAGACCATCATCAGCCTGTCTACAACCTCCCTTCAGGTAGTTGTAGAGAGTGATAAGGTCACCCCTAAGTCTCCTCTTCTCCAGGCTAAGCAGCCCCAGCTCCCTCAGCCTCTCCTCATAGGGCTTGTGTTCCAAACCCCTCACCAACTTGCCCAGTTAATTTTGAGAAGCATTTAAAAAAAACAAAGGGCACAGCTCTGATCAGTTTTGGGCTTATAAACAATTGATATATGTGAATTAATTTTATTCTGAGCAATACCTTTAAAGTGTCATATCCTTTTTTAACATACTGTCCACATTTTTCATATTCTCCTACTGAAGCATAAAATTTGCTCCACCAATCAACAATTTCTTCCTCCTTAAAGAAAACAAAAAGTTATTTATCTGGGAGATAAAAATCTTTTATATCATGCTGTAGAGCACAAGCAATGAACAATTAAACATACTAAAAGATAGTATATCCTAAAACATATCACTGAAGTAATATCAAAGGATCATCTGAAAGAGAATCAGAATGTAAATATTAGGGCTAAAAAGATGGGAATTTCTTTTACCCAGGTTTTGGTGCCTATACAATCCAGCTATGGTGACAGTCAACAGCCATTAATCTCCATTAATTACTGGTATCTAGAAACCTAGCTCAAAGGACTGACACCTGGAAGTGCATCCTAGCCTAGGTTACTTAAGTTAGCGGAAGTAAATGTACTGGTGCACTCACTGTTTCAGCTATCAAGGACAAAAGCCATCATGCCTGGTATTTATTACAAGAACTGCATGGCTATCAAAACTGATGTAAACATGTTAAGAACCTTTACCTGAGGGATAAACATGTTAGTCTGCTTTCAGCATTCCCATTTATTTCAAAGCTGCTGCCATATAGTAACACTGGGACAGACATTAACTACTCTAAGTATACGTCGTTCCATTAAACCCAGTGGAGGTTGCCTATACTGTGACAGAATCTTGCAGCTGGAGATCTACCTTAATGTTTACTAAGAGCAGTTGAAGAACAGTGAGTCTTCCCCTCTTAGAAATAATACTTCAATGAGCCTCATGAAAGACTAGATGCCAGCAACCTATACATTCAACTAAGACAATATTTCTGTATATTTTTTATTCAAGTCAGATAATAATTTTGATCATCAAAGTGATGTTTTCTGTATTTATCCATAGGGATTTCATCACATAATTATTTCCCCCTGAAAACATACTTTAATTGGTAATGAATAGTATTCATTTGATGAGAATGAATAGTTATTTGTTCGCTACGGAAACCTGAACAAATCTTTTAAGATTGCTTGTGTTTAAAGAGAGTCTTAAAGTACTATATGGATTATTAAATGTGAGGTAGTAGGGGTTTAAATTTATTTCAGTGTTTTATTTCAGTCTTTTCAAGTCTATTATTGTATTTCTATCCAAGTCTATTATTTCAGTCTTGCATATTTTTCCTACATCTAGGATTTTGCAAGTTGATTGTATATTTTATGTCAAATATTTTCAGAAATTACTCTTCTCATCCACATGCCTCAAAGGCTAAGTTAGGAAGCAGTATTGATATACTGATTTTCAGTTGGAGATCTGGATCACTTACAAGAAAGCAGTGGGTAGATTTTTAAAAGTATCATACATTACCTTTTCTGTGAGCTGCTCATGAGGATCAATTCATAAAAGAAAAGCAAAAATCCCAAACAATAGTTAGGAAATGATTTACAGAATTCTATTCTTTAACAGCTTAGGCTTCTGTATATAGTACGTACAGAATGTTAGTTACTAACATCAATAATTTACAAATACTTTTGAAGAGTATTCAAACACTGTGTTTAACCTTTTTTTTTCCCTTCTGCTATTAGTATGTTCTAGAGATTAAACTATAGCATATATTAAAACAATTTCAGAAAACAAGTTTTCAGAACTGAAAGACATTATCACCCTGTGCTTTTTTCTTTTATAACAAAGCAAAACTGAGAGAAACTTAGTTTTCTTATTGCATCATTGCAGTGTTACACTCTGGATTCTATTTATTTCCACAGTAGCAATAATTTCCTGATTTCACCTAAAGTTTCAGAGAGCATTGGATCTGATTTATTATTTTTTTTTTACAAAATTGAATCTATTCCAGAGATTCTTTTCCAAATTTCACATACAAAAATTAATTTTTTCCCCTTTTTGAATATGTACTTCTTTATAAAATAATCTGCTAATGCTCAACAGCCATTTTCCCTTTTCCTATTGTTTTTCAGTTGTTTACAGGCTGTGGAGTCTCATAAGTCTGAAAAAAAAACATGAAGAGTTAAAGAGTACAGTAACAACCAATATGTGTGTCTATAGATTTAGCCATATAAGTGTAGTAAGTCTGCACAATCCAAAAGGCTTCACCTGTTAAATCATAGCTACCATACTTATCACCCAATAATCCATTAAGAGCAAGCATCATGCACCCCATTTGGAAGCCAAGGTGAGCAAGTGCTAGTGGTTTTATACCATGCCTTGTGATTTGATTTAAAAGCATGATCCATTAATTTTTGGTACAAAGCAGAAGAAATAGGCAAGCATACAAGCCAAGTGCATCAGTAGTTGAGGACATCACTGTGATACATCGCATTAATTTACTCCCATTTCTATCTTGTAAGTAATTATCTTGCTGGGATGTTCAAGTGTACAGTATTATAGAAGTCTTGTCAAACTTCAAATGAAAAATATAACATAGTTTTTTCCCCAGATTTGTACAGAATGATCAGATTTTCTGATTTATTCTCAGAAATCATATCATATCACATCTGAAACCCTTACGGGCAGAATTCCTGAGGTAATTTCAAATATTTTGTCATAATCAAGTTTGACATTGTTTCCACACTGGTTTGTAATATTGACAACACTGAAGGGTAGCTTACATAATTATGCAGTAAAAATTTAAACTCTCAATTTAAAGTTTTTACACAAAATACACTATATGGACTCCAAAACTTTCATCAAAGCATAATGTTGTAAGAGTTTAAATAGAGTTTGTGGGTTTGGTCTTTTTTTCCCCCTTGATATACCTTCAAGTATCTCTTCAAATAATGCACTTAGTATCTTTGCAATGATCAGGTTAAGAAAAAAACAAATCAAAACCTTAAGACCTTTAAAAGTTCCCAAAGCAAATAAAGAATCTTAAGAATTTGGATATTACTGTTACTAAAGGTGTTAAGCAGGATGTGCTCACAGAATTCCAAAACACAGAATGAAATGCCATATGATAAATTTGAGATTTTGGAGTGAAATATTCACATAGTAAAGATCATCTAACAGATACTGCCCTTTTTTTTAAATGTACCCAGTGTCTTTCACTGTAGATTATTATATAAAGTTTTCAAGATACTAGCAATGAACTATTACATGTCTAGAAAAGTTAGAGTTAGAATTTATTTTACTGTAGATTTTTTTTCTCCAAAGTTTGAATATTAATAGGCTGGTTTAATAATTGCTATTCATTTTGGTGCTGTTCTACATAAATTTCAGAAAAGCTGAGTTTTTAGTAGTCCATACATATTGTACACACATAGTAAGACTTACAGAAGGAATATCCTTTAATATTTTTAAGTAAACATACTAGACTTAGGAACATCGTCTCCTCCAAAATCCCTGGATGGAATAATTGCCAAGAGAAGTACAGCCTCATGACCACATTGCAATAGCATTCTTTTCCCATCCAACCCCATTCTGCTCCTTTCCATGCATTACTCTGGTACATACATACATGCACTGTTGTTGGAGAAGCCATTTTGCTGAGTGCTGTTGACATACTGCTTAAACACTAGAAATTGGAATGTAATTGATGAAATTTTGGCATTGTGTGTCCTCAGGGTGTTGTCTACATTTCACTTAGAGTTTCTGTGTTACCATGGCTCTGACTCTGCGCCCACCAAAGCATACACCTGCTTGTAACTGCTTCATTTAGAACACTCAGTCTGCAAGATCAGGCTGCTCTAACCATCACCATTGACAGACTTGGTAATGTTCTATGACACGTTTTCAGTAGCTATTGAACAAGTGAATTCATTCTTGAGCTACTGGATGAATTTTATTGTGCACATAAAGCTACAGTTTGATATTTACTATATGAAAACAGAAGTTAAAATGAGTAACAGATTTCCTTTGCTTTCCTGCCAAAGGAACGTTTTTCCATCTGGCTTTCCAAAAGCTTGTGTGGGTTTCCCACAATTTTGCCCTCTGATTTTTCAGAAATCACAGATCTAAAGAAGAAAGTCAAGCATCAAATTTCAAAGATTACCTGAGCTGTGAGGAGTGGTTGTGCATCTTCCATTTCAATTACTGTATCCTGGCGAGGTACAGCAGAGAGGAGACTAACTGTAAGCCAAAAATTTTATTAAGGCAAAACGGTATCAGAAAAATATCTTAGCAAACATTTTCATGAGATTTGAAATCCAACCAGTTACAGAAGATAAAACAATTTGTTGGCTGTTTTGTGTAGGATATGTGAACGTTGCTCAAGTATAGAGAATTTAAAAGAGAGTAAAAGACGTCAGCATTGTATTCAGAGCAGTCTTGCTGGAATACTGGATCATTACTTTGGTACAGGAGTAATCACAGTATCACCAAGGTTGGAAGAGACCTCAAAGATCATCAAGTCCAACCTGTCACCACAGACCTCATGGCTAGACCATGGCACCGAGTGCCACGTCCAGTCCCTTCTTGAACACATCCAGGGATGGTGACTCCACCACCTCACTGGGCAATCACACTAATTAACACTCTAAATTAGATATATTTTCTTTCAGAACACTATCTCCAAATAGTACACAGCATGAGATGGCTATTTATCAATACAGGGTAAACACCGAAGATTGCCCCCTCCCCTAGAGGTGCTCAAGGCAGGTTGGATGTGGGACCTGGTCTAGTGGAAGGTGTCCCTGCCCATAGCAGTGGGGTTGGAACTAGATGATGTTTAAGATCCTTTGCAACCCAAACCATCCAGGAATAGGTTATTCTAGCATCTTGCAAGAAAGTAAAACTTTTAATTTTCCATCTATTTACCTTTCAGTTGTGGTGCAATGTCTTCTGTAGTAGCATAGGGGTCACAGCGAAAGCTTTCCAGTAAATCAATAGTACATTGTCCCACGATGGGCTTCCGTCCAAACGGCCTGTGGTCTATTACTTTAATAACAAGAGAGGGGCTGTATATCTCCTCTTTTGGCAAAAGCTAAAAATGAAAGGTTAGAGTTTGTTTATAAGGTGAACAGAAGGAAAGTGAAGAATAAAGATTTTCTCCCTAAATTAGGGCTGTTAACTTTATTTGATATTGAACTACTACGTCCCCTGTCTGTGTGGTAGATTTCTAACCTTACATTATGATTCAGGAGAAGTCAGCAAGAAAAATTGAAATTGCTTCAAATCTTGAATATTCTCGACTCCTAGCAGTAGGAAAGTAGTCACATATCTACAGGTAAATTGATGCCTTTTCAAATAAAATAGTATAATTGTCAGTGACCATATAGGCATATTTACACGATTTTAATAGAATTTTCAGGTTCAGCAAATTCCTTTTGTTAAGTCAAAAAAGGACGTGTAAGTTTTTATGAGATCACTCTTGCATAATAAATCCTTGGCCTTTAAAAACAGCATGGAATAACTGATTTTGCTATAGCTAGCTGGTAAATAGTTTTCACAACGTACAACTTTCATGAAGAGAACAGAAGATGGAAAATTTGGTGTCTTTTTGAGGTTTTTAATCACCACAGATTCCACCATTTCACCCCCACATTCCACAATGAGACTCGGAGACATAACAGGTGCCAGCTGGTAGTTTTTCATGTTCCTCAAACCCCAAGCTAGAATCTGTAAAATAAAATCCAGTAAGAAAGGAAAGATGAAATTAAGTCTTTATAATAAGAAAATGTGATTTGCAAAGTATTTCAAGATGGCTGTTCTAAGAAAGTTAATGGAAAAAATGAAACTCAAATTCCCTCATATTTTTCAGTATGAAGTGTTGTTTTTTTTTTCCTTAAAGCAAATACAACACTTTATGCTAGAGGACAAGATGACTATGGTTGTATTCAGTTAGTTTAAAAATAAACCATACCTCAACAGCAGTGAGCTGAACTACTGGTCTGATTCCTTGAGGTACCATGTAAAGCTTTGGTGCTCTTTGTGATGGAAGAATTGGAAGGTTAGCGCCACCCTATTAAGACACAGACATGAATATTAGTTTCTCTTATCTTCCATGCATGAAAAACCTTGCAAGTATTAAGATAATTCTTCACACTATGACTCACTCTGAAAGGATATAGGTCGTTAGACATTACATATACACACCCCCACAGAAAACTGAATACCTTGTCCTTCAAAATAAGTTCTGCAGCAAAAAGAATGTCTCCACTAGGTTTGCCATTGTTTGTTACAGGATACCAGAGCAGTTTTGGTGTGATGTCCTCTTCTGGGATTAACTTGACCATGGGGGAACAAATACTTCTTCCAAGGAATTCATCTTTACCCTGCCACCAAAACAGCAAGCATAGTCATTAATGTTAGTCTCAATTAATATAAATAAATTTAAAAGACAATCAGAGTAAAAAGCTTTCACCTACCACTTGGTCACTGTCAAAAAGTTCAATTACAACATTAGGAGGATTTTGGGCTACTGTCTGTGGGTCCCCATAGATCTCAATTTCATTAAATATGAGAGTTTGGTCCCATGTAGGATTTAGAGTTGAATGAATGATCTCAGTTGTTTTGCTTTGATGGAGGAAGGAAACATGAGCATACGGATCTGAAATATCATACAAAGATTAAAAGCATAGCATTACAGACAAACAGAGCCCCATCAAGCTGTAAGGCACAAAAGAACAATGTTTATCAAACATAAGATGTTATTTTTCTTCTGTTACTACCAGTTCTATAAGCTATTCTACATAATTTGTATTTAATAAAGCAAATTCTATTTGATTACTAAATACCTTCCTTTTATACAAGTCTCAATTAACAGGGTAATAAATGGAAATGCTGAAATGTCTTGCAAATCAGACAGGGAATATAAAAACTACAATGAAACACTGGCTGTACTGATCTCCTCTTGAAGCTTTTTTTGGTTGTCTCCACTGATATGCAACTGTACAGCCTGATAATAACACAAAAATATAATTCTAGTTGTGACTAGTTGCCAAACAAGAAATTCTCCCAGGCTATATTGCTTGGATCAAACTTTGGTTTCAAATGTTCTTATTTATAGCAACCTTTTCTTGTGAAACAGCTAAATGATTAAAGTGGTCTAGGCACAGTGTTTGTCAGACCTTTAAATCATCAAGAGCTCTGTAGAAGGTATCTGATGATGGTCATTGACATTTCCTGTACAAATTGCAATTACTAAGAGCTAGAGGCAGTTTTAAAGGTTATCTTTACATTAGTTTCAAACAGCTTCTGGCTAAGTCCATGATCAGTTTTATAAAATTTGGTTAGCTCTTCAAACTAGTTTTAGAGGACAATTAAATGCAGATGCACTAGTTTACTGCATCTGAGGTACTTATCTGGAATTCTACATATGCAAATTTATTATTGTTTCTTTGTATTGCTTTTAAGTGCTGCATATTGAAGTATGACCAAATATACACAAGCAGCTGTACAAACCTCCCCTCATTTCAGAAAACAGCAGTAAAATATGTGTAGCTCTCTGCCTTCTGTAACAAATTTACAAATGCATTACACTTAATTTTTAATTAAAACAGGGAGGCAGGGGGAAAGATAAGCTGCTCATTTTATCTTTATCTTTGGTTGAATTTATTTAAAGTGTAAAGTCATATTGTTACAGAATCTAATTTCTCAGTAGAGTATTTTAATGCTAATTAGGAAAAATTAAATACTTGATTATCTGAGTATTGGATTAGTCTGACTACCAGGATGCCAAATGAGCACACTGCTGGAATAAAAAGGGCAACAGTTACACATAATGAACACAGAAAAGCCATGCTTATTAGTAAGGTACACTGTAGTTTCCTATAATACAAAATACTGAGCACTGAGAGGCAACTGCTGATGTAACAACTGTCTAAGCTTTCTTCAGGTTAGGTTTTGTACAAGCTTCCTGCAGGACTGCTTACAATCTGTATGTAGGCTTTGGTTAGAAGAAGCCTAAGACATAAAGATCATGAAGGTCATGGGAAATTCAGACCTTACCCTTTCCGTTCCCTCACTCAGAGTTCATTTGTAGCAGCAAGTGCTGCACATTCAGCACACTTGCTTTTTGGCAGGTTCTGGGGCAGTACTAACCAAATTTGGATCATATGTAATGAAGCCGAGACTCCTTTTATGGTATAGTTTCAGTAGCTGGGGCCTACACGCAGACCTTAAGGATTTAAGATAATCTGTAGCTAAATCGATGTGTGGGAGAAGGGTTGGTTTTTTTGATAGCTTTGGAAGGCTATGGGGACAACATAGAACAACATTGAGTTACCATTTCATTGCAGAAGTGGGCTTTCTGCACCGCTAGCAAGATCTTTCCATACCTGAAAAACTGTCTTTGTCTAAAGCCATGAGATTTCTTGCCTGGTAGACATAACAGCGAAGGTGGTAAGTATATGCTCCTGTATCAAATAAAGAGAGTCCAACTGTATTATACAGACTTCTTTTCTGTAATGAATATATTCTGAGTTTATAAAAATGCCTTATACGTTTTAACTAAAACATAAGCACTGTAGTAACATTTCTGTTTTTCTCTTCTACTGACAACATGTACTAATACCAGCAAGCTAGCACCTGAGAACATTTGTTCCAAGACAACTTAAAGCAAAAAAACAAACAAACAACCAAAACACAAAAAGCCAACAACAACAAACAAACAAAACCACAAACAGAAACCTCACTAACACTATTTGGGCTTTTTTTTCACCATATCATCTATAAAAATCCTTCTATTAAAAAATTCTGCTTGAAATGGTGTGATAATCTAACTCCTCTGAAGAGAATCAAGAACTAGACATTCCTGTACTTTAAGTATTTAGTACAGTACTTGCAGGGACCTTGGAGTTTCAGTTTTAGCTATTAGCTCTAAAAAAATATTCCAAAGATTAAACATTTAAAAAAAACAAAACAACAATAAAAATCACTGCAAGCAAGGTAGAACGGCTTAAAAGGAAGATGGGTGGACAGAATGTGGCCAAGACACTGCAGCTTTTCTTTAAAAGAAGTCAGGTCTCTTTCAGTCACTGGGAAAATCTGAGCCACTCGTGGCCTCAATGAGGTGAACTCTCTCAACTCTAGCAGGAAAAGGTGCTATTTTCCTCCTATTGCAGTCATCATTTAAAAGAAACTACAATAATCTTCCTCAGCTTCTGAAAGACAAGATTTAAGATTTAGGTACCCATTCCCAGCAAGAAGATCATATTCTGTAGAGACTAAATAAAGTCAGAGATGCTCAAAAAGGATTTTGAGTCTCAGGAGTGTATGGTGTTCTCTGTACCTATTGTCTAACACTGGTGGATCCCATCTGAGTGTCCCTGCTTTTGTGAATGCCATTGCTGTGATTCCAAGCCATTTAAAGCCAATCCACATTAGTAAAGTTACAGTTTTGTTCAGTTTGCCAACACAACTACATGGCTGTCAAATACTGCTTCCTCTGGATCAGGCATTTGTCTGCCCCTGCATTGAGCTCGTTAAGTGAGCCGAACCAGCAAAAAATTAACTGTATATACATCATCTCTCCTGGCTTAGTTCCCTGCATTGTTATGGAGGGACCCTAATGCTACCTTTAGAGTTCCTCTTCTCATACAGGTTGTAAAATATCTGTATGACAGTGGACTGAAATTATTAACTTTGGTTTTCCTTTTTTTTAGTAGCAATCAGGGATCAGACAGTGATTATAATAGAAGGTATAAAAACCTAAATGTAAACCACAAGGAGCTAGGTATTAGGAGGATATTCCTTACAGTGATGGTGGTGATACAATGGAACAGGCTGCCCAGAGAGCTTGTTGATGCCCCTCCATGGAGGAGTTCAAGGCCAGGTTGGATGAGGCCTTTAGTAACCTTGTCTGATGGAAGGTGTCCCTGCCCGTGGCAGAGGGGGTTGGAACTAGACAATCTTTAAGGTCCCTTCCAACCCAAACTGTTCTACGAATCTATGAATTACAGCTTGATTTGAGACCAGGGAGAAGTAGACACCATTTGCAAAAAAGGAATTGTTAAAACAACCTACTGTCAAAGTAGCAGGAAACAAGTGGTGTATTGGCACCAAACACCTTTGTAGCTGACTCCTTAGTTTTGTCTGAACTCTTCCCTTCTCCATCATCAACACTGTTGTCTGCTCCCTGAAGTTATAGGAAAAAAGAATTACTGTGTATTTACAAACATAGAAAGGACCTGCTATAAGTGGACTGTGTGTGGGAATATACAGGTTTCAGTCTTTCCTGCAGGACAAGGAGAAATTTACTTTCTTGAGTAAATGTACTTTGAAAGATGTTTATTCATGTCCAAAGGTCATTCCTTGTTGCCACTGAAGCAGTGCAGAAATCAGATCCAGTCATTATGCCTTATTCTCCAGAGTGCCTTATATCTCAAAGTATACTAGGCGCCCTGCCAGCTTTTACCAATGAAGAGGTGGCAGGTCTTCTGCACTGATCTATGGTAAAGAAGTGCTCTAAGGCTTTGTTCTAGCAATAGCCCAGGACGTATAGACAGAAGAGAAACTGAAAGACGAATTTTTAAACTGTGGAACCAAATCACATGGAGAAACAAAATGCTGTCAGTGAATAATGGGTAAGCACTTGGCACAAAAAAAGAGAAACAAACAAACAAAAAGCATGGACTTCTGTTAATGCTATTTAGACTCAGAGTAATTATTTTAGAAAAACAAAGTAGCCTTCTCACATTACTTGCTCCAATCTGTATTTTGGTAAATACAGTTTATATATGAGGCTGTGTTCATCTCAAAACTTGAGTGACATGTGACATCCTGGCTTCTTCAACACTTTGCTGTCCTTTCTTCTGTTTGGTTGTTTACACATGCAAATATTAATCAGGAGCAGCTATTTCAGTTTCTGTTGCTTCTTGTGCTGATGTTAATACTTCTAATTTATGTGCATGAACAGCTTGAAGGATCTTTTAACTTTAATTACAGAAGGCTCATCTAATAATGTAGCCTTTTGCTATCAATATCACATAATGTAATAACAATAATTTGAAAAATAAAGAAAGAAAGATTCTCTACTATGATTTCAATGGTACCTTTCAGACTTCACACAATGTAAATGGCATTGTTTCCTCAGTTATATATCAATCTAACAATTCAGGGACTGAAACAGTTGATCTATTTATTCACTGTAAATGAACGGATGGAACGTCTAAAGGAACTTTTTTGATACTCTGTCTCTTACCAAAGCACCTTCAAGTTTAAAGATTGCTGCTGCACCATGTGTCTCTGAGGGAGCCATTTTTCTTCTCCATCGTCTCCGACGGAAAGTATCAGAACTGCGTTGTTTCCAGTGAAATTTCCAGCCAATCAAGGAAGCGTATTCCCATCCTTCTTGATCTTCATATGATGACATTCCCTGGAAGACATAAATCCCTGTTACCCACAGTGTTGTATAAATGTAATTTTAAAAACCAGGAATTGCTCTGGCAGGCATAATAATCTCATAAATCAAAGCTGGAGACACCAGTTTACAAAAAAGAAAGTAATCCAAAGAAAAGGACTGTAGTGAAAACATACCCAAAAGCACCAGCTAGATTAGCCTTGTATTAATTTTTTTTCTTTATTCAGGAAATCAGTAATCTTGTGTGGATTTAAAAAAAAAAAAGACACTCAAACTGTTACAATGTGCAAGTCTGACTGCAGCTCTCTTCTGCTTACCCTTCCTGCTGTTACTGCTTGAGCTGGATCCCTCTTACGTTTCCGCACCAGTCTTCGTCGTCGATGCGTGTGGTACATTTTCTCAGCAGCCACCCATGACTTTGGCTTAGTGTCTGGAGGAATAGTAATTCCGTATTCCCATCCTAAAACAGAACTGATTAGTTGGTATATTTCAGCAACACAAGCAAGATACAAAGAAGAAAAGCATGGGAAATAGAGTTACTCTACCTACAGAGGATGAAGCTTTAGTCACACAAGACTATTCAATATGGCAAATCCTAAATGGCTGATAGCTAGAGGGCAACTGATTACATTTTATGATAACGATATATTATGACAATAAAAATATCAACACATATACAGTACATTTAAAGTTGTTTTCTTCACATTCTTGTTTTATCACGTTAGGTGTACTGATACCACATTTTCTTACTTCACCACTGGGAAAACTCATCCTTAATTTAAAGTAAGAGTAGAATGTCCTGTGTAGTCACGCAACTCCAGCAGTTTGGCTTTTAAAGGAACACCATATATTTGAACTCTGATCATAGAAGTTTAAGAATTGTTAAACCTGTATACTGTATTTTGACTACAGCTTATATTCCAGTTTTCAGGCATCTAAGACTCAGACTTTTATTTAGATTCATCTCTTATTAAAATATTGCTGCAGACTCCTACCAGAGGTTCCAGTAAAGACAGGTATGAGTACCATTTAGTTTAAAAATCTTTTTTCCTACTCAAATAGCTATTTAATTAACCTATATTTAACAGCCATAACTATTTGAGAATTTTCAGCTGGTTTAGAACAAATTAAAATTCATGATAGTTTTGCAACATTCTTGGCTTTCCAGAATCTTCCATGGCCTTCCCTTTTGCTCTTATCATTCATTTTGGTTTTGAAGCGTCAAACCAATGTTCTTTAAGTACTTTGACTTTTTCCATGCCTGCTTTCTCACACAAATCTGCCAGTTATTCTACTCTCAACAATAAAGGAATCCTTCATACACTTGTCTGGTGTGTGACCTTTGGTCTCAGACCGGATTCACCTCTTAGCATTGCTTGGTGACTCAGGCTCTGGCTGAAGGCTCCCAGTTAAATTGCCAGATAGATCCAAACCTGGCTTTACCACATGTTTTTGGTGCAATTACTGAGGCTTCATATCTCAAGCTTCTGACTTCTCTTAAAAAAAACAACAATTGTTGACGCTGGACTTGGGGAAACTTAGATCAAACAAGGATGGATTCTATTTCCAAAAATTGCTGTTGTAAGTATATATAGAGATTTCCCAACTGGAACCTCTTGTTAAATCAACTGTTGTTTGCATTAGCCTTCATCTTTAAAAATTTGTCAAACTTTAGGCTCAAAATTTGCTGCTGCTGCAGTTAACACCACTGTACAGTTTCTTAGGTTACGTAACTCTCTCTCTACTAGGCACTTACAATACATTTATTACACATACTGTTCAAAATATTAGTACTTTTTGATCCACAAAAAGGTTCAATAAGAACAAATTAGCTTGATTCAATAGTAATTAAAATGAAAATAGAATCACAGAATCATAGAATAGTTTGTGTTTGAAAGGATGCAAAGTTCCAACCACCCTGCTGTGGGCAGGAACATCTTTTACCAGATCAGGCTGATCAAAGTTCCATCCAACCTGGGCTAGAATACTTATACTGCCAGGGTACAGGGAATCCACAGCTTCCCTAAGCAGCCTGTTCCAGTGCCTCACAGAAATAACAGAAACAGATGCAGACAGTAAACATTCTCTTAACATCATTTTATCTGACTCCTTAAGCAACTGTTTCCTTGACATTTTTTCATAGGTAAACAACCATCATGCTCAGGCCACTGCTACAGCCTTGACATGCTCAGTATAGGCTATGACAAATTGTCCTAAATAATCAACAGATAAGCAGTAAGTCTTACCACTCTCATCCACTGCTCGATTTAAATCAGATTTCCAAGCATCATCTTCCCACACCCATCCAAGAGGACACGTGAATTCACGTGGCGGTGGTGCTTTTTCTCCATTCTTTTATGTTGGGAAAACATAACAGTTCTGTGCATTAATAGATGAAATACACTGCATAGCAAATTCCAGAACTCTTTCACTTAAACCTTTACTTATCCAGTGAAAAAATATGTCTCACCACATCTGTGTAACTGTCTTCAGCTGCTTTCCATTCCCCTCCAGGATAGCGACTCTCGTTTTCATATACTTCATCAGTGAACTCAGTATGACCAGCATCGGCTTCAGTCAACAAACTGCAAGTCCGAAGTAGATATAACACTTAACTAGATGTATTTTTGTTAGCTACAGAGAATATATAGAAACAATGTAAAAAAACGTGTGTGTGTGCTGGAATTCTAGATTGTCCATCTTTGTGAGATGTCTGTTTTCTTACTAGAGTACAGTGTAGCTATTATCTATATGAGGTCTACTAATGTCCTTATAATGGCTTCCCAACACTGAAGCAACTGCAGTAGTAATAAGTAATAGAAGGAACATATTTAGAATAGAATAGAATAAACCAGGTTGGAAGAGACCTTCAAGATCATCGCGTCCAACCTATCATCCAACACCACCTAATCAACTAACCCATGTAACCAAGCACCCTGTCAAGTCTCCTCCTGAACACCTCCAGTGACGGCGACTCCACCACCTCCCCGGGCACTCCATTCCAATGGGCAATCACTCTCTCTGTGTAAAACTTCCTCCTGACCTCCAGCCTGAACTTCCCCTGGTGCAGCC
Source organism: Melanerpes formicivorus (assembly GCF_026170545.1). Taxonomy (NCBI): domain Eukaryota; kingdom Metazoa; phylum Chordata; class Aves; order Piciformes; family Picidae; genus Melanerpes; species Melanerpes formicivorus. The sequence continues at coordinate 10,882,874 of NW_027142358.1, forward strand.
TGAGACTGTGTCCTCTTGTTCTGGTGCTGGCTGCCTGGGAGAAGAGACCAGCCCCCACCTGGCTACAACCCCCCTTCAGGTAGTTGTAGAGAGCAATAAGGTCACCCCTGAGTCTCCTCCTCTCCAGGCTAAGCAGCCCCAGCTCCCTCAGTCTCTCCTCATAGGGCTTGTGTTCCAAGCCCCTCACCAACTTCGTTGCCCTTCTCTGGACTCGTTCCAGCAAGTCAACATCCCTCCTATACTGAGGGGCCCAGAACTGGACACAGTACTCGAGGTGTGGCCTCATTTAGAAGAATGAGTGACAAGCAGGGGTGTTTTAACCGCTATAATCAGGATTTGGTTTAAATAATTCCTCTTGGAAAAAGGAATAATATCATATATTTAAGTGCAGAAAACCCCAGACTGCGCAGAATGATTACATGCATCTCCAATTTTTATATCGCTAGTTATGCGCTAAAGTTGGGCAATGTACTTCCGTTTGTTCCTCTTATGCTGCTGACAGGGCAAGCAAGCAATTGACTAGTATTTTTCTAAGACATAAGTTAAAGAAATGAGAATATTAAAATCAGACAAAATAGCCTTGATTTCCACTTGGGATTCCCTGTGATTCCGAAAGGACTAAAGTACGTTCTAAAGTGCCACCTGCTGGGCAAGTAAAGCCATGCAGATGATTTTCCAGTATAAAGCTGATGCAAGGCAACAATGCACTTACACGTTATAACAGTAAGGGGTCTCCATTATCTGAGAAAATATTTCCATGCCTGTAATTTCTTCATTTCAGATTATTCATTGAACTAAAACCTGTTAACTGAATATGAAAATAAATCCATCTGTCCATATCTATTTACAGCTATACTTTTGAAAACTGGTCAAATAGCAGCATGTATTTTTCCTGTGCTGTTTTTCTAGAGTAAAAATCCTGTATTTTTTTACCATAAGACCATATGAATTTTTAAAAGGCTGCACCTATTCTTTGATGAAAAAAGGGAGAAGAATCACTTCCTCAGACTGTCTCTTCTTTGTGAAACAAGTAATTTTAAACCAAGGCTGGTTTAAAGAGTGGCAACATGAACAGCTGAACTGGCACAACTCAGGAGTTGAAAACTTCTGACAGGACCAGACTGAATCTGCTAGAGATGGGGGAGGATTGACACCTCATGAATTTCCTCTGCCAGGAGAGGAACTGTTACATGGAACCACAACCTTAGGCGTTGAGTCAGTTTGGTTAAGAAGGACAGTGGAACTTCCTGGCATCTAGTGAAAAACACAGACCCCCATACACTGTATGCAAAAGACCATGCAAACACTGTAATGGTGTTGATACAATATGAACTGCAATTTTATACTGGATGTCAAGTTTCTATCTGTGGAAAATCTAGCTATCTAAGGGTCTTGCCTGAAAGCATCACAGCAGCATCTGAGAACCTCTCACAGTGCCAAGTGATTCTCACAGTAGCTGTCCACGACTTTTTTTACCCCTATTGTAAAGATGAGGCATTGAGATAGACAGTATAAGCAATATGCCCATCGCTGCATAGCAAATTCTAAACAGTAAGTTGGTTCCTAGGAGATGATGCATTCTTTCAGTGGTACGTTTATTTCACTGTTAAAATAAAAGGTAATTTTAATTTGAGTCTCAATAACAACAGGCTTTTGCTGTCCTAGAAAGTTCAGCTTTAAATCTTGTTCTCAGTCAAGACAGAGGAGCTTTTAGTCTACACTTGGAAGTTAAACTTCTTTATCCCTACTTGTATAAAATAAATAGAAGTCTAACCTTCTTTCAGGATCAACCATCCATTCTCCTTCCCACTCCCAGCCCTTTGGGGGTAGAAAGTACTCTCTTTTCAGTTTGATTTTTCCTGTGACATCGGAAAACTTGTGCCGACCAACAAGGCCTGAAGTACCCCATTTTCCAAAAAGAAGAGCCTGATTTTCATACTGTTTGAGAAGAAAGGGAAAACAAACAAACAAACAGTATCTTAGGAACAATTAAGCTTTTTAGGAAGAGAAGGGGGGTGGGAGAAAAAAAAAAAAAAAAAAAAAAAAAAAAAAAAAAAAAAAGAGACACACTTCTCTATTACAACTGAAACACTCTCCTGTAGTTTGCCTTTCTCTGAAATTAGGTAGCCCCTTCCCACAGTAGGCTGCAATGTCATCATTAATTTCTTAAATTTTCTTCTCTGCTGCCAGGTAAACAATGCTTCCACTGCTGAACTACACTAGCCTGTAAGTTTAATGCCCACCTCCAGCTATAGTCAAACTGCCTCCAAATTAAATCTTTATTAAATAAAATTGCATTACATTATTCCAACAAGTTTCTTCTGTTCCCTAAATGCATGATCCTCTCATTCTTTTTCATCTCAAGTCTCCTCCTATTTAAAACTTCATTTTTTGCAGCATTAAAACTGAATTAGAGTCTTATGATGGAAGGTACCAGGGGCATGATTCTGATGTCAGCCTGGTTTATATGGTAATGGGATTACTCAGTTTAAAATGGTATTGAGTTTTGTTCTCATTTTCCTGTAAAATTGTTGGATTGCTGTATGAAGTGCAAAAAAATATTTAATAACTTCTTAAACTCAATACTTAAATAATGGCTCTGAACATCCACTGACTATTTTCAGTGACCTACTACAGTACTACTAAATATTTAAGTAGATGTGCAATAGTAACACAAGCCTCTGTAAAAATGTCATTTCATTAGCTATTGCAGTGATATTGGACTATATACACCATTAGGTGATGGGCCGTATGAAAGACATCTGTCATTTACCATCTTCATTCAAAATCTCTACTATATACTGTGGGAATATTTCAAGCATTTTTACTCCAGGTTTGTTAACTCTTAACATTGAAATGTTATCACAATATAGGCTTTTGTCAGCAAAATCTACTGGTTTTGACCAGCTTTTCCTGGAACAGTAAATTTTCCACTTATACAAAAGAACGATTATGAAGCAAAACGACTTTCTATCTAACTATTATTTGTAGAAGTGAAGAGGCAATTAAAATAAAAGGGTTATTCACATGCCAAAACATAATGGTCCAGATCCTAATCTTAATTACACTGATAAAAATAAAAAATAAATGTCTTCAAAATCACTGGAGTTAACCAGATTTTTACCTGATCAACCAGTTCAGAATCTGATCTGCTGAAGTTCATCTGGTAGGGACAATGGACTTGAATGAGGGCTACTTATTTCAGTATAATAAATAATATTTTCCCTTTCTGACTGGCATGAAAAAAAAAAATATACAAGAGAGCTCTATTTCATTTAATTCCTAACACTCTTATTTAAATTTAGAGTAAGAAAGGAACGGTGGACATACCATCTCTGCAAAAACACTGAATGTTCCCTCTGCAAAGCTATTAAACTTCTTTTCCACTGCACTGAGCCCAAGCCAAATGTTAATTCGCAGCTCTGCAGGCATTTTGACATCTTTTGTCTTGTCCTGGGGGTACTGGCACACAGAAAAAGAAGAAAAACATTCCCATTCAAAATTAAGAGTCAATGTAAAGGCACACGAGGAAACTTCTGGGCGTTGACATGCACTATATGATTTGCTGAACACTAGCCAAAACTTCAAATACTTTTTTGGAACTTCTCTTACTTACATTAATTATTCCCGCTGATGGTCTCCATTCAAATCCAACCCCAAAACACCAACCTCAGTAACACTTTAAAAGTCCTATCACAATTTTAAACTCCTTCAGAAAAGACTCAAAGGTTGGGTCTGATGCTTGTTCTAACAAGCATACATGAACTTTACAATTTGTGAGGTATTTTGAAGAAGCTATATACAGTTGGCTTTTCATCTGAATTTTGACACCTCATTGTTTATAGTTTATAAGGAAGACACTGGATGGGGTGCTTGGTGCCATGGTTTAGTTGATTAGATACTGTTGGATGATAGGTTGGACTCAAAGGTCTCTTCCAACCTGGTTAATTCTATTCTATTCTATATGCGTGTTTCATGCTCATGTCAGAAAACATCGCAGTTTAGGGAGTTATTTTTTAAGAGGAAAAAATACCCAGTACCTTTAAGAAGATTGTTTGGGTCTTTCCACAGTATTTACCAGATGATTCAGGGCTTGTTGTGGAATACAGCACTCGGTGTGCTGGAACACGAGCATAAGCCAGTCTTTTCTCCCCTCGGATCATCCATATGATTACATCAGGCATACTGTTTTGTGGCTGTGGATTATATGGGGGGCAAAGAAAGTTAAGAATGGCAATTAGCAAAATGTTAAAGTAATCTAATGCTTAGACACCAGAAACATAACATGGGATTTATGCCAACTTAGAATTAATAATTAACATGATGTTATGAAAAAGAGAGGAGGAGGTTTACTTTGCAAATAATGCAATGTATAGTTCTGGAAAAAAAAAAAACAAACTACAAATTCCATTGAGGTTGTTGAAAAGCTAGGAAGTTTTATTTTTATTTATTTATTATTTTATTTATTTATTTACATTCCTATATATTTTGCAAGTTTTTCTAGAGACAATTGGTACCTCACTTCCCTTATGGTGACTGTAGTGACTGATTCAAAATGCTAATACTCTGGATTGACTTGCTACATACTTAAGTGTTTGTAATGCTTCTATGTTAAAGGTAGATCACCATGAGACTCTTAGCAAAAGACAGCAAAAGCTATCTTTTTGCAGCTGTCTTTTTGCAGCTGTGTGTGCACCTTTGTATGCTAGCTGCAAAATGACTATTAGTTTTTAAAAACATCAGTGAAGTGACAATGAAAAAAGAGTCTCTAAAATCTTGTGAAAATTAATTATGAGATATCTGAGATGAAAACATAACATGATGCTGAAAACTAAAAAATCCTACAGAAACAAAGAGATTTGGTTCTATTAGAAGTGGATAACTATGGCTAACCAGCTGCAGAAGTATATCATATATCCAGCAGCCCATGAACCAGCAAAGTGACCTGCAGTTCTGGATGAAAGGAAGGAACAAAATGCTGTCATTTTAGACAGTGTAGACTCTATTCTATAAATCACGGAGTGGTTATTTCCCAACACGTGTTCTCAGCAGAGACAGCTAACACACTAGAAAGTTACATTAAAGTAAATCCTAATTACCTAGGAGAACAGGATTACTTACACAGCATATAAAATTACTGTTCTAAAGGAGTGCAGACAGTGCTTGATCAGCAGTGAACATTACACCATTTTGTGTTAGACAGCTACTTCTAAACTAACTGAATTACTGGTACTGCATGGTACTCACCTCTTCACTCAGTTGCAGTAATCTATCCAACCAATCCTCAATTTCTGACAGAGTGGCTTTCACATCAGTAGCTTCATTTCTCATCCTTGCTGCTGCTTCTCCAATCTGTTTGAGTGACTTGAGACGCATTTTTTCTATCTGAGTGTCAAGGACTGTAACATTAGATTTGCCTTCTATGAGAGGAAATGGTTTACTGAAAAGAGAATATTTAAGATGGTTAATAGTCTAAGTGGGTTTTATTTAGCCACACACGAAATAGGGGCATGTATACAGTGGCAACAGATCGAGTGTTATTATTTCTCGTGACTGAAAACCACCAGAACAATGCTACAGTATCTATTTGTGCAGAAATTTCCACCTGACAAAGTGTTTATAGTAAGCAAGGAAAATTGCTTGCATAACAAGCATCAGTGCAGAACGGCTTGAGGTCTGTGTTTTAATATAATCACTGCTAACCAAACCAAGTAAAACCCATTTCTCTATATATTCAAATTAGAAAATTATTGTTTCAGACTGTGTGTTTCAATGATTAAACCACTGCCTTTAGACCAAGATTAGGTTCCTTTCCTTCACTGGAAACTGTAAATTACAGAAACTCAATATACAAATACAGCTTGTGGCTAAGACTAAAATTGTCTAACCCTCTGGCATAAAAACACCAAACTCAAAGAAATTCATGACAACTTCTGAGTCACTAGAGGGCAGAATAACCATCCAGTGAAACCAAGAAATCCTACAGCATTACAGTCGAGCCCAGGAAAAATTGTTTAGCTTTTTTTGCAGTGGTGGAAGATGCATGGGAGCTAATTTGATTTGTATTATCCAGGTGCTACTTCTCCCTAATTGCCGAGTAATAAAATATTCTATACAATACTGGAGTGAATTAATAACAGTGCAGATGTGTGTTAGGAGGATGGGTTGGCATAACTAATAAAACCTGAAGTTTCTGCACCCGCTAGATGGCTCCATGTGACAATAGTTTCCCCTTCATATTTTGCTTTCCTAAAGTACGTTAGTTCTTAGTAGTTTATATTTTCACATAAGCTTTCCATCATGTAATTCTTTGCTAGTCTATACTGTTCTCCACTGTTTGCTTTTTCTTCTGTTCACTTTTATATTGAGTCTACAGCTCGATGAGTTTGTTCTCTCCTGCCACATTCTCTGTTATTTCCTCACTTTCCCTTTCCTTTTCCTGTGCTGTTTCATCACTGACTTATCTAATGGTTTTCAAGAGTCTCTCCCCACCTACTAATCTTTCCCATACAATTTCTTCCTTTCTATTTGGAATTTATTCTCCGTCAAAACCTCAAAGTCCTGACTCCTATTGCTTTCTCTAAACACTCCATACATGCAGACATGTTGACTAAAGGCTAATTCAGAGTATCTTCTTAATGCTCCTTGAACAATAAATAGTTTTAAATTTTTTTATTGTGGCCTTACAAGTAAATAACAGAATTTCTTCCCTCCTCAGTTTCAGAAATAATATTGAAACATGAGTTAACAAACATACACGAATAAGTCTAAAGAAGGCAAGATGGTAAAAGAGCAGAAGAGATCCACAATTTCACATTTTTTGCACAGTCCTGCCTTAGATTTGTTTTTCAAGAGATGCTGTTATATTACTAACAGTAAATAAGATAAAGGAGAATTTCAAAACTAGGTGGATGACTTCACCAGCATTTGGAATTCCAGTTCATGAGGTAATCAGTTTTATAGTCCTTAGAATTTGTTTTCTGACTTAGCAAAGGCAATTGCAAAGATTCTAAGCAGGCCTAGAATGATAACATAAAAGATAAAAAAGGAACTTTTACCTTATATCTTCTGTAAGTTCATCAATCAGTTTCAACCATAGCTCAGCTAATTGGTTTTCAGGTATTTTAGACTGCATTCCTGATTTTAAGGTGGCCAAGTTGGATTGCTGAAGGATTTAAATGAAGAGGAATTGCACATATAAACTTCCATAGTCAATATACATTTCAAGACTTTAATCATGTTTATTTGTATGTATAAAGTCCAAATAAAATAAAAGACTCAAATGTTCAAACCTGAGCCATATTTAACAGGACTATTCATATATTGTTCCTCACTGCATTTAACAATACATGATACCACATCTAAATTCCAAAGCAAGTAACATTTCTACAGACATGCCTCTAACCAGCACTGAGGCTTCTTCCTTCCTTCCCTGGAAACTTTCAAAACCTGCCTGGATCCATTCCTGTGAGGCCTGTCCTAGGGGATCTTGCTTTGGCAGGGCAGTTGGACTCGACCTCTAGAGGTCCCCTCCAACCACTAATATTCTGTGATTCCTGTGGGAATTCCCTGAAAATTCAAGCAAGAATGTGCTGGGCCTTGCCAGAATACAGACCTATGATTAGCAGTGCCATTTGTTACAATGAGCTACATTTAATTTTGAAAAGGAAAAAGGAGGGAAAAGTGTCAGAAAACTGTTTCCTAATTTGCCCCAAATGTCACTTTGTCGTTCCAGTTCTAAATGAAAAAATAAACAAGACAAACCACGCTAAAAATGAAAAGCATATAAGCAAAAGAAAGATCTTACCAGCCTTTCAGCCATGTTTAGGATTACATTCACAGGGTCTAACCTATGACTTATGTCCTCCCAAAAAGAAGTCAGCGTTACAACTGGTTTTGTGTTTGCCCATGGCAAGTAGTAATAATAATTACCTGGTGTGAAATATTGAAATATTTGTATGTTAGTGTTAGAATTCATGGCAGGGATACATATTGTACATTGCACATGCTGCTACAATTCTTTCATTTATGTAGCTAGTCCAAATTTATCAAAAGGTTTGTGTTTTTCAGTCACTGCAGCATCTGCTGAATGGTAAACTTTCAAACTCCAATAGTATTTTTTCAGTGAGTTGTCTGTTATCAAGGTCATTATTATTTCCCATAATTGAACACTGTAGATAGTACATTAATGTAAGTGTATCTCTGAAATAGAGTATTAAAATATTTTCCAGCATAAACCTGATTATTTAATACACAGAAAAAGAATTCCTACTGTTTGCAGTTAATAAAAAAGTTACACCGAAAATATATTTTCCTGCAATTCATCTAGGTTGTTTTCTTCTAAGCTGCCAGACACCTGGTTTAAAACAAGTTTTTATTTTATTCTGAATCAGAATGTTCAAAAGGTGTTTACCCTATTTAATCCCTAAATTTTAGGCACCTTAAAATAGTGTGACTTTTTCCTGCCAGTTTTTCAGATCTGCTATATGGCTGAAAGATTTCACTGAATTCTGTTAAGTATTTCTTTAGTAACCCCAGTGGGCTTTGCAGCCTAACCACTGCAAATGTAACTTAAATCTAATCTCAAAACCTGTGAGGAGTCACACTTTCTTTTCTCTCATATTTGCAATGTTTTTAATACAGTTAGGGATGTCATTCCAAAGCTGTAAAATAGCAGGAGTTTACATAATTTTATACCCATACTAGATGCATCCTTACCATCAAAAACAGCACGACTGTACTGAGTTGTTGATGCCAAAGGTTTACAGGTTGTATCAAACTTGTTGCCATAGTTGCCAATGCTAACTTCAAACTGGATAGGCTCACCAGTGTCTTGCAGCATGGTAGCAGAATGAAACACAGCAGCCAAGGAGAATTTCCTTCTACGCTGGTATTTCTACAAAAAAGAGCCTTTTTATTTGCATTTCAGTGTTTGCAAAACAGGATCCACAATAGCAATTTCTTAGTGGAAATAATAATGTAAATATTTTTTTGGTTTTTGAGAAGCAATCAAAAAGATCTGTTTATAATAAATTATGGTATTAGAGATTACAAGAAAATGTTTCAAATTAAGATTTCATGCTACAAGCGTATGTCATTTTTGTAGCCACACCATCAGTGCCCACCTCTCTTAAGTCTGAGATTCAACTCAGTTGAATTGAAACCATTTCAGTAAGATAGATCATTCTCAAAAAGTAACAAGCCACAGCACATCTCCATTACCAACACTGACTACAAAACAAGGACTTACCTCAACAACCAGTAAGTCATCATTAGGAATCGTCTCTAACTTTTTATTAACAGGTTTGCTTTCAAATAGTGTAGACAGTTCAACCAGAATTCTCCCTCTATAAGCAACTCCTTCTCCCTGTAACATAATCACACATGGAATTAAAATTTGTATATTTCTCCTAAGGTAGCATACTTTAGCTTTACATGAAAATCTGGGTTCTCTGCAGAGGCAAGGACAAATAAAATGAAGCAGTTGGATTTAATCAACACTAGAGGTAAAAAATTATATTTATGAAAACAAGGAAATAAGAAACACAAATGCATACAGAGGTAGATAGTGAAAACCATCAAAACCAATGCTGCTCCTTCAAAACCACCTTTAAAACCAAAACAGATAACAATGGAAAATACTATCATACTTATCAATCATACTATTTTATAGTAAAGAAGCACTAGGAGGAGTACAATGTGAAACCAAAACCACATTAAAATTACTCATTCGTTGCTTAAAGCAAATCAAGGATAATTCTTTTATTAAAAAACAAAGAAACTGACCTTTCCAAAGTTTAACTCATCATACGGATCTGGAAATCCAGTGTATTCCCTCGGGCTTCCATAAAAGTTTAGATAACAAGGTCCAAAGGTTGGCAAAAAGCCAACTTCAGTATCTCCTGTGTTTGCTAAAAGAAAACATTATCATTATATTTCTGTTAATTATAATTCAGAGCCAGAAAAGCGATTAACATTTTTATAAAACCCAGCAGAAAAAATGTTAGATATTAGTTGGGTATTAGTTATTAGTAAAGTCAGAACACTTCATCCTCTGGGTATGCTGTATGACTTTAAAGTAACTATACCAGTGACCAGCTGTACTTGTTCCTAATCCCCTCCTTCAATCCCTCAATACTTACTAGGTACTGCTTCATCCAGTAAACCCCCCCCAGAATACACAGAACTTCTGCCCCGCTCCAAGAATCAGATTTTCATTTATGTGAAAGAGTAATACACTTGTGTTAACAGAAAACATGTTTTCTAGAAATAAATGGAACTGAACAAAACATCTGCAATCACTTAAATGCATAAGTCCCTTATATAGCTACAAAACACTCCAGTGAGAAAAAACCCTACTGTTTAGCACAGTTAATCCTACTGTTCTAATTTTTAGTACGAATCACAGACTACTGCAAACTCTAATTATAACTGGTGCATTATTTCTCTCAAACCCCCCCTGTCACTAAACTAAAATTCATTCAGGACTTAAAGTCTTCAAATTGTGTCAAGTCTCATTAAATTTTGATGACAATAAACTCTGATCTGTATACCCTTCGTATTTCACAACAAAACTGGGAAATTTTAATCTGCTAAATATAGCTTAAAAAAAACCCAAGCAACAAAAAACAACTGTCAGTTTAAATAGCTAAGATAGGAAGCTGAACACCAAATCTATTGCTTATTTTCAGGTACTTAAAATATCTAAGAACTTTGTGTTTTTGTATTCCAGTATCTGAATACCAGTATTCCGGTAGCTGAAGGGGGCTTATAAGAAGGCTGGGGAGGGACTTCCTAGGATATCAGGTAATGATAGGACTAGGGGCAATGGAATGAAGCTGGAGGTGGGGAGATTCAGGCTGGATGTGAAGAAGAAGCTCTTCACCATGAGAGTGATGAAGCCCTGGAATGGGTTGTCCAGGGAGGTGGTCGAGGCTCCATCCCTGGAGGTGTTTAAGACCAGGCTGGATGAGGCTCTGGCCAGCCTGATCTAGTGCAAGGTGTCCCTGCCCATGGCAGGGGGGGTGGAACCAGATGATCCTTGTGGTCCCTTCCAACCCTGACTGATTCTGTGATTTTTAAGAGTGTTACAGTTTTTAGCAGAAAAAAATAATATAGCAAAGTCTTATTGTATTACTAGTGTTATCTTTTGGGGTTGCAGTCATGCCTTGCAAATTTAAAAGATGAATGAGTTTCTAAGAAACATTTTTATAAGCACATTAAAATCTACACTTTGGCAAGTAGCAATCAAATACATGCAAAGACTATTGACTGATAAATCTGATGAGTAGTGCAAAGGGAACAAGGCAAGCAAAGCACACACAGAAAAATATGCATAGTTTTGTGCAATCAGGAAAGTTTTTATATTCTTTTCCTTCTTGTATCCTAGCTTTTGTCTTTGAACAAATTATCATGGTATTAAAAAAATAAGAAAAAAATAAATAAAGGAGAATTGGGTTCTATGCCTTGCAAAAGGTATCACTGCAGCACAAAGACGTATGACAGGAAAGGATAGCTGACAATAAAGGGTTATGCTTTCTGTGACTGTGCCCCTGTGACTACTGAGTGACACAAGTGGAAGGAACACGGTCTCAACACAGTCACATAAAGTCAGCAAAATAAAAAATGGAATTTTGCAGTTCTCTATTTTCTGTTTGGATACTTTCACATCCTGACACTAGAACCAGAAACAGATCAAAATTTGAATGAAAAGAATTCAGACTCTTGTTGGAATACTGTCCTTTTACAAAAAATTTCTAACACTGAAGTTCTCACATCACATCTCAGTAGGACAAGATTTAAGGTATAGTTCTGTGATGAATTCATACATTCACTATTTACTGATGCAAATAAACAGAACATATATTTAAAAATGAAACATAAAAACCTTCCCAAACCTGGAAGAGAAAGAATATTCATTTGTGTTTGTTGTTATTTATGAAGCTGATCACATATTACAGAAAATAATTCAAACTATTATTTCAGCCTGTAACTTAATATTATACTATTAAGACAAAAAGATAATGAATTAAATGTTTGTGTTGATGTTGCCTTCCAAATGCACTCCAATTGTATTTATTTCTAGCTATGTAAATATTTACCACAGTCATTCAAAACTGGATGCCAATGTTGAGAGTTACATAAAAAGCCCTCTCTTGAGGTTTTAACAGAATCAGGTTTCATTGTCCAGACTTTATTTATACAACTAGCTAAGCATAAGCAAAACAGCCACTAATTATTTTAGGCAGTTATATACTTCAGCAGGGCTGTGCAGCTCTGAATATAGTAGCAATCTCATAGTCAAGTTAAAAACTGAAAGCCATTGTTAGATAAGCACGCAATAATTGAAGCAACTGCACACTCAACTCAAACACAGCTTAAAGCACCAGCCAAATACCACACCAGCTCCAGTGCCAAAACTGTTTTATACAGTCAGTTATGTTTGATACTCTTTAATCATCATGTTGAAGTCTTTTAGACAAGTAGTTATTTAATTTTTTTAGGTTTTTTTTCAATGATGATTGGCTTTTCTTTGGCAGTACTTCTCAGTTTGGGCAATGGAAAGCAAAATCAGTAACAGACAAGATATAAACCTTCATATGACGAAGCCCCTGCTCCCGAAGATGAAAATTCTATATTGCGAAAAGAGAAGAAGTTACATGACAAGTGACAACACCATTTTAAAAACAAGCACATCACAAAGCAATCAGCTTTAAAAATAAAGTTGAAGGCTGAGAAGTAAAGAAGTTCATGTGGGCTAGAATTTTGCTTCCTTATTAAAATATGAAGTTATTACTCTTCTTGTACAAATTTCAAAGCAGCGAGTTAAAAAAAAAGTATGCAACTGCTTCAGCTTTGTATAGTTCTTCATCCCACAAAATAATATTTTAACAATTATTTTAGAAGAACATTAAGAATATTTAAGAAAACCGCTACATTTCAGGGCCCATCTTGAAGGTATTCTATTCTATTCTATTCTATTCTATTCTATTCTATTCTATTCTATTCTATTCTACTCTTAGTGTACTGAAGGCTAGTTCAGTTTCTCAATCCCTTAGAAGTCAGAAGAGGGTTCAGGCACGGCACTGACCTCAAGGGAATATAATAGAAACTGTGATTTTACATGGAAACAACTTATTTCAATATCAGCACCTGAGCAGAGAAGGCATACAAGACAAATTTTTCTCAGTACTAAGCATCTGGACTTTCAAACCCAGGAATTGATGACTGTGGACTCAGCAGCAGTTCAAGTTACACACTTCTGTCAGGTGTCTCCCCAGAGCTGAATCTTCCCTAACAGACCAACCCTTCTGTCTTTGATTTCCCATTGCCTTTTCCTGTAACCCTCTGGTTTTGTGTGGGATATACTAAAAGAATGTTTGCACAAAGTCTTACTTTAATAATAGTACTTCTAAGAGGAAAGGGTTATAACCTGGAAGTTGTATGACTGAAAATACAGTTCTATCCAGCAAGATAAATACTTGGCTTAAGAACAAACCAGTCTGTCTCTGAAAAGAACACATCATACATTTCATAAACACAACAGAAAAATTAGTAATTTAGATTCCTATTGTGACAATGCTGAAAATGGTTTTGAGCCAGTATCCTTCAACCTAGTGTAGATGATCAGATAAACAAATGTTAAGCCTGTTTTAGCCATGAACTTTACAAGTCTGTATGGACAACTAATATGTCACACTATGCTCTTTAAAAAGAAAAAAATGCTTATTCTGGCAAATTAACACAGAATCCTTGTCATGGAACTGTCTCAGTTGTATTAAAGATCTTGGTATAAAAAGACGAGAAGATCACAGATACAAGTCACAGAGAAATAATCAATAATCACAGTATTATAAATATTTCTAGTATTTCCCAAAATCATGGTACAATGAAAGTTTCTTATAATATTGTAAAGGGAGTGTTATTACAAAAGTATTTCCCAATGGGGACAATATGTTAGGAACTTAATATCCTGACTAACTAAATTTGCTTTCTTGCAGTTAATCTGTTTTGGTTTTAAGCATCTATGGAATTGTATATCCAGTTGTCTATACTGATTGAAAGAAGTTAATTGCCTGCCATCATAACATTGAAATTAACTTCTCATTCAGTGAAGCTACTAAAACAAGGGTTACTAAGTACTCGTTTGGAGCACTTAATGCAATGACATGCAGTGTTCATTTCTAGTAAGCTACTGATCAGAGCAGAGAGTGATGCAAGTTCCTCCCAGCATCTGAAAGTGGCATAGTAGTATATAGGAAATGAGCAGCTGGTTCTACACAGTTCCTGCCAGCTAACTACTCAGGAACACTCCTCAGCTTTTAGATTTTCTGCCCAGAGAAACAACAGGCATGCTTATAAGGTGGAAAAAGAAGTCTTGTCTACTAGTGCCCAGTGAAGTAATGCTTCTGAAACAGTGACTTTGTACGCGTTTGAAATTAACTATCTTATTAAGTGTTTTAGTAAATTTCCACATCTTACTCATGGTAGATTGTCATAAGACAGTTTTCTGAATTTGGGAAAGTACTCACAAATCTGAATAATTCCTTAAACATGTATAAAAGAACACTGAATTTTTAATTAGTTACTGCTATTTCCATGATGATATGATTTAAACAGTATCTTTTTTTAGGAGCATTGTTTTGAAAACTCCAGGAACAGATTATCTTGTTGCCACAGAAGTGAGCAACTACACAAAAAAATAGACTATTCCTTATAACACATAGAAATACACTACATTACATACTGCTCCATCAATTACCTTCAACTTCTCCTCCAGAAGAAGCAATTTTTGAAAGACTTAAATATGTTGTTCCTACTACATCATTTTTTGTTAGACGATCCCTACAAAAAGAAAGCCAGAAAGATTACATTTAACTATAATGCAGGTCATCCTACAGACAAACAAGCTACCAGTGCCTTACACACACTCAAAGATGGTGTACACACACTTCACATCAACTGGAATGCTTTAGTATCATTAACACAGATGGTAATGGCTAGTCACAAGAGTCAGCTGTATCATGAACTTGACTTTTCTTCATTTAATAGATTTTACCTCATCTACTACTTTGATTAAAAGTACAAACTCACCAGTCAACAACTGCAAGTTTTATTTTCTCACACATTGAGGGAAACTGAAAAAAAAAAAGCAATATAAAATAACCCATTATATATTTCACCTGTGATGTTAGTGCCCTAATTTCCAAAAGGATGTCTGTTTTCTACAGAAAAAAGATAAAAACCCTGACCTTGATTTGAAGGTAAATAATTTGATTCCACTCTGGATTAGCATTTTTCTCAATTATATTTGTGCAAACCTGTAAAAAATGAAATACAGCATACCTGAGATGAAACAGACAAAAAAGTATACATGAACTACAATATAGGACATATCACACTCAGTTTAGTATGATCAAGGTAATGATAATTCCTGAGCGGTTTATGCTGCAATAAGCCATTAGTCTCCAATTGGTAAATACTGCTAAACCAGTCTGCATATGCGCAGTGTTTAAATCTAAGACTGGAGTTACCCCACAGGAAAAAAGCTTGTTATTTCCACTAGCTACACTTCAATGTGTTTCCACGCCACACTGATCACTTTTATCACAAACTGAGACTACAGAATGACTTAATTCCAGCTTGCTTTATGCAGATTTTAGAGTAGATGAAGAACATATTCTATGACAGAGCCAATATTATTTGCTAATCATGTCTTTTGAATATTCTCTACATTACTGACTAACATAATAAACGGCTAACATCTTAAGAAAAAAAGATTGGCTAGCAAGGAATGTAGATTGTGCAACTGTACTGCACCTCTAATTCTATTCTGCATCCTATTCTGAGGAAAATATATTCATAGATTTACAGAATGGCTTGCGTTGGAAGGGATCTTAAAGACCATCTAGTTCCAACACCCTGCCATGGGCAGGGACACCTACTGAACAAGGTTGCTAAAGGCCTTGTCCAACCTGCCCTTGAACATTTCCAGATAGGGGGCACCCACGACCTCTCTGGGCAACCTGTTCCAGTGTCTCACACCCTTACTGGAAGGCCACTAAAAGGTCTCCCTGGACCCTTCCCTTCTTCAGGCTGAACAGCCCTAGGTCTCTCACACTGTCCCCACAGGGAATGTGCTCCAGCCCTATGATCATCTTCCTGGCCCTGCTCCAGCAGTTCAATATTCTTCTTAAGGTGGGGGCACCAGAATACATTAGTAACATACAAAGTAAGGTGAAAAAACCCCCAACAAACAAACAATCAGAACAACTAGTAGGCGAGCAGTTTGGCACCCATCAGTTCCCAGCATTTAGTCATACATTCTATTTACTAGTCAACAGCTTTACACTCATTCTCTTGTACCTTGTAGTTTGACCTTGTTTTATGAAGTTTAGGGTTAATGCTTTTATATTTCTATTATTGCAGTAAATTTAACCATTTATACTGGCATGCAAACTATTATAGGAATGCAAAGATTCAGGTATTTACTAAATTACCTTTTTCCCAGCAAAAGAAACTTCTACAAATGGATCTACCAGGTTTTTCTTGTCGGCTTCCCCTCCAAATATCTCCTTCACAGTCTGTGCAAAAGCATCATCCACTGGAGAATTGTCAAAGAAGAAATTAAGGTTTATGCTTATTTATATATTCAGCCTAAACAGTAAATTACCCATAGTAATCCCACCAAAATCAACCAGCTAACAGATATCTAGGTAGGTTAAAATCTAATTTGATAAATAAATTCTGAATAGTGTTGCTGGTAAAAATTGAGGATTTAGGCTTAGGAGCAATTTCAAGAATATAAATTTTTTTTTAAACATCATAAAGAGTGTTCATGTGCTCCTGAATTTAGAGACACAGTTGTATTTAAAAATGTTATGCATGTACCTATGGATATTTGTTCTCATAGGTGAGAAATTATGCTAAGAAGGGATGAAAAAAGCTATGAGAAAACACATATAGGATATGGTGAGAGAAATGGCCTTCTCAGCAATATAGGGTTGATAAGTAAAATCTCACTACACAAATTAAGGTCAAAGTGCTTGCAAAGTTCCAGGTGCTCCAAGGACATTTATTAAAGCTTTATGGTGTTCAACTTAAAACCCACAAACTCCAAGCAGCTTTCTGAGGTACAATCAGTTCTTAGATACTTATTTCCTCTGACCACTCAGGAGCAGGAGGCCATCAGCATGACTACTTATCTACTGGGATGTAAGCAGCCTTAGAAAAGAGGACTGCAGGCAACCAGCTGTCTGATAAGTTTTCAAGAATTGGCAGGGATTGGGATCCAACACAACACTGACACGTGCACAGTATACTGGAGCTAGACATACACATCCAACATCCAACTTATCTGCAGATCAGCTGTACTTGAACGTTAGTTACATGCATGTAACTTCTGCAGCTGGAGAAGCACTAATGAAGGTGACCCTTTCCCACTACTAGAAGCTGGGTGGCCTACTCAGCAACAGATGAACACTACTAATTGAACACATTAAATTACCCTTCACAAGAATTACGTAGAGTATTACAAAGGGACATGAAATGGGCCACTTAAGCAATCACAGAATTATTGGCTAAAATGAAAATGTAAAACACTCAAGATGCTTTATGTTCAAGGAATGTTTCTGGAGAGTTAACACAAGTATTTCTAATAGTAAGAAGCTATGTACTTTGTGGAATGTCCTCAGCTCTGTAAATTTTGAGAAGGAAAGTGACCCATCTAAGTGCAGTTCCAGCAGGTAATAACAGATTGCTTTCCACATCATCACTTTCGTTGTCCCTTTCCCTTTTTTCAACCTGTTGGGAAATAGAGTGATACATAGTATCTGGTAGATAAAAAAGCATAATGTACAGAATTAAGGTGATTTGTTAAACAGGTACCCACAATACTCTTCAGACAGAAGACTGTTGTCAGTTTCATTATACAGAATGAGATTCCTTATAATGCCAAAATTATTCACAAAAATTAATTCTAAACTCTTTTATTGACACTATTGTCTCTGAAGTACTCAATTGCAGGAGCCCATTATATTCAAACTTTAAAACTAATGTTGGCATTTGTACAGCACCAACTTCATGCAATTTTCATACTCATTTCAAGACAAATATTGTGGTAAGACATCTTACTGCAAATAGAAAAGGCAAACAATTCTCACCCAAACCATTCTACTAACCTGTGAATCAATACACTCAGAGCTGGTCCAGAGGTTGCTTAATTAGATAGAATAACAAAATAAGCTCTGAGTCTGGCACTTAGTAGTAGTGAATGCCCTTGAAACAACTTGTAAATATTGTTTTACTTTGAAATACTGCTCACAGAGTGAATTAAAGTGCATTTTAAAATGCTGGGGGGACTTGAATAAATATCCATGGAGTAGAGAGGAAGAAAAACATTTAAGTGAAACTTACTGGGGGCTCATCTCCAGTTCCCAGGACAAACATGCTGACTTTGATATAGCCTTTAGCTCCTGAATTTGTGTCTTCAGGATTACTCAGTAAAAGCCATTTTCTCATGACTGCATGGCCTAAAATAAAATAAGGACCACAATCCCAGTAATATCCATTACAAAATGGCAGAAATAATGAAATCAACCCAAAACAAACCCAACCCCAAATCTAGTGGCATCAAAATGTTGTGGCACACTAATTCAGGGACATAATTAACAAATTTCTACAATATTTTTCACTTTTTAGGCTTTTCATACCAAAACTAATATCCAAGTTTTAGGTGCTTGTACTTCACCTCAAAACCACTGAAAGGAGCTAGATACTGCTGGATTATTTTTTAAGTTAGTACTTAAAGCAGCAATCTCAACTTTCTATCATCTCTCTTTGACTTTAGAAATTTCATTAAATGTTTCAACTTCAAGTTTCAAGCCAGAAAAGAAGCTTCAAAGTAACTGCTGCTTACCAGGCTCATCATAAACATAGCCAATGTCAATCTGAAATAAAGAACAAAGACACTGGTTTCAAAGGAATAGCAAAACAGAAAAATGCTAGGGCAACTCCTCTCAAATTTTTCAGTACTACTACTACATTGTTCTCTTGTTACAAACAAAACAAAAGTTTAAATAGCATACTCTTGGGAGGAAAAAAGGAAAATAACTTACACTGAAAAAGCATGGATTTTGAATAGATACAGCAGGCAAGAAGAAAATGGAAGAAAACCAGAATTGACAGCTGTAGTTACTTTGTCCTTTCAGCACACCCCTGGCTCTTCCAGTTATCAGAGAAAGAAGATAAGGGTAGTTTACTGCTTCTTGAATTCTCTATGCCCCACCATTATTTTATGTTCAGACAAGCTTTTCAGAACTCTTTTTTTTTTTCTATTCCTTGCTCAGTATCTCATCCTCCACTTCCAGAAATGAAGCTTGCTTTTAAATGAATAATTTCCTTTTTATTTTATGAAGATGATGAGGAATTTTCCCGTTTACATATAGCACAACTGCATTCATTGTATCAGATTTCAAACAGGTTCAGGGAGGTATGTTTGTTTATGGTAATTAGGGCTAGCACTCCTTTCAGGTAAAGTGAGAGGGTGATTTTCTAAAGAGAATTACCCCGGGGGTTTTCTCCTGGAATGTGTGCCTGCAGGAACAGAACATAGCTGAAACGACATGCTTTCACATGCTTTGTGAATGGTCAGCCCTCCACAAAGCAATATATCACTCACTGTCTGAATCACTAGAAATTACAAAGATAATAAGCAGAGAGAAGCAAAACCAACCAACTCTGTAACAGAAGCAGCATAATTTAGAAAAGTGCACTCTTCCACACTTAACATATTTTTGTGAAAAGCTAGTCTAGAGGCTTGCTGAATTTGTGCAGCACAAAATAAGCAAACAGCAAATACAGAAAACATTCACACTGGAGATGTTATAATAGAGGATCCCAGAAGCTGTCATGTGAGTTCTTTGTACTGCTTTAGGAACAGCATCAATTGCCACAGGTTTGCTCCCAATATTTATTTTAACAAATACAAACAGTCTCACTAATGTAATCAGAACTACAGAGATTACTTTAACTAAGAGAATTTTCCAACATCTTTTTTACTTAAACTTCTGACCAAAGGAACATCTTTCCACATCACTTGAGAACATGGATCTTTATGCCACCACACATATCACCATTCTGCCTATCAGCTACCTAATAAATTTACCTCTTCAGACCCTACCTCATAACAAATAGTCACCACAATACATTTTGAGGCAAAAACCCAAATCTACCTAAAACCTACAATATTATTTAACAATAATTTTCAACTCAAATAAGAAAACTATGCTAGTGTTCTGAGCAAATGGTCTCTAGCACAATAAGCAAGACATTACTGGGTAATTCTCTATCTTCACACTAAGGTAGTATAAATGTAAACATTTAAAACAAGTACTTAAAATTTCTATTTGATTTTATTTAATGTAGTCAAGATAAGAAAGTTGCTTCATACACACCTTAAATTCTCCCATTAGACAGTCTGCTCGTAGAGAGTGAGAGTCATACACCTAAAATGACAGACAGGCATGGAGCAGGAATATTCCAAAACATTACAGTGAAATGGCCATAAAATACTTTATGCATCCAACAGCCTTTTGAACGTGCACTATTTTTTCTTACCCGAATGCTAACTGTTTCATCAAGCAATTCTAAAGGAGTCATGTTGACATTGTAGAAAAAAATCTGTTAAGGTAAAAAACCAAAGAACAATAAACTGTCTTTAAATGGCAACCAAATAATTCTTTGAACAGAAAACGCAAGAACATTCTTTTAAGAGGTTTCTGAAGCATACCTGCTACTGTACTTTTACCCTGCCTCCTTGCTGAACACATTAAATGGAATTTTAGTGCAGAATAAAAAGCTAAATTTAGTAAATAAATGTAGTACAAATTAGACAAAAGACAGTCACATCTTCCATTTGAATGAACACAGTAGAAATAGCACTGCCTTTGCTCCTTGCTTTGCATTTCACATTTTCCTCAGGGGAAAAACTTTGGGAATGATAAAGGTTTTTCTTGTTCCAAGACATTCAGCTTCATCTAGCTATCTGTTTTAGCTGTCAAAAAAGTCTTGTTAGGCCTAGTGGTTATAGTGATTGTAATCACAGAATGCTTTGGGTTGGAAAGGACCTTAAAGGTCATCTAGTTAAATCCCCCAGCCATGGGCAAGCACACCACCTAGTAGGCCAGGTTGCTCAAGGCCCCATCCAACCTGGCCTTGAACAGTTCCAGGGTTGGAGCCTCCACAACTTCTCTGAGCAATGAGTTCCAGTGCCTCACCACGGTATAAGATTTCTTCCTAATGTTTAATCCTTCAGTTTGAATCCTTAGCTTTCCTGCCCTGGTCTCTGGCTACTCAGACAACTTCTCTGTGTTCCTCTCAAGATACCTGTCCATGCTTCCACTCTCTGTAGACTTCCTTTTTCTGTTGGATGTTTTGCACATTTGAAATTCAAGGCCACAAGAATAAATCTATTTATCTTCATGCTGACAAACTATCAGAGTATTTATTAGCTTTTTTGTTTTATTAATAGTATATGCCTCACTAGGTTAGGTCTTTGAGTCCAGCCACACTCTGGTCAGTACTTTATCCAACAAAAGAGAAGGGTACATAGACATAGCTACTCCTATTCCATTTTTAGCCTAGTCTGTAGACTAACACTGGCTAGGAAGTGATTCAATACAAGGTGCCACTGGCTTTCTCCTTTCCCTGATTTTTACCACTGCCTCACAAATTTTGACCACTACCTACAGCTTAGCTCAACTCTCAAACTTTTTTAGTTTGCTTGGTTCTGCCTAGACATGTCAAACACACTTGCCACTGGATTCCAAAAGCCTTGAATTTTCCACATGTGTTCAGATGAGAGTTATCTTTCAGCATTATCTCTGTTAAGCTTAATGTTTGCAACGATGCCTTCCAGACATGGGACTATGCTTCTTTCCTTTATATGGCTTTTGATTCTCTTCTGTATTTTAGTGTGTTTAATATCCAATCCCTGTCTGGACAAAGCAATCCAGTTGTGCTTTTACAAATCATGGATAGCAAGGTAATGACATTTCCAGATTCTGTGTGGCAATTTCATGGACTCAAAGCACTGCACTGAAAGCTCATCTGCATAGACCACAGATGCCTACAATTATTTTTTCTGTGAATTTATAACCTGCACACAACTATTCAAAGTCGTTATTATGTAACATGGCCAACTGTATCAAAGAACATGTTTCACAGATCTCATCTGAAGTTTGACTTCCTTCTAGATAGCCTTATCTTCTAAGACTGACAGCAATAGAGATCTGTTTAGTGATGTGAATACATGATGAAAGGGACTGGGAATTCTAAAACATGTATTAGTCAAAATTATACCCTTAAATATTAGCAAATTCTTCTTCATTGATCATACCAAAAGCTGTAGTAACTATTTTTCTGCATCTGATAACATCAACAGTGTTACTACATGACTTACTTCATCAAAATACGGGTTGTTTCCTCTTTTGATTCTTGTTCGGTGTGTCTGACCGCAAACATGAACTTTCACTACCGGTTTTATGTTATTTCCCGGCAACTGACGACCTTCAATGACTCTAACACGAATCTTAAAAAAGAAAAATAGGGAAAAAAATTCAAGTATTTGTAGTAATTAATTTCATGTATTACCTATCATCCTGGTGACAATTTCTTACTATACCACCAAAAAAACCTCAGACAACATCTGAAGTAGCTGGCAGATAAGCAGCGGACAGACTTTTCAAACTTAATTATGACAGCAAGTATAGTTTTACCCAAACTTTACATCACAAGTTGGTTAGGCCACACCTTGAGTACTGTGTCCAGTTCTGGGCCCCTCAGTTTAAGAAGGACATTGAGACACTTGAGCATGTCCAGAGAAGGGCAGCCAGGCTGGTGAGAGGCCTTGAGCACAAGCCCTACGAGTAGAGGCTGAGGGAGCTGGGGTTGTTTAGCCTGGAGAAGAGGAGGCTCAGGGGAGACCTCATTGCTCTCTACAACTACCTGAAGGGTTGTAGCCAGGAGGGGGTTGGTCTCTTCTCCCAGGCAACTAGCATCAGAACAAGAGGACACAGTCTCAAGCTGCACCGGGGGAAGTTTAGGCTTGAGGTGAGGAGAAAGTTCTTCACCGAGAGAGTCATTCGTCCTTGGAATGTGCTGCCCAGAGAGGTGGTGGAGTCACCATCCCTGGAGGGGTTCAAGAGGGGATTGGACGTGGCACTCGGTGCCATGGTCTAGCCATGAGGTCTTGGGTGATAGGTTGGACTTGATGATCTTTGAGGTCTCTTCCAACCTTGGTGATACTGTGATACTGCGATGATTTCGTGTAATTTACTACTTATTTTTAAAACTGCTACTGTAGTTTGAAATCTGTAAAACTACACAAATAAGGTTCATCTAGATTTCAACCAGAACTATACAAAACTGGACATCTCCATAACAGGCAAAGTTGAAGAATACTTTTAAAATACAGGCTTTCAAATGAAGAAGCTAATTGTCTCTACACAATCTAACATGAAATTATGCCAGGTTGTGTGAAAAGTGCAATGTCATGCCAGGCAGAAAAAAAGGAACATGTATCATTTCATAAATCTACTACCTGGAAATCTTGTGGTTTGTTAGAAAGGATCCTCCGTGTTTTCTTCCCTTTGGTGATGCGTTTAGCTAGCTGAGCTTCCTTTGTGCCACTTGGAACCGTTGGTGTGATACCACCAACTGGACCATCCAAGCCATCCTCGTAACCTCCATCATCTTCTCCATCTCATATAGTAAGAACAGTGCAGTTAATAAGCACATATTCAAGGCACCCATTAAAATTATACTGTTAACTCATTTCAACACTTTTTTTTTTTGCTAACCACATGCTTCCAACTCCTTTTGAAAGCTAGTAATTTTATCCTAATAACAAATTTATATCTCAATCAAACTAACTGTAGATCTGTCCCTCTTCAGGATGCAGAGCATCTAACACAATTTCCATACACTTTCTGGAACCAACTAATTGAAGTTTTAGGAAAGTACAATTCAGCTGCAATCATCACCACGTGATTGCAAAACAGGATCCATAAATATTCAGACCACAAGTGTGTCACTTCCTTGTGATTCCAGCTTCTTTTCTTAACTTTCTTAACTGAAGGACAGTAACGATGTCAAAATCTAATAGCAGAACAAGCTGTGTCTCTGATGGTTAGCATTCACAGAATGTTTGCTAGCTTTCTGAATTAGTTTGCCAACACAGGATGAGGATTGCTTTGCACAATGAAACCTGCAATGACCCTTGTAAGAGAGAAAAACACAGAGATTCCCATACCATGTATTTCATAAGCAGAACACCCCCACCTCCCTAACATCTTTCAAAATCCATCTGCCTGGATGGGTCCATGTGACTGACTGATTACACACACTCACTGAGCTGGAGCAATCTCAGCTGGGAAGATGATTTCATTTCATGGGAAATAGGTATTTACAATAACTAAGTAAGGTGTGTTTGATAATTTGCACTGAAATAATTTTCATGCAACTGCTGCATGCTAGATAAAAAACCTGTCATGTTTTATTTTACCTGTATTATGCTATAATTCAAGCAAATTTCAGAAACACTATAAAAACAATTTAATCTAAGTCAGTTTGCTTTTAAAGCCTTCAAACCCACATTTCTTTTAAACTATTTCATAGTGCAGTAATTAAACACAAAGCTTTTGTGTTTGCAATACTTATCCTTCCACTCCCCAAGACCACCCCTCAGTGAAATAAAAATCAGTGAATCAAAATTTACCCCCAGAAGACTCCTCATTCCAACTTCTTCCCTCTTACATTATCTATCAGCATATAATGGTCAAACTGTTTATTTCTCCTCCAAAATATAACTTTTACTGCATTTACTTTTTTCTGCACAAAGTCTGGATATTAAGGTAATTATTTGTCTGTCAAATGCAAAAACTTGTTACTTCACAATTAAGAGCCTGGAAACCCAGAGGATCTCAAAAAACTTCGCAAACCACGTCTTTCAAAACTTCTTTATTCTATGGTTTAAAGATTTAAGAAAATCTTTTCACAAGGCTGGAATATACTTTCCAAAAAATGTGATTTGGTTAGCCTTTGCAGTAAAGCTGTCATTTCTTTAACCATTCAACCCCCTTTATTTTCCAAACAAAAGCCATTCTGAAAAGCTTTTAAGCAACACCATTCTTTTGTAACATGATTATACTAGAGAAAACGACACTGAAAACCATTTTATGTCAGGAAATGCCAATTTTCTTCCTCCCTGTAGTTCTGAATCACCACTATCTGGCAGTCTTAACATGTTTGCTTCTGGTCACATTTTTTTCTGATGAACAATGCTGCTGAATCACTTTCTTGGTTTACCTTAAATATTTCCAGGACCTTTTGAAATAGTGTTCTGAGAAAAGACTCAAATACCTTCTTGGATACTGGTCCCTCCTGGATCATTTGGATTTGCAGGTCCAGCTGGTGGCTCATATCCTACTACCAAATCGATTGTTGCCTATAGAGAAATACATGAGTCTTTATGTAGCACACAATATTGACAATAGCTGATTTAAAGCTGAGCAGTTAACTATCTGTAGTCACAGCACAGTTTATAATAAAATTTCAGCTATTGGTAAATTAATAAATTGTTATTAAGGTATACACACATACAAATAAAGATTACACAACTTGAAGCTAACGATATAGGCTCTGAAATAACATCCAATAAAAGAAATCACTGTATTTATATTTAGAAAAAAATCTATCATAACACAAGTATACAAAGTGTTCTACAAATTTCAGTTCACTTAGTTCCACAATATCCATGGCAGGCTAGGTGACATTCTAAATCTGCAGATGGAAAAACAAAGGCAGTGAGAAATAACACTATCTGATCAACAACATGACAAATCTTAGCCATAAATAATATGTCCTATCTGGCTCTTCTAGTTGCTTTTTGCTGAAAGAAAAACATGATGTCATTTTCCATTCTAATTATAGAATTATCTTGCTTGTGCTTGGCTGTGGTTTTGGAATATTGAACAAATCAGCGGTATTCCCAGTTGCCACAGTAACACGAGGAGTCAGCATAAAAAGCCCAACCCTGTGACCAACTAACCATGATATTAAACTACAGCTGATGAGATACTAAAATTACCCTTAAAGCCTCTTATTAACTATAAGGCAATATGAAATGCCTGAACAGATAGACTGTACAAATACTGAAAAGTCCCAGTTCTTGAAACTATTTAATTAATAACTAAGTTAAGCAGTTAAAAACTGTTAAATTTAAACACATGCTAAACCAAGTGAAGAAAATTCCTATGTAACTTTCTGAACTGAGCTGTCACTGAGCATGTACATGACTATGTGTTTTCTAGAATCAGTGCTGTGACACAGGTGGATATTAGAAAGAATACAGCAAAAATAACCACATATGGGAAGTCCATCTGCTGCCGAGGAAAATGCTCTTTTTCAACATAAGGCTGATTTCCATGCATACCCTGGATCCCATAATATTTATAACACACATATATATAAATTAAAACATACACAGAAAACAATTGATCAAACTTACAAAGCTATTAAACAAACTCAGATGGTATAGATACAATTAGATCTTGTTATAAACTTCCTCTGTCTGGAGCTTTTGCTATGAATTCCAAGCATTTAATTCATAAAGTAAAAACAACTTGAAAATATTTTTGTTTCACTATTAGCCCAGTTGTTAAAACATTTTAGTGAAGACTACAGCAAAATATGGAAATGTAAGCCACTCACTCCAGTTTCTTGTCCTCTTTCATTCAGCAGAGGTATTAGTTTGAAGGGAAAAGACCTGCTTTGGTTACCTACAAGATCCTTAAGCGCTACGGAGGCACTGCCAATTAATCTGAAATAAAGCAAAAAGTATTATCAGAATGTAAGTATACATCAAACAGAGGTTTGTTGCCTTTTGCAGGTGCCTGTTAGTCAACCAAGTAACTCCAGCCATGACTTGAAAACCCAAGACAAAAAAAGATCACTGCAAATGTTATCTAACGATCGTGTACCATTAACTTATATTTTTCTGTTTCACTTCACTTCTATGTTTTCTACCCTAGGTGATCCTGCTTTGGCAGGGGCGTTGGACTCGATCTCTGGAGGTCCCTTCCAATCTCTAATGTTCTGTGATTCTATATGCTGGTGTTCTTCATTTAAGACACAGCTTTAATCTAAAAGAGGTTAACAGTCTAATAAACTTTATGTCTATTTTTGAAAATAATATTCTGTATAACTTTCAATAGCCATTTCACTTGTTTCAGCAATGGAATTACAACTGAGAGACTACCAGATGTAATACTTTATTTCCCTGCATAGCTTTGCAAGCACTCAGAATAGAAATAGGGTATAAAAACTACATACCACAGGTGTTTTACTACACAGAGACAAAAAGACATGCATACATCTCTGTAATGAATACAATTAAACGGAACAAATGCAGTCAATGAGTTTACGAGAGACTTCACAAAATTCATCTTCTTGCCTATACTGCACATTTTGGTATACATTGCCTCCTTGCCTCTAAATTCTCAGAATGTTTAATATGGCTCTTGATAGGCCTATTAAAGGAAGTTTCCCAAGAGATCTGATATTTTGTGTTAAACCCTCCTGTGCTACTTCTGCCTACTTTTAGGCTGTATCGCCTTCAAAAAAGAAAGTGAAAACTGCATGCACTTTTAAGCTGAGAAACTTCTTTCAGGCAAAGTTTCTAACAGTCTCATGATACCTGGCACTGTATTTTATTCCCATAGTATGCAGTAATAGTTTACTCCTATACTGAAGTAGATTATTGGAATAACTGAGATTTTTTTTCCCCATGAAAAAACCCCAAGATAATTACACCCTGTATATATCACAAAGAGCAGGTTTGACAAACAATACCAGCTTTGCTGCCAAAGTGGAAAAAAGCTCTGTGTACAGAGAACTTAACTGAGGTTCCTTTAAATGGATCACAGTGGTTTTATAAGGAGAAGCTAAGGAAGTAAGGGCATTTTTTGACATGGAGCAAGTGCATTATTATAGCTACCCTCAGGTTCCATGTCATTAGAGTATAATTTACCTTAGCAAAGTACCTTAGGAAAGGTGAGTATAAAACATTATTTTCCTGTAAATACACATTCTAGGTATTACACATTACAACTTCTTTGTTAAGCTGAGCACACAAACTAACTACACTTTCTTTTTGAATGACCTATTAGAATTTAGTGCTGTCACCTCCTCAGCCAACTCTGCTTTCCCAGTTCATCTCGCTCCTCCAAATCCCAGTCATCTCTTTGATAATTTTGACTTACTACCCAAGCCTTTCACCTCTGGTCTGATGCCTGCCTTTCCTCACTGACCAAACACCTGGATTCTGCATTGTGGTCTTGACCCTGTCTCCTTTCAAAAAGGATGGAAATACATCTAGTTGCTTCAGAGAGCATTAGATTAGGCACATGTAAAATTTTCACAAATTGTTACACAGAGCTGGACATCAGCTGACACACTGAATCAATACATTTCTCAACTTTAGGGAGCTTAAGAAGCACTTTCTCATGTTACAGAATCAAAATTGCATTTAACACAAGACAAACCTAGACTTGGAACATGAGATACACAAGCTGTGGCCTTATTTATCCATCCAGCTGTAGTATTATTATTTGACATTGCTTGTGATTAGATGTGGCAAATATGGTCACTAAACAGTAATGTTTCCTTAGCTCAGGAAACATCAGCAGTTGCTCTCCTAAACAGCAAGAAGCATTACTTTTTTTAACCTTGTGGTTTTAATGTTCCAAAAATTGGTGTTACATGGAAATCAAGCAAGTCTGACAATACACACCAAAGAGAATGTCTCCCTGGGCATCTGACCAAACTTTTCTATGTAAAGAGCAGGTGTCACACAGACAGACCCTGATACTATTCAAGTCAAAGAAAATCAGAAAGGATTAATTCCATAATGATTGCAAATCTCAAAGCAGAGAAAAATACTGGGTAGCTTAATGCATTTTTTTCCTCTTTATTACATAGCCTTGTAACACAGTAATAGCTTTGAAAGCAAGTATAATATAAGCAAATGGGAAAACATTCCTACATTTGGAAGGAAAAAATGCTTGAATTTCCTTTAAGCAGATGTATACTGAGAGAAAACAAATTCTCTTCACTCTTTTTCCTTTAATTCAAAATTAATCAATAAAAACTTTCCATTCCAAATATTCTTTTCCCAAAATCTTTCAGCAGTGACTAAGCCTTCTCATTTGAGAGTAACAGAGAGAAACATACATAATTTGAGGTCTCACAGAAAGAATATAGGAAGACTACCCAAAAACAGCTAGGCCAAATTTGATTCTAGAGAAAGTAAAAAAAACAAAAGAAGAAGATGAAAAATTGCTATGTATATTTGTAGAAAACCACTGTAGACTTGTGATTTTGATTTGATATGAGCTGGAGTGATTTACATTAACATCAGAAAGAACTTCAGAAGTCACGCAGTCTCAAGTCATCCGTATGAGTGTTTCAGCAACTACACCCTATCAGGTGACATTACTCATGATAAGCTGTTCAACAGTAGTGCTTTTGAAATTTTCCAGTGTAAATTTCCAAATCCTCACCTGTCCTGTGCAGAAACTATGAAGACATTTGAATACATGGCAATTGTTTGTTAAGTTCTGATTACCTTCCGAAGAATTAAGAGGGTGTCTGTTACATAGACTACTTGCTTGCTACTAAGTTGCCTCTGAAGTCCTTTGTTCCCTCCTCCCTTAACAGTTTGGGCTACTTCAGTCTTCAGTCCTTTTCCACTCTAGCAAGAGTGAGAATTTAATATTCAGCCCATACACTATCTTAGCCTACTTCTAAGCTTTAGATAAATTCTAAGCACTAGGCAGCTAGTCTTTTGCTTTCCCCAAAATGGTCCTCTTCACTTGATTTGGCCTGTTTCATCCCTCTCTTAGCACAGCCACAGAACTGGTGTGGTAGGAAGGAACCACTCAAGATCATTTAGTCTAACCCCTCTGCTCAAGCAGAGTCATCTACAACACGTTGCCCAGGACCATGTCCAGCCTGGTTTTGATCACACAGCTATACCTGAAGTAATATTTTCAAAACTAACAAGGAATGTCTCAAGCACATCACCAGGTCTCATCTTTGTTACTTGTACAGGTCTTGGAAAAAGTTTTTTTCCAGAGATGCTTCTCTTAAGTCTCTAATCTTTGGCCTAAGTTGAGTAAGATCAGATAGTAATAGCTGTTGCTGTAACACCACACCCATTAACAGCTCATTGCTGTTTAATGCTTTGCTGCAAGGTCTGCTACTGTACTCCTATCATGTAACTGGACCCCCACTTGTCTGAATGAATACTGTGATGTTGCAGTGTTCCTCTGAAGACTTTTTACCTTAGTCAGGATTGCATGTTATCTCCCTCAAAAGTCATGACTTTCAAGAGGACAAGGAGTCCTTTCCTTCCCGCACAGGTCAAAAGACTTTCTGTCACCTATTCATCATCAAAGGACATTGGTCTTTGCCAGTGCTATTTCAGCTTTCTTTCCCTTGCCTAGGCAGACATTTGCCCATTTAATTCCAGATCACACTGGCTTCTTGATAGCATCAAGTAGGATATTTTCAGCTTTCAGAATAACTCAATACAGCCCGACATTCTGTTCATCGGCTGTTTTGGCAGTAGACAGCAAATGAGTATTGCTTCTTAACTCTGCTTAAGTACCTTTTTGGCCATCCCAAAGACTTATGTATGTATAGCACCCAGTCAGCCAGGTCTCTTTAAACCTTTCCAGCTCTACAGAAATAAAGCAAAAAACCCCTGTCCTGACACGCAGTTTAAACATTCTGATCCATCACCGAATAAGGCACCAAAGATAAATGTGAAATCCACACATTTAGAAGCAGATTTTAAACCTCTTTGAATGTACCCTATCAGTGCTAGGCCTGTGATACTTTTCCCTCTATTAATCAAAAGGAAATGCTTGGTTTACCAGCTGAAATCAGTGAACTACTGGTGACCAACTACTAAACACAGTCTTGGATTTGTGCCAAAGCTAATTAATCCGTTACTGCTGTGGTTAGCACTTCCTTTTAGCTGCTCAAATAACCAAGAGAAGTGAAACTTCACACCCATGCCTGGATCAGGAAATGCTAGCTCACACTACCAACCATTTTATTGCTACTTCTCTGTTTGAAGGTAGCTATTTATAATAAATTCTTTACCATATCACGTCCTAAAGCTGCTTGCATACTACTTTTACTGGAAGCCCTGTGATTCTAATCCAGTGAGAGTTAAGGATTTAAATACTTATTTTTAAGAGTTCATTTTGGCAGAGGTTTGTATTTATTAGTCTCATCATCAGACTGGATCCCATACTGCAGTTACAATTACTGCACTCAACCTATCTTCCTCAGTGTACATAACAGTGCACAGAACACCCACCTTCATGCTGTTTTAAAGTTTCTATTAAGAGCAAAACAATTTTTATCTTCTTTAGTGATCTGGTAGTACTCTTTGCAAGAACAAACTTTAAACATGAAACGAAGCACAGACATTAACTTTGTACATGGCAGAAACTCCTAAAAATGAATTGCAGCCAATCTGAATCTTGCATACAGTGCATGCAAGGAAAACCTGCAACTGTGCTCAGGCCTGCTGACATGGAAAAGAATCCATAAAAAAAGATCAAGTGGAGGAGGATTCAGACTACCTAGAATCATTTAACTATGGAAAGTACATAAGCATGATTAAATAATTTGCTGCACTGTTCATAAGTGGCCACATTTTTCTGCTGGAGAAAAGGGTGTGCCCAATCTGTTTTTCCTCTGTGTTGCTAGGTTACTAACTATGTGGGGAACGTGAGGAAACATAATTCCAAATCTCTTTTTAAAAGAATGAAAATCGCTTCATTCAAATAGGACTGTACTTTCCTGTTAACATTTTTTTTCCTCTTACCTTCACAGGGACACCTGATTTACTAAGTTTCTGGGGGGGTTTTGCCTTCAAACTGCATAAAGATTAGTGCTCCGAGAGTCTGAATTTGTTCTATTCACAACATCAGACATAATAGAAAACAGATGTGTTGTCTTTTCAAACATCTTTAGGCTGGAAATTCTAGCTAAGCATGAACCATGAGAGTCCTCTCTGGCTTATTCCTATGATGATTTTTTTGTGTACATGTCAGTCTGGTTTGCTTTACTTATCTTTCCCAAAGACTCTGTCTTTTTACCATGAAGAGCACTCAAATTCATCTGAAAAAGTGTAGCGATCCTGTATATGAGTCAGTAAATTCTATGTCCAGGAAAAAATAATGTTTAATGTTCTTTGAGATTTGATTTACAGAAACATGCCAAAGCAATGAGTTAAGAGTTTTGGCATAGTCTAAAAAGAGGATAACATCCACCCCGAGCCTTCTCCTGCATCAGTATAAGAATGGACTGGATGAGTAGCTATCTAAGTTTCTAGGAGCTGTAACAAATCATGGGTTACACTGCAACCTTCTGCTGCCTTGTTTTAACGGGGAGTATGGGTTCTGTAGCCACTTCTTACATGCAGCAACAGGCCAGGTTCCCAGAACTAGTCAACTATTCCAGAACAATGCAAGGCATAACAGAATGTATACTGGCTTGGAGCTAGCCAGTGAGCAGCCAGAGCAAGCTGGGGTTGAGAAATACATGGTTCTGCTCCTAGACTACATTGTAGCAAGAACTGTGGCAGAACATTTGACCAGGAGTTGCCTCTACCTTGAAAACAGTAATAGAAATCCCCACTGCTTGTTTTCCTGCAGAAGAAAGTAAAGCCAAAGACGTGGTGTAGTTTCATCTCAGTGCTCTCTCAGGTGGTACAGTCCCCTAGATGTACACTCTACACTCAAACCCTAAAAAACTCCAATTCAATCCAGCTTTTAAAGATATGAAACCATGAACCTCTAAAGGAAAGATTATTGGTTAGACTCAAATGCCACTTAATTTAAACACCACATACACCTCCCAAGTTAATGGGTCTACTCATTACTAATATCAAAAGCACACTGCAAACACTGGGTTTCTGAAATAATAGCCTTTACCTCTGAAAGACTTCAGATCAGCTAAGCACATCAGATCTTTGCTTACCCTCTACTTTTAAACTGTTACAATAATAACAATAGCTCTCAGTAGTAAGACCAGCTCCATACAGAGAAGTCACTTTTCCAAAGAAATTTACTGTAGTGGTTTTTTTAATTGAACACAGAATAAGTAGTAGACAACTTCCAGTGCATAAACCCAAGCAAAACAAACAGGCCTCTGCACAAGCTGGGAGTTAAACAGTACAAATATGAATCTAGATGATATTTACAAACATAATTTGAAAAAATTAAAACCTTACAGAGGGAAGCATTTTAGGGACTTCAGATAAGTACCTTTTTTCCTGATAGAAAATCCCCTACAACCTTCTGAAAACTGCCAAGCTTTCTTATATCAAGTTCTGTGATTTCCCTGAAGTCAGAGGCATGCACTATATTCTTGCTTTATTGACCCACAGGAATCTGAAGAATGAGAGATCTGAGGGCATTGGCTTGACTCTCAGTGATTTTACAACAGAGCTGTTGGGAGTATTGTAAAAATGTGAATTCACATACTGGGAGAAGGCACAAAGTACTAAAGAAAAGCTAACAATGGAAGTGGACCAGCATCAATTAACCTCCATGTAAACATAGTTCAGTGTCAGAAATATCCAAATTTGCCAGGGAAAAAAAAAAAAAAAGAAAGATGGTGGAATATCTTACTCCCTCTCAAAATAGCAACACTAGTTGGCAAAAGAGTGCAGCAGAGAAGTGGATCCTTGTTTCAAATCTAGGACTTTATACACTGAAGCAGGGACCAGCATCTCCTTTTGGATAAGCTGGTTTTTGTTCTGCACAGATTGAAAAAAAAAAAAAAATCTCTGTGAGTAATTCTTGTCCAAAGGTATTTATTTACCTGTTTAGACAAAATTCCTATGATTTAAGTAAAGATAGACAGAAGACCTTCACAGCTATGGATTAATTGAAGATAAAACACATCAATGAAGCTTTATCATTTTACGCCTGTTAAGAAAGAATTCCTAGACTTTGATAGAGCTTTTAGTACAAACATGTTTCAAGACAAAATAATACACACCATCCCTGCTGTAGATTAACTGAAAGAAAGCTTTCTGATTAGCCTGCCACCACCCAAGACCTTACCCTTTCCTGCAATTGACTTTAGGGACCAGGTTTATTTGTGTTTGACAAGTCATAAGACAAATAGCACGCAGGACATAAGAGGCTGCAAATAATTTCAACTGGTAATTTACATCATCTTCATTAAAATGATCTGCATGCATTGCTTTAAGGTGTCCTGTACACCTCAAATTCTAATATTAAAGCTTAAATGCTACAAAAGCTCAGAAAGACAAAAAGCACCCTCCAGTTTTACTAAAGTTTATCTATTATTCTTTTTAATAGAACATGAGTTAACTGAATTCTGGTGTTCCCATATAGACCGTTTTAGTTTTTCACAGCAACAATTTTTTACAATGACCACAGCCAAAAGATCCTATCAATTTATTTTACAGGATCAAATCCAGTTTTATTTTAAAAGGTTTGAAAAATACAAAGAAAAAAAAAGGACCATACACAAAAGATCTGCAGCCTTAGATCCCATGATACTTCATTTTTAGACACCTGAAAAATGCAGAACCCAATTTTAGGAATGTAGAGGCTGTGCCTAACAGACTGGTAGAAGTTTAGACTTCCAGAGTACATTTCAAGCCTGTTGACATGCATTAAGAGCACTAACCAAAACAGACATGGTGCAGGAAGGATAAAAGCCTGCACTTTGGGGACATCATGAAATTGAGTATTTCTGTCTGCTGGAGACCTAAATTCTGAATCCTTTACTCATAGCAGGAGCCTCTGACATTCCTTTCCAAGAAATGAATGTCAGAAAAGGAAATTCTCAGTGGCCTCCTACTCCATGTTTATGTCTTGAGTACTCTAAGGAACAGGAAGCTAGATATAAATATTCTTATTCTGCTGAGGTTACTCAATTTGTTTTAATATCAAACTACATATTTTCTTTAAAAAAAAAATCCAAGACAAACCTGAAACCAAACAAAACCCAAGCCACATACCCACATAAAAACAAACAAACAAACCAAAAACCACCACTGAAGAAGGGAATTCTTTGATCCATTTTTAAATAACACTTTAAAAATATAAACAGGAAAGAAGGTACCAACAGCATGACCAGACTTCCATTTATACAATGATCCTGAAGCTTGTAACACTCCAACAACAGTTAGAGACAGACTCATTTCCCTACTCCGTGGAAGAGAATTTACCCTGTCATCGGATATTAATGCAAGCTGGCCTTGGGGATGTTACTTTTCTTTTCAACTTCAAGCTTTATAATGACTGGCCAGAGAATTCACAATTCATTGGGCCAGGAAGAGTACACTAGCTGCTAAGCAGGACACTAAAAGTAATAGAAAGTCAGATTCCTTTCCCAAAAAAGGCTTTGTACTTTATCCAACATATTTATCCTGATGACTAAGTCGGTCTCCCAGGAGATGAGCCTAAGACCTCAATTCCTCCAGACAAGATAGGAAATTGAACTTAGGCTTCCCCTCTTCCTAGAGAAGGCTTGAAAACCTGATGTAAAATGTAGCCTCTTGGGAAGATTTTTAAAGATGGTTTAGAGCAATCTTAGGCAAGAAAAAGGGAGGAGGGGG
Source organism: Melanerpes formicivorus (assembly GCF_026170545.1). Taxonomy (NCBI): domain Eukaryota; kingdom Metazoa; phylum Chordata; class Aves; order Piciformes; family Picidae; genus Melanerpes; species Melanerpes formicivorus. The sequence goes on from NW_027142358.1 coordinate 10,918,611, forward strand.
AAACATACTTGTTTTGTCCAATTGTCTCAAAATCCTTCACAATAATTGTCAGAGAAGATGAATTATCCAGAGCAATTCCTTTCAAGTCGAATTCAAGAATCTAAACAAAACATGGAGCAAAACCAAATTATAATAACAAGTTATGTATAGATTAATCAACAGCAGAGTAGTGTATACAAAAAAAAGTATTCAGAAATAATTTTGAGAGGCAGAGCAGGCCAACTTACATTTGCAAAAGCAATGTTAAAAAGCTAGGAACATGCTTGGAGTACATTCTTGATTTGCTAATACAAATAACAGAAGAACTGAATTGCTTAATGCTGAGCCATAACCTCTTTTGCAGTTCCACTTCCCATACTAACAAGTATTTTCTTGCAATTCGTAAGATCTGATACTATTCCCCTGCAATACTGGATGAAGTCAGTTGCTGCTGAGTTTAGATAAATATTGTAGGTTCCCTTTCTTTGTATTTCTGATTACAAAATGTAAGAATAATATTTAACCTTCATTTCCAGTTGTGAAAATACACTACTAAAAAGTATTTTCCACAAGAAAAACACTGCTGACAATGCAAAATAGGAGCAACCCTGAGGAACTTCAACAAGTGATTCTTTCTAATTCTGTAGGGTCATTTCCTAATATATAATAAAGGACCCAGTAATGTTCCCATACACATGGCTAAGCAACGGCTGAAGAGGCAAACCCAGGCACAAATCCAGGCTGGGCAGTGACTGGCTGGAAAGTAGCCCTGAGGAGAGAGACTTGGGGGTGCTGGTGGACGAGAAGCTCAGCATGAGCTCTCAGTGTGCACTTGTGGCCCGCAAAGCCAATCAGATCCTGGGCTGCATCAAGAGAAGTGTGGCCAGCAGGTCAAGGGAGGTGATTCTCCCCTTCTACTCAGCCCTGGTGAGACCCCACCTGGAGTACTGCGTCCAGTTCTGGAGCCCCTATCACAAGGGGGATATGGAGGTGCTGGAGCATGTCCAGGGAAGGGCCACGAGGATGATCAGAGGGCTGGAGCACCTCTCCTATGAGGACAGACTGAAGGAGTTGGGGCTGTTCAGTCTGGAGAAGAGAAGGCTCCGAGGTGACCTAATTGTGGCCTTCCAGGATCTGAAGGGGGCCTACAAGAAGGCTGGGGAGGGACTGCTCAGGATCTCAGGGAGTGATAGGACTAGGGGGAATGGAATGAAGCTGGAGGTGGGGAGATTCAGGCTGGAGGTGAGGAGGAAGCTCCTCACCATGAGAGTGGTGAAGCACTGGAATGGGTTGTCCAGGGAAGTGGTTGGGGCGCCATCCCTGGAGGTGTTTAAGACCAGGCTGGACGAGGCTCTGGCCAGCCTGATCTAGTGTGGGGTGTCCCTGCCCATGGCAGGGGGGTTGGAACTAGATGATCCTTGTGGTCCCTTCCAACCCTGACTGATACTATGATGGACAAAACTAGGCCTAAAAAAATCACCAGATATCCATCTACTTTTACATAAAAACATTATTTAATGAGTTGCAATATATGGTGCAAGATAAATCCATTCACCTGCATTTACTAATACATTCCACTAGTTCCTATTTCTAACCAATGTTCACAACTGTAGAAACTGACTTAGGTATTTTACAAGTGTTTTTGTCTTAATGCAGACCAAGAATTTATTAAAGAATAAATAAATAAAAAGTTACCTCATTCCAAACAGGATTAAGTTCACTGTCAATTTTCTTTGTTTTCTTTTTTTCATCTGCAAAGACAAAGAAAGCATGATGATCTGGTTTTGCTACAGCGCTGCACAAATATCACAACTTTTCCTTTTGTTATTCAAAAAAAAAGGTTTGAGCTTTAAACCAAATGTTCCAATTATTTTTGCCTCTTCCAGAAATTGCAGACTTTGCAATCAACAAAATTCTCCTGGGCAATTTTAGCAGGTGAGGTTTGTTATTCTGTTTTGCTTAAACATAGCTAAATGTATTCCCAAAAAGCACAATCAATATTTATGTTTCTCAACCTTTGCATGACCCTTGGCTGCGATGTCAGTAATGATAAAAGATGGCAGACTGAAAGACTTGGAGACATCAAACTAAACAGTAACCTCAAAGCGAACTTCAGTAGTAAAGAAAATCTGTTACACATTTACCATATCCAAGTCAGAAAATACCAAGAAGTGTTCAGCTCTGAAGTAAAACAACCTTGAAAAAACAAGAAAATCTTCAGAAGATATTCTTAGTGTCAGCATTTTCTGCTTTAAATGAGCAAATAATAGCAGAAATATACATGCATAAAAGAGGAAATGCTGTCCTTCCTGAAACAAAAAATGATCTCCAGAGGTTATGAAGATCACTTCATTGACACATACTATAGCCTAAAACCCTATAAATATTCCATACTTCGTGGCAAGAATTTGCATTTAGTCAAATCTGCAATGGCATTTTGCAATTCAGTTCAAATTACTTTCCCTGAGAGGAACAGAACTCAAGTGTTGCAGAGGCCCTCTTCAGGCTGCCACACCTATTAAAAAGGGAAACAAAATTCTGTTCTTACAACAGGTTCAAAGCAGGTAATATGCCATGGCTTTCCACACTGGCAAACACACAGATCTCTAAACAGTGAGTGCATATATTAGTGATAACAAATAAATACATTTAAGTATAGTCAGTAAACTGATGTATAAAATGCACAGCCACCACAAGAAGGCTGTTTCAGACATGCTCCTTGTAGTTAAGAACTACAGTAAAGACAATAGCATTTTTATTATTCACAAATTACAGCTATACTTTGCCAGGAAAACATTGCAGAGGTCTGGAAGCAACAGTAAAGCTACACCACATGGGCAAGTTCATATACTATTCAAGCAGTAGACTGTAGTGGCTGCTTCTATTGAATAAGTGTGTGATGTACTGAGAGAGAAGTCAGCCTACACGGCAAATTGCAAGGACTGACTCATATTTATGTAACAGGAATTGTCCACAATTTATACAGGATATTGACTCACACTGTCCCACAACGGAAAGAGCATTCATAACATACTGTGCTGTGGGCATGCATTTGTGGAACAAAGAACTAATTAACATGCAGTAGGAGAAATTCAGCTTCATGATAGCTAACAGGAGACAAAGCGTTTTCAAAACTGAATATCCTAGAATATCTGGGGGTTGGCACTGGTACTCCAAGTGCCCCTATAAATGTGAGCTGAGAGTCAGGGAAAAGACATTCTCAGTCTTAATGCTAGTGAAAAAACCAACAGTTACAGCAGTTTGTAAAGGAGACAGTGAATCACAGACTTGATCCTTGTGGAATTAGTGGGTAAAAAATCCCTGCCTCAGCACAACTTAGGCCCTGGCTTGAACAATAGTCTAAACAACTCTTAACAAGGAGCAAAATTTTCCACATGTACTAAGAGAAAACCTTTGTTGTTATGCATTTTTGTGAAACTTGGGATTAAAAAAACCAACCCAACCAACCAAAAACACTGGGTTTTAGTTGTAATTTTAGTTAAAATTTAGTATGTATATTCCTCAAACATGGGTTTTATATGTGTTTTCTTCACTTCATTTACTTTATTACCCTTTTTATCATTCTTTAATGCACTGGGGTGTTTTGTGGGGATTTTTTGGTGTGGTTTTTGATTGGTTTTTAACCTGTGACAAAGAGCTGCCTTCTTCCCACAAAAACAAAACAAAACAAAACAAACCACCACCAAAACAAATTGCCAAGAAGAATAAAATGACTATGTGGTTATCCCAGGAGCTCACATAAGTTTCAGGTCCCTTTTCTTCCTTCCTCTACTGGTAATGAATCCTGCTATAGTAGTCAGTACTGTAAACCACATCGAAAGACATTATACTAACACATATTGTTTAATATTCTCAATTGGAAATTAATGTAATAAGGACTTAGTGATAATCAGTGACAGTGTCGAAAAGGATTCATTGTTTAAACTGTTTCATAATTACAAAGATAATGACAGCACTGCAAAACAACCAATGCTTGCACCTTACTTTTTTTGTCCTAATTAGCTTTTTTATTAATGTCAGAAGGTGTGGAATATCAGAAGCAAACATTATCTTTTAGAAGAGTTTTAAGTCTAAGATTCAGGAAAGAATCACATTTCAATTCACTAAGTTTTCCATAAAACTTCTGTGAATGCAGAATCAAGATTGTATTGTGCCACCAACTGCAGGATCAAATGGGCAGACCTCCAAACCCCAGGAAATTAAAGTTAGGGCAATTTAATTCTCTGCAATACAGAAAATAGAACTTTAGTGAATAATTACACTCTAGTACTGTTGTCTTTCACACACTGAAATATAAACTAACAACACAGCTACAAAAGAAACTTTGTTTAAGTTGGCTCAATTAAACCAAATGCTATTTCATATCAGCTTTTAATGCATAAAGCTGTATGAGGCTCTGTCAGAAGGCATGACCAAAGTGCTAAATATCCTAGCATTGACTGCACATATAAGACCCAAAGACAATAGTCTGGCACCTTTTTATCCAGTTTGGTTTATCTGATGAACCAGAAGAATTGTACCGGTTTAATAATTATCACTTAGGGCCACTTTAGCAAATGACAACAGTTTTTCATATTAATTTGACTAATAATTTGTCTCACATAATGATGAACTTGGAATTCTGCAGTAACAGCACCCAGTTCCAGACAATACTTGTTTACTCTCAGGGTGCAGCTCTCTTTGAACACTGAATTGTTCTTAAAGCAAATAAAAGGTCTTTCCCGCTGGCCTGAACATAAATTATGTTTTTAAAAAAAAAAGGAAAAAAAAATAAAGGCAGATGCTTGCACAAAACTCCTCAGCTGTAAACAAGGTATCACAACAGAAACAACTGGCTATTTCCTCTTAATAATATGTACCTAATATATTTCACTATATGAATTAGGCTGATTGTATAGAATAGAATAGAGATTAGTTACACAAATTTGATGAAGTCTATTCTATACACAGATGAAACTATACTAATGTATAAACATAAAGCATTTGTGGAGTCACCTACATACCAAGAGTTGTATGATCATGGCCTTTTTCTTCACAGCATAGTCATAAAAGCTCTAAAACTGAGAGATACTGTGTGTTTTCAGTGAAGCCTGAAAATCACTGAACCTGACATCAGCAAAAGCTTTCTAAGTTACAGTTTGAAAAAAATCTAACAAATAAAACACTCTTTACTGAAGTGTCACCTTCCACAGCATGTTTCTGTCAAGTAAGTGCTGTTTTCTAAGACTTCACCAAAAATATGCCAGAATCAAACAAAACATGAAAATGTACTGTAGGGTTATGGCCAAAGTCTTACAAATGCCTGAGTTTTTCCCAGTTTGGAAAATAAACTCCCACTTGTGGTTTTTATGTCCCCCAGGAGCTACAGTGGGTATGGACAACTGTTAAAGACATTATCCTTTGATGTACACCTTCCAAAAAATAAATAAATCCTGGTTTCTCATCTACACACTAACAAAGCAAGGGGAAATGGGCTACAAAAATAATTTATAAACACCAACAGCCTATTTCAGATATGATCCTTACACCACTTCACCTGCCAACCAGGCGCTCCAGTTACAAACTAAATCAGAGCTGCTCAATATCAGGCAAAAGCCTCCTATTTTCTGGCCCCTTTGAACCACTCTGGACAGAAAGCAAAGAATCAGACTTCTGGTATGAAGTAAAATAATGTAAAAAGAAGTGGCAGGTATGAGAAATTAAATATACTACTAAAAATGTCCCATTCGTGAGGACAATGGTTAAGCGTATTTCTGAACATTACAAATCCTGGTTATAGCACATAAAAGATAAACTCATTCCTTTAACGTCTGTTGCCAAGCTCCTGTGTTTGGATAACTGAAGGACTGAGAATCACCGTAAGGGTGGTGAGATACTGACACAGGTTGCCCAGGGAGCTGGTTGAAGCCCCACCCCTGGATGTTTTTAAAGTCAGGCTGGATGTGGCTCTGGGCAACCTGATCTAGTGGAAGGTGTCCCTGCCCATGGCAGGGGAGTTGGAACTGGATGATCTTAGAGGTCCCTTCCAACCCTGACAATTCTGTGATTCTGTAAGAATCAAATTCAACAATATAGAACAAACAAACAAACAAACAAAATCTGTATCTTCTATTTAGTGGGTAAAAAGTTAATTAAAGCACAGAGTAGGAACAAAAGGAGGAATTAAACAGACACATAAGGCATAAAGAAGCAAAGGTATAATAAACCAACTCTGGAGTATGCCACTGCAGGAACAGAGGTAACACAGAAAGGAAAACCATGACAGGAAAGCTGAGAAAGACAAGAAACTGAAAAGAATTAAGAAGAATTAGGAAATTACAAAAGTTACCGAGACAGGCTTAGCCACCTGCCCAAACATACAATGGCAGTAAAAAAAACCCCAAAGAAACAAAGAAAAAAGAGAAAGCTTGAAAAAGAGGTGGGAAAGAATGGAAATTGAATGATATTACATCTTTCTGATGCTGAAATAACATATTCAAAAACTTATTTTGAAAATTAAGACACTGGACATGTGCTGCCTCATCCTTTTCCAGCCTCCAGCTGATTTGGTTTCTAAACATGACAAATCCCTGCAATGATTTTTTCATACTTTAGGAAAACTCTTTCCATTTAAATGCACAGTTAGGAAAACAGATCACCATGAGTTAAGACAACCATTTGTCACAGTTTGGTTTACTGTATTACACGATCCAAAATTGCCTGGAGGTTCCTGCACGTTAAAGACAAATCAATACCTGAAATCAAGTTCCTTTAGTCTAGTCAGGTGAGGAAATGACAGCAATGGGTAAAATACACTCTAAAACACAATTGGCTTTGCATATAAATTCTAATTTTAACACACTATTTTCCCCTTGTTCCATATGTATGTGAAGAGCAAAAGAAGTGTAAAACGTGTTTTTCCCCCTTATTTTACACTAAATAACCCCAACAGGCAAAATTTTAAAGTGCAATGCAGTCAGTAAAAAATTGGTGCAATAGGGAGCAGGGGCTCTGCAAAGTCATCAAGACAGAGGAATGGCTTTTTTTTCAGATGGAAATCAAAGTAATCTTCCTTGTGGATTTATCTATGCACTTAAATCTCTCTGTTTAAAGCAAAGGGCTAATCCTTTGCAAAAGCTTTTAAAACGTGGATCCTGAAACAAAAGCACTGATGGCCAATTCACTCCACCCAGTTTAAACTTCTTTGGGTTAACTCCTGAATCTCTAAAAAGTCTTCCATCAAACGTAACTTCAGGAAAACATGTTTTCAACAGTTTTCAAATACTTACATATGGCATTATCCTTCAGAAAACCTCCTAAGTACATTTATGCCAGTTTTCCTTACCTTTAAAAATAACAGACACAATAGGATCTGGTTTCCCAAACTTGGTTTTAGGGATATTGGTAGCAGATTCCACAATCACCCGAAGCATTGTTTCCAGTCTTGACTAAATGTCGATTGTTACCAAAGAAAATACAGGAAGTCTTAAGTTTCACACTCCTTCACTTGTGGACTGAAATGCTATCAGGAAGAGGAGGCAGGGAACAGCTGGTTTATAGTAAAGAAAAGTCTATGGGTGGGTCTATGACGGATTAGCCACTGAAGGCAGTGGGAAGAAAAAAAAAAAAGTACCTGTAAATTGACACCAAGTTCTGTGCTGCTCTACATCGGCACAAAAAACTCTTCTCAGCAAAATCCAGTAACGGAAGCGGCACAGCGTAAAAACGAGTGAAGATTTTTTGGGTTGCTTTTATTCTTAAAAGGAGTAATAAATCTCTCACAAGTAACAAGGCAAGAACAACCATAAGCAACATCAAGCACGGCTCCAGAACTCAAGATACATCACACTTGCTTCTCGGTATACCAAGGTAGTACATTTCACAATGCCTTGTTTTGTTTGGTTGGTTTTGTGTTTTGGTTTTTTTTTTTTCCTCCTCTTCAATTTTTGGAATTTCTCTGTAACTGTTTTCAACTTGCCTCCTTGGCAGCGAGTAATCGCAAAATACCTATGGTCTTAAAAACAGTTTAAGTGCTCCCCCTCCAGTTCTGCTCTGGAACAACTACGTCGTACACACAAATAATAACAGGCGCCGTATTTAACATGCTTCATTTAGTAGAACACCTGAGAAATTCTTTACACACACACACACACACATATATATATATAAATAACACACACATATATATATATATACACATAAATAAAGAATTAAGGAAATACGTGCGAAATACGTGAGAAGACCCCGTGTCAGTGTTTGAAGGCCTATAAATATTATTTCTTAAATACCTGTCGTAGTCTCCGCTATAAATGAAACTGGGTAAAACTTGCATGGTAACTAAAAATATCTCCCTGCTCTGGAAGAGAGCTAATCTAAAGCCAGCATTCTGGGCAGAATAAGGGTAAAGGCAGTACTGAGAGGATCCGGACGACGCGGCTTAAGCGTAACTGCCGTTGTTCCTTCTTCGATCATCCCACCCTCAGACAAGTTCCCCAGCCGGTGCATGGCCAGAGCCACAGGTGAGCTGCCACAGGTGAGCTGCCCCAGGCATCTGGCAGCCACTGCCCTTTCTGCCCAGTGAAGGAACACTCACGCAGGGTGAGGAGAGCCATCTGCCGGAAAGCAATGAGGGGACACCCACCATCCCTTCCTCTACAACTGCTCTTTAACGAAAACATTTAAACCGCCTCAAAGGGAAAATTAATTATGACCTCTCAAAGGCGAAAAAAACGCAGTCCCAGCCCACTTACAGGGGCCCAACCGTCCTAGGCCAGGCCGGGGCAGCCCCCGGCTGCCAGTCGCCTGCACGTGTAACGGGGCAGGAAAACTAGATGAGGATAAGAAAGGCCTCATGGCATTGGCCAGTTAGGTCAAGCAGCCGGTTATGCCAGCCAATGGGGTGCCTCCGTTCAGGCATTCCGCGGAGAATTCGGCAGCGCCCCTCTCGTCGTTAATGGCCACTCACGCCTAGCAGCTCAGGCCCGCGCAGCCCGCCCTACTAGAGCGCAAGCGTCTTTTAACTCCATGCCCTACCTCTTATGACCCATTGGAGATGCCGTAGCTGTCGCTTCCTCTGCGAAGTAAACCGGACGGAAGTGACGATGCTAGAGCCGCGGGATTCAAATTCCAGGAAGTTGGGCGAGGCTGGGACTGGCTGGAGCAGCTCTTGCCGGGTAAAAGCCCCTTTGCCGCCTCTGAGCCAGGGTATTCGCGGTTTGTTCCCCGCAGGCCGGTCCAGGAGTCGCCTGCAGGAGCCGGGAAACTCCACGCTGTACGGGCTTGACTAAAACTGTGTCACGTCCTGCACAGTAGAAGGGATTGCTTTTCTGTAATGCCACGTTTATTTTTTATAGGCGCTTAAAGATGAATTCCAAGACCGCCAAAGATATAATTGGTAAGTGGGGCTTAAAGTCGAGTAGCTCCAGACATGAGAGTGACCTCGAGAAGTATAAGCAGGAGAACGCCGCCCTGAGAAAATCAATGGAGGAAGTCGTTAAAGGGAAAAGCAAAATGACTGACCCGGAAAGGAACGGGCTTCTAGAGGTGAGGTAGATGTTTGTACGTTCATGATGTCCCAATTGTGCAAAATTAGCGTGAGTCTGAGTATGTCCATCTTTTAAGCAAGATGCCAGGCTTTCCTCTTGAAACTTAGTTTACTTTGATGTCGTTACTGTTTTAGTTTGATGGTTTTGCTCTCAAATATTTTTCAATGATGACTGAAATACTAAAACTGCAATAATCTGATAGGGCTGTTAAATACAAAGAATTGAGGCCAGAGGTGCCAATTAGTCCATTAAGACCTGGCCTCACATGCCCAACTGTTTGGAACAGTTGGGCCCAGAGGATTATTTTGAGCACTCACTGCAGAGAAAGTGATGTTTGCAAACAGCTGCCTGAGAGCGTGCCCAAAAGTGCTGCGTGTTTGCTTGAACTATATTCTCAAACTCCCATTCGGGTATAAGCAAATAAAAACTGTAATTGGTTCACTATGTTATTCTTTCGTTACAACTGAAGAGCAGAAATGAAAACACTGCAATTTCTATGCCTTCTAGTCTGTTCAAGGTAAACCTGTGGCTGCAGAGAAAAACTGTCAGGGTAGTGTATTTGCTGTCTGTTGGAGTTTGCTGCCTGCTCAGTGTTGGGTTCTTAGTTTACAGGTGGAAAATAACAGGCATATTTAGATATGACTTGGTGTTGATATTCTAAGACCAGTGTTGTCAACTATTCCCTAAATAAAGCTCTCTAAAATTCAATTAATTTTAGTTTCTCTGCCACCTTCTAATGACTTGATGCAAACACACATGATTTCAACATCAATCTTTCTCTTGGAAAAGGAGATACTATCCTAACAGAAGTTTATGTCGAGCCCTGAGGTACCTCAAATGCAGTGCTAAAGCTGTGTAATAATTACCTGTGCTGGAGACATGCTGAAAAGAGAGTACTTATTGAAAATACCTATTAAAGCATGTTTTGAAACTAAAAGGCTAGACAATTTAGAAAATGAGATCCTTCTCCTGCATACCTTTTTACAACTCTTGTAACTTCAATTATTATAATTTGATTTGCAAGAAGGCTATGCTGCTTCCAAAAAATGTATTGCCAGTGCTTCACTGGAAATTCAGAGTTCTTGTACTGCTTGTGTTTTAAGGCTTATATACTGTAGTGATCTGTATTCATACACAGAATTAAGTACCTAACAAGTCTGTGAAATTTGGTTCTTTTGTACTCTTTCCTTGTTTCATCTACTTCACTTGTTTTAGTATTGCTTGAAACATTTCAGATGGTTACTGTAATCTAATTTCACAGAAATGAAGCAAATTGTAGTTGCTTCTTTTTGATCTTTATTAGAATAAACCTTTATTAGAATAAACCAAACCAGGTTGGAAGAGACCTTGAAGATCATCGTGTCCAACCCATCAACCAATCCAACCCACCCAAACAGCTAACCCATGGCACCAAGTACCCCATCAACTCTCCTCCTGAACACCTTCAATGACGGCAAAAAGCGGCCGCAAACCACGCGGCGCCCGCGGCCTCCCCGCGGCGGGGCTGCCAACGCATTGCGCTGCCTCGGCAGACGCGGCTCAGGAAATTTTGTGAATTGATTGGATGTCAGGAAGAAGTTTTTTACCATGAGGGTGGTGAGACACTGGAACAGATTGCCCAGGGAGGTGCTAGAAGCCCCATCCATGAAGCTTTTTAAGGCCAGGCTGGATGGAGCTCTGGGCAACCTGATCTAGTGTGAGGGGTCCCTGCCCATGGCAGGGGGATTGGAACTAGATGATCCTTGAGGTCCCTTCCAACCCAACCCTGACAATTCTATGATTCTATACTGTGATGATCACTGTGGTATTGCCTGTTTAGAGTAAAAAGTAATACTCTCAGCAAATTAAAGCCTAAAAGAACCTTTCAAAGTATCTTTGCAAACTGTTGTAAACTTCCTAATGTGCTTGTTGCATAGACCAGCACTTATTAATTTGTGTCACATTTTAATTCTGTTTCATTTAGAAAATACTTTCCCAAGAAAAAGAAAAATACAACCATCTTCTTGGCGAGAAGGACAAAGAAATCCAAAACCTGAAACACGAGCTTAGCTCCAAAAACAAGAGTAGTGAAGTCTCCTTGCTACGGAGTCAGCTAGAAGAAAAAACAAAGGAAGCAGAAAGAAGAGAACAGTTACTTCGTTCTCTATCAGAAGAAATCAACAGGTTAAAATGTAATTTATCCACTGTTACTGCAAAATGTTCTGACCTTGAAAACAGAGTTAGTACTTCTCAAGCATCCCAGGTAAGCACTGAAGAAACATTGTAATTGCAAAAATCCAAATCTAACCTGTTTACAGTGAAGTTAGATTTGGAATTTGTGCCCACTGAGCACCAATATTTGTTATGAAATCTTAGAAGTTGTGTTGCATGCTGAAATGCTCTTGCATGAAGAAAGACAGAATCCAAATTGAATGCTAAATGAAGAACAGTCGGGGAGCACAACTTCAGGCAACATAGCTGGGAAGGGAATGGAATTCTGTAATGCTGTACAGCAGGGTTCCTTTTTCAAGTTCACATGCAGGTGATATGACTCCTGGTGCTACACAAAATGATCCACACTTGCTACAGCAGATATGCCCTTCTTGAGTTTGTGACTGAGATGGCACCAATAGTAGAGACATGGGGCATTAAGACAAATTAAGCTCACTTAATTCCAGTCATGAGAATATTATTCTCCCTGCTCTTATGAATCCTCATTTTGCTCCTCAGTTATTAAAACTAGTTGCCTGTCTTTTACAAGACATTAGACATGGTAATACTTCAATATGACAGAAGATAGGCCAGAAATAGTGAGCTGACATGCAATAGGTATGCTGCTAGGCACTTTGTAGATTTTACAAGTGCACTTAGTTTCCTACAGTTTTTTATCCACCCCTTCATGTTCTAATGTTCCATGGAAAATGCAGCAGTATTTTAACAAGGAGTACAGGGAAGTTGATGCCTGAAGTAAGTGCCTCTAAGTTTTTCAGCTTTTGACCTGCAGGTGGTGCTGATTCTCCATGTGCCACACAGAAGTTGAGTAATTCCTAGAACTTGTGTTATTCAGATATCGTAATTAATGCCTACTAATTTTCCATGATAATACATATATACCACTTCTGATAATGCAATATCTTGGGAACTTAAAATTCAACGTTTGTTTTGAATTTCAAGAGACTTCAAACATTGCTAGAGATTTAAAAAAAAAAAAAATTAATAGGTTTCCAAGAGATTTTTTTTAGGGAACTATCAAAACAACTTTAAAACCCAGAATTTTATTTTACTTCTTGCTGTCTGCTGTTGATTAAATCAATTTAAAATATTACTGCTGTTTTGACTGCCTGGCTTGAAAAACCTGAGAATAAGTCAAGAAATGGTGCTTCAAACTGCTAGGTGGCATATGAGCAGCAGCTACACTCCAAAATAAGTTGTATGACACAATTTTGAGAGGCTTTACTGAGGCAGAGTTTTAATGCTCATTGAAATAGGAAACCATGTAATTGTAATATCTCAAAATCCTAGTTTTATTAGGGAGTGCTAAGGTTTAATACTTGTATTCAAAGTTAGGTGTTGGGGTTTTTTTCAGTTACGAAGCTTAAGTCCTGTTCCAAAAATCGGGAAAATGTATCTTGTATTTGGGTAGTAATCTGCACTATCTCTTTAAAGTTCTAGTTGACTTATTTGCACAATTTCACAAAAGCTTTCTATCATGCAGTGAATAAACCTATCTAGTTATGAAGTACTACTGTTTAACTGCTCTGTGTTGTTTAGTCTGAAGAGCCCTCCAACTCATACTTCAAGCACTCTACTGTGCATCTGGTCTAAGAAAATCAGTCAGAATGACCTTACGGTTCTAAACAGGCTTGCTTTGTTTCCCAAATGATTATAATCCTCCCATTATCCCAGTGAGGCTGTCAAGCTCTAGGTTTCCTCAACAACTCCTATGGGTCTGGCTTACAGTGAATCTAGTATGAAGATACCAGAACAGAACAAACACTTACCTTGGTTTTTTTCCCCCCTGTTTTTAAATAATACCCTAAATAGCTTCATTTTTTTGAAGCTCTCCTGCACCGTTCAGGTCTTCCAAGACAGTGGTTCAGCAGAAGACACATGACAGTGGATTTGTGTAATAAATGCTTGTCCTGTATCTTGCAGAAAACTTTATATTTTTATTTTATATCTATGAAAGTATTTTCTACCTTCCTTTAAAAGTAAATCACAAAAACACTTATGGGTCTGTTTTGCATTTAAAAAATATTCTTACGCTACTTACATGATATGATACAGGACTAGCTTTAGTGTTTCAGCCATCTGTTTTAAAGAATACTAACAAGTTATTCTTTGTCTGCAGGAACCTCCAACAAACAGCACTGCATCAGCATCTAATCTTTCTGAAGTTGAAAAAAACCTGAAAGATGTAAGTTTCCTGTACGGCACAGGTACACAATATCTGCAGCAAGATAAAACTAAAAGGGCAAATTATTGCCATAGAGAGTTTTGGGTAGTATGGGACCTCAGAGAGTATGTTTCCAGATGAAATATATCTAAAATTATTTTGTGACAAGACGCTAATTAAAAAAAAGGACAATATTTCTATCATCTGTGGAAAAACTTTGCTTGGAGCATCATAACAAAGTGATTGCAGACAAAACAGAATTCCCAAGCAATCTGGCCTCACCTCAGATTTAACACTACCTGAAATAGCATGAGGTTGCATTAGAAACAACCTCAGGTCCCTTTCAACCTCAATAATTGTATTAGTCCACCAGTTATAAAATCCATGTCCTTGTTCCTGCAACCTACAAGTTGCAATGATAGTTTTCTCCATTTTCAAGACCTGTTACCTTATGTTTGATTGTATATTTAACATGACAGGTTAATTCTTCATAATCTGGGCATAACTTATGAAAGCCTCTGGTTTTAAGTTTTTTCCTATGCCAAGAAGTAAACCAACCAGTATTAAACATTGCTGAGGTTTTACCTTCTGCTAAAACTGGGAAAGAACAATCCCATGTATCAGTCTAGGTTTGGGACTGACCTGTTGGGAGAGCAGGGAAGGGGAAGAGGACCTGGGGGTCCCAGTGGATGGAAGGTTGATCATGAGCCAGCAATTTGCTCTTGTGGCCAAGAAGACAAATGCCATTCTGGGGTGTATTAGAAAGGGTGTGGTCAGTAGGTAGAGAGGATCTTTTCCCCGTCTACTGTGCCCTGGTGAGGCTGCATCTGGAATATTGTGTCCAGTTCTGGGCCCCTCAGTTCAAGGAGAACCTCAGGGAGCTGCTTGAAAGGGTCTAGCGCAGAGCAACAAAAATTGAGTGGAACATCTTTCTTACAAGGACAGACTGAGGGAGCTGGGTTTCTTTAGTTTGGAGAACAGGATAACCAAGGGGTGACCTCATTAGTGTTTATAAATATGTAAGGGGTGAATGCCAAGAAGATGGAGCCAGGCTTTTCTTGACGATGCCCAATAACAGGACAAGGGGCAATGGGTGGAAGTTGAGGCATAGGAAGTTCCCTGGAAACATGAGGAAAAGTTTGTTGTGGTTTTTTTTTTTCCCACTGTGAGAGTGACAGAACACTGGAACAGGCTGCCCAGGGAGTATCTCCCTCTCTGGAGATATTCAAAACCTGCCTGGATGTGTTCCAGTGTGATCTGGTAAAGGTGATCTTGCTCTGGCAGGAGGGTTGGACTGGATGATCTTTTGAGGTCCCTTCTGGCCCCTAACATTCTGTGATCTTTCTAAATGACTTTTTTTGTTGTTGTACAGAGAAGATTAGTAGAGTTTGCAACAAAAGTAACTGGATTATCTTGAAAGTGCTTAGTATGTAACTTTTAACATTTGTAAGAAATAAGACAAATACTTATAAAATCTGAGAAGTTACCTGAGGCTGTTTTGTTGTTGTTCCATTCCTCTTCATGAAGGCTCTTGAGAAGAACCAACAGTGGCTACTCTATGACCAGCAACGTGAAGCATACGTCAGGGGATTGCTTGGAAGGATCTTTGAGCTTGAGCAGAAGTCAGATATAGCTAGCCAACGACAATCTATAGAATTCAGTCCAGAAGGTATTCACTCTTTTGCCCACAATAGAACATAATTATCTACAGAATAAGCATGCTGAAATTAAATTATAGTACAAGACTTTTTTTTTTTTTTTCCCCCTTCAACCTTTTGGTTCCTTACTGGTAAAACTTCAGTTAAGTAATACTTCTCTGCTTCCTGTAATCTAGCTGTGTTCCTTGATCAACAGCATTTCACATCCTTATCTACTTCAAAGATGGTTTTTTAACAGCCTTGACACTCTATTTGCAGCTTCTGTTTGTGGAAAGTGTTGAGACAAATATATGTATGTCTCCCATCCTTCAAAGTACACTTTCAACCTGCATAATGGAAGCATTAAGGATTTATTAGCTAGGTGTGGATCAGGTTTTTTAAATTTACTTTTTTCAAAATAAATATTGTAAACATGACTCAAGACTGACACATTCTTTACTTACCTGAACAGTTGTTAGAGGATGAAAACGTGCAATAGGTTTTGGCACTGATCCAAACCAGTGTTTTGTGCTATGGATCTGGCCACCTCTAGCTCACTTCTGTGCTATGCAGTTGCTCAACTATGAGCAGCCTCAAGACTGACTTGAGTTGTGCTTCACCAGCATGTGAAAGGAAATTAAAATCACATTAAACAAGAATCAGAAGGATCTGGCTGCTTATTGTCAAACTATTAATTTCACATATGCTGCAACTGACTTGCAAGCTAAAGGCACTAAATAGAAATGGCTACATCTGGAGTAAGAGTATGTCCAAAATCAGCAAAGCCTGTAAAAGTCTGCATTCTCTGTTCAGCCTCTAGGTATATTATGTATTACTGCAGAATTTTTTTTTCCTACTTACTAAATTTTTCTTGGGTCAACAAGCAAAATTCTTCTAACTCAGGTTTAAGTTAGTAGTGTGTTAGTCTTTATCAAAAAACCTATCCTAATCCCTTCTATTTGAAATTTAGAAGTAAATGAGGGCATACCATCTGAAAAAGATCTGGATTTGGTCAGCAGTGGTGAAGTAGAACCCACCAGATCCCCAGGTTCTCTCTGGAGAGGAAGCAATGCCACAACCTTGGCTAAGGAACCTAAATCTGGAAGTGAGAATCTTGTATCTTTGAGTCTTGATTCCCCATCCATCAGTATAATGTATGAGGCCACGTAAGAACTGTGTGTGGGTCATTGAGCTTGTGTAGTCAGGGCAAAGGATATAATATTACTACAAGAGTTAGTGCAGGAAGTAGCTGTAGCACAGCGTACCGCACCCAAAAGAAGTTGCAGTTTTGCAGTATCGACTGGAAGGGGACTTTACTGCCTTAGAAGTATTGCAAGCTGTTGACCAGCAAACTTCAGTTAAATCTGAGTTGTGTATCTATCGATGCACCCTAAAATGCTGTCAAGGATTTTGTGTTCTGATTTTTAAGTGACTGTTTTCCTCCTTCCATCACTATCTCAATTTCTGATTCATTAAGGTCATCTACTAGAGGAAAAGCAAAAATATTACGATCAGCTGTTACTAACTGTTAAGAGTGACCTGGAAACTGAAAGATGCACTGTAACCCAGCTGAGAGCCGAACTTAATGAATACAAAAACAAGTATGAAGAAGCGCAACAAGAAAAAATGAGTTTAAATGCCTTATTGCAGTCACATGTTGCTGAAATGAAAGCTCTAGAAAATGAAAATAAGATTAAAAGAGAGAAAGTGCAGAGATTAAAACAAGAAAATGAAACAATTAAAGGACAGCTCAGAGAAGGAAAAAAGAAAAGTGAAGATCTTTTATCTCAGGTAAGTGGATGCATTTGGAGGCCTAAGATCATTAGCAAACAGTCACGATCTGAGAAGTCATAATCAGACCATCGCTTGCTCCTGTAACTGTTCTTAACATGTCTTTGTGATTAACACAGAATTATACCTTCAATATAGTAATAATTGTATATTCCTAATATTTCTTCTGTTTGGATCAAAAGCCAAATTCTGGTCAGATTTTCCTGTTTAAACATGGAACAAACTTGTTCACTTATTTCCCTGGTTTTGTGAGACACAATGGGGAGAAGTGAGAGAGTGTTTAATTGATTTTAATCTACTTAATCCTCAAGGTTAATAGTAAATGGAAACAGGAAAGGTAAAGATTCAAGTCCATACAAGCTATTTTATCATGTTATCATAACTATGGAATGTCACTGGGTAAGAACTATGCAGGCAACAGCCAGATGAGCAGGTTATCTTGCTTAAGATTTTAAGTTATTGTTGTCTTTAAGTCAGTTGCGGTAGAAATCACTGAGGAGAGTTCTGTAATTCCCTGTAGAACCTGTAGTGTCTGTCAGGTAGGCTGTTCAATATGCATAGTTCCTGCTGTTGCTAGATCTGTTCTGTTGCTTTTGCATCAATCTAATTGTTTGCAGGGCTTGCTCATATCCTAGAGAGTACCTCGATGACTTCTGTGATAATTCTAGTGTGTATTTCTTAGTTCTCTGTTACTTCTGGTTTTGAGTCCAGTGACTTCAACCACTCTAGCTGATCGGGGTGAGGAGAGACATGTATGTGCGATATGTTTGTATTTAAAAACACTCAGTGCTTATCTTTATTTCAAATACTCATGAAGACTTTTTTGCCATTTCCCCTACATGAATTATTACAGTGATGTATTGGAATAATCTTATCACTATAGTGATGCTAACAAAAAAACCCAGACAACCCTGTTCTTTCTTCTAAGACATGAAACCATATCTGCTGAAGAGAAACAGGCCAAGAAGGACTTTCCAATCTTCAGGAAATCCAAATAAGATAGACTTGCTACTTGGAGGTGTTTGGGGTCAATAACAAAGCAATATAGAACTGAAATTTGAAATATGAGAATAAAATTTACTAAGCACCAAAGCAGATGAAACCCAGAACAGTTTAGCTCTTGAAGCACAGGCTGGTTCTGAGTGGTTAATAATGATTACAAGGTGAAAGCGTTGATTTAAAAAAAAACCAAACTATTTCTTTTTTTTTTTTTTCAGCTGAACAACAGCATTCACTATAAAAGTTCCTTCTGAGACTTACACCTGCTCTCTTCTTAAAAAAAATGATGCATTGCTTGCTTTTGGGTTTTAACATCATGGCGCATTAGTGCCAACTTAGTGTTGTGTGTATGCTTTTGGGTGCATCCTGGTGATCACCTAAGTTAGTTTGAATAACTGTAGTGTCATCCTGTATTCCTCCTGCTCGATGCAATGTTTCTTTGGTATTTTCCCCAGGGAAGTAGAGATATTTGGGTCTGCTGTTGCACAACTGGCATACATCTTCTGTTGGTGCTGGAATTAAGAGTTTACTGCCATCCCTTTTTTAGATTTATTATTTAAGATTATTAACTATTGTGTATGAAAGTTGTTCAATGCAAATGTTTGGGTTTTTTTTGCCTTGTAGGTGCAACTTCTTCATAAATCATTGCTCAAACAGCAGGAGGAGCACACTAGGATAGCTTTGTTGGAGCAACAGGTACCTTAAGATGCTGATCTTAATCTGTACTGTGCACAGAGGCTTTCTAGACTAACTTAAAATTTAATAATTAGTAGTGCATTAAAGTAATACTAGGCATGAATACTCAGCTGTGAATAATCTCTTGATGCTTCTAAACATTTTGAACACATCTGCTGAGAAAAATCTGTCACCTGTTAAAGATATGAGAGTCTGAGTCTGATGCAATTTTCTCCACAATCATTTATCCAGGTATGGGAAACATCCTAAACCAGATCTGCTCACTGAAGTCTTGTGTATCTCTTGATGTTATTGGAGGTGGAAAGTTGCATTTCATTGCTAAGCTTGGGTGTATAATGTTACCCACAGTTTCTGTCGAAACTATCTTGTTACAAGGAAGAGATCCTAGGGTAAAAACCAGCGTTGTTTAATTAGAACTTGTACTATATACTTTTCTATAACATGCTCAGTTTAAGACTGCAAGATAGTCTGAAATAGACACCCTCTAACCAAACAATTCAACCATCCACCACCACTGCTCGATTCTTAATAGTTCTGTCTTTAATTTTTCCCTCTGGGGGTTTGCCAGATCCAGGTATGCACCACAGACTTTGAGAATGAAAAGCTTGCTCGGCTGAACCTGCAACATCGTTTAAGCAAAGCCCTTAAGGAACTTAGCAAGGCCAGGGAACAAAAAACCCATCTGGAACCAACGGTATGTATGGAATAACTTTGCAGGTGAATCTAGTCACTTTGGGATTTTATATCAAGCATAGTGAGTCTTCTATTAATGTTATCAGATATTCACTGTATGTAGCCCCAGGGTGCAGAACCCTGTGTCACCTAGTTAGGCATTGTTTTTCCTCTATAGCATGCACAGAGAACACTGCAGGACATCCAGAAAGGTCAAGTTGCTGAGTAAGGGGCACCACTGTATTTTGTATAGCAATGTATTATCTGCTTTTGTTTGTTGCACAGTGATAAAGCTGCAGCATGCTTCTACTTAGACTTGCTGCTAGTGAGCAAAACAGAGAAAGCCACCTTAGATTTGAGCCCTAGAGTTAGCATTTTGCTACAAATTTCTCCACTGAGCATTAAGCAAGCATTTAATCTGTTTTGCTTTGTTGTACCCAGGATTGTTCTTGAGCAGAAGTGTGTTTTCACTGTTGGTGCTTTTGAAACTAAGGTATCTTGTAAGATTAGATGATAGCTGAACAGGATTGACAAAACTGCAGTTCTGAATTAAATGAGGTTCAGAATGGAAACTGCTTATCTCTGTCCTTCATTAGATCTGATCCAGGGCTGCTGTGGTTTTTGCAGAAAGGATAAATGCAAAAGCTCCTAACAAGCTTCAAATGAGAAGAATTTTTCTGCAACTGCCAAACTGCTCTCCTTCTTAATTGTATGCAACTTAGAATTATTTCCTCAGATGAGGAAGGGAATGGAATGAGCCCTGAGATATTGATGTGTTTTCATTCATGTTGCCTCTGGAGGAGCCTCACTTGCTAGAATTGCTGTTGCTGTGAGGGGAGGCTTCTGGAAAAACCTGTCTGCTGGGAGTAGAAGTTGGGGCAGAGCAAGGAAGTTACAGGTTTGAGTTTGTGTGCTAAGCAGCTGGAGGAGTAGCTGTCAAATGGACAGCTTTTACAATTTGGGATAGCCTACACACATGGGATCAGAAGAAGGCATTTTAGCAGATCTTTATGGAAAGGTAACACCCTATATAGAGGAAAACTGAGACACCATTTAATTAAGGAAGCATAATGTGAGTGGCTAGTAAGATGTCTGGGGAAGGATTGCCCATCAGAGATTGTGGGGAGACTTGTATAAATAGTCTATAGAAAAGTTATCTGCAGTCTATTTTAAATGTGGTGTTATAATTGTATGACAGCCCCCTCCTGAGCAGCATAACTCAGTTACCCATCTTTAAAAATCTCCCCTTATTTCTGTAACACACATTGCTTGTGCAATCAAACCATAACGTTTTCCCTACACTGCATGCTCACCCCAGTCTTACACTAAAGCTTCTCCTTTTCCAGAAGCCTCTGGAATCTGGACATATGGAACTACAAGATGATTTGCAAGACGTATTTGAAGAGAAGCTGATCATGTATGATGGAAGTCCTTCCACAAAACATTCAAGCCTTCTTGATGAAAGTTTTCTTGAGTGTCCCAGGTGTAAAGTGCAGTATCCAACAAGCCAGCACAGAGAATTACTAGCACATATTGACTTTTGTACAGCTTGAGCTCCAAATAGACTTACTGTATTCATACATACTGCCAGTATGCTCTTCTACAAAGGCAAAAGATCTTTTCAAAGTGTTTTTTTTTTTTTCCCTTAATGTTGTGGAAGGGGCTACCAGTTTTGTAATTCAGTTCCACAAGCATAGTAATTTATTTGCTCTCATATTTAACCTGACATTGTTGCAAAAAAAAAAAGCTATTGCATTTTTGGTTGCAAATGGAAGGATCTTTAGTATTAGGAATATTTATTTTGCACTATTTAAACAGCAAACCAACACCTATTCTGTAAGAGTTTATTTTACTGTTTGGCATATCCAGTTCTTAGGTGGTGAATTCTGTTGACTGTGCTTGTACCTTTGCTGACAGTAATAGCTACAAAAGATTTTTGGCTCTTATGTGCATTATATATATATATCTGGGATGTGTGTGTATAGTGTATGTATCGTACATGCCTACTGTATCATCATCTTCCATACATTAAAACTCAGGTTTATGTTAGATCTTTGCTGCTTAAGATTCATGTTGAAAACATCATTTTGAAGTAGCTTATTTTTCTGAACCCCAGTCAGGGGTGATTTAAAACTTGCATAAAAATGCTAACCAAGTTTTAAGAAGCCATTGGGAAAGCAAATTCCTAGCAACTATGAAGTTCCTTCATGTTGAAAAAATATCAGAGACCTTTTTTTAAGTTTTGGATATAGAATTATGCTGAAGTAAACTTTAACCCCTTAAATACAGAAATGCAAACAAGCTGGGAAATGTCAAATACTCAATCTGTTATATTTGACAAATGTCCCAGTTTAAAAGTGCAGGTTTTAGTAAGTTGCTCCAGTGGATTTAACTGTCACTGTATTTTGGTATTAATACAGAATACAAGTTAGCAATAAATCTTGCAATGAATTTGCAAATCCATAAGGGAATTTTCCTCTAGCATGTATTGTAACTCAGGATCTATTCCTAGAATTTTGCTCCTTGCATCTGTAGTTAAGTCCAACAAGCAGTTCCCTTCCACAAGCCAGACTGGATGGGGCCCTGAGCAACCCCCAGGGTACGGGAGTTGGAACTAGGTGATCTTTAAAACTCCTTCCAACTCACACCATTTGATGTGAGGAAATTTTACAAAGATAAACTAGCTAAAATTAATTTTCTGCTTTTATACAAGTTTACAGTTTGAGGGCAGTGAAATAGCCAAGGTCTTTCTCTGGTATATTAATTGCTAGCTGGTAGCTTTTTCCACCTTTCTTTGCTGCAAAACTGCTTTCATTTCAAAACTGCTTGCATTTAGAAAAGAAGACTCTGGGGAGACCCTATAGCAGCCTTCCAGTACTTGAAGGGGGCCTACAAGAAAGCCAGGAAGGGGCTCTTTACAAGGGCTTGTTGTGATGAGAGGGAACAGCTTTAAGCATGAGGAGGGTAAATTTAGATACTAGAAAGAAATTCTTTATAGTAAGGGTGGTGAGACACAGGTACAAGTTGCCCAGGGAGATTGCAGATGCCCCCTCTGCAAGTGTTCAAGGCAAGGTTGGATGAGGCCTTGAGCAAGCTAGTCAAGTGGAAGGTGCCCCTGCCTGTGGCAGGGGGGCTGGAACTTGATGGCCTTTAAGGTCCATTCCAATCCAAACCTTTCTCTGAATCTGAGTAACGTTCACCCTAATCTCCAATGATTATTCTTGAATATGAGGGTGTTTTCAATAACTTAGCAAGTGATGTTTTCAGTGAAATTCAGTGTTGGTGAAATTAATAGCTTGCAACATTTTCTGTCACGTATGAATTATCCTTACAAAATCTATTGTATGAGCCAGTATTTATCCACTGTTCAATTTAATTGACCATGTCTCAGGCTAATCTTTGTGTTGGATAATTTGCTCAATTGCAGCACCAGGTTCTCTGTCCAAAGATAAGGCAAACTAGCAAACCAGAAATTATGCTTCAGAATCTTAAGGTTTTTTCATAAGGGGAAATTTGTCTTTAATTTCATGTCTGTCCTAACCATTTTTTAATTTATTTTTAATTCTGGACAGGCTGCTTTTTGTCGCCCCCTAATAATTTTGATCTGGTTAATTTTTAATTAATGGTTGCTGCTGATTTTAAAGGTATTTTCCAGCTATAACAATCCTGATTTTACGAATCTCTAATTAAAATACTTTTGGAAGTTTTGAGTTACTTGTATTTTAACACCACATTAAGCAGCTAGCATTCCCAGCTGCATACTTGGCATAGTTTTTTGCAAAAGGAAATTTTGATCTTTTATGTATTATGGATGAAATGTTTGCCTGCTACAGGTCAGCACTCTTCTGTAGCTCTGAGGTTTTCTTAAATTAGCATAAAACCTTTTCTCATTAGAAGCTGGTACTGTAGAGAGAGACTCAAACTTGATAATGAGATAAGCTTTAAAAAGTTCTGTTCATTTCAACACCTCTTCTGAGTTTCAGCAATGCATTTAGTCCTATATGCTAAATACTAAACCTAAGCATAAGATCCCCTTACTGATAAAATTATGTACACCACCAGTGTGAAACATGTTGAAAAATACCAAAATTACATTCTAGTCCATCAAAAGACTTATTTTGAAGGCGGAACTGCAAGTATTAATCATCACTTACAGGTAACTAAAATCAACTACACAACTCCCAGCTCTATAAAACATGCAGATCACCTTACTGCTTTTTTCACTCTTTAGAAGCTAACAAGTTGTCTAAAACTGAGAATTATATGTTATCCTAAAAGTAAATGAGCAGCAAAGAGAGGTTTGCACATACTGAGCTCACATTGAGCTTTTTCTACAATACGAAGTAAAATAATGCTGTGGTTTCAGCTGCTTCATGATTTTAGTAGTCTTTTTTCTGACTTTTGTCCATTACAAAGAATTCTCTAGCAGAAAGTCTGTGAGGTCTGCACCCTTGAAGGTGTTGGAATATGGAAGCTTCTGGATTAATACAAGGTTCCACTGGTATTAGCATATAAATAAATCCTGCATGTCACATATAGTCTTCCTTGTGTGCTTGGAAAGACAGCTACAGTCTCCTCAACAACTGAGTTTTACACAAGGACAGCTGCTTGTGAAATAACAGTTGGAATACAGCTGTTATTTTTCTTATATCAAATGACTCAACTTATAGTAATTAATTTGCTTGTGCAGCTTTCTCTCCTACTCTCCATTTTCACAATCATCTTTCACAGTTATTTGCCACATACTAACAACTGCACCACAGACATTTAGTCAAACTCTACAATAAACCACTTAGGCTTAACTATACAGATAAAAAAATGGCAGGGCGGTGTAGTGACAGTTCTGCTGTAAGAGCCATGATGAGCAGCACAAATATTTAGAGACAAGGGGGTGTCATTGTTCACCTGGCAGGGAACCCTTAACATATATGCTCCAGTCTTCAAGAAAACCAGGGGAAATATTATTCTTGTATTATCTCCATAACAAAGCGGAAATGAAAGGCAATGAAAAGGGGATTAAAAATGTAGCAGTAGAGGAGCTCCAGGCATTTCCATTTTAAGCAGGTAGTCAACCTCTCTATTAGTTTCCATACCTTGTAATCTGATTGAACTGTTAAAATGATAGTAAGAGTTGTGGCTATGGTTTTATCTTAAAAAGGACAAGCAATTGTCTTTATTATATGAGAAATGTAGAGTATATATGCTACTTTTAGTATTTTTAAATCCTTTCCTTTCTCTAATTTGGAAAATATGACAGAATTAGGTAAGCAAGTGGTACTCCCTGCAGTCCTGGTCCTGCTGAAAGTCTGAATGTTAAAAATATGTCCATGTTGCATCAGTATGGGGGTCTGTTCAGATTATTTTCAAGTGGTCCGGACCAAGGCAGTTGCCTCTTTTCCAGGGAAGACCAAGGCAGGACCTCTCTGAAGTCACCTGCACAGAGAGCAATTGTGTTGGAGAATTTTGCAATACAGATGGGATTTTAAAACATGGGGAAGTAAATAAAGTGTAATGCCTAGGGAAAAAAAAAGTGAAGCTAATGAATTATAGAAGAAATCAACTTAACTTCATTCAGTTCCTGGAAAAAGACAGAGCCATAGAACCATCAGTGACAATCACATCACGTCTTCAGTTTCCTAACTGAGCAAGTGCTGTGGATATGGAAAAAGCAAAAGATAGGGAATTACAATTATTTCGTCTAATCTATATAATGTGTGGCACAACTGGGCAAAAAGCTGCATTGCATACTTGAGGGTCAATAATTTATAGCTCTAAAAACATAACTGCCATAAAAAATTGATCTTTGTTCTGACTCATATGGCTGGAACATATAGTGTCTGGCAAGCAACCTATCCTAACTTAAGGATAGGGGGTGCATATGTGGGACTTTCTAATAATTTCAAACTCTAAGAGTCAGATGTGGTTCCCATGTGTGAGTACTTAGCCTGGAGAGGAGGAGACTCAGGGGTGACCTTATAGCTCTTATAGCTCTCTACAACTACCTGAAGGAGGTTGCAGACACGCAGATGTTGGTCTCTTCTCCCAGGCAGCCAGTACCAGAACAAGAGGACACAGTCTCAGGCTGCACCAGGGGAGGTTTAGGTTGGATGTTAGGAAGAAGTTCTATACAGAGAGAGTGATTGCCCATTGGAATGGGCTGCCTGGGGAGGTGGTGGAGTCACCATCTCTGGAGGTGTTCAGGAGACTCGATGGGGTGCTTGGTGCCATGGTTTAGTAGTTTAGGTGGGCTGGATTGGTTGATGGGTTGGACACGATGATCTTGAAGGTCTCTTCCAACCTTGTTTATTATTCTATTATTCTATTCTATTATTCTACTTTTCATTGCATTTATCTTCTATCATCCCTTTAGGTCCATACCAAAACATAAAAATTTTAACTAAGAATGAGGTATTAGACAATCCCATGGTAATCTATGTGATTACAAAACTATTAATATTTTCAGAGATGATGCAGATGCTATTGGAGCACATAAAATCTGAGACACTACAAGGTAGGAACTGAGAGGTCTTTAGAAGACAGCACGAATTTTCAATTTACCAAGACTAGGGATCTAAAATAAACAGGATGAAGTATTACATGTAGGGATGATCGACTATTAACCCCAGAACTAAACAGCATGATAGCATGTCAGTTCCTCCAGAAAGTTTATTGGGATTACAGTAAACAGTAACTTGAACATGACTCAATATCCTACCTGCATGATTTTGCAACAGTTTTACAATATGGTGAATAAACAAACTCTTACATGTTTTGCAGATAAGCTTTCACTTCTAGCTGGAATGCTGTATCCAATGTTGAAACAAGAACAATTTAGTCTAATGGGAACATAGTAGAAGTCTTTCAGATTTCTGATCAAATTCATGAAAAAGCATGACTGCTTAAGAAAGGCTGGGTGTGCAGCAGTAGGTGCCGTTGAGGATTCACAGATGTTATTTCTCTTCTAACATTGGATATCTGTAACAATGAGTCTCTTCTTGCAATAAAAAAAAAGGCAGACTTCAAACAGGACACGTACCCGTGAACTGAAACCTCCCATTATACCTCGTCTCCCTTCACACCTAGAACAGAGCTCTCTACCACTATTCAGAGACACTACTCATTCTACTGTCTCTGTGAGCAATCAAAATGCTACGTATTTCATACCAAGTTAATAGGTTCAAAAAAAGGAAAGCAAGCTAAGGTGCCTCAGAACATCCTGTAAGAAACAAGCCTGGGACCTCATCATAGTGATATCCAGGTGGCTTCTTGACTGGAAAGCAACCAGGTTTAATTTCCCTGATCAATTCAAAACAGGTGAATGAGCACACTAGTAGCAAAAGCACAAGTTCTATCAATGTAACAGGTGATCTGGTCAGTATTACCTCATTCAACTAGACAGAAAGCCATACAGCCTTATTGAAGCATCCATGCTTTCTGGAGTCAGTTTACGAGAAGCTCTAAGAAACATCTCTAATCATTTCAAATTAAATTATAATGCAAACAGACTCCAAACAGCCACTGATAATCAAAAACATGAACATGGCAAATAACATGATTTAGCATTACACTTGGGAAGTCAGAAGGGTTTACAGCAGAATTTAAAGCATTGCCTGTACTTTCTCTCATTTGTGTGCAACAATTTTTCTATTTCTCCAGCCCTAGGTTAATGCTAGTTAAGCACAGGCCTTGCCTTCCAATACCAACTGATTTCCTTTGCAGCAGACAGGCACTCTGTAGACCTTATTTCAAGAATAGTAAAGAAAAGGTTTATCCCAGTTCTGACCTGAAGAACGCCTGCTGCTCCGAACAAGGTAATCTGCAAAGATGAGACATAAGGGAAAGAAAGCAAGCCTATTCTCCTTAAACCTCATTAATAAGAGCACTCTCTAATTACTGGCTTCTTGAATATAAGGGAAATAGATGACATCTGTGATCTCTGCACTGTGTGCAACCCAGGAGACCAATTTACTCAGGGAATGTTTGAGTACAACTTCTGAGTATAAGAGGTTGGTGACAAGTTTTGTTTATATATCCTTCAGAGGCACACTATAGTATTTGCTTGGACGGCTTTGCATCAAAGCTCATCAGCAGGAATGTAAGTAACTTTATACACACTTGAATGGCATAAAGTGGCACTGAAATACCAAGCTGTAATTTTCCATGTAAATCTTGCTCAGGGTCTCAATTTCTTGGCAAGGAGAATACCAGATACTGCAATGATCAGTTGAACCATTCCAATACCCTCTATTCACTGATAAACTCTCTAAATCCACAGGCTAGAATGTGTAAGTCTAATACAGTATCTAAAACTATTAAGGAACAACCTCACTTAGTTACAATGGTCTAGCTGGAGCTGACTCACCCTGCTGAATCTTGGTTAGCATGCAGCATAACGGAGATCATGACCTTCCAGGGGAATTCTCTGTTACATGGATTATGTACTTACGTTAGCCCTTTGTCCAGAAAGAAATCCCTCCCTTTCTGAAAGTCATAAGGAAATTGTTTGGTGTTGCTGCTGGAAAAAATTCTAGTGGTCTTGACAATAAAAACCTGATCCTGCCCCTATTAGAAAGCACATCTACTTAAGAGTATTATCAGCAGCTCCACCTTTGACTGAAGAATTGGTCAGTAATGCTGCTACTGGCACATTGTCTCAGGAAGCTTTTGGGCTCCTGATGAATACTGACCACAGGAAAATAAGACTCCCTAGAAGAAACTTGCTTATTCCCCAGAAGATACAAGGATTAGTTCCCTACATGACTACATAGATCCATAGAAGCATCTCCTGTTTTCAGTGGATACTGGAGTGAGTGATCTTGCTACTATATAGTGGGTGATCTTGCTACTATATGACCACATGCATTTGTATTTGCACTGAAAGTTCAAAATTGTCCCTTGGACATTAATGTAAATGGTTCCTCTTACTGACACAAAATTATACAGTGGATGAACCATTTGGCAACTTCCTACAAATCAAAACAGATTTGTATTTGAAACAATGGCAAAAATTCTAATTGATAGTGTCTATAAGCAGAACAGCTCCAGTATGGCAAAAGCAAAAATGAAAACAGAAAGCTAACCTTGGTTGAAAACTATGCTAAAACCTGTGTTATACAGACACAGCTTGAGTCACCTACAAGTTTGGAACCTCTTCTGTGAAGAGAAGGAGACAATATTGCTAGTGCAACACATTTAATCACTTAGCAAACATTAAATATGCAACACATCTGTTATAGAGGTTAGTACTATTTACTCACTGTGATACAGGCGCATGCAAATAGACCTAGAGACTTGAACCACGAATCTACACACAAAAGAACACATAAATAAGGCAAAAACCTTTACTAGGTCATGTTGAAACAGAACAAGAATCCCTACCTCCCAGAATTACCTAGCCCAAGAGGTGCCTCTCTTTGAGAATATTTCTTATGTTAAAAAAATAAATAAGCTGAATTATCTCCATCTGTCCTAACAGTTCACGGTTGTCAGGGGAACAATCTAAAAAACACAGCTTGACTTAGTGTATTAGGTAACACAGCCCTTCTCTGCCACAGAGAAGGAAAAGATTCAGGCTTTCATTTGGGATGGAAAGAAAAAAAAAAAGAAAGAAAGGAAACAAGATTTTTCCCTGGTAGGCTAGTTAACCAGCTCCACAGATGGCCCCACAACTTTCAGTTAATCTAGAACAATAAAATCTCAGCTGACTCCACATTTCACTCCTTCTGAGCATAAAAGAGCACATAGGTTGAAAAAAATGACATAGGTTAAGCAATTAGGTTTCCAAGCATTCTGTTAATCACTTCCTTGTCACAAGCACATGTGGAACATACACCACACACAGCATCCACCTATCACAGTAATTCGAGTAGCTCTATTGAGGTTATGACTCCACTCTTCCTCAGATTTCATGTTGTGATGGTTGCTATGATTGTAGCTACCCAACAGCAAATACAGATTTCGTACTTTATAGGTGGGAAAAGAGAAGTATTTCTTAGATAATGGATCCATTAGACTCATGAGTAATCAGACTGGTTTTGTTCTTACAGGGAGCTCCCATGAATTTGCTAAAACCACATGGAAATATGCTTATTTCTTCGCTGCTGCACCCAGGCACAAGATTTTGCACACAGGTCAGCTTGAAGCTCACTCACTAATAGTATACTAAAATCAGCATTTTGCTTTGGTTCTCCTGAGCAAACAACAGGCTTACACGAAGTAAGGTTCTCATTCACACCTAAAGACCAAAGCTAAACTGATCCTTTCTAAAGAAGATCAAATGTCTGTCCTGGTACCTCCACATAACATCTCATTTTCAAACCTGCGCATCCGTGGCATTCCTCTCCTCCTTGACTGAAAACATCTTAATTTCTTGCCTTGGATGTTTCTTTCCCTGTTTCTCTTCCCCCATTCTCTTTCAAATGCATTTACTTTCCACTGAATGGATAGGACCAGTTTCTAATTTAATTTTCCACTAATGCCACAGGCAATACAGTTTTTATTCATAGCACATTTCCAGCTTCCCCCCAGCCACCCCATTAATGCCTTGCAAGTTTTCACACTTCTAACAATGGCTCTTTCCCAAATTTCAGCCTGTATTCAGAGTTGACCACCTCACTGCTTGCCTCTGCCCAGAACTCTGGGGCTAATTTGTCAGCCTGTATGAAGTCCCAGACCTGTGAGACTGGAGCAACTGGAAGGTATTTGCTGTATTTCAAGACTTGATAATAATTTTTCAGAATCAGTTCATAGCAGAGCCAACGTAAATTGTGCCTAGATATGGTCATAAACATGAATAATAATCCTCAGAAGTTACATTGAATTTACTGAAACCTTTGCAATATGGGCACAGGAGTTTTTTCTCCCAGCAAATTATGCTGAATGTCTTTCAAGGCACTTGCCAGTCACTTGTGTTACTGGCTGCCAAAAAAAAAAAAAAAAGTAATTCTTTGCAAGTTTTCTTATTGTGTCCAGTTCATAGTTCACAGCAGCCACTCACTTAACAGTAAACCTGTCCATATTTCCTACAAAGGATTCAGTAGGAACTCATAGGAGTATCTCATACACTTGTTTAAGCTGCCCTGCAAACTCACTGTTTGATGAGACAGCATAGATAGAAACACTTCCAGCTCAAGAGAAAACATGCTAATTAAAAACAATGTAAATTCCACACTGGCGAAAACGTGGGAAGCAGTCCAGGAGAGATCTCACTCTTGTCATTCCTCGTTAGGAGATTGTCCCTTAGAAGGACTGAGTTTCTGGAATCCCCACTAATCTGGAATCCCCACTAATGCCATTGCGTAAGCAGTTGATGGCAGGGTCACACCTAGGGTAGCACAGAAGCACCACCCAGTCACCTGGTCCCACTGGCACACCAGTTTGGAATAACTCTCACCTAACCAAACCATCTAGTTCCATACAGCTAAGCATGTAACTGCACCCTTAAGCAGCTATGCTGGCACAGAGTCAAATGAATTCATCCAGAGCTATCTAAAGTTATACAACTGTTTGCATACTTTATGAAAACATTTTATCTTCTTTTATGGGACATTATCTGTTTGTCTGTGATGTTTTATGTGCTTCACTCCCAGTCCATTTCTAAATCATGGGGAATGAATAGCGTAAGTGAAAAGGCCCACATCCAGTTATAATTTGAACAACTGCTTTCAGCTATCATCCAGAGAAAAAAATAGTATTTTCCTAAGTATTTCTTAATTTACCAGGCTTCTTCATCAAGAACTTGTAATAGAGGTGGGCAAGACTCTGGCTCAATTTAGTAAGTAGACCCCAAAAATTAAGTAGGGATGCTTCTCCTCCTCCCGGACCACAGCTGGCACAAGCAATGCACATGACTGCTGTTCAAAACCACCACTGTCAAAACACAAGACACTGGACAAATTCCCTTTTCTTTTTCGTTAACCTTAGAGCAGTGCTGGTTACCCCAGGCTTCGCAGAGGACCTACAGCCATTCCCCCTCTTTTAAATCATGCACACACCCTGAGTGGAAGGGGAGCAGCCTGGGCAGCGTCCAAGGGTCATCAGTGCCCTGGAGGCCTGTAACACAGTGCAGAGCAGGGGCAGCCCTGAAGGAGGTGGGCAGGCCTAGGCCTCTCCACACGCAGGTGCCAATGCACTGTCCCACACCCTGTATGAGGTGTCAGGCACCCCTGCTCAGCCCCAGCCCCTTGATGCCGCAATACACGGCACAGCCTCACCTTTGTGTGAGCTGCAACATGTTTACCCTCCCACTTCCTTGTTCTACTTAGGCACAAGGGCCATAAACCACCCAGCTGGCACAGCAGAGCCCTCAGTGGCACGGACAGGAGGAAGAGGAGCGAGAGGGATGGCGGCCAGCCCCCTGCTCCATGTCAGAAGGGCACCCCGGGTGCCACCGTGGTGGTTGGGAGCACAGCCCTTCCCCTAGGGCTGGCCCTGCCACCTGCAGTGGGTCTTCTCATGCGTGCTGGCCACCCTCATGCTGGGGTCCAGGAGCGTACCAGGGGGCAACAGGACCTACTTCCCCTTCTTCTCGGACTTCAGGGGCCACAATGTGACGGCCCTGCGTGTTGGCGAGTCGTCCGCCCTGGCTTCCATCTTTTTGCTGTCCTTGGTGGGAAATATCTGGGGCATCTGGCTGCTGGTGCGGCGGCAGCACCGTCTGTGCGCTGCCAACTGCCTCGTCCTCAACCTCTTCTGCGCTGACCTGCTGTTCATCACCTCCATCCCATTCATCGCCGTCGTGCGCTGGACGGACTCCTGGGAGCTGGGCGACGTCGTCTGCCACATGCTCTTCTACGTGGTGAGCCTCAGCGGCGCCGTCGTCATCTTCTCCCTCTCGGCCGTCAGCCTAGAACGTGTCGTCAGCATCGCCCGACTGCGCCACGCTGCGTTCCGCCGCCGCAAGGCGCTGGCCGCGGCTTTTCTCATCTGGGGCTTTGCCGCCCTCACCACCCTCCCGCTCTGCATCTTCTTCACCGTGGTGCGGCTCCCTACCGCCACCGGTGAGGTGAGGGCGAGCGCCGAGGAGGGCCAGCAGAGAGGAAGTGGGCACCACGGGAGAGGGGGCGAGGGAGGCGGCAGGGTTAGAGATAGGGAAATGGACGAGGGACCAGACAGCGATAGAGGCTCATCCGCCTCTATCGCCGAGTGGACACCACTGGGGAGCGAGCAGCGCTCCGTGTTCTGGGCAGGTGCTGAGGTCATGCCCGCAGGGGCGGACAAAGTTCCCCGCGGCAGGGCAGCACGGAAGACCGCACCGGTTCCCGCCGTCCCCTCCCGCCCCACTATCCTGGCAGGACCTCCCTTTAGGTATGAAATGTGCATCGCCTGCAGTGTCTGTGTTCCACAGTGCGGTTCGGAAGTCTCCCTTCAGCACACTTACTCCTTAGTGAAGGGGTCGCATTCTGACAGAGCTGCCCAGCACATGTGACAATCTCTGTAGAAATGGCCACGCACAGACTTCTCAGCCTAGTATTTTAAAATGCATTCAAAAGTACATCCAGCATGACAAACAAATGCTTGATGAAGTTTTAAAGTCTCTAACTTTCCATTTTAAAGTTACCATTAGCATTTGCTATTACATTTATGGCAATATTTAGATTGTGGACAATAGTTATATACTTGTAACTATATGGACTTTTAAAACCCTCCAGTAATGCATTACTTGACTGCTCTGCTTAAACAGAAAGTTTCCACAGACTTGTTACAGTCTTCAGCCATTTTCTCCATAGGCACAGAAGGAGGTAAAGGACAACTTTGTAGTGAAAATCAGAGTACTATGTTAATTTTCTTCTTTTCTTTGCAAACAGGAGGTTCAGATTTGCACATTGGTTTGGCCCAACATTGCAGGAGAAATAATTTGGGATGTGACCTTTGCCATTGTTTGCTTTCTAGCACCAGGAGTAGTCATTGTCATCAGTTATTCCAAAATCTTACAGGTATGTTTTTCCTTTAAATTTTGTTGTAGAACAAAGAGACAGAAATGGTAACTCACTAGGCATCAAAATATTGTCACTGAATACAAATACACCTAAAGGGAATAGACATAATTTGCGCAGTAAACGGTAATTGTGATGTGAAATGAGCACAGTAGCCTGTACATAACAGCCTATACATTTCAGCTAAGAGCCTGCCTGAACAGCACATGACTGGCAGCCCAACACAGTTTGTCTTCATTTGTATACAGCATCTATTACTTCTTTTACGTGCTGTTTGTTTTTAAAGACTGTCAATCCTTTATATGCTAAGAGTCAAGCATCTGTAATAACTAAAAAACTAGATTTTGCTTTCCTTGAGGCTAATCTTGATTCATAAGGGATTTGTAAGGAGCAAAGAAGCAAAGAGAGGGAGGACTAGAAAAAAAATCCGTCCCCTTTTATATCTGCTGATTTTCTTTGTCTAGTTCTAGTACACAGATCTTGTTATACTTATTCCTCCACAATTTCAAACTTTGCAAATAAAACCCTTTATGGTAAACACTCTGCTTCTACTTTCTGAATGAATGTTGTTTAACGCCAGAAATGTAGGCCAAGACACCAGGCACCACAGAATTTTAATCATTCTAGCGACATGATATTGATATTAGCTACCTAAATTCTGTATAAAACATCTGATTTCGTATTATTTAATCTCCCAAAACCAGGGTGAATAATATGTAGAAAATTTAAAATTAGGCAATATCTACATTTTAGCAACTGCCCCCAAAAGATTCTTGATTCCTGTATTAGGTAATTAAACTTCCCATACTATCTATAAGGAAAATTATAGGCTTTGGGAAGGAACATTGAAAACTCAGATTATTGAGCAGGGAATTAACTGATGGAATGCTGAGCACCAAGGGGCTGTGTGTTACATGCACCAAGCTGCGTGAACCTAGGACCTAGAAT
The DNA here is from genome assembly GCF_026170545.1 of Melanerpes formicivorus. NCBI lineage: Eukaryota > Metazoa > Chordata > Aves > Piciformes > Picidae > Melanerpes > Melanerpes formicivorus. The sequence continues at coordinate 10,953,187 of NW_027142358.1, forward strand.
CTGGGCTCTACATGGACTTGCCTATTGTATCAGGTTTAAACTCATTGTCAAAATCATCACCTCTTAGTTCTGTACACTCTGTGAGCTCATTATAACCTTGAGGTAAAGGCATTAGGCAAACCTCTCCTAATGAATTAAAGCACTTGCCTTTTGCAACCTCCTATTTGCTGTAGATGAACACACAGTTAGTCAGTGCAGAGTCTGAGCCCTGTAAAAGAACAGCAAAGAACTGCAGAATGACTGACTTCATGAGAACAGTCCATGGTGCCAGTGTGCAGAGAGTACAATGCTCAGTGTCGCTGAAAGCAGTTCAAAGCATTCATGTATTCAAATAACACGGATTAGAATTCATGATCAAGTTATTTGGTTTTCCACTCTTTTCCCTCTGAGACAAGACTAAGGTTATAGGCTGGAACTAGTAAAATTGTTCATGTTCTGGAAGTTATGTACTTGTATATACACCATTCTAAGTTCCTGGTTCTCATAGCTTAGTCCAGATGTCCACAACAGATATCTAGATTACTTACACTAGGCAGACTGAAAAGGAACCCCAAACATATCACTATTTCCTTTGAACACTTCATTAAGATGCAGATGTGTCTTATTTTACTGCAGTGCTAGATGATCTTTAAGGTCCTTCCAAGCCAAACCATGCTATGATTGTATTCTTGTGTTCTTAGTTACAGTCTGTGCAGTTCCATCAGGAAAGGTGGAGGGTACTTCTGTGGGACAGAGAAAAAGGTATCTGATGAGAACATTCTATAGTCATTTTGAACAGTGGAGGCTGAGGAGGCTATGGAATTTGCGTTTCCCACATTTGTATTAGAAGTGGGTATTAGTCCTTTGTATTTTGTGGAACCTTCATACTTGCTAAGACAAGCTAGGTTTTCTCAGAGAGCAACTATTGGATCAGCTTGTTTGGAGGAGTTAGTCTAGTTTCTGGATTTCAAATGTGTACAGCAGAAGATCATCAGGCTGGAATAGTTTTACATGCTCAAAGTATCAGAATTATCTGTCCTTTTAAATTAGGGAAGCAGATAGCGAGACTGTCCTATTCTCAGACTCAGCAGTTGCTGAGAAGCCCTTTTTTGGATCATGAGTTTTGATTTATGCACCTACATTCTGTTGAAATCTTTGGTAGCTCTCTGGGTTCTTAATGAATATTTATTCTAGGCCATCTATCTCCATGACAAAATCAGAAAACTGCAGAAAGAATGACAAATTACTCTCTCTCTCTTTCTCTCTCTTTCTCTCTTTCTCTCTCTTTCTCTATATATATAAATCTGCATCCTTACATGAACCAGGAAGCTATTAAGTATTACTAGTATTAAGTTACCCTTCCTTTTGTTATTGCTAAAGGGAAATGTTATGTAAAAAAGTGGTAGAAAGAATCTTATGCCTTTTGACTTTCCTATTTAGACACCAAATAGATCCAGGCTTTGGAAAATCCCATGCAGGGTGTAAAATGGCATCACAATTATTTAGTATAAATGTTTGTTTGCTAAATATTTAAAATGTTATTTCTTTTCATCAGACACGTGAATGTAACAGACTTAACCACACTATGCTAACTTCAGCGAAGACAGGGTTGTAGAGAAAGAGATTTAGAATTTTCTGCAAGCCATTGGGATTCAATATTCTGCCTAATGATGGATGAGTCATACCTATGAATACTAGACTTCCAAACTACCCATAGTTCATTATAGTTTCATTATATCAGACACAGATTTTCATACTGGCAAAAGGTTCCCTAGGATTTCAGGCTAATTCACAGAATTCTGGTTACTAACTAGAAAACTGAAAGTTTACACAAAACAACATAAAATCCCATTTGTGTTTAAAATGTATCATGATTTAGTTACTGTAATAAATTCATGCTCCTTCTAATATTTACCTTATAATACCAGCCTGGATGTAAGAGAATTGGATTTTGTCCCTTCGTGCACATCAACGGGATTGTTAACTATGTTCCAGTTCACATTTGTGAAAAAAATCAATTAGTTATTTAGATAGGTCCTAATTAGAAGTTAATGGGATTTCATGAGTAATTAAGCCTCTTTTTTTGTGCAAAAAAGTATTTATGGCTGGTACAGAGCCATGAGGAGGGCAAACAGCTTGTCTAACATTGAGGTGAGTGTGCAGCAGAGAGGAAAACAAGATAGCTAGTAAAGTGAGAATGTTTGAAATGGAATCATTGGCAGAAAGTAAAAATGGAATTTGGCAATGGCTTTCTTGTAGTCACTTTTCAAAACAGAAACATCACATGCCAAGATTTACACTTGTAAAAATATAGTGGTAATTCTTCTAGATTTCAACTAAAGTTATTTTATTCTCTTTTCCTGCAGATTACAAAAGCATCAAGGAGGAGTTTAAATGCTGGTTTAGCCTGCTCAAAAAATCATCAGATTCGTGTTTCCCAGCAAGACTACAGACTATTCCGAGCCCTCATTTTGTTGATGATCTCATTCTTCATCATGTGGAGCCCAATTATGATAACTATTATTTTAATTTTAGTCCAGAACTACAAACAAGATTTAAATATTTTGCCAGCAGCTTTCTTCTGGATAGTGTTGTTCACTTTTGCCAACTCTGCTGTCAATCCAATTTTGTATAATGTCGCCCATTTCAGGCGTAAATGTGAGGAAATTCTTCTCTGTTGTACAGGGATCCCTTTAAGGCATGGGGCTGGTACAGAAACCACTGCAAAAAGAAGTAACCATAAACAACCACATTTGTCTTTCATCACCAAATAATTGTTTGAAGTCTGAGCTGTGCAACACTGTGGGTGTTAATGTCTACACTATCTCAGGTTGAATAGGTCACTATGTTATAGTATTATATCCTATATTAAAAAAAAAAGCTAAATCTGTATTTTCACTTCAGGAGAAATTCTCCTGACTCACTGTTCTGCCTCAGTAAGATTGGGACAATTTAATGCAATGGATCATATTCTCCATTTACACTGAAATAAATAGGAATTTGGTGAGTATAAAGTGGTTGAAATAAGTTCTTTCCAGATAAATTAATTTCCATGAGGGTACATTTTCAGTTGGTATAAGCATCATTAACTTTAATGAAAGTTAGAGTGAGTCTCTATCAAGAAGGCAAGTGATCCATTTTTACCCTTTCTGCTGAGTAAGAGAGGTCAACCTTCTAGTGAAACATGCATCCTCAGGAAGTATCAGCTCCTCCTTTTAATCTCATTTTAAAGAGATACTTGATTGTATGCTTTAATGGCTGACTGCTTGAACATTGGATTGAGCAGACTGACCGACTGCGTGTGGGAAAGAAAATGATAAACACAAATTGTCACCAAGTGAGTGATGAATTTGGTTCCATCTCAAAAATACGGACTTAATGCCTGTTAATTTACAAATAAAGAGTAAATAAATAAATGTTTATTTGTTGTGTGCAAAATAGTTCTTATAAAAAGATGCATATTTTTTATGTCTTCAGTACTCTTCTAATGAAGTTAATCAGTATATGTAGGGTCACTGAAATTCCTTCCTCTTATCTAAATGCTATTGGGATTGATTTCCAGTATTTCCTAGAAAAAAGATGACATTATATTTGAAAATAAAATACGTATCAATTTAGAGCTTTTAATTAAAACTCTTAGTCAGAAATTTAAATCTCAAAAAAGATTAAATTCTTCATTATCATCATCTGTTGTCAGTTCAAAATAGTGCATTTAGATAACAGTTTACTAATAAAACTAATGTCTATATATGTACAGATTTGCATACAAACTACTTGCATCCCCTGTAATCCAAGTTTATTAAAATGTTTCATTGGTTTATTAACTAGGTAAGCTACACAGGCCAGATAAATATACTCAAAATCTAAATGAAGGTTTTCAAGAGAACACCCAATCAATGTGTTAACTTTACATCCACGATGCTGTTACATGGTTTCTTTCTGTAGTTTTGGGTCTCCTTAAGAGCAAAATCCTGAAACACACAAAAAACCAAAATTTTATTTCCCAACCACTGTAGACAAAATTAAAATACACAAACATCCACCAAATTTTAAGTGCATACATATCTACTATCTTTTAAATGCTCTTGAGTCCAGCAGTCTCTTATGTGTAATGATGATGATAATGCCTTGTAGTTTATCATTCGAAAGACTTTTCAAACAGAACAGGAATTCATCTAATCTGTCTGATGCATTTTAATACTTTTAAAGTTTTGTACATCTGTTAGCTTTGGGGTTTTTTTAGGAATTTACTTTGAATACACTATTAATTAAAAAAACTAATGAAAATTCTTTGGGAAAAAATACTTAGCTTCAAGACATAGGCAACATATGCACAGTGAGGAACAGATACAAGCCTATTCTTGCAGCATCTATTAGCCTCAGAATTTTATCACAAAACCAGTAGAATGCAGGTCAGTACAGACAGTTGAAGTTGGCCTTTTTTTTTTTGCTAATTCTCTACCTCTTAATAGCAGAATTAAAAATTAAGTATCAAGGCTTCCAACCTACTAAAAACATTGAATCGCAAATAAAAATAAATGAATATATTAAATTTTGCTGTTGTTTATAATTTCTTGCAAAGATCAACACTATATTTATGGCCATGTGAGCTTCATACAGTGCAGAATTAATACAAATAGATTCCACCATAATGAATCAGACCAGAACTTTGACTAGCCCAATAGCCTGATTTTAGAATGGCAGAGCCATATCTGGATTTGACAGATACTCAGGGAACAATGAGAACACACCTCTTAAAGTCCCAGCACAACATCTGTATTTATACACTTTATCTAAAATTTCATGGGGGGAAAAAAATTAAAAATTCCTAATCATCTCATCATTTTGGTTTCTCATCTTCAGAAATTTTTACTCTTCTACTTCATTTGAAAAGCAGTGAATGCAGCATTCAAAACAAAAAAAAAAGTAACATCAATGTATGTGACATTGCTTCTTCCATCCTACCCTTTATGCAATCATCCATATCATTCACAAAAGGCTATTTAATTTGCATTTGTGGTGTCTCCTATTCTTGACTGCCTTAAATATCAACTCTTTTATGTTGTCTCCGTGTTCTTTTTCAAGACAACATTTTTATTTTCATTATTGCCAGGCACTTTTTCCAGGTCACCAATCAGTATTCTAAACACACCCCGGCCTAGCCGGTCTTTCAGGTACCCTGTTTTTAGCATACCCAGTTCACAACGTGACAATATATATTGTTCTATGTTCATAGATCAGGTGAACATGTCAGAGAGCCATGAGAGCTGACTGTGCTCATCTGTTCATACAAAAGTTCCTTCAGTCAATCTTATTTTTTTCTAATGTGTCCTTTAGAAAAGCCTTTAATCTTGATTTACAGATTTCAGTGATGAAGAACATACAACAACAGCTCTTGGTAAACTGTTCCAAAGGTTAATGACCTTTGGAGTTAAACAAATGGCTATTTATTTCTGCTCTGAATGTGTCCAGTTTAAAGTCCCATCCATTTTAATTTGTTATTCTTGTTTGCAAGTCCTTTATTATCCAATTCCCTTTGCTTGTGTGGAAAGCACAGACTTGCTCAGGTCAGGCTGTAACCTCTTTATGATGAAAAAAGATCAAGGTTTTGAAGCACTCACTAGAGTACACATTTTATAAACTCTTGATCATTTTCCCTGCTCTTGTTTGAAACTTCTAGTTAATCCTTGGTACCCTCTCCAGTTACCATTATCATCAAACATGACATAGCAAGGAGACTATGCCAAGCACAACAATGTCATATTAGTCTGTAAATTTATCTTTTGTATGCTTGGTTTATACACCCGAGAATCACTTTAACTCTTGGCCACAGCATTACGTTGTGAGTTCACATTCAGCTGATTCATCAGTCAAATCTTCTCTAGTTTTCTGTAATGGGGAGGAGGAAGTGGCGGGGGAGGGGAGAGGGCGGGGATAGGGATGGGAACACTGCTATTTTATTTTCCTAAATATTCTGATCTGTCTTCTTCATTACATTTTCTACTAAATCATTGATTAAAGTAGCATAAATGACTATCTAACCTTTTCTGATATGCATGAATACAAGTGTGCTAATCTGTATCCTTCCCCATGTTACAAGTTCAGTCTGATTACATGATTCAAGATAGAGTCATACTTCCAGTCTGAGGCATATGTCTCTCTTCCACTACCCTTTGTGAAATGGTTGGCATGAGGACCTGTGAGAAAGGGTCTGCAATAAAGTATCCTAAGAAATTATTTCCCTTAAAAGCATTTTATGAAGAATTTTTCAAAGAAATATTTAAAAAATATATCCTATTCCTTTCAACAACTATTTTGTTGAGAAAGGCAAAAGGTACTAGATAGAGACTTCTTTTTTACAGCAACTGCAAAGTTTATCCTAACTATGTTTACTCATATTGCATTGATTTAATTGCTTTACAACTTCCTCTAATTATTATCCCAGCTAACATGATATGCCACATAAAAAGATGTACACCTTAGCTCTCCTTCAGATAAGGGCAGTAAAAGTTGGAAATACCTTACTACAAGCTCCAGTTTTCTAAAGACAATATTACAGCCACTGAGTAAAATATTTAATGTATTTGCTGTTGAATAAGCAAAAAACTTCCAGGGCTTTAGCCATTAAATCTGAAATAAAATTCTTTAGAAAAAAATGTTCTTACCGTTATGAACAATAACTCTGTATTTTCTGTCCAAGCAGAGGTCTTTCTGCCTTTGTCTGACAATTTTCTGTGCCTCTGGAGGCAATCCCTTGGGGTCCCGTGAGAACACAAAGGAATAGCTATCAGCACAAGTGCCATCTTCATTTAGTTGGCGGCAGGAGTAATGAAGAGCATATGTATCATAATCTGTGTCCACTACCCAGTGATCATCATCTGGAAGAAACCATAGCAAAGAAGCACCAGTGTTAGAGACACAAGTAAAACTGAGTAAATCTCAAGAGACTGATGCCATAACTCTGTAAAGAAATTAATAGGATGAAGATTGGTATAAATGGTAGCACATTACCTCCAAGTTTACTTTTGAGGGAAGTTTTGTTTTAAAGAAGAAAATAAGCATATTTATCAGGGATGGTGATGGAGAGGAGATTTTTGGCACAGAACAAGAGCAGTATGAATAAGTACTAATAAATGCCTTGCAAATCCATGCCTGAACAGCATTATAAAATGTGGTGACAAACACAAAAAAAGACATGTGTATAACAGTAGATACCGTAAAGTACAAGGAAAGTTGGTTTTTAAACCAAAAAAAGTGAACAGTCTGACCAAAAAATTGTTAAAAATGAAAGAGAGAGAGAAGCTGAATCTGCTTTTGGGCATGCTATGTCAGGCTCCAGATTACCCAAAACTGTAACTATTTTTCTTACACTTATTTTTAAGGAAAAACATTAACATGCTGTTTCCATGTGTATTAGAAAAGTATTTGCTACAAGCTCTGTCATAAACCCTTGTCTCCAAACACAGTTACAGTTTCAGAGAATTCATAAATATTTAGCTAGTTAATCTGATAAATACGTGGTCACACAGACACCCTGGGCTAACAGAAGTGAACTTATGTGTTTGCAGTAAAAAAACATCATCTGCACCTGCCCTCTGTCTTCCTTCTGGAGCAAAAGATCCTCTCCTGATCTACATATGGACTTGTGAAGAGTATATTGTATGTTCTCTCCACCATCTCTCTTATGGTTGAGGGCCAAAGTTTTTAGAAACCTAGAGTCTGGGGCCAGCAATCTGAAACATCCGTGGAAAGATGATTCAGCAACCTTCTGTACAGAGATGCAGCCACAATTCAAGTACAATTGGCATCCAAAGTGTTCTTTGTACCTTTGTCTTTGGAGATAAGTGAGCTTCAATCACTTTCAAATTCCACCTGCTTGTCTTGGAAACAATCCATAGATATGTCTTGAGCTACAAGTGTCTGAATCTCTGCGTGGCTCAATAAATTATTTTTGCATAAGGCAGCACAGATGACAGAAAAAATGTAAATATATATGTGCTTGATCATATCTCCACATTTGCAGACACAAGACCAAGCAAAAGAGCAGTTGCAAACTCCTTTTAGCTGCTTGGTCTAGTCTAACATTAGGCTTTTCAGACAGAACAGAAGCATCTGGTAACTGAGTTCTGAAATGAAACAAGACTTAAAATGCTTCATTTGCCTTTCATTTCTGTTCAGAAAGTGACCTTCATTTATGTTGTTGGGTAACAAACAAATAAGATATGGAGATATACAAAGGTCTGGTCTTCACTTGTTTAAATAAAACCAAGCAGCTATTAAAAACAGTGATTACCATGTTCACCTTAAGGCTTTGCTGTATGACAGTCACATCAATTAGGTATGTTTAAGAAATCCATCACTTTTTCCTTCCCTGGTATGAACATATAACATAAGTAGGCTCCCAAGTAGTTCTGCATCTTCTGTAGCTAAGTACTCACTTCCTTTCTGAAGAAAAGAGGCAACACCCCAGTACTTCATCTTGAACTTGGCAGGATCCTCTGTGTCAGTGAAAGAGCCAATCATGTCAGCACAGACATCCCAGTTACTGTAGCCAGAGAAAGGAAACATCATAATCAAACCTAACAGCACAGCTTTGGTGCGACTGTGCGACTAGCACAAGGACAGCAGATAAGGCCAGAGCACCAGGAAGTGAAGCAGAAGCTTAGTGAAATGGAACAAGAGGATTGCAAACAGCTTACTTGAAGAGTCTGACTCTGCCCTTTGCAGTGGCAGTCATTTGTCCATTTTCATCCACAGTGAACTGGGCTACCACATTGTCCTGCAGAAACAGCCCCTCAGGATCTTTTTTTGCCATGGCATACCAGGTACCACTGTACTGCAAGGAAATAAGAAAAGCTTTGGTGAGACCTAGAAGTATGGAAAACATTATAAACAACATATTACAAACTAGGCGAGGTGACAGATGGGAGGGCATGCACATCTTTGACATCATGCCTCCAATTAGTACCTAAGAAACAGATCTAGCTATTCCAAAAGCATAACCCTCCAATATTTCCTAGTACAGCCAGAATTTGTGAAAGAGTGAGCATTTTTTTTTATCATCTTATTTGTAACTGCAGTTTTCCAGTATTTAGAATGCAAAATTTGGTGGGAAGAGGATAACAACTGGCAAATGTTCGCAGATCTACATATAAATGTTTTTGCTTGCAGTGATGTCTGAAAACACTGGAGTATTAATTTTTCATAGAAATCACCAAATCACTACACTCTTTTTAAACCGTACAGTTTGACACCAGTCTGTTAAATCTCAGTTTCTGCAGTACTCCTTCACCAGATGCATCATAATCCAGCACCTGTGGAGGTGTGAGCAGCATCATGTGCTTCTGCTGTTTCTTAATACAGCAGTCTGTGTCTTGGAGTGAAAATGTGAACACACCGGTGTTACTGAGCGCCAGGTTTTGTAGCATGGGAAAAGGATCCAGGAGAGACATCACAGATCCAGAAGAAAAAGATTTACCCTGTTTTTGTCGAAGTTCTCCTTGACTTTGAAACTGCTTACTCGGCAGTCCCGCTCTGCTCTGCTGATGCCCAGCAAGGCTAGTGCCAGCAACAGCAGCCAGGGCAGAGCTCTCTCCGTGTGGGCCATCCTGTCCCTGCAGCAACAGCAAACAGAGAATAGCATCAGAAACATGCTCTGTCACACAAGTGAGGAAGGGAAGAATCTGCCCTGACAGGTTCCCAGAGCATTATGCAGCTTTTCCTGAGGCATGTGCAGGCAAGGCACCTGGTTATCCCCAGCCCACCACAGCAGGATCCTTACAGACAGTGCCGGTCCCTGTAGCCTCTTCAGTGCGCAAGTGTTGATGGCAGTGATGGACTGCCCAGGCAGTGAATGCTTTATGTAGTCCTGGGGCTTTCGCAACCCCCTGAAGTACAAAGCCAGTATTGGAGGGGAAGCAGGGAGGCGGGTTGATGGATGCTGCAGGCTGGGGCCCCTTCATAACAACCTCTTGCATAACACTCATGGGCTCAGGCGGTCTTCGACCCTGATCTGCAGCCAAGCAGGTGCTAGGAGCAAATGTCTCTCTTTGGTTTTCCGAAACCAAAGACAGAGCTCATATGTGGGGAAAGGGGTTTGCATAGGTGTTGGGAGAAACAAAGAAGAAAAGAGGCACCCCATCTTTGAATAGAGGAGTGTGAGCTGCCACCATCTCTTTACACACTGCAGTTCAAAGTTCTTCTTACCCAATGTGCTCAACCCAGTTACAAGGTGCAGACTTGTTTCCTCTACCTCCTCCCCAAATTCCTCTCTTCCACTGATAAACAGTGGCAAACACCATACTTGCAAGATTCTGCTAATGTTTCTGAAAGCCTGGTCATGCCAAAACCTCTCAAGATCCTCATGACTATCTCCTTTTGTTTCCCAAAGGCTGGCTTGTGTGCTAAGCCATCTCACAATGGGCTCCCAGAGTCAGGAACTGGGGTCTGCAAATCTTCAGGAAAGCAAAAGAGCACTTTGGTGTGCACTACAAAGGTGATGGGACATGCATGTGGACTGAAAATACCCAAGTGCACGTGCACACCATATTTGGCCCTTTTGAATAAGAGCTTCCAGAATTTCTATTCTGTTTTTGGCAAAGTGTTTTCAGTTATATAAACCATTATTTTCTCCTGTCTGGGCAAGTTTTGCTGCCTCTCCGTCAATATTTGTTCTACAGTTTCAACATCTTTAGGAAGCATTAGAGAAAACCTGTTAATTATTTTCTAGACATGTAATCAGAGCAGGATAGGAATGATTGTTACCAAGAGAACTAATTAACCTACCTTTTTGCACCTCCCATTTTTGAACGAATAGAGGTAGAAGCCTTTCAATTGAAAGATCTGTGTTGGTTAAGAATTAAGCAAAAATACCATTTAAACATGGATATATCATTGTAGTATAAAAAATAATTTCAGTAGTAGAGAATTAAAACAATTTATTCATCATGGCCTTTCCCAGAAGTTAATTCAGCCTTCTATTTCCTTTATATATACTTTACATATAATAAACTTTTAGCTTTTGCCACCCTGTACAATCTTTTTCATATGTAAAGCAAACAGTGTCACAGTCTGTTTATCTTACTTCTCTGCCTTGTGTTAGATTTTTGTGCATAGAGAACACATTTTTGTTCATTTTCTCAAACATCAAACGCTCAAGGCTGTTCGAAGACTGCTCTGAAGCCTTTGATTCCCTGGATAATATCTGGGACTACAAATTCCATTACTGTTAATACTAAGCTTCTAATTGGAACATATTTAACACAGGTAACCAAGAAGGTAGATTAATATTAACTGTCTTGAAACTTTCAACAGCAATCTTTCAATAAGCCAACATTTTCATTTTTAAATGGTGCTTTTTAGGTCTGGTAATTCTCACAGAGATGAAGCGAGAAAACAGTCTGTATCCCTTGGGCAGCTTTTAGAGCCTTGACCCACCCTTTGGCAATGGTGATGCCAGATACATATATGCGTTGTTACAAAGCTTCTACAAAACACTCACGGGTCTTAATATATTAGTTAATCATATTTACAAGATCATAATCAACATAGATTTTCTTTGTTCAGTGTCTCACATGACTAAGAAGAAGGATTATAATTTATGAACTTTAAATCTATTACATTCTTTAATACCAAAGAAAACTATTATTTCTTTATTCTCTGCCAATTCACAAAATATTATTTGTCATAAGTTTGTCCTCTTCAAAAATGTGTATACTGTTTTATATTCCCAGAGAGGTTCTTTCTATTCAAATCTATTCCTAGAAAATTTTGTCAGTATCATAATTATCCGTGAAAATTCTGACAGCATTTTTCAAAGGAATATAAAGTCACTCATCCAAATAAGTCAAAACCTGATGATATTTGATCACCTCTGAAAATCTACGTCAGTAATCCTATTACACATGTTGTCTTCAGCAGTTTTACAGACAGAGGACCAATCCACTGATCTCTGCACTCTTTGGTAACTCATATCTGGTAGAGGTGGCAGGCAGAGTATTGGCAGTTACTACTAATAATACACAGAGCTCCTGAAATCTCAACAGTGCCTAAGAAAACTCTTATTTTGTACTGTTATCATTGTGGATTTGTGAGAGCACATCTACAATGAAGTTACATCAGTATTTCTCTGATTTCAAGAACTGCAGAAGAGGAGTGGGGCAAATTGGTACAATTTGAAGGTTACATAGCAAAAGTTTGGCTTTATGCCTTTTCTGGTTTAGCTATACTTTCATCTGCCTACCTGAGACATAGCTTACATTAATGAAATCCTCTCACAGTTACAGCTAAAGCACTTCTTTGGTTCAATAGGGCAAGCCTTTTATACAAAAGGGCTCCTCTCTTGTCAGGTCGGGAGTGTACTGGAAGAAGGACAGCAGGTTGCTGGCAGAGTAGCATGACTATGGAAATGGTGAATTTTTTCTCAATCCTAGCACATGTAGCCGTGCAAACATGTAAACTCATAAACATCATAAACTTTGCCTCACTTAATCATTTGGATTGACTTGGGCTATAGATTCAGTTGAGAAATAATGCCAGCAAGTCATCCTCATCTTGATCTTTTGAATCTGGATATACCCCTTGCAGATTTGTACATCTCGTGCAAACAGAAAGGAAGAGATTTTGGGCCAGGATTTCAACTGATTCTGAGAGCAGTGTACACGGATCAAGTCAATGGCATCAGATGATTGATAGGTTCTGGGAAAGCTCAGACAAATAAATGTAAAACAATTATTAAAATATTGATAACACATGAACATGCAAAAAACTCTAAAGTAAAACTTGTGCCAAGTTCAACACCATGCTTGGAAAATGTCATATATGACTTCCCATTCCAATGTTTGAAGCTTGACCATTATGGAAAGTTTTTGAAAAGTCAGCGTATACTGTTTTTGGAACAGTATTTAATTGAAGGGGAAAATGTCTTCTACCATTAAATTTTGCCAAGAAAGGGGCTAACTTCTGGAAGTGATTCTGTGATTGAAATGTTTTGTACATTAATAGCCTGTAAAATTCTGCAGTGTTTTCCATTAGGAATAGCAATAGGAAATGCACAGAAAAGATTTGCAAAGGAAGTGATTGAAAAAAGCTGTCATCGAAGGAGCTATTTTAGTTTCAGTTCTGAATTTATAATAAAAAGGAAGAAATGAGAGTCAAATAACTATTTAAAACATTTTTTAACACTGGAACACAGAGCTTTAAGTATTAAAAGAACTAGAATTTTATTTGTGGTCACAAGAATAAGTCTCCGTCTTAGGAGAAAGCTGGCTCAAAGATTTGGCAATGGGAAATGGAGCAGACTGCCCATAGCTTGAAAGACTTTTTGCTATCATCTTATGCTTATTTATTTATAGAATGCCATTCACAAACATGTGCATCCATTAAACCCTTACAGGCAGATTTTTCAGGGGAATGAATGACTGCTATGTGCACAGAGCAGTGAATCCAAGTGTAGCACTGCCCTGTGAAGCCAGACTCACAAGTGACAACAAATGGCATGAGCTGAGCCAAGGAGCTTCGTGTACTTTGTAAGGTACAACTATGTACACTGTCACCATCACAACAGTTCCCCATGGTGGCAGTTTGAGTACAGAGGTTAAGGACAGAATGGAATTGAAAAGATTGGCCTTTGCACCATGCCAGACTGTGTGCTATGTGTTTTTGTAATTTAATGACATGACATTCTCCCTAAGGAGTAAATTGAGTAAATTTACACTGAACTCTTTATAAACAGTATTTAAAATAACCTGATTTAAAATAGAACCTTTATTCTTTATAGCAAACCTTTCTGAGGTGTGAGGGGGGACAGCTGACCCAAACTGACCAAGGGATATTGAACACTATACAATGTCATGCTCAGCATATAAAGCTGAGGGGAGAAGAAGGAAGGGTGGCATCTTTGGGTAATAATGTTTGTCTTCCCAAGCAACCGTTACATATTACAAAGCCCTGCTTTCCCAGAGATGGCTGAATGCCTGCCTGCTGATGGGAAGTGGTGAATAAATTCATTGTTTTGCTTTGCTTGCATGTGTGGCTTTTACTTTACCTGTCAAAGTGTCTTTTTCTTAACCTACAGGTCATCTCACTTTAACTTTCTGCTTCTCTTCCTCATCCCTCTGGGGAGTGAATAAGTATAGTGACTATGTGGTGCTTACCTGCTGACTGGAGTGAAACCACAACAACTACTTACTTCATGAACCCCTAGAGCTTATCACCAGTAGTTTTAAGGGACCATGAAAAATTGCAACTATATGGAAGAAAGTAGCTAACTTAAAATCTCGATTGTTTACATTTTTAAGATTACTTTTGCAGGAAAAGGGACAAAATTATTTTAGAAGAAATATAAAAGTTGTTGTTTGTAAAGATCCCTAAAACATACTAGATCAGTGACATCAAAACATTTCAGTGCCAAAACCTGGCTGTGTTTGGGGTACACAGTACCTGTTGTAAATAGTTACAGAATACATTCTCACAACCTAAAAGTTTAGTGTTTCCAAATACTAAATTTTTAAAAATTATAAATATGCAGCTCTGATGTTCAGACAAAATGATCCACATCAAAATAAATACATTTGATCTGTTTCTTCAGAAAATACATTTCTCTTTCTGCAGAAAATCTTAACTGAATTAACCACATTAAGCGATATCAAGATGGGACAGAGACACTGAGATACAAACACAGAGCTGAACTGAGAAACCTTATAAACACCTTTGACATTTATGGGCTGCTTGAACCTATTTAAATAACCACGTCTGTCAGTTATCCTTCTTAGGAGTTTACATGTATCACAAGGGCTCAGGATGGTCTGCTACTAAGAACTACTCCATAAATAGTTCGATTTCTCTAGTGACTATGAACGTCAAAGGCAAATGACATCATGTATTGAAATCACAAATTACACATATGTCTGATACTCTCTGAAACAGAAACAGTTTGAAGAATATAGCACCCTGTTTGTCATATTTTTAAATCAAACTACTTCAGTATACAAAAGAATCAAAGCCAAATACATATTGTTTTGGTCTTTAAAAGTGCTGTGAAACTGACTGCAAGTTTAGTTTCCAATGTTAAACCTCCATGCATATAATGGATTCTACATTAAAATGTATTTTCATAATAGGTGATCTCAATAAAAAATTGTGGGAAAGAGGACAGCAAAATCATGTTCGAAAGTGACAAAATTGTGAAATAATTTGTTCATATAGTTTCTTATAATAAATTTCAATACAAATATGAATTCACATTGCTAAAGACAGAATGTTCAAGAGTATGGAAAATAAGGAGAGTAAAGGAGATAGAATAGAAAATGTCTTGTTCCATAACAGAAACTTTAAAATTCATTACAATACTAGTGTTCCAAAATACTTCAATGGCCTAATTTATAAAATTCATTAAAATACACTAACTCTTAAGTGCAGACAATTCACGCAATCTCACTCTTCAACATCCTCTTTTTTAAGGAGCAGAATTAAAGTATGGAGCTAGAAATTAGATGTCAAATGAATGAAAATAATTCAGCTCTGTGTGTAACTACATATAAAATGATTTTCAAATCTTTATTGCTTTTACATCTTGACCAGCTAATTAAATTATTTAAAGACTAGGATATATGTGCATTTCTTCTGCTGTTTTCTTGTGAATTGTAAATGCATACAATGGTGAGAATATCTTGCTGTGCTGCAGTTGCACGGTCCTGCCACAAAGTTACTGTCACCGTTCACACCTGTAAAGAAGATGCTGCAACCCCACACACCCATCAGTGAGGGTCCTATGCTGTCCTAAGGCTGCTAGGGGTAAGTAACCCGAACAGAGAAAAGGAACCATGGCAGAATGTCTCTATACTGTTCTGATTTTCACAGGCATTTAAAAATCTTTATGGCAGCTGCAGTCTGTCAAAAATTAGTGTCTTACACAGCGTTTCATATCATAGTCAGAGGGAAAACCAACACCAATCACTGACCTGTCCCTTGTGCGTGAGAGGATCATGCATGAGAGGTCAGTTGCCCATGTTGATTCTTTTAGATCTGTTGATAAAAATGGATGTTGACAGACTGTGGCCTCCTGCAGAAATAGTTGTACTTTGACAATTACTCTTTTCAAATTAAGAATTGCTAAGCATCTATTTTTCATGTACCAAAAATATCTTTCTGCTTCTGATCAATGTAGATGTCACAAATAGAAACAAGATTAATTGTATTGCAGCCCTCTTACTGTGTGGAAATTCAGATCTGTTTCAATGAACACAGACCATTTGCTGTCATAGTTGGCAGCCTCCTTAAACTCAGCCTTCTCATTCATGTAGCCCTAGGGTGTTTGTTCCTAGAATTCAACACAATTTTCATCATTCCTTTTTCCATTCATGTAAGTAATGCTGAACTTCTGATAGGAATCCTCAAACATCTTATAAACTTACAAGCAGAATCAAGATTACCAGTTTTTTTTTCTGACTGTGCTGAGTAAAATTCTAATTCTTTTATTCCATATTATCCTTAAGCAAGGCCAGACTTTTGTAAGGTCTTTTGGATTTCATCGATTTTATGCATGTATAGCTTCATAAATGCTTACTTCTAGTAATCCAGTTTTTATCACCTCCTGACTATTCTAAGGAAAACTAAATTTTGTTATTCTGAATTTTTCTCAGTTATGTTTTGTTTTCCTTCACTTAAGTACCTCTCATAAACACACGTATGCTCATTAGCGCACGTGTACAATGTGGGCTAAGTATCTAAGTGGAATTCCTCTTAATATGTTTTAGTGTCATCTTTTGTATGCATAGTCAAAATACATACTGTGAGCAGAGGAGATAACATACAGGTATGCATATTTGCACATCAGACAACTTTTGAAGGTTTAAGAATTAATTTGAAATGCTAAAATGATTCCCTTAGGATTTATGAGCTAAGAATGCTCAGGGATTTAGTGTCCTGACATCTCTTTAATTAGCAGTCTCCAAGATCTCACACTAAGAAGAAGCTAAGCCAGTGCCTTCTGTCATATCTCAAGAGTTTCAGAAGGATTTGAAGCCACAGAGGAAGGTGAATGTACTATGCCTGTGAGCTAGACAATATGTACAAAGTAATATTTTCTTACTAGTATCAAGCTAGAATTTCTTGCTACGCTCCTATTTTGATGGTGATGCCGTTCTAAAAGAAATCCTAACAACAATCCAGCAAAAATGGGTGAGGTAAATAAAGATGCCGTTGAAAAATACTTGGAGAACAACCCCCAATTTGCCAAGGAGTATTTTGACCGAAAAATGAGGGCAGAAGTGCTGGGAAGTATCTTTAATGTGAACCCTGGAGATGTGAAGGAAGGAGTCAGCTTCAAAGACATGTCCCGTCTGGAGGAATGTAACATACTTTTTGAGCTGATAACAGAAATCCAGGATGAAGCAGGCACTATGGAAAAGATAGTGCACAAGGCCCTGCAGAGGCTGTCACAGCTGCTGGCAGCTGATCGGTGTAGTATGTTTGTTTGTCGTTCCCGAAATGGTATTCCAGAGGTAGCCACCAGGCTTCTGGATGTCACTCCAACTTCCAGCTATGAGGAAAATTTGGTGAAACCGGACAATGAGACTGTTTTTCCTCTGGACATTGGGATAGCGGGATGGGTTGCTCATAGCAAGAAGTTTTTTAATATACCTGATGTGAAAAAGGTAAGTGACTTCTTTTGGAGAACAGGTGTCTGTGCATTTGTTTACTCAGCTTCCTGCAGAGGTCTTGTAGTACTGTCATTCTTTGAAAACATTCCAGAGAGAAATCCAGATCAAAAGCATGAGAAAAGCAGCAGCAGTTTGCTTAAAATCCAGTAGAATGACATCAAGTAGCTTAGTGAGGTAATTCCAATGTCCTTGGAATGTAGTGTAATTTAAAATAATAACAAAAATGAGTATTAGATTAGTACAGACCGTAAATACTTATGTTTCTGTTGAACAAGGCAGACTCCTATTCTGTTTTCCAATATGGGCTTGCAAGTGTTCTCCCTTATCATTCCATGCACCTCTGGATAGAATTAATTTTCAGCTTTAGTAATGAGGATGCTTCCTCACAATGATATGTGTGTGTGTATTCAGCTTCAAATTACTCCAAATTTTGAGGATGTCCATCCAGGTCCAGGGCTTTTGTTCAGAACCATGTATAGGAGATGATTAATCCACCAGAGCTCTTCTTACATTTTCAGAGTTTCTCTTGTATTTGCATGGGACAATCTTCCTTTAGCAATGAGGGTGATACATGTTACTAAAATGGTTAAATAGAATGATGAGTGACCTAACAAATTAAACACGCACAAGTGAGAACTGCTTTAGAAATTGCTCTGAAATACGCAGGGAAACATAAATGTGTTTTGATGATGTAGATTAAGATAGCTAATCTTCTATTATGAAATGGTGACAGCTTCATTTCTTTTTAGTTTTATGTGGGAAACCTCAGAATAATCAAATGGTGTTAAGATAATTGTACAAGATGACATTCTGGTTTCTCAGGATTTCCTCTATAGTAATTTAAAAATTCTGGGCCATTTTGGAAAAGGAAAACACCTCAGTGTCCTAAGCTCAATGTAATTAATAAAAGTCTTTATACACAGCAATTATCTATGTTTTCCAGGAGGTAAACAAAAAGTAATGCATTTTATCATATTAAAAGTTGTCAGACAAAGGAATAAAGCACTACCTTTAAAGCTCTGAAACAAATTAAAATGTATTTGTATGTGAAAAGAACATTCCAACATAGAGCAAACTGCCTCAGATGTGTAAGTAAGAATAATAGGACCAAACAGGACAATGACTTATTTGAGGAAACAAATAATTTGATTTTTAACTGACCACTAAGATGCTTTCTTCAATGGCTGCTGTTCTGACAAGAAGCATGTGCCTCTTACCACCACATGGGGAGATTGAAGGATAATCCTTCTAAATTCATAAGGCTGATTACATGAGAAAGATCAGGAGGATCAAGAAAGATGTGCCTTCTATCAGACACTGCACTGCTCCTTAAGGTCATTATGTGAGAGGTGCCCAGAGCAAGGCTGCCCAAATATTTCTGCATTTGCATTTGGACTTGTTCAAAATTTTGTGACAAACATAATTTGAATATGCTTAAATAAGAGAACCTTTCTGTCAAGCTAATCCTTCTAGGTACACATTTTGCACTCATAAATTAATTCATGTTGGCTGATAGCTATCCAGCCATTAATCAATCACTCTAAGGTAATCTTTACTTAGGCATCCATTTACTTGCTTAGTGTTAATGAGGTCTATGCCATTAGGCTCACACTTAAAAATGCAGTTAAACTATGTTGCCATTAATCCACATTTGGTGAATAAATGTCATCAAGGTATTGACATTTTATAAGTAAATTGCAAACCTTCCAGAGACTCCTTCAGGGTTGGTATTTGGTATTTAAAATCAACCCTGAAGGTCTCCCAGTTGTCACCATTTCCATTCTATTTGTACAAAAAGTCAAGTCCACAAATTTACACTCCTTACACAGGCAAAGCTCCCACTGATGTTACCAAACTCTTCTTCTCCATAAGGAATGCAGAACTTCAGCTTTAGTCAGTACCTTTTAAGAAATATAATTAGTCCATGTTAGCAGAAACCAGCATCCACTGAAGCCTTGATCACGTTTTTGAAAGGATCATTATTTTTCAGATCACTTTGTATACACTTCAGTTTAGCTACATTGTCTGCTGCCCAAATCCTGAGCAAAAAATGACAGAGTTAAGTCAGAGATAAATTTTGTCTCTACTGCCTTGTCAGACTACAAAATGTACAATGAGCAATTCTAGATGGCTACAGTACTTTAAAAATACCATGCCTATCCAATTTCTATTGTTGACACAAGCCACATCCAAACAGTATAGTGGTTTCTAAGTTCTAATTGCATGACAACATTGACAAACTCACAGTGGGACATTTTCATGCTTCTGTTTACCACCCCTTTGTAACAGGACTGAATGTAATGAAAGACTACAATAGCAATAAATAATTAAAAAAAAAAAATAGGATTCCACTTTTAGTGCCTGGTAGTCAGCTCTTTAGAGATTATCTTCTCCTTCAATTTGGAAAGATACCAATAAACGTGAGGAAGCTCCTCATCCTGACTAATGCTTCAGAAAAGAAAAGCAGAAGGAAAAATACAGACCTTCCATAATTAACTTAGTAGTCAGAGCAGTCTACCCCGACAAGATTATGGACCTGTTGACTGCAAGGGCTAATAGCATTTAATCCAAGGTTTAACAGTACTGAGAAATAGGAGGCCAGGCAGGACCACTACTCTAATAATTTGCCTCACATTATTCTCAGGGTCTGGCAGAGGTCGTGACTCAAATTTTCCAAAGTAAAATAACAGACTGCATAATACTTGGTATGCCTATTAGTATTCTTTAAATGTTAACTGGTAGTAGACAGCATAATAAATAAGTGTGCAATTATCTTACTTATTTTGCTAAGGCATTATATCCAAATAAAACTAAGAACTAAGAAATAGTTAAACAAGGACCATGTCTTCTAGGGGATCAAAATCTCAAATTCTCAAAATGCAAGAACCAATAACAAAGACTGTACATGTTTGCTTTAAGCCATCAGGTAGTTAAATTATCACTTTATTCCTTTTAATCCAGAGATTTTTGAAGACAAAGATTAACTGAGTAATATAAATTCAATGAATAATATTCCTGGCTATAGTAGAGTATAAAATTTTATAAATGCTTCAAAAGAAGTGAAGGCTTTTGGATTAGATCCATAAAGGACCTGAAATGTTCTAATACTAAAGTAACAAACCCTCAGTTTTAGAGGTCCTGCACTGCAACCAAAAACCCCCACTGAAGTGAAGGAACAGACTGTGGAGAGATTCTGGTGTTTGCAACTCAGATTAAGCATTCAGATCAGTGATCATTGTGGCACCTAATTTAGCCACTGGAAACCACGAGACAAAACAACTTAAACACATCTTCTAGTTGCAAGCATAACTTTGTAAAGTCATCCAGCTCATTTGCATGAGGGCTTTTTTATGGGAGTTCTACTTTGTTTTAATACAGGGGTGGGAAAGACTTTAATTCCAGGCCTATCTGAAGTGATAGGAATTTCATATTCGTGGGAATGTGCCAATCCCCAGATTCCAGGCTGGAATGAGGAAGAAGAGGCAGCCCATCCCTTTTGTTCAATCTACATAAAACTGCAAAAGAAATTAAATATTTTTTGAAGAAGGGAGAGAAAAGACTGAAGGGGAGCATGGTTTTGCAGCCCAGTGAATCAAATTGATATGTGGCAGTGGAGAGACCTGGACACTGAACTGTTGTTCAGCTGGATGTTTGCAAATGCTCTGGGAACACACAGCAGTGGTCCCAGGACCAACTGGAAAAATGAAAATGTGTTCCAATCTGTTATAAAGACAAAGATTCAGTCAATTTACAAGAAAATATTTTAACACAGGAAGAAATTTATATTATCATGCCTTCCAGAAGAAAAATCCAAACCTTTAATTCTTTCCTTGAATTAATTTGTGTTAAAAGGAAAGTTCCCAAAAATGAAGGAAAAAAATTAACATTAAAAAAAATAAAACTAAAAGGTCCCTTTTGATTTTCTTATGTGAAAAAAATACTTAGGCAAGGTAATACAGATTAAATTTTAAAAGTTTCTGAATAGCACTACATATGGCAAATAAAAAACCCCCAGATGCTGTTAATTGCTCTTTGATTCAGTTTCAGAACTCCAGTGATCTTAAAGTCCATTTGTTCTGTAACACTAGTAAGTTACATGTCAAGGGCTGCCCAGGGGGGTTGTGGAGTCTCCCTCTCTGAAGATATTCAAAAGTATAGGTGATCCTGCTCTGGCAGGGGGTTTGGACTGGATGGTCTTTTGAGGTTCCTTCCAATCCCTAACATTCTGTGAAAATGCAGTTGGTTTACATCCCTGACTATATATGATCTTTTCAGTGTGGCCTCATGAATGGCCAACTCATTTAGATAATTGGCTGGCTTCTTTGGACCTGATGGTAGGTCGTTTTTATTTTCCATTCATGCACAATTATATCATTATGAAGCAAAACCATTTGTGAATTCAAATTAGAATAAGCAGAAATAGGAGATGAAGTGATAGAGCACAGCAATACCACTTAGTCAGTAGTAAAAAATTTGCTTGAGAAATCTGAGACAATGCAAGACAATCAGCGAGAGAACAAAACATGAGAAAGAGGAGAAAATACTACATGGCTACCAGAAAGAAAATAAAAAACATGCAAAAATGGTGCAATGAAATGTATGATAATGATGAGGTAACACCAGATGTCAGAGGTTCCTGTGGTTCCTGATCCAGTAATGGCTCCAGATACACTCCTGGTCATCACACATCTAAAGGATGATGCATTTTGTCTGAACTCATCTCTCTAACCCAGAACCTCCATCCCAATATGAAGTAGTCATAACTACAAGGGGTCCCAGAAAGCCATGCTTACTCTGTGCTTCATAAGAGGAAAAACATAGAGAAAAGGCATCTGCTCTCTTGGTACAACCACCTCAGGTGTAGGATTAAGTCTTATTGCTCTCCTTAACTGTGATATTCAAGGCACTTGACCAACTTCAAAATGGAGAGGAGGGCAGCAGCCTCTGTACTAACAACTTTGTGCTGCTGTTCTTATTACCTGAAATCAGCCAGAGTAGTGAATTTCCACCCTGACTAGCTGAATAGGGAAGAGAGAACCTTGCTACCTTAATCTTTTGTTTTGAGTTGCTTTTCACACTTCTCCATTTCTCTGTCTTCCTGCATTTGTATAAATGACATACTTTTGTATATGCAATGGAAACCAAGTTAACAAATTAACAGAGGTTACACAATCTCATTCCTTATGATAACTTTTGCATTTTTTAATCAATTTTACACAGAACAAATAATTTACACAGCAGATTTTGACCTGGAGTTTCCAGTCGTGTCAAACTCACTTGCTTCAGGCTGCATTTTGATGTTAATCCCATCAGAAATGCTCAAGGCTTATCTAGGTGTTCTGGAGCACAGTTTAGCAAATGCTAAAATAACATTATGAAGTGGGAGATGTACATCTTTTATTAAAGACTGTAGGATGATTCAATAAACATTAGAGTGATGGTCTTCATCGGTTTTTAAGCTTGGCCTACAATAAAGTTTTTTGCATGGATTGTTTTCATAGTTTACTTAAAGAATTGTGGGATATCTAAAATCAGCCACGGAAGAACTGGTCATGAAAGAAATAAGGTCTCTAAAAATGGATAAAAGGAAACTTGGAGAAACACATCAATCCCGCAAAAGAACTCAGATATGCAAGGAGAGATAAAATAAGATTCCTCCCAGTTACTTTCTATCACCTACAACAGAGAGATGAACACATTCTTCTCAATGTGACCTATGGGGATGGCACAGGCTAAGAGACTTGATTCTGTGTAAATCTAGAGATTAGACCAATTCTGTAAGCCCAGACAGCAAATATAGAAAAGACGTTTCAGGGTTACTTCCACACATGTAATTCCTTTCATAGAAAGGAATTAGAAGGTAAATGTAAATGCAAATGTAAAAGATAAGCTGTCTAAAGACTATGAAGTACTGGAGTTAAAAAGCCATCCTAATAGATTAAACACATAATAAAATCTGGTCTACTTTCTCAGGGTTCTACTTGCTATAAATTCAACATATATCAGAGACAATTAGTAGGCCAAAATATCTAAATAGTAGACCAAAAAAGGAAAAGTTTTGGCATTTCCTAGCCTTTTTGTGCTTGATTTTGCACCCTAGAAAAATTTTCTGTTTGTTTATTTAAGTACCTCTATGTGTAATTTATGAAGAAACTCCACTATGTGACATCCTGCAACATTCTCGAGGCCATGCAAGGAAGGTGTATTGAGATTCACCATGAAGATCTTGGCTGCCCAAGCAGTAATTAATAGCTTTGTGGGCAGACATGCAGTCACTTTATAAGTGGGTTCACAAATACTTGCTAAGAGCAGGGAATTGGTAAAGTTTGGGAATCTTGGTTCCAGGTGGAAGTCCTTAAAACAAGGCTGCTTTGGCCTCCCTCTGGCTGGCTGCTATTCCTGTTGGTGATACTATAATGTAGTCTGACTATCTCTGGTCACCAGGCCGCTTGCTACCTCTTCACATTCTCATTTAGTACCAACTGATCATCACCTTGAGAAACTGGAAGCAGACCTGCTAAGGCAAATTCAGGGAGAATCTGCCATTGAATGCAGACCAGGACCTGAGTGCTCACCTCTTCAAAGAAGTTTGAGCAGTTTAACCGTTTGTTAGCAGTGCCAGATGTGAGGGGACAGAAAAGGCTAAGTGAAGACAGTCTGGCTATTTTATCTGCACATATTGACAGATTTCATACCCCCAACTCATAACTCAGCTCTTTTAGATATATTATCATAAGATAGAATAGAATAGAATAGAATAGAATAGAATAGAATAGAATAGAATAGAATAGAATAGAATAGAATAGAATAGAATAGAATAGAATAGAATAGAATAGAATAGATCAGGTTGGAAGAGACCTTTGAGATCGAGTCCAACCTATCACCCAACACTATCTAATCAAGTAAACCATGGCACCAAGCACCCCGTCCAGTCTATTCCTAAACACCTCCAGTGATGATGACTCCACCACCTCTGGGGCAGCCCATTCCAATGGCCAATCACTCTTTCTGTGAAGAACTTCTTCCTAACATCCAGCCTAAAACACAGCAACCCTTGACAAACAGATTTCCCTGACAAATTTCAAATCCCTTTTAAAAATAAAAGAACACTAAAGCATTTCAAAAGAAACACTAAGAATTTCTGTGATAGGGGAAATGAAACAGCTTCTCATGAAACATGAACAAGCTTCCCAGTATTTTTTTATATAAAAGAATGAAAAGAACAGCTTTTCCTAAATCTTCCTCAGCATTCAGTTTCAAGGATGAAATTGATGGTGTAGTTAGTTGTTGCTCATTTATTAGCCTTGTGGTCTCACTCCCCCATGATCACAGACCTAACAAAAGCTGTGCTGTGTCCTAATACCCCTGTGCACCAGAAGAGCATGTTGGTCTGGAAGCAGCAGGACTAGGGGTCTGCCAGTCTGGAATGAGTAAGAAACAGCTCAGGGAGATGAATACCTGCTTGGGACATCTCTGCCAGAAGCATTTTTACCACATACATTCAGGACAGGTGGTAGTTTCAAACATTGTGTGATGGGACAGTTTTATGACTGCTACCAATAGAAAAAAATAAATATCAAGAAATACTAATACAGCTATGAAGTAAGTCTCTTACATGCAAGCCATATGTATTAAACTCTCAGGTGGCCATAAAGTCATGTTACTCCCTTCTTGATTCTTGATTTTCCCATCTTTTTAATTCCTCAAGTTCCTCATCATTCTAATGAAAACCTGCACAAAACTTGGTTTCAGAAGCTATATTCATAACCAATGCCTAAGTTAATCTTGTACATGTACAGAGCTAAGACTGGGTTAAACAATGATAATATTTTTTGCAAGTATTAAACTTACTGCACTGTGAAACTGTGCTCACAGCATTACAAAAAATTATCGAATGAAATTATCATTTGCTCTTGGTGTGGAAACTTTTATGTGCATTTCATTTATGGATTGTTTCTTTCCCCCCCTCCCCCCCCTTTTATTACAGAACAACCATTTTTCTGATTTCATGGACAAACAAACTGGTTATACAACAGTCAGTATGTTGGCAGTCCCAATTATGCAGGGCAAAGAGGTGCTTGCTGTTGTGATGGCACTCAACAAATCAAACGCGCCCGAGTTCTCAAAAGAGGATGAAGAGGTAATAACCTCATATTTCAATTGACAATACAGTTGTAAGTTCAACAAGTAGTTTGAGTGAATCTGCCTCTTGATCTGACACTTTTCTATTATTTTTGCTCTTTGTAATTTTTAGGTCTTTAAAAAATACCTCAATTTTATATCTTTGGTCCTAAGAAATCATCATACGTCGTATCTCTACAATATCGAATCCCGAAAAAGTCAGGTATAGAAGAATTTTTTAATTATAATCCTTAGTTTTAGCATGAAACCATTATTATTCCCCCTATTGTATGTTTTTGTAAATTCACTGAAGTAAGGATAGCACTGATTTATTTCGTAACAGTAATGCACCTTATCATTTTATTCTGGAATGCCTAGGATTCATATGTTAATGTTGTAAACATTTACCCGCTTTCTTTCTTTTTTTTTTTTTTTCTAAATAGATGCTTTTGTGGTCTGCTAACAAAGTGTTTGAAGAGCTAACAGATATAGAACGGCAATTTCACAAAGCACTGTATACTATTCGAATGTATTTGAATTGTGAAAGATATTCTGTCGGCCTGCTGGATATGACTAAAGAGAAGGTAACAATCATTCTCCCTACTTGCTAGAAATGTGCTATTCCTAGCTTTAAGCTATAAAATCCATCCTTCTAATTCAGTCATTCTGCATATTTCTAGTGGGTATCCCTCCATGACACAAAACTACCATGCTTTCTAACCCTTTGGGATAATAAACACATTACATGCAAAATGACCTTGGCAAAGAATATAGCCACAATAAACATAAATGCTAATTCTGAAATATTTTTTCATATTAATAATTCCATGCAAGAAAGAGTAGAAGAGAGAAGTGCAGGTCTGATTACTGCTTTATAAATACTGGCCTTCCAAAACAACAGCTGAGATATACAACTGCCCAGAGATAAGCTTCAGACTGGCCTGAAATTTATTGGTAAACATTCCTTGCCTGAATATATTTGACAATGTCTTCTTAATATTGTCTGAAATGTGACCATAGTACAGCTATGGAGGAAAAATAAAATTGCTATCCACAGATAACAAGTTATCTATGAACACAGAATTGTTTTGGTTTGTTTTTTTTGCCTTTTGCTAAACCCTGTGCATTGTTTTCCCAGGAGTTCTATGATGAGTGGCCAATCCGGCTGGGGGAGGCAGAGCCTTACAAAGGCCCTAAGACACCTGATGGACGAGTAAGGATATTAAATTTTCTTTTGATGAGTTTAGTTTTGACATTGAGGTCATGCAGATCATCTACATGTTCTTCTCTTTTTTTATTTAGGAAGTCAACTTCTATAAAATTATTGACTATATTTTAGATGGAAAAGAAGAGATCAAAGTAATTCCGTGAGTATTCATTGGCAGCCTGTGAATGTATGGCAAATAGATATATTGCTGGGGTAGCTTAATAATATTGCACAAATTATTTAATCTCATTCTTTCTCTAAAGGTCACCTCCACCAGATCACTGGTGTCTTGTCAGTGGATTGCCAACATATGTTGCTGAAAATGGATTTGTAAGTTCACGGTAAAAGTAAAAACTAAAAGTTTCATTTCATGCAGCCCTTCTGATTCAACAACAAACCCCTTAATCATCCCCACAAACAGAGACCTCTACAAAAATATCATGCTGCTTCCCTTGTCACTGGTGCCCAGTGAAATCATGTGAGTGAGTAGTGTGGATGGGGGCAAGCCCACAGCACAGTCAGAACATCAGGAAAATTTCCCTCTGAGTGTGGTGACATCAGATAAATAACATGCACATGCACTGTCACTTTCCAGTGATTTTCTTACGTTAAAGTAAGAAAATCATCCCATACACAATTTCAGAATTTCCATGTTTTCATCTCTCTTCCTGTGTAGATGATGTACATATTTTAAAGTTACTATGTTGACAGTTATTAGCAATCCTTTGGCATGGACAGAACCCTTAGTTATTTCTTTCTATATGCCCGGGGTTTATAGAAATCACTGGAAATTATTTTCCAAACCATTATGATTAGGCATGATGAGACACCACACATGAGGGACTCTGTTATAAGCATTCCAGAATGACATCTGTTATACCCACATCTAATTTAATAAGAACAGTTTTAATTTCTGTGGCTGCTCACTGTTATCTCAGCAAATAAATATGCCTTTTAAATATGCCTTTTTAAAACATCAGGCCAAATCTTGGTGCACTTTATATTTCATTTAAACAGTGTCTCCTTTTCTTTCTCCTGCAGATTTGTAACATGATGAATGCACCAGCAGATGAGTATTTCACATTTCAGGTAATTCCAGTAATATTAATAATTACTGACATTGTAGAAAAATATGCTAATGCTTTCCACTAATCAGTGACACACTTGATTACATTTATCCTGTGTTTGTGAAGCACAGATCTTAGTGTTATGGTGCCTATATCAATTTTAAAAGGAATACACATTCTTGTTTTGTTTGGCTTTCCTACAGAAAGGACCAGTGGATGAAACAGGATGGGTTATCAAAAATGTTCTGTCATTGCCTATTGTCAACAAAAAAGAAGAAATTGTGGGAGTTGCAACATTTTACAATAGGAAAGATGGAAAACCTTTTGACGAGTATGATGAACAGATCACTGAAGTAAGCTTAGTAGGATTAGAGGCTTTAAGGAGCAATGTGATGTTAATAAAAATATTATTGCAAAAAGTAATTTAAAAATGTCTAGCAATTTTCAAATCGGCTATATTAACATCTAACTGAATGTCTGTCTTCTTCTCTGTACAGTTACTTAAGAATGAGAAATTCTATCTCCCTTTATAAATCTGAAAATTTAGGGGAGATCATTTACATTCCAATAATGAACAAAAGTCAGGTATAATTTTAATCATGTTTTAGTGATAGTCACCATCTTCTAGTTAGATAGCATGCTGCTTGCCAATAGATACTGTGCCTGCGACCACAGGAGTTACCCAGCATTCATGATCACGTGCACTAGGGCATGGTAAAATGCTACATAGTGTACAAAGTCCACTCAGCTAACTTAAGCCTTGAAGTCTTGGATACAAAATGGGACTATAGGCCCTTAATTACTAGGTTGAGTTAAACATCCTCAAAAGCTGTGAGGTGCTAACAGAACTTATTTCTGGAAGGCAAAGGCTTCTAATAAACAGAGCTTTGCATTTTAAAGAGCACTACCAGAAACTGGTATTTAAGACAAGTAAGTTCAAATTGTCGGTTCAATTTTATTGACGCTGTGTCATCTTGGCTTTGCTTGGCTTTGTTCCAGACTCTCACACAGTTCCTGGGGTGGTCAGTTTTAAACACTGACACTTACGACAAAATGAACAAGCTTGAAAACAGGAAAGACATTGCTCAGGAAATGCTTATGTACCAGACAAAGGCCACCCCTGCTGAAGTTGAATCTATACTGGTAAGTTTCTACCCTGACCCACAAAATTAAAGCGGGAAATTTGCAGGAATTTGCACAATTTGTACAAACCCTGAATTTATTACTTTATTTTTAGAAATACAAGGAGAAATTAAATGTAAATAGCATAGAAGAATGTGATCAAAAGGATCTTATCAGGATTTTGGTAAGTCATTAAACTGAAAATTCTGTTGGCATGTTTATATCACTGTGTATAGTTTAAATATAGTACTGTATTCTCACTACAGAAAAGAAATTATATATACAATTGATTTTAGCTATAAGATCCACAAGCTAGATGGAGATGGTTTAATACTACAGCTTCAGCCTCTTCAGTTCTTATATGTGCAGACCTCACTCTTCCCTACGGGGAAACATTTTGTCCTAATGATGTGTCAATGGATGTTCTTTTCTGCATTTCTTTAGGCAGAGTAGTCCAAAGCTAGTGACCAGTGACTTCATAGTGATGAAACATACTTGACCTGATCAGTTAGAACTCTGCTACCAGTGAACCTGTGTGTGAGTCCTCTGGCTGCCTTAGTATTTCAGTCTAGAAAGGAAGTGGCCTTTTTGGAGGAAAGATTGAATGAACTCACACTGTTAATGAATCAAACCCACTTAAACTAAACAAACAAACAAAAAGGGTCAAAATACACACAGACCTGTTGACTTCCAGTATCATTAGCTTCATGTATTTCTTCCTTTTACACCACATTTACTAATGTAGACACAGCCACAGGGAAAAGATCTAATTAAACTATTTTTAGTTAGGTATATGTGCATTCCAGAAGTCAATGGTGTTAAGGTTTTACTGGCTCACACAGCTTGTGAAAACTAGTAGATAAACATTGTAAAATCTATTGGTAGAGCAACAACTGGTTATTATGGTACAGGCTCCAAATTTGAAACCATAATACTGCTATTAATTTTTTAATCTCTCAAAAAGCAATTGAGTTCTCTCAACATTGTGGAGTCACAAATTCAAAGGTCTAGTACCTTCTGCACTGCCAAGGCTACATGAAAATGCTTTATCCTATTATGAGACCTGGAATCCCTGATAGCTAATGGGATAAAGCAGGTGTTTCTAGATCTGATGATTCACAAAGTAATGGGTCTTAAAACACCACTGCTCCAGGTTTCCTTGTCCTTGACCTCAGATCAGAGGATGGAGGTTCAGCCTTATTTATTGAAATATGTGCATATATTCAGTCATCTTTTTTCCCTATCTGTAAACCAGAGATCATTTATACACTATTATGGAAGAAGGAAGTTAATTGTGATCATATAATCCTACTTTTTCTGCTGCGGTGGACTTCCCTGATGTGATTCTTGTTTAGAATGAGGCACATTCTTTAAATATAATACCATTCTCCATAGGTTTTGGGATACACAAATGAAAAGCATTACAGAACGCGTCATTAGTACCCCTATTACCAGTTTGGCTATGTAATGTGATACTGCACATAAAAGAGGCAATTCAAATATAATACAGGCTCTTTAACTTTCATATCCTATGCACATTAGAATTTAGTGTATGTTTTATGGAGGTTCTTCAGAACAAAGAGAGGGTCTAAACTCTGTATCTGCCCTTCAGAGAAATAAAAATCCCTGAATGCCATCCACACAGCTTCTAATGAAATTTAGTGCATGAGGAAAAATTATGCACCTGTACAGTTATCTACTTCTGGAATCACCTCTCATTTTCATCAGTGGTCAAGACTGTTCAGAATAGACTGCTGCAAATTATAGAAAGGCCATTACTAGGACAGAATCCCCACCAACTACAGCACTAGAAAGTAAATTACTCTAACATATTTGAAATTACCTACAAAACCCATGAATATTAAATGTCTTACTTTATGCATATATTGAGATAACTCAAGAGCCAAACAATCAATAATCTACCTCAAGCAAACAAAAGCACAAATAAGATTTGTGAATTTTTACATCTGATCTTTTAGGATTCTCAAGTTCACTTTGCATGTGCTAAATCAACCTTACAGGTTTGTCTATTAAATGTATATAGGCTAGAACAGACAAAGAGAGACTGTTGCAGGAGACAAGGTAAGACAGACTAATTTTGAGAATTGATTGAAGAGTAGAAACAAATCACCGTCATTCCAGAGGTTAAAAAGTGCACAGGATTCTTTGATTGCCTATAGTCTCTTCCAGAGAATAGGCAGCTATGGGTAGGTAGGTCGTTAGGTATGCAAGCCAGCCTTCTGTTATTCAAAAAAAGCAGTTTCTACACTTTCTTGTACCATAAAAAGAAAAAAAAATGTCCTAGATAGGTTGGTTTTGGTCACTATATTCATCACTATTCATAAGAACACTTAAGAATAATAATTTTGCTTCCAAAAAAAGATTAACTCATGCCTTGAGACCAGGCTAAAAGTGGGAGAATCGTATGATTTTATACCAGATTTTATTCCAAAGCCTGAGATTTCTGAACTAGGGAAATGGTGAGATGGCCACAACAGATTTGTGTTGGAATTCAGAGTAGGAATAAACACTGCCTTGCCAAGACTTTCACCTATATATGACTGTGCTTCATAACTTGATAAACATTAGTTTGTATTGAAACTGGAGGCCTTTGAAGTTATAGCAAGCATACTGTCCTTAGGCAATGCTTCTACTGAAGTCAGAAATTTTTTTTTTTTCCCCAACTTTCTTCTTCCACATCTCCTAACAGAAAGAAGAATTACCTGATCCAAAAGATTTAGAACTGTATGAATTCCGCTTCAGTGACTTCCCTGTTACAGAACACGGCCTGATAACTTGTGGAATACGACTGTTCTTTGAGATAAATGTTGTTGAAAAGTTCAAAGTCCCAGCTGAGGTCTGATTTATTTTGTCTTGTTTGTATGCATTTTAAGATAGAAGAAAAATAGCTGACTACAGGCACTTAAATATAAAAGCAAGCAATACTAAAATATTAGTGGTATGGATAATAGTCATCCATTCTAAATTAAACATGTATTTGTAACAAAGATTTAAAACTAACCCTGAAATTGTGTGAATTAAATCAACATGCATTTACATAAGAATAATTTGCTGTGTCCAATTCAGTGAAAAGTAATTATTTTCATAGACCTTGCCCACTATTACTATAACTTCACTGTGTATTCCAGTAATTTTATAATGATTAAATTATTACATAATTACTGGAATATACTATGAAATTACTGTAATCATATTCCAAGTTCTACTTCACATTGTTTCTCCATTTCAATTAGCAGCACAGTCTTAATTACTTTGGTTCATAATAGGTCCTTACAAGATGGATGTACACAGTTAGGAAGGGTTATCGAGATATCACTTACCATAACTGGCGACATGGATTCAACGTGGGACAAACAATGTTTACGTTGCTGATGGTAATGTTGCTGCATGCATTATTTAATTTTACTTTGAATTCCAACTGGAAAATTCAGGGATGTACATGGAATTGTCTGTTTTCTTATACAGACAGGCAAAATAAAGAAGTACTACACTGATCTAGAAGCCTTTGCCATGGTGGCTGCTGCTTTCTGCCATGACATTGATCACAGAGGGACCAATAACTTGTATCAAATGAAGTAAGTACAAATGCTCAAATATATGAAACTGTAGTATTTTTAGTGGCAAGTTAACAATACATGTCAAAACTTGCAAAAATAGAGGTATATATTCTGTATTCATCTGGCATGAATAAACATCTTTCCTATGGAAGATTTCTGTCTCATAGTATTTGTCATGACAGCTGAAACACAAAGACAAAAAGCAAAATTGGAATCCTAAAAGGATCTCCTGGACCTGCAATTTGTTTTTAAAACTCTAGTATTACTTGTATTGCAGCAGATCTTCAGTGAGGCCACAAATAAATGAGTAAAGTAAATCCCAGACTAGATTATTTTTTCTTCAAGACTGAGCATAAGCACTTCTCTGGAGAAGGATTCAGGATGTGGCACAGACAAGGGCAGTTTAGAGTGAGATAAGATTTAAGCTGCATTCTTTTTCTCAGTTTTATATCATCTGGTTTGACTAACTCAGTTTTCCCCCTGCCCCCCTCAGTTACTGACTGATGCAGGTTCTTTCCCGAGTTGTAATCTCCTCACATTATACAGGATTCTAAGATAAAGAGCTTGTGTTCTGCCCCTTGGTTCACATGCCAGTAACTTATCATGAGGTTAAGCTCTGCAATTCATGCTTTTTGTTCTGACAAAATATTCTAAAGGATTTATTTGAAAATTTTCCTTTGTTATGAAACAATGTTAATTAGTAGAGGCTTGCTATAAAACAATAGTAATTAATTTTGTTTTAAACTTACCTTTTTATTACAACATTAAATATCATGGTGAGACCCATTCTTCTCTTGGAGAGCGGGCAATCTACCATTTACACTTATATATGATCTGTTTGGGCATATTTTGGTGTGCTAGCTGGGGAACAGATTTCTCAGAATGTCACGTGTAGCAGAAGATTGCAAATAAAATTTTCAGAGCACAGCTTCCAACCAGTTGTATGTCTAGAATGATTCATCCTCTTCTGACCCTGGATACACTCCTCCCAGGAGAGGCATTTCAGCCTGCGTGCTAGAGCAGTGACGTGAAGGGATTTTCTGATTATTCTCAGGGATTCTCCAGGTGACGTAGGAGAGAGAGAATGACAAACATTGATTCCTATTCAGAGGATGGCTTCTCATCCAAATAAGTTTATGGTTTTTTTTTTAAATCTTCCTACTGTGGTCTTCCCTAGCTGAAAGCCCTTCGCCTGAGGTCATGTGTAGTAAATCTATTTGTGAGTCATGAGGTTTTACCAAGACAGTCCTAATTACAAGTCAGACAACACAGGTGGCATGCAGCTATCCAAATCTGCCTTGGGTTACCTGAGAAATGGAATTGTTAGCCAAAGAAAGAAAGAAGAAACTTACACTTCCAAATATGTGGAACAACCTGGAGTTTATGTAGATAGGACACTTCTCCCTTCCTCCCAGTACCATAGTCTGAGACAATTTCCTCTGCTTGAAGCTTAGCCTGATGTCAGATTGATGCTTTGAACTCTGTGGTAAAACTAAACATATATGAGCTGTCAGGATTTGTGCAGTCCATAAAATAGTGATTTTGAGGGTGGGAAGAGGCCCAAGAACATTAGAGGAATTAAACTCTATTATGATGTTATTTTAGATTTAACTTATGGTCAGATAAAAGCCACAGGCAATATGGCCCCCAGTCATCACAGACAGACAAAAGCCACGCAACAGAACATGAAAAGCTAGATAAAGGCTACTTTTAAGGTAGACAGAAAGTGTGTACATTAATAAACCAGCAAAACTGAACATGCAATATAAAACAGAAGCATGTTTCAGTTTTGAGGCATCTAACCATACTTTTGATTTTAGTGGGCCCTGACCACCAAGTGCTCTCTAACTTCCATCAAGGAAGACAAGGGAAGACAACCAAATGTTTTATTCCTTTGCATTATACCAATGGTTGTGATATACAGAACAAACTATTGAACATGCAGATCAGAAGCATTTTAATCCTAAAAATTTGAAGCAAAAATATTGGCTTCAAAATACTACATAAAATTGCTTCTTTCTCAACAGGTCAGCTGCTCCGCTGGCAAAACTTCATGGTTCCTCCATTTTAGAAAGGCATCACCTAGAGTACAGTAAAACCCTACTGCAAGATGAGGTATGTCTGATCAATGCAAAAGATCCAATTAAGTTATGAGCTTCCAAATTTCACTGTCTTGTTCATTCCTCCAGGTCCAGATTAAGAAATAATGCTAAAATTTGGAAGTTTAAGACAAATCCTTTTGGATTATCCACTTTTAGAGAAATATCGGTAATTTCTGATGAGAAACAGGCCCAAAATAGAAAGGTTTCCCTCTAGGATTCCCTCACACTCCTCAGCTTTTTTCCTGCTTTCACAAAACGAAAGCAAAGAAACAAAGCAGAAACTAAAACATATACATACAAAACATTGCAATTGGAGTGCTGATCGTGGGGTCTGACTTCAGCTGCTGACTCTGGCAGCTGAGGAACAAAGGGATGGAGGCGTTTATGAAGGGTTCCCTGAACCCCAGGACAGACCAGCCCTACACTGTACCTTGCAAGAAGAGAGATATTCTCATGAGACTGTCCTACAGCTGCCATTAGCAATTTTCCATGAACTCGGCAAATGCCCTCAGCCACCCTCCCACAGCAGGTGCAGAGATGAGAGGCCTCACCCCAGGCAGGCTAAACAAAATGGTGGCAGCACAGGCCCCCTGCCCTGTGTGCTGCTCCTGTGCAGGTCAGCTGTTCTTCCTTCAGTAGTGCTTGATTTGTCCTGGCTACAAGGAAAGAGACTATCTACAACTTTTGATGTGGTATTTTACAGGGAAGTAACAGGCAAGGCTTGAACACATGGCCCTTCCATCCCACTTGTTTGCATCAGTGTGGCAGGCACCCACTTCCACCCTTGTTTTCCATTTTCTAATCACTGTTGGTGGTGCTATTTCCTGCCCTCATGAGGCCACAGAATAAGTCCTTACAATAATCAGTAGCACAATGATAATAAAAACTCCAGAAGATTTATGATTTTTAAAAACTCAAACATAGCAAACCCCTTTACTTTTCTTGGTGATGTACTTTTTCTAATGTGAGATGTTGGGGACTAACTGCTCCTTGCTGGAGTCAGGACCTCTGGAGGCTCTCAAAAGTGCCACTGCTGTGCCCCATGCTCTCACAGGTATTGTGGCCCTTCAGTTAATGAAGAAAGGAAACCCAGGAAAAGGACATTGTGCTTACTATGGCAGGTCTCTAACAGCACTGCAAGCAATTCTGCTAACTGACATTAACAGGAGGAAAAAGTTTCTGAGGTGTAGCTTTGAAAAGCCTAGGAAAATTAGATTTATGGAATGTGAACTGGAAAGAAGCTATGAAGAACTGCCATTTCTTTACTAATTAAATGGAATACAGGTGGCTTTCTTTGGTTTTAAATTACGTATGTCAAGAGGACTTGCAACTGGGTCACTGTGGATTTAGTTATTGGTGCAGCTTCTGAGGGCAGTGTCTTAGACCCACGCCCTGTTCCCACTGCTACTTATCCATTTGTTAGCCACAAATAAGGGCCACCTTTATCAACTGACTAATTTTTAATTTGTAGCATTATTTTAATTTAGGGACTGGAGTTGGAAAATTTTGTTATACTGTTCTGTGAGACAATCTGTAGAGCACAAACCAAAGACAGTATTATAAAAGGAACTGAATTTGTCAACTTTCCATCTTGCAGAGTTTAAACATCTTCCAGAACCTAAATAAGCGACAGTTTGAAACCGTTCTACACTTATTTGAAGTTGCAATAATAGCAACTGATTTGGCTTTGTATTTCAAGTAAGTACTCAGTTTTGTGTAACTTTCTAATGAAAAAAATATGTCAATCCTGTAGAATTTATAACTGTAGATTTCAGTTGTTTAGATGCAGAGAACAAAGCTATATTTAAAGTTGGTATTACAGCAAAGACATTCTTAAGATTCACTTTAAGCTTTCAAATTATAAAACACAAAAATGTATATAAATCTAGTATACTTTCAGTAGGTTATTCAAATATGCTTTTAGTTAAAGCAAACACTGCATTTCAGAAGTGTGGATTCTGTAACCTAACCTTTAGGCTGTGTGCATGTATGATACCAAACTACAATTACACATATTTAAGAGGAGTATTCATACGACATGGAAATTAAGATGCTAGTTTAAAAATAAAACTGCAGACATGAATTAATCCCAGTCCTAAACATGAGAAAGACTTCAAATATAAAATCTTCCATCCTGTTCCTAAGTTACTTACTTAAGGTACTTTTATAATCCGTATTTTCCTTAAAGATATACAGAGTCATTTGTTTTGGTCCAGATATCTTATGACTGGGACAACTTAAAGTCAGGAGACAGGAAACGACTCAGTAAGTTGTTCAACAGGAGTTATTAATTTTAGTGAACAGTAATTCCATTATTTCATTCTAAATGCAAATCAGAGAATTTACTAAGCAATAACAAGTCATGCTTGCATTTTTCAATATTCTTCTCAGTCAGGACTTAGTGCTGCTTTGGATTTTTGATGGGAGAGAGTGGAAGAACATGTATTAGTATTTGCATCACTCTTCCCAATTCATTACACTACAGGAAATAATAAACATGTAATACTAAAGAATGTCATACTAAACAGTTTAACGTGAAGAGTTAGGAAACTGGTTATTTGTATCAGGAATTCTAACATAATACTTTACATGTCAGTGGTACATAGCAAAATCTAAATGTGCTAGGCTACCTGAAAAGTTTGAGTTCAACAGAAAGAATTTTGGTATCACTATGGCTGGGGTGCTCCTTTGGAAAAGAATAAG
This sequence comes from Melanerpes formicivorus, assembly GCF_026170545.1. Classification (NCBI taxonomy): domain Eukaryota; kingdom Metazoa; phylum Chordata; class Aves; order Piciformes; family Picidae; genus Melanerpes; species Melanerpes formicivorus. The sequence continues at coordinate 10,990,726 of NW_027142358.1, forward strand.
TATCAGTAGTATGATTTTTCTATTTAATTTCTAATGCAGGAACTTTTACTGACTAATGCATGGTTTATTGGAATGTTTTAACAGGAAAAGAACTATGTTTCAGAAGATTGTGGATGCAATTGAAAAAATGGAAACAGAAGAGGAGGCAATTAAATATATATCTATTGACCCAACCAAAAAAGAAGTCATCATGTATGTGGTTAATATTTTACTGTTTATTCACTTAGTTATCTAGGACCAGATGAGGAAGTAATTTGGGCACCTAAACACGTAAACTAAGGTATTATTGTCTGATGATGAGCATAATCGTGATTTTAATTTAGATGTCTGTAATCTCCTCAAAATGTGCAAAACATGTATCCATCTGCAAGCTAGCTATCTAAATTCCTCTGAAAAATTCAACCTTTTTTTCCCCCCCCATTGTCATCCTAACTACACACCTGTTATGTTTTATGCTTTCAAAGGGCTATGATGATGACTGGATGTGACCTGTCTGCAATAACCAAGCCTTGGGAAGTGCAAAGTAAAGTAGGTATTTTTCAAATACAGAATACTGCATTTACTACCTCTTTGGTGCATGATAATTAAAAACAACAACTTATGATCAGTCGATAAATAATGTTTAATTATCTGCACCCAACAGTGTTTCCACAAAACAACCTGTTACTGTGAGTGTAAGGGTTATGTGATATGGGTTAAGGGTTCCAAAAAATGTAATAAAAATAGAAATGGGTAGATTCAGATTGGATGTTAGGAAGAAATTCTTCACCATGAGGGTGGTGAGACACTGGAACAGCTTACCCAGGGAGGTGGTAGGAGCCTCATTCCTGGAGGTTTTTAAGGCCAGGCTGGTTGTGGCTCTGAGCAACCTGATCTAGTATGAGGTGTCCCTGCCCATGGCAGGGGGGTTAAGGTGCCTTCCAACCTTAACAATTCTGTGATTCTGTGATTCTATACCTCTCCCCCACCACTGCAGAGTTGTTCCACTCTTCTCTACTTGTCCTCCAGTTAAAATTGGCATCCTTTATTCTGTCAGCTAGTCTAGCTACCCTTAAATACTACTCAATTGTTTTTGTGCTTTCCAGTTGTTTGTTTGGTTGTTTTTTTTGGTACAGATATAACAATATTATGATATTGTGTCTATTCTGTAGATCTTGGTGCCACTGCAAAGTAGCTTAAGCTCGCTAAAAATAAATTCTTTGGTACCTTGTGACACTGCTTTGCACATAAGTACTTCAAGAACTCCAGTATTTACTGACCATCACAGTGAAGCTCATCACTTGCCCTTACAGGATCAGGTTTTAACAATGCATAATCAAAATACAATTGGAAGATGGTTGTGGTGCCTTCCAAAGTAATAACATTATAGTTAAGACTAATAACATTATAGTTAAGAGACATTGCTACTCCAGCCTTGTTCCTGTTCACAAGACTCTATTGTTTACTCAGCATGCACCAGAATATAGTAGAGATCATAGAATAATAGAATCAATGAGGTTGGAAAAGACCTCAGAGATCATCAAGTCCAACCTATCACCCAACACCTCATGACTAACTAAACAATGGCTTCAAGTGCCATGTCCAATCCCCTTTTGAACACTTCCAGGAACAGTGACTCCACCACCTCCCTGAGCAGCACATTCGAATGGCCCATTACTCTTTCTGTGAAGACCTTTCTCCTCATGTTGAGCCTAAACTTCCCCTGGCACAGCTTGAGACTGTGTCCTCTTGTGCTGGTGCTGGTTGCCTGGGAAGTTTGCTGGAAAAAGTCTTCGGCATACTTGAGAGTATCTGTAATTTTTGAAAGATGCATTTGACTACTTCAAGGGGAATTCTATTACATTTCACCTAAACTCCCTATTTCTAGAGGAGTCGTAAAACTATTCAGAGAGAATGCAGCTAGCAAGAAATAAGTCTCATTTTTCGTGGATGGGGATTTAGTAATAATAAAGTAGTAAACAGTAACATGACAGTTTTTGGTGAGTCAACATTTTCACACTTTCTGAAAAGCCTAGCTTATTTATTTATTGAAATTTACTGTTATCTGCTGACACTTCCACTGATTTGTGATTATTCAGGTTGCTCTCATGGTTGCAAATGAATTCTGGGAGCAAGGTGACCTGGAACGAACTGTGCTACAGCAACAACCAATTGTAAGTACTAAATAATTTAACTGTGCTAAGCAATATTAACTGTTATTAAAACACTGAACTGTGGACGATGCTTAATACCATTACACTAAAAAGCATGTTATCTACATCACTTAAATTACTGCTATTCTGTTCTAGCCTATGATGGACAGAAACAAAGGAGATGAACTACCTAAGCTCCAAGTTGGTTTCATAGATTTTGTGTGTACATTTGTGTATAAGGTAAGAATGATTTTGTTTTGTTTTCCCATGGCAGTAGTTCTGATGGCACAGTTAATAACAAACTGTCGCCATTAAAAAAAATCTAGACAACAGCAGGACTCTTGGTCAGAGGATAAACTATCACAAATACCATTAATTTTTCAATCTTTGGTGACACAGAAGAATTGCTCTCACAATGCAAATTCAAGAGATGTTAAGCAAATTCATAAAAAGTGAAGATCTCAAAGAGGGCCCTGAGGTTTAATACCTGGAAAGACTGAGTTAGAAAAGCTAGTCTGATTCTTTGCAGTTCCACTGAATACAAGTATTCAACATGTGGATTATTACATGTTACAGCTAATGGCAAAGCAAAGAAATAGGTAATTTGCAATATTCAGGAAATGCAGATATTCTATATCTTCTGTATATAGAATATATCTTCTGTATGGCACTGAAATGCCAACATCATTAATACCTGTCCAGCTTTTAGTATTATCCCAATACATCACACAGCAAAGTGACATGGACTGTTTTAACATTTTCAGATACATTCTCATCTGCTTGGAATATACTATAAGATAGTAGATGTCTATCTGTATCCTGACTTAATAAAACACTCAATAAAATATTGTTTATCATAGTTATATCTATCAGACTATCAAATGTAGGATTAGGGAAGTTACTAAAATGTGTGGTATGTAATTCAGATTTTTTCTAACTGACTATGTGCACAATAGGGCATTATCCCAACACAGTATTTCCGATAATGTCACCACTGCATAGCCAAGAACAGGCTTTCAGATGTGCACCAGCAGGCAGACAGACTGTTTAATTTTTTTTTTTCCTTTTCAACAGAAATTGCACTACCAGAGGTGGAATAAGTGCTTGGAAAAAAACAAAGTTAACTAAAATTAATTAGTCTAATCTAGTATATATACTGAAATAGAGCTAACAGAAAAATGAAAGTGAATGGTTTTTTTCTGCAAAGTAGCAGTAGTTCCACAAATACAGACTTTATAGATCATCAGTGTTTGCAAATTTCTAATTCATTAACTTAAATTGTTTGTATAGGAATTCTCAAGGTTTCACAAGGAAATTACACCTATGTTTGATGGTCTTCAAAACAATAGGGTTGAATGGAAAACACGAGCTGATGAATATGAAGAGAAGATGAAAGTTATTGAGGAGCAAAAGAAAAAGGAAGAAGAAGAAGCTGCCAAAAAAGGTTAAGTAACTTCTATGATTTTCATTTATATATTACTGTAGTCAATATATTTTCTTTCCCAAATTCATATTTGCTGTGCACTTGTGAAATATTCTATTAAACTTTATACTAATGGTATGCAAGTTCTGAATTAGCGAAATTAGCTTTATCTTTACTTGGAGGAGGAGTAGCTTTTAAAGATTACACAACTGCAGTGGACTGAACTCAGTTTCTGCATTGCAAAATTACAGAAAATATGACCATCATGAAAGTAAAGAGAATGTAGAATTTCTTGTCTCTTAAGACTTAACCCAAAATGTAATCAAACATTTATCTGTCGATACTGCCATCACCTGAAATACTAGGGATCTACCAAAATTCTGCGTGGCATCAGCCCCAAATATATTCCAGTTCTTTGTTTAAGGTGAAAATGAAAAGCATAAGGAAAAGGGCTGGGAATGGATAATGTTGTTTTGAAAATGAAAGAGCAAATCCCCACTTCTTTCAAGCTTAAGGTAAAGCTTTTGGCTCTAGTTCCCTACATTCTGATACCTGGCTAAAATACACTCTCTCTCATATGACAAATTTAACACTAATCTTCCTAAGGTAGCCCAAGTCCTAAAATTGAAAGTTGGTTCTGTGTACAGCAACCTAGAAGAGAAAGTGATTTTACATAAACTGAGAACCTATCACTCAAGCTCAAGAGTGAAATGAGTCAGTTATTTTTATTTTGTATTGCTTGTGGAGCAGCAGGTCAACAGCTTTGCCAATCATCTGAGATGACTGAAAAGGCTGAGAGAAAAAACAAAAACACAAAAGTGCATTCAATTACTACAGAATGCTTTGTTGTCAGCTAGTTTGAAAAAGAAAACTCAGTTTACTCTGTTTCACATCTTTAAAACACAAACCAGTACTGAATGATTTATTTATTGATCAGTGTCTGTTGGAAATAGGTGAGTATTCTTCACATTTCACATAAAAAGGAGAGGATACACAAGGCCATCAAGATGGTAACTTGATAAAGTTACTGTCAGAGTGTGAAGTTATTGCCTCCTAAAATAAAAAACACTAGGCTAGAATTTAAAAAGTGATGTTGCAAAGTGGTTAAAAAAGTACTGTAGGCTATATGACTTAATTGAAGTAGACTTTGAAAAGAGGTTGATAAAATGAGTCAAATATTCTTGTAATGAAATGATGAGAAGTAGTTTGGCCTGCTGTGATACCACGTAAGTACACTTTCACAGAAATTATGGCCACTCCACTGTCTTCCAGATTTATTAAAAAAAGAACAACACTTTTTTGCAATTAATAATATAGTATTAAGACCAATTTATTGCTGAGAACTAGCTGGTTGTGAGTATGAGCAAAGCACTCTCTCCTTACACTGGAATAGTAAGCATCTGAACTTCACAGAAATACCAGTAAAACAAAACAACCTGGGACCTACACACAAATATTTGCTTTCTTGGCAAATAGCAAAACTACTGAACTCTGCTCCTATGCCCTTAAGCATACAGTTCTTAAAAATCAAATTATATATATGGGAAGACTCAGGTATTTCTACTTCCCACTTGAAGTTAGGGCCATCTTACATCATTGGTTATTTTAGAATTACTTAGTCACTGACATAAGGAAAGAAATTTTCTCTCACGAAGAACCTTAGACAGGCAAGCACAGAAAGATTGATTTGCAGAAGATAAGGATCTGACCTTTGCATATCATAAGCGGCATCATAAAATGTAAGTGAATTATTTTGCATCTTTTTAAACATGCACTGAAATAAGGCCATGCACATTTGTGAAGGACACTGTCAAATCAAGGCTGTGTAAATACATGGTCTTGTTAAGTCAGTTCATACAAACTACAATCTGATACATGCTGAACCACAGTGGTTTCTCTAGATCACACTGACCTGGCTATTTTTAGCCATTCAGCAGACAGAAAACAAAATAAACATATTTGCTGAACCACTACAGTGGAAAGTTCAGAACCGAAACTACAACAGAATACATACAATTAAACTATGAAAATACATAGTTAGTAAAATAGTTTTGATGATATCCACAAATTACAGAGGGTGGGACACTGATTATGTGACATGTTTCAATGCAGGTGGAAAGGGTGGAAAGGGTCGAAAATGACCTAGTAACATGGTGATCCACAGCTTTCAAATGTAAGTTTTAATTCTAATATTGGTATCTTACCTTAAATGAACCTGAAAACGCTATTTATTACATTGGAAGAGTCTATGACCAACAAGCATCTGTGGAATCATTTGAGACAGTAACAGAATCAGTAGCTATAGATAACAAGCATAAAAACTGTCTCTCTTAATTGGTAATTACAAAGGGATTCATGCAGGGTTGGATAAAGGCTTATACAACTAGGTCAAATTAAAGTTTTTGTATGATCCACTTTCAAAATAGATTCACAGATTATAGTGACCCAAGAGTTTGGCTTTTTTTTTTTGCATGGCTTGCATACCTCGGTTTTGTATGTGTGGGACAGAGCAAAATATATTTAACTACTGAAACTTTCCAGTAAGAGTGGTTCAGTGTGTGTTTGGTCCTTTGAAAAATATTGGTATCAGCTACTACACTATATACACGTATGTATATATATATATATATATGTATGATGTGTTACTGTTTCTTACTCCATTTTCCCGACAAGTAGCAAAAGCATGTTCAAATTATCAGAAGGACAAACACACATAATATGCTTATCTCAAAACCAACACCTTTTTAACAAAAAATGAGAGCAGCTAAAATTAACAGAATATATTCACTTTACCTTCCTTCTCTGTTTTATAGCTGAAAATGCAGCAGGAGGTGGTGGCGGAAGCACGGAGGATGGAAAATCCAAAACATGTATAGTTTTGTAATTCTTTGTCTCAGACACTGTTTCTGATACAGAAAAGACACCTAGAAAGAACTTCAACAAGCCTCAATGGATTTCTGCTTTGCCTAGAATAGTGTAGATCCATCCTTTAACAATCCTCTTAAATGCCTGCCATTTGTTGGAAATAATTTTTGACGGAGTAAACAGTTTCAATTAAAAACTGGAAAATTAAAAGGAAAAAATAATGGTGCAAAATGGTAAAACTGTGCGCTCTAGATGTTTTTTTTTTCATGTCACAATTTATATATATATGACTTTTATCAAAATATGCAACTTCTCCACACTGTCCACAAAAAATATAAATAAATTTTGACAGCTCTTTATGAAATTACTGAATGAAAATCTAAATGTGTACAATTCAAAGAAAAAAAAATGTGATTGTATGGTTAGATTTTTATGTGTATTTCTTTAATCTGAAATAGTCCTTTTCTTTCATTCTTAATACTAAAGATCTAGTGCAAACATCTTCACTCTAGGAACACTCAACACAGTTATCTGGCTCAAGTCTTTAAAAAGCAGGTCCATGGTACACAGTATTTTTTTCAAAACTACTAAGGACAAACCTGTAAACTGTAGCCACGCTCAGAGAAGCCACTCTTTTGCTCATAGGCACATGGCTCTGCCCACAGTTCCTAAACCTTTCATTGTAAACATGTAAAAAGGCAGACTGTAAACATTATACTTTGCATACAAGTTTACTAAGATATAGGATTATAGGATCTACAAAGGCATTTTCAAAGGCTCACGTACTCCCAATGCACCTTTTTAAAAAATGCAGTGAATTACTTGAAAATCAATGAACTGGCACCAATTTAATCTTGGGAGGGAGACGACTGCAGAAGCAGATCACATCAGAATTCACATTACCTCCCTTTCTACAGCCAAGATGACAGACTGCACACAAATTAGCTCTTCAAGAACAACGATCTCCCTACCAAAGCCTTCTGTTCTTGAAGAATGACAGTCTGCTCCACACCTTCTACTCAGGTCTCAAGAAGCTAGTTTCTCCTGCAGATGAAGGAAGGAAAATGGCTAGTATATTATGCATGGATCTGAGAATTCTCTAGAACCAATTCTAAATCTAAGAGGAGATGTCTGTCAAATGCAACTCCTGCAACAACCAAGTCTGACATGCAGACTCAATCCTGCCACTTTTCTTCCCCCTCTGACAAAAGCAGACCCATTTTTTTCCCCCCAAACATCAACAGTGAAGGGGGAATGACTGAATGGTTTGCCATATTGTATACCTTCCTCAGAATGTTCTACAAACACAGACACTGTACAGCTATCACCCATGATTAAAGGAATCCAACAAAAAAACCCACACCTATTGCATCTTTATAAATGGGCCAAATATTTAATGCAAACTAAGTTATGACATAAAACTGGGTATCTTCTGCATTAAATGCAAATATTAAAGCTATTTTAAGGTTGTTTAATCATGTAATTTTATTCAAACTGTATTGAATCATGTATTTAATGTGTATAGTATTTCATAACATTATTTTGAAGACTCAGTAGTTAGTTATCTAGAACACATAATACACAATACTTGAAGCAATGAATACAGCAACGCATTTGGCAAAATGCCCCTCTGGGCAAGGTGCATACATGTAAGCAGATTGCTGCAGATTGGATTTGACTCTCAACCAAACTTGCAAGATGACAGAGAATTAACCTTTAAATCCACCTTCTTACCTAAAGAAGCCTTCATGCGAGGCTACATTTCTTTCTTACTCAAGCACGTCCTTGTACTGTCATTTATTTAAAATGTAATTATGTTAAGTAATACTTGTAAATACAATTCTCAACTTACTGAGGGCATGTAAAATGTTCATAAATACACTGCAACCACCTCTGCTGTTATGTTTTCCACATGAAATAATTCTTATAAGTACTTTTATATATATATGTATACACACACACAGTGGGAATTACGTAACAAAAAATATTTTATGTATTAACTTTCTTCAGATTAACACAAACCTTTAATTAAAACGAAAAAGGATGTTTTTTATATCCAAAGTAATTTTCACCCAACAAAGAAAACAGCCACTCTAACTATGCACATGCAAATTGGTTCTTTGGAAACACATAACAAAGAATGTTTAAAGTTGTGTTGCAATTTAAAGAAGAAAATTAATCCAGTGAGTTTCTTAAGCAATATACATTCTTTACTTGTATATTTAGAATTACACCTTAAAGAAGGATTAACATCCAATCAATCTTAAGGAGATCAGAAACCATAGATAACCTGCAAGCCACATGTACAGAAAGATGCACATTTTATTTTTTTACATCAAAAAAGTCACCAACCAACAAGGTTTTTTTATAAATGGAATTATCCTTCACATCGTATTATAACTAAAATTTAAAACAAAGTCACAAGGAACTAAACTTTTCTAGAAAGTAGGGCAGACATTTCAGGTAGCGTTTACTCAAGGAAAAAAACAACAACTGAACTTCTCCATTAACATTTGAAAAATACTTACAGAGACTAATAAATGACCAATAGAGTTAAGTGTATTCACTCTTGTTTAATAAGTTAGAAATATGAATATATTAAAATGTATGACTTTAAGCTAAGAACAGCATCTTCCAAAATGCCCCTTTACAAAAATCTGACAGTAACAGATGTTTGGGATAAAACAAAAAGCAGCCAACTTCCTTAATGTAAGGTCAATAAACTATATTGTTTGTTTACATCTTTTGAGTGCTATTTATGTTTTTGCACTTATACTCTTAAGAGGATACAGCCTATCACAAGAATAACAAAGAGACCTGAAGCCTTCTACAAAGACAATCTACTGAGATAGTCCATATGTGTGACTGTAGAAAAAGGTATGCTAACAAAGAGAGATCTCCTTAATTATGACTGAATTTCCAGACTTTCACCTTCCCAATTCATGAAGAAAATCAGCACAGATAAATTTCAAGTTTCAGAGAAACAAGTCTTGAAAATACTCATCGAACTCCTCCTCCCTGTAAAAAAAGAAAAAAAAAAAAAGTCAAAGAAAGTTCTGCTTTGGATTTGTGCCCAGGAGACAACCTCTGTATGAAAAAGATTCAGCAGACTTCTGATTAGAATTTGTATTGAATAAGTCAAAATGGTCTATACCAACTACTTTCCAGTACCCTTTACATTCCCTGTCTTGTGCAACAGCAGTGAATTGACTGCTAGAAATTACTTCTAAGACAGTTAACAGCAGGATAATGTGTAAGACAGCAGTGGCATGGTAATGGTTCTACAAATGTTTCTCCTTCAGTGACTCTCTAAATTAGGTTCATTACATGGAGGAAATCTGGCATAATTTAAAGTGACAGGGTATTCATAAAAACACACAGGAAAGAATTCTCTGCCAATCTCTGATTGGACACATCATGTCTTACTAGCTACAAGTTCACTAGATCAAACTAACCGTGATTTTTCATCTGGTTCTTGTAGAGGACCTTTCCAAAAGTCAGCATCTGAAGGACCATCTTGTGCATCGCTGTTATCTGAACCTGGTAACAAATTAAAAGTGCTTATGAAATGGATTTATTTTTAAATTTATTTTAAAAATTAATTTATTTAGATGGAATAATGCCAACAGCAATTCCATCTTATGTAACCATAAGAATAAAACAAACACTTTACTTTGTGTAAACTAAAAAACAAAAATATTTTCCATTATTATTTAATACAGCATTACACTCTTATTTTGCCCAAAGATAACAACGGTAATGTCAAACCCCTGCTCTCAACCCAGCAGCAGCATAGTAATTAGTTCCTAAAATTAAGGCTTTATAATTACAAACCCAGTTTCAACTCAATATATTAAATGAAATATTTACTTTACTTTTACACAAAGGACAACTTTTGTCAATTGTAATTTATCAGAGAAATTTTCAGAAATCATGGATTATTGCATATCTCTTTCATGTAAATATACAAAAGGAGTGAAAACAAAACCGCCCTCGTTATCAGAAACACGCCTTGACCTAAAAAAACCCAATCATCCAATAGAGCTTTCCTGACAAAACAGAGACTTGAGTCATACTGAAACTATTTCAGATCTTCCCGTAACAGTCTGGGCACTAAGACACTGCTAGAAACAGACAGCACAGCAATTGGTAAACAACCAACCTCTTCTAGATACTCTGCAGCAAAGATTGGCATGACCAATAGGGCTTGCTTCATTATTGAGAATTATTGAGACAGCCACTACCTAAAGAATCACACAGACTATGAGTGCATCCACTTGCAAAAAGTAGGTCACTGAGGTACTACAGGTTGTAGCTGAAAAATACTTTAGTTAAAGCCTACCATTTATTTAAAACTCTATTAAGTACTTGAGTACATATTAGTGTCATTCCCTGAAAGGAAATGTAGTTGTTATTTTTATCGGAAAAGCGCTTTCATTACACAGTACGTATCTGCAGATCTGGCCTCATTAACAATTATTAAGAATTAGCAATTATTAACAATGTACCTACCTTTGCACCCTCTACTCTTTTCTGGTACAACTGTCAGCAAATAAAATTAAGTCCAATGACAAATAACCACAAAACAATTTATTACAAACCTATGAAATGCAGTAGAAATTAAAATAATTTACCTTTATCAGAATTATCTGAATCCTCTGAAGAAGTCTGATCTGAAAAGAAACACCATTTAAAAAACAGTAAGCATATCTTGGTTTTATCCATCATCTTAAATTGTTTACAAGTGCATTTCTAGCACAATATATTACGCATGAACATGCGCACGTGCACACACACGCACACCATGCATTCACAGAAAGCAAGGAAAAGCTGAAGTAAAAAAACCAACTTTTTTTGCACGAGTTTAAAGGTTACCAGTTTAAGCTCAAGTATGTTATCCTAAGATCTAAGGTGTAAAAAGGTTATCTTAACACTTCCAAAAGGCTTTCAACCCCAAAGCCTCAAGGAATTAAATACTTCATGACTCTTTCAGGTAAGCAATGTCCAACTCTTGGTCAAACTGTTGGTCTGGTTGGACTCGACAATCTTGGAGGTCTCTTCCAACCTTGATGATACTGTGAAATTTTCCTTGTAATGAGTATTTTTCAAAAGGCTCTCCCTTTCTCTAAAATATAATATTTTTTCCCCTCCAAATATATTTATTTTCTGCAGCTAGGAAATTTTACTAAGAAAGCTATCTTTTTTTGCTACATTGCATAGAGAAGAAAGCTATGTATCTGTATTTATACATAGTCGTATATCTATACTTATACATATGTAGTTATAGTAAAACAGAGGTTCAGCTAACATTTGAGTATTTTACTACTCAAAGGCCTAAAGTTTTAATTTACCTTTATGAATCTTTTTTTTTGACTTTTTTTTTGCTGAACAAGACAATTTTGTTTTCTTAGTTTTGGGCTCTTTAGAGGTCAGTACAGTTGTGCCTTTTTTCTTGCGTGCTTTGACTTCTTTCCTCCTTTAAAAAAACAACAAAACAATGAATATACAGCTCTACTGAATGTACTCCTCAAGCAACAGTAAATCTTGAGTATTTAATTCAAACAGTTGTCATTTTTTCCTGAAAACTTATCACTGAAAAACTTAACTCAGTTGCAATGCAAAGTGCCATAAACAAATGACTGGAAATGCTAAAGCTGCTAAAAATGACATTGATGCAGGCAACAAAACCAGTGAACTGGCAAGCAAAAATTAAACATAGAAAAGAAATTTACAACATGCCAAATACTTATATATACTGAAATTTCATAGGTAAGTAACAAGGAGAAGAAGGCTAGTACAAGTTTTTAAATTTTTTTCATATTTGACAGCAACAAAACGTGAGGTAGAAGAACCTCAAGTCTAAGAATCTCCTGCAGACCAACAACTCGGACATTTTATTTTCAGCATTACTTATAAAGGCTGTGTATGAACACAGGCTAAGTTTCTCCCACTTCTTTGCGCAAAGAAGTCACTAAAACTGTTTCAAAATACTTAATACTCTGTAGTTGATAAAAAGGAAATGGTTTACCATGCTTATTCTGAATTCAAGTGGGTTTACAATTTTAATTCCAAAAAGAAGTTAAGACAAATGGAACTAATCTCAGTTAATTCTCCTTCTTAATTTATGCTGACACAGTGCTTTAATGGAGTTGAATACTGTGGTGGTTTAGGCTGGGTGCTGTCCCGGATGCCACTGCATAGACCACACCTGGGAGGTCCCAAGGGGTGGGCCCAGCCCGGGGGTGGTCACAGGCAGGTATTCCAATCCAATGCCCTGCTCCCCTATAAAATGTCCATGCGGGGTCTTCACTTCCTCTTTCGTCCCCAGCTGCAGCCTAGGTAAAATGGCGTGAGCCGCCTCCCTTGGGCCTGCAAAGGCCCAAGGCTGGGTTGGGGGGGGGGGGGGGGGGGAAGAGCCCTGGGGGGGTTTGGGTGTACCCCCCAGGTGGGGATGGGATGTTCTGGGATCTCTCTCTTTGTCACGGTGCTTGTGGTTCTCTGTAAAGCTTTCATTGTTGCTTGGTTTTAAATTGTTTTTCTATTTAAACTTTCCATCACTTTTGCAATCCCTTTGTCTGAGTCATTGTTTCTGCCCTGTGGTGGGGAGGGGGTTTGCCCCAACCCATTACAAATACAAATTAACTTTTTAAATGGATTAATTAACTACCTCAGATACATCCATCTAGACACATTTGATTTATGTTACTTAAAAAAAGGAAATCATCATTTCATATGCAATCCAACTCTTAAAACACAGCAAGAGGGAAAATAGAAGAGTATTTAGCACAGATTTTCAGAGAAGAAAAATAATAATGGGTCTGAAATTAAGCAAAGGAAACTTTTTTGGGGGGTTGGGATGGGATTCTTCCAGCTTGAGCGGTTTTGTATTTTCAGCAACATCTAATTCTGAACAGAACCTATTCTGTCATAATGAAGTTTCTAATAATTGAGCTGAAGTCTTCTTCCTATTTGTTGTTTATCACAACTATAATTTATCAGTAATTCAGCCTTCAATTTCAGCCACCATTCATACCGGTGATGAAAGTTTAGTTTGTAGGAACATTCTGGACACAGTCCTGAAAAAAAGAGAGAATGAAAACATTACACCCATGTATCTGACAAGCACAATTCACAAAACTTAGTACTATATATATAAACTACATAGAACATCATCTTCCAATTTCAGGAGCTTTTCCTTCAAGACAAAGGTTACGAAATAATTGCAGCCAAGGTTGAGACAAATACCATGAAAAAGTCTTCAGTACAGACCCAGATTTTACATTAAACATGGAGGAAGATCACAGGCTCAGCACTGGCAAATCTTCAAAAACCATCAGTGCTTATCAGATACAGAAATGCCATTTTATGGATCTTTGTGGACAGATCAAATTATTCTACAGTTACAGCAAAGACCTGCAAGTCTCTTAGAGCTTTACCAGAGATACATAGAGTGTCTTAATGTGGAAAAGTAAAACACACATTAGCTTGTTTTACACAGAGTAACTGTAGTAAGTTTAATTATCTGATTAACATACCAAATTGTACACCACAATGAATAAGAAAATCCCAAGATAGAAGACTGGAAAAGGAAGTGATTTAATTAAATGTAGGATTTTAGGAAGAAAACATAAGCATTCAAAATAAAATGAGTAGAGCAAAGGCATTGAAGAGTCATCTGATCCAAAGCCCTGAGTCCCAAGACACATAACTCATTATTAAACAGTGACACTGATGAAACCCTCCTTTCAATGTAGTATTGTCCATTAAAACCATGTGTGTTTGTATCAAAGCAGCTTATAATCAATTATTCTAACTTTACAGCACTACCAATTACACAGCATAAATTGCTCAACTTGTAATAGCTTTGTCATATACAATGATAGGAGCCATGCTCTCTAAATCACACTATCATAATACCTCTAATTAACAAAATTATCTCATTTTCTATGTTGTATGAACTGGTATCATTATCACTGGGGTCTCACTCAAGAGCTTTTAAAGCACAAGATATTTGTCTTATTTAAGTGTACATCCTTGAAGGGCTGACTTACTCAATTTCACAAGTGCATTCCTTTTTTCACCGTGTTCTACGTAGCCAAAATTCACCTCCCAGCTCTTCAGGCCTTCTTTCTCATCACACTGCTTATTTCCACAGGAAAACTGACCTTTAAAGAGATCAAAACCAGCAAACTGTGGTTCAATGATTAACATGCATATGTTTGGGGTTGTTATGTCCAGTTTTGCTCAGCTTTTGCTTTTTTTGTTTGCATTGCTTGCAAATAAAGAAGCCCAAATCTAAAAGTATCATCTAGATTAAGGGAAAAAAATCCCAACAGGTAATAACAAAGCAATCAATCATACTTGTCTAATATTGTATATTTGCAATGAAAGAACATAGCTTGAATTGTGTTTTACCATGTATGGATGAAGGTATATGTCATGAAGTAGTAAGCCTACTACTGGACTCTGAAGAAATGAATGTCACATTCTCTAACTTAAATGATTACTTAGCAGAGGCTGACGGATCAGGAGGAGAAATTCAGATATTCATCTTTAATGACATCAAACTATTCAAAGCATCATGTACATACAACATTACCATACACACGTTCTTATTACCTTACTAGTTCACCAGATATACTGGACACAATTTTAAAAAAATTCTAATTACCTTCCATAAACTTTTTTTTTTTTTTTAAATAAAGGAAATCCAGTTCAGTAAGAAACTATACAACAGCCTTAAAAGCTTAACTGGGTTCATTTTGTTAAATACAATACTAATCTTAAAAGAATTTGCACATAGTCAATGTTTACATAACTGGGTTCCCAATATTAAAATAATAGAGATATATACACTCCCTTTGCAGAAGGCTCATTTGTATGGAGAGCTGGTGGTAAGGATGTGCATTAATAGGCTCACAAGCAGGACTGTGGTGAACGATTAACCTCAGAGCATTCTCCTTAAGCGCCTAACTAATAGATTGGCAGCGTCCTCAAATATTTCAGTTCTGCAATGTAAAACCACTTGCAATGCTAACATTTCAGGAAAAAAACCCAAACAACACAAAATCAAAAACCAAAACAACCAACCAACCAAACACAAAACAACCCAACCACAGAGCTCTCATTACAAAACCAAGCTTCAATATGTTCACCTGTATGTAAAGGTATGGCCTTCAGTACACATTTTCATCAGACAGTTTATATCCATTACAAAGAAGTAACATTGCAGCACAACTGTCCGGTGTGCCAGGCACTCCTCTCACTTTACCATCATCAGCAAACTTGCTTTAGTATGCTCTGTCCCTTCATTCAGGTTGTTGATAAAGGTGTTAAGACTGGACATCTTCAGTCTGGAGAACACCACTAGCTACAAGTCTCCAACTAGACTCTGCACTGCTGATCACAACCCTCTGAGCTCTGTCATTCAGCCAGTTCACAATCCACCTCACTGTCCACTCCTGTAACCCACACTTCCTAATCTTACTTACAAAGATGTTACAAGAGACAGTGTCAAAAGCATTGGTGAAGTTCAGGTATACAATACATCACTGCTCTCTCCTCATCTACCCAACCAGTCATGCCATCAGAGAAGGCTGTCAGAGTAGTCAAGCACTTACAGCTAATAATAGAAGCAACCTCTCCATTCACTCATCCTGTTTTTCTCAGTGACCTTACAAAGACAGACATTGAAAGCAACCAAATGTGAGTATTAAGCCATTTTTCTATTCCATTCTTAACACACCCTAAATCACAGCAATAGTTCTCACCACTACTACCACTGTCAAACTAAGTACATGCTCTGTCTTTTTTAAATGTGAATTGTCAGACAGTTAGGTATTAATGCTTATTACATTTAATCAAAGCAATTTAGGTTACTGATTTATACTTTAAAATAGGAAAGGCAAACTAAAGATATTAAATATTCACTGCACTTGAAAAGAGCACAGAAAGCAGAGCTAAGGTTGGGTTCTTGCTCCCCTTAGTGGCGAAGGCACCATTTCACAATTCATGTTCCAATTGTACGCCTCCCATTAGGATTTAATTCAAAAGCCTAAAATGTGTAATTCTGCACTTTATCATATATTTTTAAATATGAAGTATCAGATATTAAAAGTACAATGCAGCTGTAAATTATTTTTCCCCATGAAGTCATAATAGTTAATAAATTACTCATTTATCATTTAATTTTAATTATCTTTTTAAAGCAGCCAATAAAGCATATAATTATATCAGATGTAATTGTCTGTTAATATAATCTCCCGTGCTGTATGCAATGTATGACTACAACTACCTTTAGGAGCTTTAATCTCCACAGATTAAAAAACTCCATCTTTAATGTTCACATTTCCTCCTATGAGGAGATACACACTTAAAACAAGTGTATTTCTAACTTTTTAAAGACATTACAATAACAGAGCTGTTTATTCTGATCAACAGTATCACTCCATGCAATTTTCTTGCACGTGTATGCATGACTTCTGAAAACCATACATGTACATGAAGACTACCCAAAGGAACAGCAATACATTAACCTAATTTCCTTGCTTGCTCGGCTACTTGAAAAAGTTCATGGAAAAAGGCCATGGAACACGGCCCACTGTGCAAGGTCCCAATAACACATTACTAAGAACTCTCAGAAGCAGAATAGCAGCCAGAACAATCTAGTGATTTAGAAATGGGATTTGGACTTATGACAAATGATTCCCACCAAACCTTTTAAAAATCAATGTATTGTTATCATCTCATAAACTTATTGGTATTGTATAATACTAACAAAATTATGTCCAAACAGAGCAAGAAAAGCATAAACATAATATAGAATGAAAGACAGCATTACCTTTTCCTGAAACTACTTCTTTCTCATGCCGCCATCTAAATCCGAACTGTTAAGATAAGAACCAGAATTGAGTTGTGAATAGTGAACACATTCAATAATGTAAAAACTAATTTCAGCTGATTGATGCACTGCACGTGGTTCATCCATTCAATTGTTACTAGTAAAATTTCATTATCTGTTAATTAAAATTATCTCTCTGCTTGCCAAAAGGATTCCAATTTACACATGCACTCCAGTAGATGATGTTTAGTACTGAACAGCAACTTTCTGAAAGGCTTCATAGCCAGAAGAACAAATAGGACATCAGGACAAACTGACTTCACTACATACTTCATTGCAATCTTGTCCACATTAAAAACTGAGAAGGCCACTGGAATACTGAAAAGTCTTATTAGCACATATTGATAAATCACCCCTTTATACCCTAAAGACCAAGACAAAACCAAAAACAAACCACAAAAAAAAAAAAATTATTTCTCTCTACACTGCCTAGAAACTTTGCATGTACATAACCCACCTATTTTTGTTTTCCAGTAGAATCTGGTTCATACTCTCAAAATGGCAAGTAACCAAGTGAAAAGACTGAAGAGGGAATGGAATGAGAACCTGAATTTCAAAGCATCCATGGGATAAATACTAACCTTTTCTTGGTGCACTCATAGACTGAAGCCACACAAATGTGCATTTTGTAGATGCAGTGGCATAAAGTCTGTAACATACTGGATTGATTTTCAGTATTTTTAATCTAAACACTGTACGTAAGTACAAGTATTTATTGGTGTGTGGACTTTAATGTTATTGATTTTTCTAAGAAACCACAACAATTCTTTATCTGAAAGGCAAGAGCATAGAGTTCTCATGCATGAAGTGGTATGAGGTTCAAAGAACATTAGAAAAAACACAGGAAAAAACTTTGCCATTTAAGAATGTGCCATACTCTTACAGAAATGGTTTGCACCTGAATAACAAAACTGAAAAAAAAAAAACAACAAAAAGGCAGAAAGGCACATGCAGACCAATGCTTTCTTTGCACCGATTGTCTCCGTTTCAATTAGTTACATAGAAGATGTCTATGAAAACTAAAAATTTGTATACCGACAGCAATCTGTCCACTAACATTCACAGAAGATCAAGTTCCACTGTGACACTGATGTTGTGATGGTTTGCCAAGACACAATCAAGTTGTGCTTGGCCTACTCAGCAAATCCGCCCTGTCATCTAAGTACCATAATACCACTCACACCCCAGCCACACAAAAACTAATCAGTTGTAAGAAAATACTAACTGTGCTGAACAGTTCACCGAAAACAACATAAAATACATCTGTAAATGTAGATTACATGACAGAAACCAGTTTATATACAGAGTAATGGTAATTGGGTGTGCTCTTTTAATGCATATTTGCTGGTTTACAGGGTATTCTAATTATGAAAAGCTTGTGACAACTGAAAAATACAGTAAGCTTATGGCTAAACATCATTGTTTTTTTGGCACCAGTTTTGCATGTTGTGCTGCTGGCACTGAAGAATAAAAAACAATTTGACTTTATCAGCACATCTGCTTCTTCATACTCCATCCATCTGCTATTTCACCAACCATCAAGTTATCCATGCCCACTTTTGCTACTGAAGTAGAGTTTTTTACAAATTTTCCCTCTCAGATTATAGCCATAGAGATTATTCCCACAATGATATAAAGAAAAATAAGCAAAATAAAAAAAAAAAAGGAGGGAGTCATAACCACCTGTAGGTGGTCTAGGAAAAAAGTTGTCTTCATCTTCATTCTATTTTGCCCATCGTTCTTCCACCAACTTGTGGAAAATGATAGTGACCAAGGCTAAGAAGAAACAGTAGAATATAGAGCAAATACAGTTGAATTCCTCTAAGCTAAAATATCGGGAACATGTCAAACTCCATAGAAAAACCAAAAATTAGGGTAGTAGAATAGAATAGTCAGCCTGCACCACTAAGGAATGCAAAAGCATCATCAGCAGACAGCATTTACTCTGACTCTCCTTCTTTGTTAAATGAGTTGAGCATGATCCTAAAAGAGCTATTTTTTACAAGGCAGACAACTCTAATAGCGATGCTTTACAAGAGTACCAAATTACCAACTTTACGAGAAATTATAGTTTCAATAATCTGAAAAAAACATTTGACATCCACAAACAATAAAATTTCCAAATTAAATATGGACTGCTTGTGCAACATGTATTGGCTGCAGCAACAACTGACACCTTTTTCAGAAAAAAAATGTATAAATTTAGACAACACTGTGGAAAAATACCATATATATTTTAACGATTTTTATTTTCACAGAAAAGTTTCCAGCCTGAAAAACAATGACAACAGCAAACATATTAACATTACCAAGTGGAAGAGAAGGTGGCCTAGAAATCTGAAAATTATCTAGAAATATAAACAAAAGTGTAAAAGGTATTGTGTTTAATGACCAGGTGTCAGACGGATTTCATTTCTTAGCAAAGAGGAGACATCTGCAATCTGTTATGCCACAAAACAAAGCACAGAGACAGCAAATAAGAACTTTTCTAGGAAAATAAACAACACAAAGAACATTTCTAGTCCAATGCATATCAAAGTAAAACTTACAGGCAGAGCGCACTCCCTTACTGCATTGCAAAACTGACAACAGAACTACACTATCTGACAGTACAGACGGACATTTGTCAGACTCAAAGCCAGCAGACAAGGTTCTGCACTAAAGGTTCCAAGACAACTTTGACCTAAAAAATTTTGTCCTAGAGAAAATGCAAAGAGTAACACAGCCATCACAAGCAGGAGCTGTCAGCGTCTCAAAGTAGCCTCACACCAGAGGGTCATGCTGGCATTTCTCATTAAAAGAGAAGGAAAAGATTCTATTTCCTAAACACACAATGAGAAGTGGGATCGTGGGTCACAGGGTGCCATTTCCCTGCGCTGCCAGAAACTGAGGTGAGTGCATCTCTAAGGATAAGAGCACAGGGAGGTTATGCTAAGGGACCCGGAGACCCCAGATATCTGTGTCTGTGCATATGTGAACAAAACAACAAACCACAACAGTTAGCTGTGGCCTTGGGAGTTCGTATGTCTTGGGTTCATTTGAACTTTCATATTTAGCAAGGCGCTCTGCTTATTTCTTGGACTTCAAGAGAGCCTCTGTGATGAAATGGATCCTTATTATTATCCAGTACTTAGCAAAACAGCGCTTTTTGAGATCTGAGCTACAATACCCATGCTGAGGTCTTTAGATGAACTAACTGGTTAAAAGATTTTGGCTAGCTGCAAAACAAGTCGTGCAAAGAGACGTATGCATAACATGCAAGTCTCAATCTATGCAATACATATATTAAAAACATCACAGAAAACTGATTTCCAGATTTACTTTGACACTGCCCAGTAGGATACAGAAACAAAATCACAGAACAGCTTGGCCTGGAGGAGATCTCAAAAGATCATCTGGTCCAAGCCTTTGTGGGAAAGGGAGCCTAGATGAGATTACCTAGCACCCTGTGCAACCACATCTTGAAAGCCTCCAGCAAAGCAGACTCTACCATGTCACTGGGGAGGTTTTTCCAGTCACTGAATGTTCTCACTGTTATAATTTTCTTATATCAAGATGAAACATCATCATACCAAGTATCAATAACAGCTGAGAAGCTGACTACCTACCCTGCACTTCTCATAGCACCTGCACTGCAAAACAAAAATACAAGGGGCTAAAGATCTCCAACTTCCAGTTTCTGGAAATGCAGCAAATAATGAAGGCAGGAGAAGTCTGAAAGCACAGACAGTGCTTTGTGTGAATGAGATCAGCTGCCTATTCCTGACTTCCAAGGATAAAAACTGTTTTGACATACTACTGTATCAAACATGGTCATGGATAAATCAATACTTGAGAAAAATCTTACTTTTGCTATTTTTTTGTAAAAGAATTTCTAAGACAGGATTGTTTCATAAAGAAGATACCAAACATGTTGAAGCTTAGCACAGTAGCAAAAGAAACAATCTGTAAGTATGCTCAAGGGAAAATCAGTTGAGAGGGCAGGGTAGAGATATGAAACTGCGCTAGGAAAATAAAACAAAAATTGCTCAAAGAAGAAAAAAGAAGGGAAGACATCCTCAGCATTTTACTTTTTGTTAATTTTAATTTAATGTTTGCATTTTTCTGTTTGAATTTTCTTTAGAAGACTGTCATCTTTTCTGCCTAATTGTGGTAGTTCAGGCTGGGTACCTCCTGCTGCTGCCACCCAAGATACACCTCCAGTGCCCTGAGCATCCAGCCCAGTGGGTGGACACAGGAAATAGAGTATTTCATACCCATAATGTCCAGCTCCCTATAAATCTATCAGCAAGGCCTCACACTTCCTCTTTCTTCTCTCCCTACTCCCATGAGAGATGTTTCCCTGTCTGGTGATAGTGGGGGAGTAGTTCAAGGCCTCTTAGGCCTGGCTGTGCCTAATGCCAGGAGGAGAAGGGGGAAGGGCAATCTCAGATCTGGCCAGCTGAGATTATCCTAACAGTGGAGGGGGGGGGAAGAAAAGAGCCCTGGAGGGTTTTGGATATACCCTCAGGTAGGGAGAAGGGGAGTGCTGGGAGGCTTTTGGGTATGCTGTGAGGGACTCTGTATGCTTTGGGTTTCTTTTCTCACTGTGCTTGTAGCTCTCTAAAACATTCACTGCTTTTCCATTTAAACTTTCCATCACTTCTGCAATCCATTTGTGGGAGTCTCACTTTTTCAGCCCTGGTGAGAGGCAAGAGAGGATCTGCCTGGCCTCAAACTGAGACACTAATTTAGAGTATAAGGCCAGACTTTGCCAGTATGTACCGGTGAATCTAAGGTTCAATACTATAAATAGTCTCCAAGAACTTTATATAGACATTGTTTGCAGGGCTGGCTTGTTACTATGTACTAACAACATTAAGACACATCTGAGTTCAGCAACACTCTGCAAAATCACAACAGAAAAATTCAAATATTCTTTTTGACTAAGAGATTAGTCAGCCTAAACCTTGGAAATTACAAAGGCTGTTCTGGTTAACAAGAAAAACTGGTGCCGTAACTGGGTTGTTTCTCTTAAGTAATTCTATTTATTTACAAGGAACATATAAATCCTGTTTCCATAAACAAAACAACCACAAAAAAAGAACAATCAGCCAAAGACTGTTCTTAATAGACATTTCCAAAATTGTTTCTGCCAGCATTCAAGTACAAAGCTCTTTCTTTGTAGATAAACACCCCTCCCCCACTTTTATTTTTACAGTAACATTCCCAGGGATTTTTTAGGCTTCCTCTAGTACTTCTCTGCAGACAAACCTCTTTAGCCTTCTTTCCTTAACCTCTCTGCATTTTCTGCCTTTCTTACACACAATGTACCTCTTCATAAAACATCATCTGGTAGAAATGCTCCTGTTCCCACAGAAGCACATTTTTGAGGCAGTGACAATGCCTGGATTCAAACTGCTGCTGCTTATTAAAAAACTTGACAAGTTCTCCAACTCTCTTTCTAGGGGAGGGGTACTAACATTCTGGTTTCATGACATATCCACAATCATAAGGAATTTTTAAGAAGAGGACATACTTTAAAACCAAGATGTTCTACAATCATGAAACATACCTTATTCTCTTTGTATCTACTGAGATCTGCTATACAGTATTCCTTGAACAATTTATCATAGTACTTCTTTGCAAGCCTCTTCTCCCTGTAACAAAAGGTATTATGTTTTTAAATCACAGAACATGATACAAACCATTTCACATTGTAATGACATTAGCAAGACATCTTGTTCAATTTGAAGAACACAAATGGCAGAGCTAGAAATGCAGTATAAATATACTCATTGAGCTAAGGAGCAATTTCCATAAACTGGGAAAATTGCATCTAAAATATATATATACAGCACATATTAAACTGTATTTTTTTCAAACTAGGCTCCCTTCAGAGTTTTCAGAACAGTCCATTTGGATCTCAGAGAATGCCCAAGTATTTCTTAGTTATTTTTGTCACCAATTTTTTTTTACCACCGAGCAACATTACAATATGAAAGACCTCCTAAAGGTCTTTCATTTCTAAATGCAGTGAAGATCAAAGAATAATCACCAAGTATGTAAAGTAACTCTTAATTATTAGGGAATACCACAGATTTAGTACAAGAGACCTAAAAATAACATTCTATAATAGTTCCAGGTACCAATTCATGTCTGCTTCATCATCTTCATTCCACAGGAATCTATGGTTTTCTCTAATGACATCAAGATCCGTCTTGTCATTTGCTCTATAAAAGGACACACTTTTTTTTAGTACAATGAAATATTAAAATGAAAAGTCAGTCAAATTATTATTTGAAAAACTGAGTATTTGGTAAAACCAGTATTTCACAGTTGCAATCCCCACCTCACTGCATAAAGGAAAATATTGCTATAGAATAAAACTATCAAAAAATACTATAGCATTTCTGGCATACCTTCCCCAAACAACAAATTCACAGTGGCAAATCATAGAATGTTTTCAGTTGGAAATGTTCTCTAAAGGTCACCTATCCTAACCCTCCTCCTCCAGGATGAACCACCCCAACTTTCTCAGCCTTTATTTACAGGAGTGGTATTCCCTCTGATCGCTTTTGTGGCCCTACTCTAGATTCACCCCAACAAGTTCATGTCTTTCTAGTGCTGAGGACTCCATAGCTGAACAAAGAATTCCAGGTGAGGTCTCACCAAAGCAGAGTAAAGGAGCAGAACTACCTCTCAGTCTGCTGGCCTTCTGGGCTGCAAGTGTACACTGCTGGCTCACATCCAGCTTTTCATCCAACAGTACTCCTAACTCATTCTCTGCAGGGTTGCTCTCAATTCCATCATCCCCTAGCCTGTACTGATACCAAGGATTGCCCTGACCCAGGTGTAGGATCTTGCACTTGGCTTTGTTGAACCACATGAGGTTCCCACAGGCCCATTTCCTGAGTTTGTCCATGTCCCTGTGAATCACATCCTGTCACTCTGGTGTGCCAATCACACCGCTCATCTTAGTGTCATCTGTAAACTTGCTGAGGGTGCACTTGATCCCACTGTATCACTGACGATGATGTTAAACAGCACTGGTGCCAGTTACGTTCCATCTGGACACCAAGACATTAAACACTATCCTCTGAATAGTCTACCCATCAAATCCTTATCTCTACAATTTAGAGAGAAGGATGTTGAGGGGGACCATGTAAAAGGCTTTACTGAAGTCCAGACACAGATGACACCCATAGCTTTCCAGTGTCCGTTGATGTTGCCCCTCCACCAGAGAAGGCCACTTGGCTGGTCAGGCAGGACCTGCCTCTGATGAAGCCATGCTGGCTGTCTCAAATCTCCTCCCTGTTTCCCATTTGCTTACAGGCGTTTCCATGATCTTCCCAGTCACAAACATGAGGCTGACAGGTCAGTAGGTCCCAGGGTCCTCCCTTCTACCCTTTTTAAAAATGAGGGCAATGCTTTCATTTTTCCAGTCACCACAGACTTCACCTAACTGCCATAACTTTTCAAGAATCATAGAGAGTGACTAGGCAACTACATCAACCAATAGCTTCAGGACCCTGGAATGTATCTCATTACAAATTTATGTTTGGTTAGGTTCCTCAGATGGTCATAAACCTCCAGTGGGAGAGACTTTGCTCCTGTAGTCCCCAGCTTTGGTCCCTGAAGGGAAAATGGCCACTGAAACTGTGCATGACTTGAACCTGTCTGAAAGCATACTTTTTATACTTTTAGTTGAAGACAGTAACATTAGAAGGCTCTTACAGATAGCTCTGAAGGAGGTTATTATTCTGGACAATGGATAGCAATTCTGCACATTTCAAAAGTATTTTGAATTGTTATTTTGAAGGTACTGCCAGGTATTTCTTAATGTACCCTGAATTAATGCTCACCTGTCATCTTTTCTTTTACATAACAAAACAAGAATAATTCAGCCCATGGCAAGTCCTTATATAAAAGCATACGAGGCAATTCTGTGTTTCAGATATTTACAATGACTCTAGCTATCATCTGTAATCAAAAGAATTAGCAATTTGATACATAGCCACATCCCTCTCTCCCCAAAATCTTAACATGTACTTAATGGATTTACATAACATTGGAATTTTGAGAGCATGAAAGGAAAGACAGCTAGTAGTTCTTACCCAGAACGTCGGAAATCTTCGATTTTGCCACCATAGTATAAAATGTAGTCACTGACAAACTTTTTATGTCTTTCATACTTAATAAAGCAATTAAGGATTGGTTCAGGACTTCTTTATTTTACCATAGGTGAAAACAAAAAGCTTTTCATACACTTAACAGAAAGAAGGGATTTTTTCTTAAAAATAGTTCAGAAATTTCCAGAAAGGAAGGAATTAATATGCAATTTTTACTTAACAATATCTCATAAAAGTTACTGTCCAAATATAGGAATTCAAGGCATTTTCATCTTTAAAACTCCATTCAGCCGTCAGGCCTTTACAGAATTGTCTTCCTTTATCAAAGATGCTCTGAACACACACACCTAGAAATTGGATTCATTTTTTCAGCTGTTTAGACAGCATCTTCTTAGTACTGCAGTTTTGGCAGGTTTGTATTACAGTCTGGCTACTATATTCTTAAGTTCTCAGTAGAAATGTATTTGTCCACAGATAACAGTAGCCTTACCTAGAATTATGTTCTGGATAAATTCACCTGAAAGAGCAAAGTATATTTGTGCTAGTCTAAATAAAATCTACTGTACATAACATTTTTGTCCCAAACAGGACAAACGGACATGTAGGGAGAATCTGGAAATGCCTCAACAGAGTAGAGGCATTCTCAGAGACATTTCAGCAACAAAAAGAAGCTAATCTGAAGAATGGGTGAGTATTTGGTGCTGCACTCTCAACTGCTGTGAGAGCTGAAAAATCCCAATATTTCACCATAATGGATAACTTGTGCCCCATCTTCTAATCAGAAAAATTACATAGAAGGATACAGCATCCATTGATATCAGATGAAATCTTCTTTTTCTTGCTTCTTCCCTGTTAATAACAAATATGTTTCAGTTGAAGTTTGTCTTAACATGATGGGAAAAATGCCTCACAAAACCAAAATATGAAAAGATACCTATCCCATTCTTCAGCTGCGAATTGTCTGTGAACTGCACTTCCTTGCTTTGCCTTTTGAAATGGCTTTATCAGAAGGCTGTCTTCCTTTTTACTAAAGGTAGGGAAGGAAAAAGGATAAAGTTAGTCAGGAACTTTTCATAAGCAATACATTTTCCATACTCCAAACCTGACTAACTGTTATATTGCTAGTTTCTACAGGAATAAATTAAAACTTTAGAACCAGCTATCAGCTTAGACTTTATTTCATTTGCAGAACAAAATCAGAATGGTATTTGCTTACAGTTAGCATTTAAAGTAAATTGCTCAAAACAGTAAGCTGGAATATTTACTTCTACAAATATTATCAAGAGAACCACAATGAATAAACCTTGAAGTTTTGTCTGTTTCACTCTACATTTAAAGCCCTCTATAAATCTCAGCTCTGCAACCAAGTAGGAACAGGAAGGGGACAGTATGTTCACTGAATAAGAGTCACTTCTATTAACCTTTTCCCATTCTTTCATGATGTCTTAACACTTCATTAAACAGCTCCAGAGCTCTGCCTCTTGTAGTGTTGTTACAACAATGGCTAATTTAAAACTTAAGCACTGTGTTGTGAACCATACTTGTCAGGAGGCAGCTAAAAGTCCTTTCAGAATTCCACAAAGTAATAAATAGTTAAAGTGATACCTTTAGCTAGTAAAAAGTACATTCAGTTTCATTCCCCAACAGAAGTGAAGATTTTTCCATAATTATCAGCTGGCAGAAAGAATGGAATTCAGAAACCTGCATAAAGCAAGCCAAGCAATTTGTATTTCTAGCTATGAAATACAGGACTCTAGAAGCTAAGGATAACATTTACTCAAAAGGATCTGTAAGCACAAAATTCCCATAAGGAGACTCCAGAGAACAATGATATGGAGAAAACTTATAGTTTTCCTTGAATTGAAAATAAATATCTTCATAGAGCAAGAACAGGATATATGTATATATACAGTGAACCCATGTAAGAGTCTTCCTGAGAATGTCTGCTCAAACAAGGGTAATGATGATCTCTACAGCTCCCTGAGAGGAGCCTGGAGCCAGGTGGCAGTCAGTCTCTTCTCCCAAGGAACAAACAACAGGACAAGAGAACACAGCCTCGAGCTGTGCCAGGGGAGGTTAATGTTGGGTATTAGGAAGATTTTTTTTACCATAAGGGTTGTCAAGTCTGGCTGCCCAGGGCAGTGGTGGAGTCCCCATCCCAGAGGGGTTTCAAAGCCACATAGATGTGGTGCTGTGGGTCATGGTTTAGTGGTGACCTGGCAGTGCTGGGTTAACAGTTGGATTCAATGATCTTCAGAGTCTCTTCCAGCCAAAACAATTCTATGATTCTATGATTTTTGAAAGGCTCCTTATGGTTAGCTGATATTCCACTGGGAAGTGAAATGGTGTAATGTGTAATGGCCTTTTAAAGAAAATGAAAACTGAACAAAACCAGTCACTGTTTTAATAGAGAACAGCTATATTTATAAAATAAATGGAACAGTACAATGCCTGCTATTATTCCAATGATTAAAACATGACATTTTCCCCCCAGAATGCAGTCAGACACTACAAAACCCATTCTTTCAATTTTACTACAAAGGAAAATATGCAAGAGTCCTAGGAAAGTTTCCAGAAAGCCTTCTTAAATAAAGTCCAACAGCACAGTAAGGGAAAGACAGGAAAAGTAAGAGAGATACATGTAGGTAAAACATTCAGTGCAACATGGAAAGTGTCAGAGGACTATGGTGCCAAGGCAAACGAAACAAGTAAAAAATCTTAATAATATAATGAAATCAAACTACAAAATTCAAGGTCATTTCTTGTGCAAGCCACTGAAAGAACTGGCAAAGATGGTATCAAATAACAGATGTGTAGTTACTTTTCAATGACTACAACACAATTCACCAATTTGTGGGTCTCTTCACATATTAAATAAACATGTAGCCTCAGTTCTTCACTTCCTTCAAGCAGGTGTTTTACATCTACAAAGCCTGCTATCACTCAGACATTTTTGCCTTGCTCTCTTAGCAGTTCCACATCCTGATGGATCACAATGAACAGTGCAACCAAACCTGAGCAGCTGATACTAATGCTTGGGAAAAAAAAAAAACCTCTTCTCCAAGAACTAAGGGGTATATAGACACCAAATGGACATGGCAGAATACCTCTTAATCAGCTGTCCCTGGGAGATGACATGCTTTGGCAAGCTTGACATAAGGAGATGCAGGAACCATAGAGAATGATTTTTCAAAAAATATTTCAGCAGGACACTTTATAATCATCTATACACAGGCCATTTGCAAAACAATACATAATGCAAGTGTTAATTCTGCACTATATTACCTTTTAGTCTTTTGCACAGTCTTCTCTCCATTCTCCTCATCACTAAAATCAGAATCATAGCCTCCATGGCCACGTGCCTGAAAACAATAGAAACCACACTCAATATACCTTCTAATGTCTTATGGACATGGCATATCTAGAAACTGGTACTGTCCATCCTTCATAAAGAAAAGAAGAAATACAGATGGTAAGCAAGCAAACTGCAGATTTTCACATCTAAACCAAAGAAAGCTCAAAAACCAATGCAGAGTATATTCCAAACAACATAGGGCAAAGAAAGATACAGTCACTCTATCAAAAGATCACTTTTGAAATAACATAGATGCAGATGTCCTCTTTTTTTATCCTCACATAGATGCAGATAACCAAAAGTATGCAGCTTCTCTGGGCTACGTCAAGAGAAGCGTGGCCAGAAGGTTGAGGGAGGTGATTCTCCCCCTCCACACTGCTCTGGTGAGACCCCACCTGGAGTACTGTGTCCAGTCCTGGAGCCCCTATTACAAGAAAGATACAGAGATGTTGGAATGTGTCCAGAGAAGGGCCACAAGGACGATCAGAGGGCTGGAGAACCTCTCCTATGAAGACAGGCTGAGAGAGTTTGGGCTATTCAGACTGGAAAAGAGAAGGGTCCGAAAAGACCTTATTGTGGCCTTCCAGTATCTTAAAGGGGCCTACATGAAAGCTGGTGAGGGACTTTTTAGGATGGCAGATAGTGATAGGACTAGGGGTAATGGATCCAAGCTAGAGGAGGGGAGATTTAGATTAGACATGAGGAAGAAGTTATTCACCATAAGGGTGGGAGACACTGGAACAGGTTGCCCAGGGAGGTGGCAGAAGCCCCATCCTTGGACGTTTTTAAGGCCAGGCTGGATGGGGCTCTGGGCAACCAAATCTAGTGGAAAGTGGGGATGGAACTAGATATCCTTGTGGTCCCTTACAACCCTGAAAATTCTACGATTTTTTAAGCATCTTTGGTCTTTACTTTCAAACAAATAAAAAGTGAGTATTTTCTCCAGGAGCTGTTCTTTCAGAAGGCTGCAGGGCAGCAACTGATGTGCCTATATTATAAACAAACAACAACGAGAACAAAAGTTTCTTCAGCTGTGATACAGCATTTTAGATCATAAGATCTTTCTCTGGTAGCTAGAAAGCTGATTGAAATG
The DNA here is from genome assembly GCF_026170545.1 of Melanerpes formicivorus. Lineage (NCBI taxonomy): Eukaryota > Metazoa > Chordata > Aves > Piciformes > Picidae > Melanerpes > Melanerpes formicivorus. The sequence goes on from NW_027142358.1 coordinate 11,020,605, forward strand.
GTAACTAAATGACAAAATAACAATGTGCCTGTAAAAATTTACCATTAAATCAGCACATTGCTACCAATAAATGATATTTTTCCTCCCCATACCCTTTGGGACTACAATGTCAAATCAATGCACACCAGAAAACCAAAATAGCCCATTTCTTAATGCTATCAAACAATTAAGCACTGACTGATGCCCAAATTTGCCACCTCCATTTTGAAGGTACACTTACATGTCCAATTCTTTCATCAGAAATAATGGCTTATGTAGATTCCATCTCCTCTCCCTCACTCCTACCCTGGTGCCTTTTCTCCAGTTGCTCAGTTACAGCTGTGACATTTCATGCTAACCAGATCAAACATCTCACCCAAGTTACAAAGGATGCTATCTGAAAACATTATTTTAAGCCAGAAAAGTTAACTGGCAGTTCATCCAGAGCCCCCCCCCCACCAACAGATACACTAGCCAGCTGGAGGGGTAGCACAGGAAGAGAACAGACAGAGCTGAGAACTGCATAAACCAGCACTGACATCAGAAAAAGCATTTACACAACTGTATCGTTTACACAACTGAGATGAAAACAAGAGGGATGGTTATTCTACATTGGGACAGGTTCAACACACACTTCCTAAATACCTTGGTAATTCAAATTATGAATAAGAAAAAAAACTGGGTTAGAAAACCAGTGTATCTGATTCAGCATTGTCCTGATGCACACAATCATACTCCTCCTCAGACCAAAATCTGAGAAAAACAAAATCTGAGAAAAAAAAAAAAAAGACACATCTCTTCAGGGTGATTTTGATGAGAAGCCTTGTCTTGATGCAAATTCCTCCCAAAAATGCCATGCTGGAGTGTCAGTTGTATGCTCTACTGATATTAACAACTGGCGTCTGTTGTGCGGGGTATGTAAAATACTATCTTCTTGCACTGGCGGTGGATCAACTTTAAAAAGATTTATTGATAATGCTCCTCTCATTCTTGAACTCTTCTAAAGAATATTTAGCTCTCCTATACACATATATTTGAAGAAAAGCAAACCAGAACTTTCTTATTTGCCTTCATGTTTTCTATTTCCCAGAAGACACAAAACTTACCAGTTACCAGAAAAAAAAGTGCAGCAGATGTCTACAGTGTTTGGTATAACCAGGTTTTATGCACTGGCAAAAGAGCACCAATGGTGTGAAGTCCTCCCAGTACAGTCCCATCACAATCCACAGCTTAGATTATGGTTTCCTAGCTGAGGTGGCCTGTCACTCATCTTTTTTTTTAATTAAGCTTATGCAGTCTTTTGAAAAGGCTGAATACTTCATGTATGTGCAAGCAAATTTAATTATATTTGGATCATGGTCCCCAGGAAAGAAATCTGTGTATTCAGGAATGAGCTTCAAACTGACTCTGGGAATGACGCAAAAAACCAAAGATGCAAGAAAAGCTGTTCCAACACAATCATACTGTAGGGCTCTCAGAAGCTGGTAACTGCCTTTTGGAAAGCTGTGGCTGTGAATATAATGGCATGCATGGCTAAGGACTAGGCTTTGAGGAGGCTCTTCACAGCCTCAGCCGTACTTCTGAATCACCAAAAATCACTCAAAGATAAATTCAGAGTGAAAAAGGTACAACACACAGCTCCTTCTTAGAAGGCAATAGTAAGACAGGCAGTGTACTGAAGTTGTGTTTGACATCAGCACCTCCAACAGGGCTGGACAGCACTCCTAGAGACCAGGACTAAGTAATTACTGACCTGATGATGTCTTAGTATGATACCAAGACGATTTGACTTTTAGGTAAAACATAAAAATGAACTCCATCAAGGAATATCATCCCTAAATGAATTTTTACATTTTGAAAGCCCAGTGTAAAAAGACACCTGCTTAATGTGAAGTTTTAAGCCTCATTCCTTCCCTTCTTCACAAAAAATAATTGCCAAACAACAGTCCAAGATAAGGAAAGTGTACTTAACTGTAGTAAAAGAGGGGCAGATACCAAAGCTTTGTGCCCATGCTAGCAGATTTTAAGAGGCATATGTAGGCTTGGATGCGCAAAATCGTCAAAAAAAGTTTGTAAAAACTACTTTCATTATTTGACAAAGCCTTTAATATAATCTTCACTTTGATGGAATTTGTCAGAAAGTCAGAATATTTTTATAGTCAATTAGCATGGTAAATACCAAACATTACATCAAAATATGAATGTGAAAGCTATGTAACTTGAATGTATTTGAATGTGTTTTGTCTGTTGCACTTTTCCCCCCACTGAAACCACAAAACTAAACCAAACTCCTATATGGTTTCAGATACATTTAAATTGCTGACATTTAAGTAATTTCCATACCTTGGATTAATTACTAGTAAAGCAACTAGAGACAGAACCAAGACCACAAACTTTGGGCTCTAAAAATTTGCAACACAGTACATATACACACTGCACACAATTGATGGCAGATAGAGATGTCAACAGTTGTTGTCAATGTAGGATACTGCAACTCTGCAGCACTGCATTTATAAGAAGTATTTGCATCTGGAAGAGGAACCTCCTTTAATCTTCTCATCTATAGTCAATGAACACTTTATAGTTAATGTTGTCTTCTAATCACAACACACGGCTGACATTAAAAAGTCAGTTAAAAAAAAACAAAACCAGATACTACACACAGAAGCTCAACTCGTGGTTCCTGACCTCAGCCTTAATCTTACTAGTCTCCTCAAAGGTGTCACTACCATCCTTCCCTTTATCTGTCCAGCACTCAGGTCTGTGTCCCTGTCTGCTTACCCGTGACCCAAAACAGGCCTGAGCGTTCAGCAAGGTTCAAACAAGTCTGTGAGGGTCCAAAGGAAGCACAGATGTAGAACTAGGATCACAGCACTATCCTATCTAGATAAAAGGTGCCATGCAGAGGGTCAGCATGCTTCACCACCTTGATGCTATCTTTGAGGCTCTGCAACCCACACTTGGGGGGGGAAAAAGCCAGAAAGTAAGTACAATTACAATTCAAACTAACTCTTCTTTATAAAACAAATTACAAGAAGCACTTGTTTATACTGTACAGTGAACATTGCTAACAAAGAGAAAATACACCCACAAGATACTACTCCTTTATTAAAGCTCTAAAACTACAAAGGGAGAAACAGGAGTAAAAGGTTGGTAACAGCAAGCCAAAGCAGTGAGGATTAGAGCTTTGTGATGCTTCGTAGAGAAAAATCACACCGAAAAGCGGCCCGTGTGGGTTCGACACGGCTTCCAATGCCGTCCTCATGCACCGAAAACCGTCTGGCCTTGCCCTCGCCTGGTGCACGGCCCGCCTAGCCCGAACAGCCACCACCACAGCAGCCCTCGGTCGGGCGCGGGACCCAGGCCACGGCCCTCAGCTGTCCTCCTGCCACCCAGGAGGATGGCTCGGCCCCTTCACAGCAATGGCACGACCGGACCCCTCCGCCGGCGCTACGGAGGCCGCGGCCTTCACCGAGGCCTGTCCACCGCGGCGCCTCCCGCCCCTGCCGGGCCCCTTCCTTCTGTCCCTCCCTCCTGGGCTTCACTCACGGCCGCGGAGAGTCTCAGCTGGTTGGGCACCATGGCGGCGGCCGCTGGCTGGGGATGCAGGCGAGAGCCGCCTCCGCCGCCCAGTCCTGCTCGCCAGTCTCGGAGCTCTTTTGCGGGCTGCTCCAGCGGGCCCCTCCCGGAAACCGAAAGCAGAGGCGGAGCAGGGCCGCGCTAGGGGCTGCCTCTCTCCGCCGCTGGCGGGAGCCGCGACGCAGGGCACAGGGGCACGGGGAGCCGGCGGAGCGCAGCGGGGTGCCGAGAGGCAGGGGAGGGCGAGCCGCGCCGGCAAGGGATGGGAGGGGAAAGCCGCTCATCATGTTTAGGGGCAAGGGGAGTCTCCCTGCTTGGGAACCCGGTGCGCGGCCCCGGCTGCGGCGGTCTCCGTCTCTGGGAAGGTAGGATTCGGCCGTAGTGGCTCCCAGAGAGGCCTTAGCGAGTTCCCCTCCTCCCGTCCCGCTTCGCCTCTGCGCCGTCCCCGGCGCTTTCGGGCTGGGGAGTCCCCGGTGCAGCAGCTCAACTGGGCGGTGGAGCGCCAATGGATTCAGAGCAGGCAGCGGGCTGAAAGGGTCCCTCTTGGGAGGGGTCGGGGAGGTGGCGGTCGTTCTGGAGGAGGCCTTTCAAGGAGAAAGGGCCCTGCGAGGCTGCTTCTCGGCGGGTAGGAGATTGCCAGACGTCCCTAGGGCTGGGCTTCATGCAGTAGGTGTGTGCGCTACCCTCACCGCGGCACAGATCTCGTTCTCAGCCGTTTTAACGCCCTGGCAGCCTCAGCAAGGTAATACGTAAAATTGATTTCCACGTTTTAGTGGTTTCCTACCTTTTCAGTTGCATCTTGCAGTTCGAAGAAAGACAGACAATATGTGACCCAGTTTCTGAGGACCAGCGGTAGTTGGGCGATAGTTTGGGAGCCTCTGGGTTGCGTCAGGGAAAGCAGTTTTATAAACTAAACGTATTTTCTCTTGAGCTAGCTGGGAAATACCTGTCTATAGCGTTAAGCCATCAGATACAGCAAGTCGCTGTAAAGGAGCTGATACTGTTTCACATAAAAAAATCAAGAGTGCACAATACCTGAACCAGCATTTTGACTGATAAGGTCTGAAATCGTTTACTGCATCATGGATATTTTCTTTTGGACTTCCCAGCCATGTTATTGCTTCCTGCAGTCTTAAATCACAGATACACTTAATAGGGGGAAATTCTGAAATTTTAAATGCTGCTATCACTAGTTGTAGAGTATAAGTGGTACTAGGTACTATTATACAGCAAGGTAATCACATGCCATAATGGACAGCGTGCCTCCTAAGCTATTGAATCTCAGTTTTAAAAACGAAAGTATCTCTTCTCCTAACCTAGTATTTGTGTCACGTGTTATGTTATTATTGCTCTGAAGGAACGTAAAAGGTGATGATCAAGTGTCCTGTGGAAAGGAAGAGAGTGGCAATATGCTTATGGAGTGTGCAATATTCTGCTGAAGTTGTACTGAATGTAGCCTGTTTCCTCTAAATGGAAGAGACTGTGTGGCAAAAATGGAATTATCCTAATTAATTATTTAAATATCTCAAAATAAATAATGTATACCCACGAAGCTGTAATAGCAGGCATCTTTTTGTTGTTTTTCGGTAATGACAGGCTGCTTTAGTGTGAAAGAATCCTGACATGATTCTGGAAACTGGGCCAACATATCATTGACTATGCACTTTGAAGAAAAGTGGGAAAGGTAGAGGAAAGGTTTACAATTTTTTAATCTCTTGGTATTGTGCTGTGGCCACAAATGACTGCATATAGAAAAAAATAAAGTTTCTGGGACAGAGAAAAATTCTGCAGTTAGTCCAACTATAGCAACTGTTGTAGTTGCTCAAGTTATTTTATAAACAGCTTTTCAGAGAATAGCATCTAGATAATTTCATCTTACTATGTTATGTTTTTCTTATGTCTGACTGGATTACTTTCAAGCATCACCTGACTGTTTTCATATGAAGGCTACAGTAAGCTACAGCTGGGGAAGTGGATCAGGAATGGCCTCCTAAATAAACTGGAAATTGAAACTGGACATGTCCTTAGCCCTTGGTATAAGGATTGTAGGTTGATCCTATGGGAGCATCTCCATAGTTAGCATCAATGTGCTTTGATACCAAAAAGGACACTTCTCTCAGCTTCTCTCCCCCAGTACTTAAAGATACAGGAAAAATAAGAGGTGGCCATAACTCTTTGCAGGACAGGAGTTTTCCGTTAAAGGTAAATCCATTCTATGGTTTAGCCATTACTGAAGAAAGCATCGCTCTTGAACTTGCACTGGTACTCATCTTACCACTTCAGCTGAACTGTAGTATTTCATTTTCTGCCAGTCTAGCTCCTCTGACTAATCTGCTGTGGTATGGGATAAGTAACAGTGCTGATGTAAAAGAAAAGGTTAAGGATGGAGGGACAGGGCAGGAGGGAAGAAACAAGGGTGCAGCAGCTCTCTATTAGACCAGCTTAGCAATACTGAGAAACTATACTCTTTGATTACAGTAGCCTGGAACTTCGTGGCACACAAGGAGACAACATCACTGTAGTTCTTACTTTACTTCTGCCTTAAATCTAGAAATGGGCTACATATGAGACAGTTTATCCAAAAAGCTTAGGTCAGACATGGCTTTAAAACCTTCAAGAAGTAAATGTTTCCTCTCCCTGGTTTTCAAATCATCAACATACTCTTTACTCATCTTTAAGGACCATTTTCTGATGGATCAATGTAACAATTCCATAGAAAGCTTTTGGAAATAAAAATAGAAATTTCTTCCCCAAAAAGTCTTCCCAGAGATATTCTCAAGAGTATATGGCAGTGTCCATGATTGTGGAATAATCCCAACAGCTCATCAGTTTCTCTGTATTTACATTCATACTGTCTTCCTTCCAGTCATCTGTGTAATCTCAAATCATATTATGTAGACCTAGACCATGGATGTTATCTCAGTATACCAAAAAAAAAAGTTAGTGAATTGGCCACTTCTTATACATCCAAATTAATTAATGAGTGGCAAAACTGTTGCTGATATCCAGAGAATTATAAATATATATTGACTCATGTCATTTGTACTGGAGAGTAAAAGGTGCATTTTAACAACTGGTGTGTATATTCAGGACAGACTTCTGACCTTCTTACCATTTAGGGGTAGCATTTTGTTTACTTAAGTAACCCATTAATTTACCTGTTCCCCTGTATTTGTATAGGTGGTGCTTTTATCAATGTCTATGTACCAAAAGAAGGTATTAAATCATGGAGATGCAGAATTCAAAGAATCATGTGTAACATGCTTATTGAGCTGCTCCTTACAGCCTCCAGTATAGGAGATTTCACAGCATAAATAGCTCAATCTGTTAATCTCTTAAGTAAATACAGTTTTTGTCCTAACACCTAAGATAAATCTCCTTTGTTGCTACTTGAGATAATTTCTTAATGCCCTACAGAAGTTGGTACAGAAATCAAGAACTGTACATTTGAGTAAAAAGTCTTTAAATACTGGAACTCATATATGCCTTGGCATCCGTTTTTGAAGCTAAAGAAAGTACTTCAGCCTTCTCATATAGCTTACATTTTTGAGAACTCTTACATGTTATATTGCTCTTCTTCAAACTGATTTCTCTATATTTCTAAGAAACACTAAACACAGCTGTTTAGTCCTTGTCAGTGCATAGCTGGAAGAAATACCTCAACCTTCCTGCAGATTATGGCCTACTAAGATCTTCTGGTGATGTTGCTTAAACTGAAGATCCTCTGATTTGTTTGGTCAAATTTAGTTTGGTTAGCTAATTAAAAAATTGGTCCAATTTTTATTTAAGCAAATTGGGCAGCTTTGGCAGCACGCTAGAAGAGGCAGCTACCACTAGCCTGGAGAGCAACAGCAAGGCAGGCACTGACAACCATAACCATTCTAAGAGCTGTTTAGAGGATCTGTATGACTACCTTTGAGTTTGATTGTGAGAGAGTAATGCAAAACCATCGCAAATGCTAGTAAAATTGAGATTTATCCTGTCTACTCTTTCCTCTTTCTCACTTAAGCCAGTTATTTTGTTGAAAAAAATAGGAATTAGTCTTTCTAACATTTTTTGTATATATATATATATATATATAGGCACCTTCCTATTTTCTACATGTTTATGAAGTTGCCAAATCATTTATTTTTGTGTCTTCATAGTACAAAAAGTCTCATGGCATCTGTTGTGTTCCTGATTTTCATCTTTCTCTATCTGAAGCCCCCTAGTAATTTGTGGAAAAGCAAGTAGAACTAAAGATGGACAATCACTTATGCCAGTAACATGGCATTCAGTAATTGTAATTCTTCTTTTTGGTGTATCTGTGTACAATTTTAGGGATGCACTGTGCCTCCCAAGAAGCATCAAGAGAGGTATGTACTTCAGTCAGGTAGTTGATGTCCAAGCTTAAGACTTGTCAGGGAAAACAAGTGGAGCTGTGCTGAGGAGAAATGGCTCCTGTTCACCATTTCCCAGCACTGGGACTAGTCACTCCAGACTATTCATTGAAGACTACCATGATTTTGTAATCATCTAGAGGTTATGTAAAGAGAGCAGGCTACTGAAGTTATATGTTCAGTATTTTCTGTTGCACAAAGAATGAAAAACGTGGAGTTTAGCCACTAGATGTCAATGTTGCTGTGCTAAAAGGCAAATGCAGTTTTATTTGTTTGGCTGATAAGGAATTTAGTCAATAAAAGCACTTCTGGATTTAAATTTGTTTCCAGTATAGAGTCAGTTACAAAAAAATATCATAGACTAGACCATGGTATGGCCATTATTTTGAGGCCAAATATGCTGGTTTATGCTATTTTTAAGTTTCAATTACTATTTCATTGTGTAATCATTGATAGAAAGTGCCTTTGAAAAAATAGCATCAGATTGTTCATCATTGTTCTCCCTTGATCTGAACTCCCAGACATTTGCGTAAGTAATCACAACTATTGTATTTGTTAATAAGTTAAACCAGAGATAATAATGTGATATTTAATCCTATTATTAGCTTGTAGAATATCCTAAATTCCAACTGTCAGTGGATATTTTCCTCTTATTTATTCCTGTGTAATACCATTGGAGATAAATGTCAGATACATGTGTGGACAGAGTTTCTGGAACACTAAAACTTCCAATATGATAAAAAATTTGGAAAACTTGTTCTTTTGAAAATATGTCCCAAATTCTCTAGAGCTAAAAGCAGAGCTGAGGGATGATGGAATTTTAGGAGGCCATATGAAGTAGAGTTTGACCCATGGGCCTTTCTTATTCCAGGCTCCTGTACTGCTAGGATGAAAAAAATTGCTGCAGACCTCCACAACTACTTAGTACCTAATGCACTGTTAGACTTTATCTGAAGGCAGTGGTTCTGTTGGCTGCCTACAGAGTACTTACTTTGAGATCAAAGTTTGGGAATTGGTTTTATAAACTGTAAGATACAGCTCAAGAAGAGGACAGTGCACATTTCAAATCTCAGATTGTTCTGCTGGTAGGATAAAAAAGAATGCTGAAATCTTTTATTGGAAATGGAGTTGAAACTTTCAGTCTGTGAAAGTCTCCCAAGAAGAAAAATACAAGGAAATTGCACTTTTAGCCTTAGCTGATCAATTTGGTAAAATGAGTCCTAGTTTAGGCTGTAGTGTTAGAAAATACAACCTGAGCTGTTTTCATTCCGTTATCTCCAATTCCTGTGATGCAGATAAGGCCTCTCAATTTTAAGTACAATTCACAAAGTAATTGTTTTTTTTTGTTACCTTTGGCAGAGGAGAAGCCTTAATCTTCATTATCGTGAACTTAATTCATGCTCAAGACTTCATGTAATGGTGTCATTGCTTACACTGTTAACATGCTAGTGGATCACTGATACACAAATAAATACAGCTGTTATAATTTCCAACATGGATTTTAGCTTTCTGAACATTGATTACAGAGTTATGCAGGAGTCTTATCTTGAAAACCAGATAGTTTTATTCATTTATTCTGTTGCAGTTAAGGGAACCCTTGTAGCAACAAACTTCATCCCAAAGTTTCTGTGATTTTCAAAAATGCTATTAACTGGGCCCCAAGCCCTTGTTAGGATGTGTCATAGTATCATAGTATCAGTCAGGGCTGGAAGGGACCACAAGGATCATCTAGTTCCAGCCCCCCTGCCATGGGCTGGGACACCCCACACTAGGTCAGGCTGGCCAGAGCCTCGTCCAGCCTGGTCGTAAACACCTCAGGGGCGGGGCCTCGACCACCTCCCTGGACAACCCATTCCAGTGCTTCACCCCTCTCATGGTGAAGAACTTCCTCCTCACCTCCAGCCTGAATCTCCCCACCTCCAGCTTCATTCCATTCCCCCTAGTCCTATCGCTCCCTGATATCCTGAGAAGTTCCTCCCCAGCCTTCCTGTAGGCCCCCTTCAGATACTGGAAGGCCACAAATAGGTCACCTCGGAGCCTTCTCTTCTTTGTGTATTGCAAATTAAACCAGTATGACCCTATAAAGACTGATTCAGTTATGGAAATAATAAAGCAGACTTTAATTAAAATAATTATTGGAAACAACCTCCCACATTATCTCTAAAATTTGGGTTGTTTGGTTTTCTCTCTTTTTTTTTTTCCCCCCCCAAAGAGTAAAGAATTTTATCTAATAAATCCCTAAAGATATATTACATAGAGTCCTGACTAGTGTCCTTTAATTATCACTGCTAGCACCACATTTGCTGTGTGGCAGGTAATTTTGGTCTCCAGAGATTACAGTATGGTAGCTCTGTTGAGAACAAAGCTCATTAAATGATTACACATGCACGCAGGCATGCATAAACATGTATAGTGACTTCAGCCTATCAGGAATTTAATTAAAAAGTAATTATCACTATGCACAAAATACTACTTCTTAGTTTTATCAACCTGCATTGGAACAATAGTAATACAGAAATTAACTTTTCCAACATGCTGCAGTATTGGTTCAAGGAGATTTTAGAAGAGCTTTGTGCTTAAATTCCTCAAAGAATGAATATTTTCCTAAGAGAGCAAAGAATGCTTAATCCTACTTATATGTCTAGGTCTGCGATGGTGGAATGCTACTGATGGTATTCAAGTGCATTAAAAAAAATAAAAGAATAGTAAAGAAGAGAAGGAATATAGAGTAAAATGGAATTAGAAAATCACAACCAACTAACAAGCAATGTACTTGTTTTCTTTAAATTATATCATTGTCCATGGGATTTATTTTGTGAAAATAAAAAGAATCTGTGAGCAAAATTACAATCCATTGTGGTTTTAAACCACAGTGGAAAAGATATTCCCGTGTTTCCTCTTTATTGTGCATAATGTCTACCATGTAAGTATATCCATAATAGTCACCTATGATGACAATTGAGGAAAGGTACAAATCATTCACAGTTAAATGTATGGAATCTGAAGTCTCCCGTATGAAAGCGTGAGTGACGAGTCACTATCTTCTGAGTCATAGAAGCTGTTAAGTACTGTTCATGTACCTAGCATTCTGTAAAACCTGGAAAAGAAAGGTGCTTCTAAGATGTAATGTAATAGAGAAGTAAGTTCTCATTCCTGCTTAAGTGTTCCAGAAGTAGACAGGTTTTTCAGAGATGTGTTACATCTAAACCAAAACTTGACATCTTATTTCAGGAATCATGAATGTCAGTTCTGCAAACTGGACTCTGCAGCTGGTTAGGTGTGTTCATCACAGTGTTTTCCACTGGTTATCCTAGAGCTAAGAAAATATTTCATAGCAGGAATTATTTGCAATATATAGAGTGTAGACAAGTGTTTGGAATCTCACAGACAGATTTTTTAAAAATAAGGTATTAAGAGCATAATAAGGCATAATGATGGTGACATCAACTCTCATTTCACCTTATGATTTCAGTGGGTTACTTACATAGTAAAGTAGTACAGTAATTGTATGTAGAGACTGGTAGTATTTGGGTTGAGGTATCAAGTGATCATTCAGTGGAAACAGAAGGATATGTGAATTCAAAGATCATGTCCTGAGCAGTGAAGTAGGATGAATCAGTAAAAATTCCTATTAAACTTTTTTTTTTCCCTTTAAATGAACATGCTTTTAGAGTACTACTTTGAGACCTTGTTTAATTAATAATACCATTAGCCATTCTGCTAGAATGGACCTTTCATTAGTGAAAATATACTACTGATTGCTAGGAGATATATTTCATATTAAATACAATTTTGTGCTGTTTAATCACCAATATCATTAGGACATAAAGTACTGAAATACTGTCCACCTTTTCATTCCATTGCATCTAGGTAGAAAATGCCAAACTATCCTAAATGGGAACAAGTAGTCTAACTTAATTTCAAGTATCAAGTTATGTTACTTATAGCCAGTAACACTGAGCCATGCAGTATCTACAACTCTGGAAGTGAAAATGACAGACCCAAAAAAAATGCTGAGGAAAGTTTCTGTAGCAAGTGAAAAAGAAACAGTCCAGCCTGGACCTTGGGGGAAATCCTGCTGCTTGTTGAAACCACATTCAATTTGCAAGCGCTATGTTACAATGGTAACAGTTACGTATCTTCCTGAAGGCCTTCACTACAAGAAAGATAAGGCTCAGGACATGAAGTGGGATTTGAGCAAAAGCCCACTTCCTTTAGCATATCATGGAATCTTCTCTCAAGTTTGCATTGCACTGTGCACAATTCTTAAAAGATGGATTGTATTATTTAAAGTTATATTAGGCTTTGTTGTAATATACTTTAATAATCGTTTTAGTCAATCCATACCATTCATTCCCTGCACAAATAAGTTTTACTTGAACCTTAGCCTACAATCAGTATTTGGCAGTATCTGAGACTGTTAACAAAAGGAAGATATTCTTCTGACAGCCTCATTTATCTTAGATATTGTCATCATCCAGCCAAAAGTTTTAAGAACTAGGAAAATTGTTATTTGGAGATGAAACATTAAACTCCGTTTCTAATACAGCACTCCTGAAGCATAATATTTATCTCATAGTTGTCTGTTGAGCTTCAACTTTTCATTGTAATTTTCTAAAACCATATTTAGGAATTGAATGTAGCTGAGTAAGTTCAAGCTATTCTGTACCCCAAAATTAATTTGGTTTATTACATGTTTGTGACCTAATGTATAGGAGTTACCTTTAATGATAAGTATTTTGCTATCCATTCTTTCTTGCAACTTGCCCTTTAACTCATGTATCTTGCCTTCAAGATTACATTGGAAGGATTTTTACTACTTTATGAAAGAAAAGTAAATCTTATTCAGACACTTGCTTGTATCTTTATTAATCTGATCATCATCTTGAAAGGTTGCAATCTGTTATATTTTCCTGCTGTAGACAAATGACTTCTGAGAGCTAAGAGATATTTTAATATGCTTATAATTGCAGGGTATAACTGCTCTAGAGACAGTCCTCCAAGCCTTTACATGCTCAAGCTTGACCAAATAAAATCTTTCTTATGATCCCAAAATTTTTGTCAGATTTTGAAAACAAGTTTTATAACCTTAACAATCAAGTTACACTTATCTATAGTACATGTCACTCTTATTTTGCAGTATATGAGTTAGAAAGTTATGTATAAGCAGTTTTTCACCTGCACTATCTATTAAATTGTGGACAGGAAGATGACTTCGAAAATTAACATTAGCTTTGTCAGCATTGTCAGGAAATGCACTGCCAGAAATTTAAAACAACAGTATGTAGTACAATGGGTTTATGTTGTTTCACTGCTGCCTTGAAAGTAATCAAATAGATGATGAATTGTTATCCTTTCAGTGCTGTAGTAAGAACAACTAGCAAAGCATTTTGGTACTTTCTTACTCAGAGATGTCAATGCTTGCAGAAATACATGCCTATACAACAGAATATTAAATTGTTTTCCCAGTTAAAAAGCTAATGTGCTATTAATATATAAAGGTACTGTTGTACTGTGGTCTAACACTACAGTATGAAAAACAAAGCCTGAAACTTATGGTGACACCCATGATTTGTATTGATTTGCAGTTCATTGCAGTCTTAGAACAACACAAATACCCCAACCTTGGAGCCTGAGAGTCTCTATGAAAGGGCACCGCATCCCAGGTCACAGTTAATAATGCAGTTGCCCATCAGCCACATCCATGTGGAGAATCCATGTCCTCAGCAAAGAGGGATTTAACTGTCTTGCTAACATCGCCCGTTCTGAATCTATAGCAACCCTCCTTTAATATGCAAAGCTATTTTTAGTATCAGGGCAGCCTTGAAAACAGCAGGTAAAGCATGAAAAGAATGAATAAGTGGTAGTGGTGCTCCTCTGTGAACAGATGCTATATATAGCTCTAGAGAGCGATATTAGTGTATATAATGTGTATGTGAAGGGAGACCTGCCTCCCTGAGGGCAGGTAGAGGTATCAGAAGCAGTAGAGCAGTACTACTACTTCTGACCTGAGCAGTTATATAAAAAGACATTATTTCAGATTGTTCTGGTTAGGAAAATAAACTATTAATGGAATCAGGTATCTTTGAGTCAGTCTTTATATGCAAAGACAGTATAGCGTTCATCTCCCTGAGTGAAGAACAGATTGAACAGCCGGAGACTCCAAGCTCTTTTCAGCCAGTACTTGCTCCAAGAAGTTCTCCAGGGATGTTTCTCCAGTCCTCCTTTCAAATGCCTGGAATCCAAGATGTTGTTTTCTGTGATGCCTCTACTGCTCTTTTGAGTTCTTCTGGGGTTTTGTCCTTCTCTTTTTCTCTTACATATTCGTCTATTTGCTTCAAAAAGTGCTTAGGATAAAAGCCACATGTCTTTGTTTAATCAGTAATGTGTGCCATTTTCATAGCTGGGGAGCTATATTGCTTCACAAAGGAGCATATTACTTCTTAGTGATATGTTATATTGAGGCTGGGAATTAGGCCCTCCAGTTTTAATGATCTTGTCTAAATCACAAGGGCAGCAATAATGGAAACTTGCAGATTCCCACAAGTGGCTGGAGTGTAAAAGAAAGTCAGCTGTATGGAATTTGGATTGTTGTCTTAGAAAAGTGGTACATAGGAAGCATTTTAAGATCAAAATGTGAATGTTATCATATTAAGGGTAGGGGAAATCCTTTATCTTCTGAGCAGTCATAACTAGAATATTTATCTCTCTACATTTAAAACTACAGCCAGTTCTTAGATAATGTTGTGTTGGTTTTGCCCTCCCACTCCACAGGGAGACAGGCAGCATCCAAAAGAGCAAATAGTTTCTTAAAGTTGTAGTGAGTAAAGAGCAAGTTGGCATATGAGCAAACAGATGTGATGGATTTCTTCAGTGCTCCAAAGTCTCTTCTGCAGGGCGATGCAGTTTGTAAGAAAAAGGGACCAGGGAGTCCAGCTTGGTGTGGTATCTTACTTGATGGAGAATCTGTGCTGGGCTTGTGCAATGACAGTGTTCCCACCATAGGGTGGGGTGGAGTGTCAGACAGACCTAGTATTTGCTTGAAGCAAAAGGGATCAACTCTTACTGAAATAAGGTATTTTTCTAAATTTCTTGAATTGTTAAAAACAATAAGCCAGTAAAATACACTTGTGGAGCCATCACCAACAACCCCTTAAAATGTTTCAGCACTGATCCAAACCCCTGCTTTGTGAGGCATTTTGATTAGCGATGATGAAACAGTATGTGTTTGATGAGGCACATCCTTCTCGTTGTGCAATTCATTATGTCAGTGGCACTCCAGTAAGGCTTTTACTTGAAGTATTTCAGTAAGTTCAGTCTACACTAAGATTTCTTTCATTGTGAATTATTCAGGATGTAGAAACCTTCTGCATCTGAGTAAAAATTCTCTCCTCAAAAGCCTATTATCTCTGCCATTTAACAAATGAATTTCCTATGTGTATTTAAATAAATAATACATAGTTACTTTCTTTTTCTGTCCACAAAATGACAAGAAAAATTAAATACAATTTTATAAATATTAGAACAATTTTGCAGGGAGGCAAAGCCATGAAAAAGTACAGAAGGGCAATGTAAGATAGCACAGGTCAAGGAAAGGGTTTTATAACATGCTGTCTGTTTTTAATTAGCATCTTGGCAAACTGGACAAGCTCAAACATTTTTCCATGAAGAAATGTATTATAGACTTTTCTAGCTGCCAATTAAATGGCATTTAGCTACAGTGACAGTGGTATGTTTTTTTGGGTGTATAAAAAGCATTTACTCATGCTAGAAAATCTGGGACATTTTGTTTTGGACACAGGGTTCCTATTGGACTGGATTTTCTATCCCTCTGTATTTTCACTTTAGGCATAAAGGGTACCTCCTATGAATCATTACTAAATGAGTAAATAGTGCAAGGGGCTGGAAGAGTGGAGATCATAACTATCACATGTCAGTTTGTATATACCTGTTGAGGGTCTGTCCTCCAATTAGATGACAATTTTTAAAGAATGCTAGCAAAATACTAGGACATTTTATGAGGTTCGTATTTTGTCCTCTTTGATCCAGACTGAGGTATTTTGTCACCAGTTCTGTCCTGTGGTTCATTTAAATATTTGTGAGAGTTTGTAATAATGAAACTGTCCCTTAAATGTGTGGCCTATACGTTTTCACTAATGGTGAAGTCAGTGCTCCCTGTCTGCTCCTGTCCTCAGCTGCAACTTCTGGCTCTAACAATTCTGGTTTTGTTTTGGAAGGATTTGAACTTGTCCAGGGCTTATTTCCCACCCCCAACTCCCACCCCTTTATTTTATTTTACCATATCATTTATTTAATCCAGTCCAGAAGAAGCATTAGAGCTAGAAACACCAGCAGGGAGATGTCGATAAAGGCAGAACCAAGAGCCCAGGAAAGTGTGGGGAAGAAAGAAACCATCCCATTAAACCTTGCACAGAAGCACATTCTCAATATCACCACATTAGTTTCTCCAGAAGTTATGAGACTATTTCCAATTATAAATTAAATGTAACTTCTCTCAGTAATATTGTGCTTTTAATGCCTGATCAGGCTACATAGGTTAAAGAAAGGCAAAAAAGTAACTTGCCTATTTGAACTCGACTGTTCCTCTCTGAGGATGTATGCTAGGTGACAAGTCTGATGTCAGTTCCAGTGAAGTGGATGGGCATGTTGACTGGCTAAAAAACGTCCCCATTTCCAGCCTTGCACACATGAGACATTGATTGCCCCACAATACAAATTAACTACAGGTAAATTATCTGGAAAGTTTTCTTAAAAGATTGAGAAAGTGCAGATTTCTACAGCAAATGAAGACTTTGTTCTTTTATATTACTTCCCTTCTTAATACTTCTTTGTGTGTTAAGTGTGGTCTGAGTTCCTGCTGTGAACCATGACAAATAGCTTCACACATCTTGAATTGGGTTCTCCTTTGCATTTGAGTTTGTATGCATGCACTTTTCATTTTTTCCTCAACTCTAAATATCCACTGTCAGTATTTTCAAGGCAAAATACAGACAGTAGAGACAAAGTAGGATCTATTTGTTTAGGTCTGAAGAAAAAAGGCTAATATTCAGGAGAGCAGTTAACTTTATGCTACTGCATTATGTGCTGACAACCACAATGCTTTGTAACAGAGTTTATGAGCTTTTAAAACACTTGAGAAAGCAACTGGTCCCACTTTGCTGGAAAACAATACAGGATCTAGGGAATTGCTGAGAAGTCCTAGCCCTGGGTTTTCTACAGGCTCAATATTATTTGGAGGAGCAGGAATAGACAACCCCAGAGGAAACTGGGGGTCAATACATAACCAGATTAATAGGATTTGTGGGCTCTTTCTCATAGTAAAGAGCCAGTCCAGTAGTTGAGGTTATGTCTTTATCTGACCTGAAGAACAGCTAATGGATTGTTGTTTGATTGTTCTATTCTTTCTTCTTACTTACATAAGGTAAAGCTACTGAGCTGTGTGGCACTTATTTGCCTGCCTTGGAAGACAGTCCGACCAGCAGGAATGATCATCCTTCAAAACATGTAAACATTTAAGATTAGCAGTATTGTCAATATCAGCTGTTTGAAGGTGATGGATTAGATCCTTGAAGTGTTGTGATACAGAATAGAATAGAATAGAATAGACCAGACCAGACCAGACCAGACCAGACCAGACCAGGTTGGAAGAGACCTCCGAGATCATTGTGTCCAATCTATCATCCAACCCACCTAATCAACTAAACCATGCAACCAAACACCCTATCAAGTCTCCTCCTAAACACCTCCAATGATGGTGACTCCACCACCTCCCTGGGCAGGCCATTCCAATGGGCAGTCACTCTCTCTGTGTAGAATCTCTTCCTAACCTCCAGCCTAAACCTCACCTGGTGCAGCTTGAGACTGTGTCCTCTTGTTCTGGTGCCTGTTGCCCCCACCTGGCTACAACCTCCCTTCAGGTAGTTGTAGAGAGCAATAAGGTCTCCCCTGAGCCTCCTCTTCTCCAGGCTAAGCAACCCCAGCTCCCTCAGTCTGTCCTCATAGGGCTTGTGTTCCAAACCCCTCACCAACCTTGTTGCCCTTCTCTGGACATGTTCCAGCAAGTCAACATCCTTCCTAAACTGCGGGGCCCAGAACTGGACACAGGACTCAAGGTGTGGCCTAACCAGTGCAGTGTACAGGGGTTTAAAAGTCATGTGCTATCAAAACATAATACATTTTGGATACTTCTTATCTAGCTTCTTAGCCTTTATCCCTCTTGTTTTCCCAGGAGGTTGGATGAGATTTTCTCCTTAGGTGCTTCCCAGCCTTAGAGAGCCTTTAAACTCACAAAGGGTAGAAATTCCATAGGTTTGACTTGTTTTCTGAGGTAATTTCTAATGTTCTCTACTATTTAGAAGACCTGCAACTGAAAATAAAGCATCAAGAATCAATATGATGCTGCAAGCCCTTGGCTGTAACCAAATAAAAGCTAAACACAGATTAATTTTGCCTAGCTTCTCTTTGGGTGAAATATACTGTGCATCTGTTTTCCTTAAAGAATGACAGCTCAGATAACAGTACATCTCTCCTGACATACTTTTTTGTTGTTCTTCAAATTCTGGTGTACCTAAGCCAGCAAGCAGTCCTAGAGCCACCTGCACGCTCACCAGGATATGCTTACTGGAGTAGTGTTTTGCATGAGCATGCAATTACGTCCATGAGAGCTAAGACATGATTCTCTTCCGAGGTGATCACCTTAACCGTGAACTGGCTACTTTATGCAAGGGAGACCACCCTCCAAGTTTTTATTTCCTTTAAAGTTGGCATCAATTAAGTGGCTGTTTTCTCAGCATTTTGACACATGAGCTGGCCTGGTTGTTCTCCTTTTACTGAATCTCTTGTGGTGTACTAAAGAGGGATATCCGTAATAGGGACCTGTATAGACAAGACAGGGCAAAGTCAGAACGACTTTCAAATAAAAAGTTGTGGCCAGCCCTGTGATCATTCCCGAGCTATGAGCTGGTATAAAGGCATCTCAAGTTTTATTATGCCTAACCTGCAGAAAGCCTCTTCCTGGCAATGGATCTTGGTGCCAGATCCACCAGGAAGCATAGTCTTTTCAGAACTGTTTAGAATTCACAGGACTTTGTTTTGTATATTGAAAGTACAGCCTTGGTCTCAGCTGCTTTGAATTTGCCATTTGCTGCAGGATTTGTTGAAAGGGTGGCACTGAGAGAGCAAGAACTCAGACTCATGAGATGTTTGTAGAACACTTTGATCACAAAATCCTTCTGCTCCAACACAGTGGTAATATGGCAATAACAATGTTTGGTTCTTTAGGAGACTCATGGATATCGGGGTGTGGTGGGTTGAAAATTCCCCCCCTAACATTAAGTGATTCAGAGTGATCCGGACTATTACATACCTACGTAGTGTAATATTACAGGCTTAACAGCAAGTACAGCAAAGTCCACTAAGTCTGGCCATCAGTGGATTTTGGATTAGGCTGTATCAACTGCAGGCAGCTCTAACTGAACATAGAAAAGGCAATACCGTTTTCTAAAAGCAGGGTGAAATAAATGATAACCACAACAGTATATGTATCTGCAAAGGGAATATATTTCCCTTTGCACTACAAGTGAGCATTAAAACACAGGAAGCTTATTGAAATTTTGTCATCCATTGGTAATGAAAATATATTGGTCTAATGTGAATATGCAAATAGTGGAGCATAGTGAATCCCTAGAAAAAAGTATTAAATATTTTTTTAAAAATAATGTTTGGCTTTATGTTCTGATTTACTCAAGTATGTTTGCTTTACTCAAATATTTTAGCAAACAGATTGACTCATAGAAGTATTCACATTTTAGCCAGACATTTTAGAATACTTGCTAAAAATATATGTTTAGTAAATACTAGTAATAATAAATGCATATGCTTGCTCTAGAAGCCAAGCTACAAAATTTGTGCAAAGTCTAACCAAAGAACACAAGTAGTGGTAGGTGGTGAATACCTCTAATGACAACTAGCAAAAGTATTTTTAGTTTTGACAGTCATATACCAGCACTAAGCTCGTTATTAGATGGTCGATTACTATAAAAAAATTGCTGCTACCGAACAGTTTGGACACACTGGAAGAAATAACACGTTTGATTCTAATGCTATCAAATGACTATGTGGGAAATGATCAGTCCCTAAGGCTTACTTAGCTCCAGTCAAAATTAAGAGGTGAAATATCACAGCATATAAATAAAGTGCAGGGAATTCTAAAATCTGCTTTGTGCAGGGCAGTGAGAGATGATTCTCCATCTCTGCAACGAGGGCAGAAATCCTAAGGGGGCCCCGGTGGGGAAGGCGAAAGGGAAAGCCAGGGCCACAGCGCCCTCCCTTCGCGCCTCCGGGCCCCCGGGGGCCTCTCCTCACACCGGCTCTGGCCCGCACAACACCGTCGGGGCCGGCAGCAGGCAAGGCAAGGCAAGCCAAGCCACTGGCAGCGCGGCGGTGGCGGTTGCCGGGATACCGGGCAGCGGGTGAGCGCCCCGGCCTGGGCGGCGACACAGCCCTCAGCGCGAGGCGGGGGGGTGGGTCTCGCAGAGGGCCACGTCGGGACCTGCTGGCCTGCTGGGCACCAAAACCGAGCCGACACTGACAGCCAGAAGCCCAGAGCATCCCTGCCCACGCTGGAACATGTCTGCCGGCGAGCACCGCCGTTGCACGGCAAGGTGAAGATTTTTCAGCTAAAACGTTGTCAAGCGACGGGAAGCAGACCGAGTAACGCAAGCCACAACTTCCTCATCCTTCTGCAGGAACCTTCTTGGTAGAATAATAAATAAACTTTGAATCGCGTTGTGCCTAATCAGTACCTGAAACCCCAGTGAAAAGCTGGCAAGGACCTAGAGGGAGGCACGGGGCTGTGGGCACAGCAGGCCATTGCCTGCTCTGTTAGCCAGAAAACAAATGATGGCATAGGTGAGCCAAATATTGCAATGGCTGGAGAGCAGCTGCACCGCTGAAAATCCATGAACCAATTTGTTTTAAATTTACTACATGGCAAGAAATGAGATGCTGAGCTTGGCACAAAAGGACTCTGGAAAATGTGAATTATGCCTCTCTTTTGATAGAGCTGTTCTAAATATTCATAATATTCGCAACTTTGGAAAAAACCCAATTGTTTTGGCATGTAGTTTGGAATAGAAAACAAACTTCTAGGTGATTGCCTGGATGAGCAAAACTGAAGCCAGGTTACTTGCTCTGCTGGAGTAAACAATGCTAGACTGCAAAGTTTTCAGGAGGTTCAGTGTGGCTGGAGTATTAACTAAAAAGAAATGCCTAAGTAATTGATGGTGGATTTCAGTGAACGAGGCACAGGAAATGAAACACAGGGTTTCACCATCAATGGCAAAATATTGCCATGGCAATGGGTAGCTCTGCCAGGAATAAACAAAAAAAACAACAACAGACCTCTTCTCTTGCAGAAAAAAAGTTACAGAATTTTCTGTTCTCACCTCACCAAAGTCTGTGCCTTTGGACATCTTGGAGGGAAGAAGATGGTGTACCCTACTTATACAAGTCCCACAAATCCAACTCTGTTCTCAGTCAGACAATTAGATAATTTCCAGACTGAGAAGTAACCTTTATATCCAAGGAAAGGCATCAGTATTTGCTTTATAATTGTTTCAGTGTAATTCTGTACCATTTCCTTACAGAAGATGGAAGGACTCAGTAACAACACAGCTTGTGTCACTCCTAGTTGAAGTCAAGACAGTGCTGGCAGGGAAGATCTTCTTAAGAGCAAAAACATGGTCTCTCACTTAAATTAATAAAGAGCTTTAAAAAAACAACACCATGGAGAGTGAGTAAGCCGAAAAAGCACAAGCTGCCCTTTTCTTTAGGTATGGGTGCCTGGTGGGGAGCATGCTGATGTACAGGCACCAAAGTCCTCTTCCAGCAGGGCCTTCAGAGGTGCTTCAGAGCTTTTTGGATGTTTCTGGCAATCCCCAGTCCCTCACAGGATGCTGTCCTACCACCTGGTGTGAGCGCTGTGTGTCTCCTTTCAACCCAGGGAGACAAACCTCAGCCACTGCCCAGGTAAGTATTCAGCAATGTTGGGGTCCTGCCTAGTATCCATACAATGAGTTTCTTGCAGTTTTGCAGGCTGCTGTTCCCCTTTGCCATCTTTTACAATAGCATATGAAATTCCTGCTGGGTGCCTACATAGGTAAGCACTTAGAGCTTTGCTGGCATTATTCCTCAGGAAGACAGACATGGCCTGGTGCTGGTCTTGAGTTTTTATGGTCTGTAGAATAGGAGGATTGGGGCAGAGCCAGGTGGCCATGTGAAATCAAAGGAGGAGTAACCAGAAGCCAAGAGAGATTTCCTCATCAAGAAACCAAGTGTTTCCTGATGATGAGACAGCACCTACATGAAGGAGTCAAGAGTGAGCATGACTTGTATTAAACTTCTGTACCATTGGGTCAGCTCTAGTAGGCTTTGTGATCTGTGTAACATAAGCAGTGCTGCCAGACTGACAGGGAAGTGTCAAGACCTATTAAAGTTTTCCAAACTCTTCTAAGAGCAATCCTATAGCAGAAAAAATAAAATCATCCCTTATGGCTTTGCAGGTATTTGGCATTTGTCAGTTTTGTCTTACCATTCCTTATATAATAACACTTAGGTGCTGCTTAAGTTCCCTATAAAATATTTAATGTAGTTTACTGTAAAGTCTTCAGGCTGTGGACTGTATCTTGCAGAGTATTCATACTGCATCTAGCACTCATTTCAATTGCAGCCTCCAGGCAGAATTGTAAAGATTCATTATTATCACCAAAATCTGTCCTTATCCTGTCACTTTGCAAAGAAGGACCATTCATAACTACATGTTTAACATAGCTAGTGTTTAAATAACAATTATCTTTTTCCCCATCTAAGATGGGAAATGCAAATGTCTTCAATGCAAATATGTTTTTTAACTTGAACTTTTAATTGAAGTTGGCCATTTTGAATGCTGCTTGATCCACTTTATTTAACCAGCATAGAAGACATGTAACAAATAAGAATGATTCTTTTTCTAAGAAAGGGGGGGGAAAAAAAGCAAGCACACTTCGTGTCTATTTTGCATGAGAAAATATTTTGTTTAAGAATGACAGTTGTAGGCATTCTGTCATACATTGTAATATTTTCCATGTGTGGCAGCTTGTTTTTCAGTCATACAAATATGTGCAATAAGGGCTAAGGATAAAAATTAATCTAACAGCATTTGCAGCAATGCTTTTGATGGTTTCACTCGCTTTCATTTTCCTGTGGATACTGCCGTTAGTTCTGCTGCTTGCAGTATGTGAAGCATAATTCTCAAAGGTTCACGAGGTTGTAGGGATCCAGTAAAAGATGACTGATGTCTCCCCCCACACACATACACTCCACCCCACACCCACTCACCCACCCACCAGCAAAACATAATGCTGTACTATTTTTGGTAACAGGGAAAGGGCCTCCCTGTGAAAACAGAAAGCTGTGTATTTCTCAGTTACATCACTTTGCAATCTAATGCTGTGTTGTGCTCAGTGTTTTTGTGGTGATGCAAGTCTTTTTTTTTTTTGCTTTCTTTTTTTTTTTTCCCCTTCAGCCGGTTGGATTTTCCCCATCTTACAGCACCTCGCAGGTCTCCTCTCTGAGCAGTACATTGCCTGAGTGAGTGGAAACATACAGATCAGCTGCAGGTTTCTGTCTACAAAACCAGAGTGAAAGAGAAAGAAAAGGGTTGAGAAAGAAGAGACAAATACTGACCTGGACTTACAGAAAGACATCCAATGGCTGAATAAAGGACCCCTGTTCATGTTTTGGGATATTCTTTCAACTAGCTGGAACGAGAGCGGATCAAAAGAATGGGAAATGCCAGCAGACCCTTTAGAAGAATTGCTTATTTCTTATGCCTTTTATCTCTGCTTTTGCTGACTGAAGGGAAGAAACCAGTGAAGCCAAAATGTCCTGCCTGGTGTACTTGTACCAAAGATAATGCTTTATGTGAAAATGCCAGATCTATTCCTCGCAGCGTTCCGCCTGATGTTATCTCACTGTAAGGGCTGTAAGCATTTGATTATTTAATTTATGATTTTAAATTAACAAGGACGTGTGCTGTTTTCAGTGCATAGGGAAGGATGTTTGCTGCATGGGGTATCTCCAGCATTCAGAATTATCAGCTAATATGTTCAAATTATACTGCATCCTTGAATCCTGATTTTTACATCTCTTTCATCTGTCTGTCTGTCTGTTTACATGCACTCATCCCATTTTATACCTTCTTCTATACTACATGAAACCTGTAACATTCTTTTTTGTTTGTTTGGTTGGTTTGTTGGGTTTTGTGTTTTGTTTTATTTTATATAAGTAAATTTATCTGTCATGAGCAGATCATTATTGTAAGTATGGATATATGAGACTACATTCATTTAAGGTTGTTGTTTATTTTTTTTTCTCCTTTCCAGATCCTTTGTGAGATCTGCTTTTACTAAAATCCCAGAAGGGAGTTTTTTGCTCACACCATCTCTGCAGCTTCTGTGAGAAATATTTATATGATACAGTTTTTGTTATGAAATATATATGTTTCCATAAATATTTTAGAAAGGATTTCAGTATTAATTTTATAAGAAACAGCAAGAGAAGATTAATTAGATGACAAAACCCCAAGACTTTTTAGGAATTAGATAGTGCATGTTTTAATTTTTTCAAAGTCTATCTACTTGGTATTTTGCAAGGCTGTGTTGTCAGTGCTACTTTGATTGCATGCTGAAGCTTTCACTGACAGAACGTATGCTATATTCATTATACTTTAATTAACATTACAGTAGGGACTAGATCATTGAAAAAACTATTCATGTTTCTTTCCTGCAATATTGGGGCCTGATTCCAATATAAAGCTGCTGTTTGCAACTCCAGTCAACTGTGAGCTCAGAGCCCCTCAGATCAGGCCCTTCAATGCAGTGGGACAGGTCCTAAAGTCATTTTCCATTAAAATTGCCATTGACTTCTGTGGAAGTTTAGTCACTTCAGTGGGAGTTTTGCCGACATAGTGCCTGGATTTGACCCTATTTGTTATTTCATATTGTTTGGGGAAAAAAAACAACACAAAAGTAATGAAGTTTTTCTTTCAATTAAAAAAAAAAGGCAAGCAATTATTTCAGAATTAAATACTGCAATGAGGTATATGCAGGAAGAGAATGTTTTGTGCTACTTAACTATTACATGCATATCTGTATAGGATTTTTACAGGCTCAGAGGCTTTCCTAGAAATGTGGGCTTACGATTATATAATTGCGAGCTATACAGAGGTAGAGGGGGTGTAACCTTAACTGTTTATAGTGGATATGCTGCCAGCCTGACACACACCCAGATTTGTCTCAGAAATCCAGCAAAACAGACTCCCTGATGTGATCGGAATCAAAATTGGATGTCTGTCCCAGTCTGATTTCCTGTGCACTCTAGATGTGGTCAGAGGTGTAATGTTGATCTATTGAAGCCCTACAACTGTTAGATTAAGCTGCTGGTGCCCTGATATCTGAAGCCCTGACCCTAGCTGTACTCTACTACCTCAAGTGGAGCTGATAAGGAGGTGCAGACATACTGAACAATTTTGGATACAGGGTAAATAGGTAAATGCAGTTACTATGGAAACCTAAATGCTTTTCCATGGTGCTTTATTTGTGAAAAGCTTTTCCAAGGTGGTCACAGATCAGAAAAGGGACACATTGCACATAATTCCTGCAATGAGCCTTTTAAAGGAAAGGGGGGAAAAAAAGAAATAGCAGCATTGGTGGAGCTTGTATCTGAAGACTGTGAGTAGGACATCATCTCTCTTGGCTACGATATGCCACCTACACTTAGCAATCTCACTGCCAGGAGAGGCAGAATTGGATGAGGTGGAGTAGGACAGACATAGTCTTTTTATTTTGAGTTACTACAGTGCCCAGCACAGTGGGGTCTGTGTCTGTAAGCAATGGCTTGTGGCATTTTAGTAATGGTAATAATTTACATGATCTGCTGTATACTTCACTAAAGCACACATTTCAGGTGCTACAAATAAATGCTCAAACAAGAGATCTGACCTCAGGCAAACAGATTTTGCTCCATTATGGGCCTCAAGGAGAGAGATCTGTTGAAGTGGTGCAATCAGTCCATGGCTTGCTTACTTCTGCTATCTAGCATTTCTAAAAATGCTGCTGAACACTTTTCTAGAGATATTTCTAACACGGTAGCTGAGCTGCTTGCCATCTTTGGAAAGTCAGGCTGCTGACTGAAGGCAAATTACTCTTTAAACACATGACCATAGGAACAGAATTATACCTATGAGGCCAATGCTCCACTTTATACATGGGACGCAAGAATTTCCACCATTGGCAGGTGACAGTAAAGGAAATAAAAATATGGAGAACTCAGGTTAACTAAAAATTACAGTAACTTTTAGTTTTGCATGGTTATAGCTATATTGGGAGGTTTAATTTAGCCAAGAGGAAGATTTAGCAGCCTGTATGTATTTCTGTGTAGTAGTCTCTGGCATTGGTATCTCCACTATGCCAGCCACATATTTCTGTGTGTAGAGTGTATCTGCTGCTATTCTCATTTTATACTGGTTTTATTGTAGTAATGGCAGTGATCTCTGGAAAAATTCATGGCCTTGTGATGAACACTACTAAAGTCCTAGGCCAGAAGAGCTTTTCTTCTTGAATACTATGGATAGTATGCTTAGTGCTCTTAATGTGAAAATACAAATATGAAGGACCTACACAGCTATGTTGAAGCACCAGAAGGAGTGTTCCCTAAATGTAGAGAAAATCTCCCTGTCATCTCCAGCACTTGTAACTCTGTATGAGCAATATGTGCCTTTATAAACTGGTAACATGAAAGCCCATAGCGAGAAGGGGGCAATCGTTGCATCAGGATCCCTACCTGCTAGCAGGGTACAGTTCCTGCTAGGCAATATAGACCCTAGCTACAGAGTACTGTCCCTGGTCACGGTTCAAGCAAGTCTGGTGTTTGAGGTCAAAGGGTGTGAGAAAAGCCAATTTGTGTCTCAAATATGTGTAATACTGCCACGGGGGAGAGGTATGAGATGAGAGGCAAATGAGCTCACCAAGTGCAAGACCTGGTGTTATAAGCCTGGCAGTCTTTAAAGTAGCTACACTGTTTCAAGACATACCACCCTGTGCAGAAAAGGAAAAAATACCCAGCGAAAACACACCAGAAAAATAAAATTAATTGCAGGCAGCAGATTTACTTAATCTGTCTTCTGGTTCAGAGATTTTACAAAAATTACCCATTTTCTGCATGAGAAGTATTTATTGTTTCTAATAAAAAGGAATAATTTCCTGCTTATATTTTTCATACATACAAAGGATCATGTTTAAAGCACAGTCTGCAATAGCCAAGTGAGAAATAAATCACCTGCAATTTATCATTAATGCAAATTTAAAATTAAGAGATTAGCTCATTAAGTCCATTAATTAATACTTGAAAATCTTGCATTCTTGAGTGCCTAATGATGTCATGGTGTAAATCTATTTATCCATCAGATCCAGCTGAATAAAATATAGATGTGCATCTAGTATTCCACTGGGGTGAAGTAAAGTTCATCATACTTGACAATGCCTCACCATATTAAGGGTGTGGCAGTTTAGAGCTGAATTTAAATGCACAAATGCAAATGTGGGTGATAAGCATTAATAAAGCTGGAAAAATCAATGCTAGTGCACTTCTAATGTTTACAAAATACATAAAATTAAATGCCAGTATTTTTACTGCTATATGGATGAAAAATACATGCTCACACACTGAGCTATTTCCAGCAGATATAACATGGTCTTAAAAATAGTTCTGATTTGAACACTGACTAAATTAAGAGGTTTTCTATTTTTTCCTCAGTAAATTTTCAGTACCTTCAGGTCAAGTATGCTCAGAAGTTTAAACTTATAAGTTAAGGGATTTTCCTGCCTGTCAGTGATGGAAATTCAACCTGATGTCTGGCTAACCAGCTGTATACTTTCCCTGTGTTGTCATCAAAAGTAAGTGTTCCTCAAGACAATTTAGACCTCTGTAGTATTTGAACAGTTCATTGTTCATCACAGTATGTCTTTAGTGGTCCTTGTACTATCCCATTGTTTTACTGGCATAATAACCCCACATTTACATCCCACAGAAGTCAATGGAATTTTATCAGATGTCCCCAGTAGGCAAAGTTGTTGGGTCCTTCCCTTTGCAACAGACTATGGTGCAATATATCAGCCTTACAATCCTGAACTTCTTGCACAGACAAAACCATGAAACCAGGTAGTAGAAATTTGGCCTACTGAATTTGGGCAAGCTGAACTGCTTTCTAAAGATGCTAATAACCTAATGGACTTTTGGTTTGCATCTCTTTATGCAGGTTGTTTACATCCAACACTTTTGATGTTATTAGTGATGATGCTTTTATGGGCCTTCCTCATCTAGAATATTTGTGAGTGAACAAAAGTATATTTCCTGGCATTATTGAATAGAGTGGGTGGGCTTCTGAGTTCCAGGCATTGCTTTGACCAGAATGATTTTATAACCCATTACAGGTTCATAGAGAACAACAGCATTAAGTCAATTTCAAGAAATACTTTCAGAGGACTGAAATCTTTAATCCACCTGTAAGTAAAGTGGTTGAATATATTACTTGGTATATTTAATAGTAATTGAACCACTGCATTGTAGAATATCACATTTTGATATATTTGTGTTCACATTTGTTTAAGTATTAATAGTAATTTCATTAGAATGTTAATCTTTGTGTTTCCAATAAAGACTTCCAAACTGTGGTATGTGTAGAAGGCCAGGACCCAAACAGCTTCTAAGCAGTTCATCTTTGGCAGTAGCTCCCTAACTTTCTCTGCTCAGAGCACTGGGTATTTCCAGTTGAACATGTAAGAGCAGGGAGAAAGCAGGATGGGTCAGGAAGCTTGGCACTGACAAAGTGAGACCCACTTTGGGACTTGGAGAGGGGGAAGGTGGGAGCTGTTGGTCAGCAGGTGCCACAGTGGTGTGGTGAAAGGCTGAGGGGTGGACATGTGCCTCTTTCCAGGTACCCCAGTCTGGCACAAATCTAAAGGAATATAACAGCCACCCTTGGAACAAGCCATCACTGCCTGTGTCCAGTTTGCACACTAAAAATATCCAACAGAATGTGACCAAATGTGAAACTTCCCATCCAGAACAGTTTTAAATAGAAGAGCTGCAACATGACACACTTAACTGTAGATTATACCAAGCCTTGAGACTCCAGCCAGATTGGCTTCAGACCCCTACACTGCCTGTCCTCTTCTGCACATGAGCAAGAGCATCCCACAGTGAGGGTCTGTCACACATTGACATTAACATTCCTTGTGTTGCTGCTCAGCCCTTTGGCTATCCTGGAAACATGACCAACTCTCGACCTCTGGCATGCTGCAGCCCCACTGCTTCATTAGCTGAGTGAGGAAACAAATCAAAAGCACTGTGGATGCTAATGTTGCTGTTAGGAGCAGCACTTCCCATGCACACAGCAGCGGAGGCATTTCTCATGATGTGCTCAGCAGGTGAAATGCGCACTGGCAACAAATACCTGTGACATGCCACTGCAAATACAAGAGTAGCATCCCCATGCTCTGAGCTAGCAAGACAGTTTTTAGACAAGATTTTGTCTCTTACATCAAGTTCGTATTTTAGCAATAATGTTATTTTAGCGGGCGATAAATTTATTGAAACTACAGCCTGAAATCGCTTGATATCCATCTGTGAGTGCTTGCATTCAGAAACATCTATCTTGGGGCATGTGCCATAGGCAGGGGAGTGGATTCTAACCTTTTGGCCTTAACACAATGACCTTTGAGAGGGTTTTGAAACAAGGTAATTTAACTTTTTCTTTCATACATTTTGACACAGGAGAAAAAGCAAAGGTTCCATTTTAATTACTTAAACGATAAATATATTAGTTGAACTGCAATTCACTATATCTTTTGCCATATAGAAAATGTACCATAAAAACACTTCACTCTTCCCTTTTTGGTCAGAATAGATAAGAGTCATAGCTGGCTGAAGCCAAGCCTCTTGTGACTACTTGTGTAATGAAGTTACTTATAGAATGGCTTTAGGTATGAGGAAGAGAGAAGGGAGGGAAAAAAAGGTATATAAACAGACTGTGCTCATCCCATTAAAACCCACATTAGAAGTGTAGCAGTCTTTTAAAAAGCAAGTAATTTGATAAAGCTGGTAACTGGGACCCTATCTTCAAAATATTTATGCACATGAATAGCTTTATATTCAGAAATGAGTCCAGTACATTATTTATCATATTCAGTTACTTATTTAGTAGCTGTTGCTGCCAGTGAGCAAACTGCATTTCTAACACAGAGGAAGGCACAGTTTCTTCTCCACAGAGCATGCAGTCCAACAGTAACATCTTGTCTTGTCTGTTCCGATGGTTTCTGGGGATGCTTCAGCATTTTTGTAAGGGAGAACATACGCAAAAGACATTTGAGGAGTTTGCATGTGGTTACATGCACATTTTTGGGACATAGATTTCTGCATCATGTTGCTATTGTGCACAGAGCACTATTCATAAAGACAATGAGAAATCTGCAGAAAATGACTGCAAAGGCAGGTCCATTAACCACAGAATGTGACTAGTTTAATCTACTTGCAGAACCACTTCCCACTCTTTGGGGAATACTGCACATACACGTTAAGAATAATAATCTGGCACCCTGAGGCATTTCTCATTTAAGAAACAGGAGAATACTTGTGTACCTAAAATATACTTAAAAGAATGATAGTAAATAAGTATATAAATGAATTCCATGAAATTAGAGGGGAAGATGAACTTTGTTCTATTTATTCTGTTCACTTCCTTTTCACAACATAATTTTTGTAATGTAGTAAGCTATTCAAACATTTGTGTTTTTATAATGCAATTAACTTTAATAATTATGTGTTCTTATTGCAAAACAGAGCCATCTAGCATTTATTGTTATGTAACACAATTTGTTTTCTGCTTGGAGTAGATTAAAGAACAGAAAACTTGAAGAAAAATAGCATTTCTAAACTAATTAAATGTCAAACCCAGTGTAATGTCAAAATCTTAGGATTAGACAATAATTTCTGTGCACAATATATACTTCTGATTGCATTTGTTTCCGAACCTTGACCATAAGTTCAACTGCATGCTCAATTCAACCTTTACTCTCGTTATGAACCAAATACCACATACAGCAGCATCTAG
Source organism: Melanerpes formicivorus (assembly GCF_026170545.1). Classification (NCBI taxonomy): domain Eukaryota; kingdom Metazoa; phylum Chordata; class Aves; order Piciformes; family Picidae; genus Melanerpes; species Melanerpes formicivorus. The sequence continues at coordinate 11,051,769 of NW_027142358.1, forward strand.
ACAAGCCAGTGTTTTCTAACATATAAGTGTGCTTTTCACAGTGTAATATAAAGTGCATAATTTTCATCCCCAAATTACCAAATGCATAAACCTTGTGTATGTTTTTTCTGTCAGTTTTATTTCCACATTTCAAGTGCATTATCCCTTTCAGTTTGCTATATTATAATACATAAAGAATATATAGGGCATTAAACCTTCCTCAGCTTTCTTATCTACTTAGCTTTCTCCATATGAGTTACCTGACTTTTAAAGAATTGCTGCGGAGCATAAAATTAATCATAAGTGAAGCACGTGATACATACACCAGTGTTACAATCAGATGTACTTTGAAAGTGGTGAGTCAGAATGGACTAATGGCATCATTCCATATTTACTACTCCTGGTAAGACAAACACTTAATTTTAAATGAGACAGCAGACCTAGTATGTCTGGGCCTGTTCTTGAGTTTAAGTACAGGCTTAAGTGGCTTTGCTTGGATTGCGAAATTGTAGTTAATAAATAACATTTATGTTTACAAGCAAAACCAGAAGAGGTTCTCAGTCTTAAACTAGAATTATTTCTTTCCATTTTCATTTCTTCTCATCAGTGATAAATAATTTTGTTAATCAAAAGAGGCATAAGTTATACCCTTACAACATTATTCTTTTCCTGTCACGCCCTCAAGTGACATCTTGGACAACCTAGACCTTTGGTGGACTCACATAGATGTGTGTGACAGAAATGCAATTTATTGCTTATTCCAAGCTTGTTCAAATATCCTCATAATTTTTACTAGCTAGAATATTCACTGAATTTAAACAAAATTTCTTAACATTGAAAACTGGTCTCTACACACATGCACATTCCAGGAAAGAAATTCATGCTGACCAGCAATTTCTTATCTATTACTGCATTTTCAAAAAACTGAACTAAACCTGAATCCAATGGAATGAAACATAGTATTAGATTTTTATTCTAGGTGAGATACAAAAAAGTGGGGAAATGAAAGTAGTATGAACATCATGTAGTGAAAAGCATCAGTACATCAAATTATGACTAATTGTTTTAAACTAATGGTGCTGGCAAAACACCAGAGGTGACTGCACTTTTTACCCCGCTAAGTGAAGCACTGTAAATAGTGCAAGACTGCTGAAGTGTCAGAAAGCAGAAGGAATCATGGCATTTTAGTAGAAGAAAAAAGTCACAAAGTAAAAGCTGTTCTTAAGAGCAATCTACCTGAAATAAGTGGTGCAGAAAACCAGGGGTCTTTACCTTAAGAAAAAAACCCTACATAGTGTTTACATCTTGCAAAAATGTGTAATTTAATGAGCTAGCACTGATACTGAAGTGTCTTCTTTTACAGGAGTCTCGCAAATAATAACCTCCAATCGCTTCCAAAAGACATATTCAAAGGCTTGGACTCTTTGACAAATGTGTAAGAAAGAAATTAATTATATATATCAATTATGGTAAAAATAGAACCAGATTATTTTAGAGGACATTCTGAATAATCAAATCAATAACCAGTAGTGGGGTGTTATTGCTGGGTAGAGAGTACTCAGTATGGGTAGGCTTGTTTTTTGACTACTGTTGTTGATAATTTGCTTTAGTTTTAAATATTCCACCAGTTAGGAAGATAAGTAATGTTGCTAGTAGTTACATGAGAGACCTGCACATTCAGTAAGACTTAGTGAATAAGAAGGAAGTCTCCTTAGGGATGCATGAGAGAGCATGACATTAGGAGAGGGTGGAAGATATTTAATGGCATAACATTTCTGAGTGCAATTAATTTCTGGGAAGGCTATCCTTTACCACAAAAGCTTGTGTCATAGTAAGTACCATGTCCTATACTAAATCTAACTGCAACCAAACCAAAACAAGATCTTGTAACTTAAATACCAGTAAAAATACAAAATGCAGATAAACAAATGAATCTTACAGTTGCCTCACTGAAATATGCTTACAACTCAACCAAATTTTCATTCACCTGATTTGAGATAATAAGTGCAGCACATCCTTTGCCTGCTTTCTTTATTAACAAGGTTATTAATACTGTGGGGCTGCAGTAGTAAGATGTGGAGATGGTCAGTGTATCTGGTAGCATTACTTGGCACAACTGATCATGGCCAGGTGGTTGCACAGTCTGGTCCTGGCATTTGCCTGTTCCTGTACATACAATCTGTAATCTTACTGAAGACAGTTGTAATAGTCTTGAACAGAACTTGCTTGTGTCTCCCAAAGCACTAAATGTGTACATCTAAAGGAGACAGCAGATACTGACTGGCCGATCATCAGGTTACATTAATTCCAGTTTTGTATTCTAGAATGCTCTTACTTAGCAAGGGGAATCCAAAAGAACCAACATCCTGAAATACAGGGCAGGCATTTGTGAATCTGTAAACTTGAGGAAATCAAGAAAAATTTTCTACTGGTCATCAAGTTACGTTCTTTTTGCTTACCCTAATATCATTAAATCGGGGGTCAGGGGTCTGGTATGTAGATTTAACTATGTGTGAGGACAAATTAAGCCCGGAAGGAGCCAACTGAGAAGAAGCAAGAGTGCACATATTTAACAAAAGCCCAGTTAGTTGTTGTTCTGTAAGGAGGAATACATCAGCTGACTACTAATTTTCAATGCATTATTTATTTGTTGTAGAGATCTTCGAGGCAATGCATTTAATTGTGACTGCAAACTGAAGTGGTTAGTGGAATGGCTGAGCAGCACCAATGCAACGGTTGAAGATATTTACTGTGAAAGCCCACCAGAATATAAGAAGCGCAAAATCAATAGCCTCTCCCCGAAAGAATTTGATTGCATTATTACAGGTAATGTGCTTCAAATTATGTAACCTTGTTAAATTAAAGTCAAAGCTATTTTTTAAAATTTATTTTATTCTAAGATCTGTTTTTGCAGGAAGTCTGCATACTGGATGGAAATTCCACTAAAATCAATACGAATTCTGTGCAGGTGTAAGTCTGACATGCCAATCACCTTTAATTGAGAAAGACTGAAAAACGAGGTGTAGTGCTCCCTTATCCACAGGAAAATTGGACGAGTCATGAAATTAATTTGTAACATATTGTTATCTATTAAACAGATGTTTTTTTCAGTACAGTGTGGAAAGTAACTGTGTAGTTATCACATGTTGTATGCACTTTTGCAGAATTTGAAGTTTATCAGTCCCTGCCATACCAGTCTCTGTCAGTGGATACCTTCTCATATATGAATGATGAATATGTGGTTATTGCTCAGCCTTTTACTGGAAAATGCATCTTTCTGGAATGGGACCACGTAGAAGTGATGTTCAGGAATTACGACAACATTACAGGTATAAACACTGCTCAAAACACTACATTAAAACAGCTGATCCAAAAAGTGGTTCTAACTCTGTCTTTTACTTTTCTTATAGGTACTTCAACTGTTGTGTGTAAACCTATAGTTATTAAGAGTCAGCTGTTTGTCATTGTCGCGCAGCTGTTTGGAGGCTCCCACATATATAAAAGAGATCGCTTTGCTAATAAGTTTATAAAAATTCAAGATATTGAAATCCTTAAAATCCGAAAACCCAATGACATTGAAACTTTCAAGATTGCTGAAGACTGGTATTTTGTTGTGGCAGACAGTTCAAAAGCTGGTTTCACCACGGTTTACAAATGGAATGGGAATGGATTTTATTCCCATCAGTCTCTGCATGCCTGGTACAGAGATACTGATGTGGAGTATCTTGAAATATCTGGCAAACCACATTTAATTCTGTCAAGTAGCTCCCAAAGACCTGTAATATATCAATGGAACAAAGGAACAAATGAATTTGTTAAGCGTTTTGATATCCAAGATATGGAAGATGCATATGCAGTGAAGCATTTCAAAGTGAAAGAGGATGTATACATTTGCTTAACAAGATTTATTGGGGACTCTAAAGTAATGAAGTGGGGTGGTTCGGCATTTCTGGATTTACAAAGGATGCCATCCCGAGGGTCAATGGTATTCCAGCCGCTTCAGATAAGTAATTATCAATATGCCATTCTTGGAAGTGATTATTCTTTCACTCAAGTCTATTATTGGGATGCTGAAAAGGCAAAATTTGTGAAGTTTCAAGAATTAAACGTACAGGCACCGAGATCTTTCATACATGTCTCCATCGATAAACGAGATTTTCTCTTTGCTTCAAGTTTTAAGGGAACTACATTGATTTATAAACATGTCATAGTTGACTTAAGCGCATGACACTCATAATTCTGAGATTACATCAGACTTTCTACCATAAGTGGATAAAATGAACTAAATGCATGATGACTCTCTTATCTTACTTCCAAATGAATGCCTTTAAAAGTTGAGATTGCTAGAACAAAGTATTACTAGTATCTTCATCTTTAATTGTCAAGTCTAGTGGTGTTGGAAGTTGCATTTTTTAACAAAAAAAGAAATTAAATAACTGTTCTTTGCATCCACAGTCTGTAAATATTCGTGCAACTGCATCTGTTGCTATAAAGAATATTAAGATGTACTTTTCCATTTATTTATTCACCTGTTTGAAACAACTGCCAAATAAAATGTTTACATTTTGTGTCTTTCACATTCCAAATATTATTTGCAGGTGATACCTTTTCTTTGCGTGTAGATTACACACATATACAATAAACCCAAAAGGCGTATTTCTCAGGGCAGTGTTGTACTGAATGGAAGAGGCACAGTATTGGAGGTAAGGTGGGTCTTACATATCATAAGAAGTTCTTGACAAAAATACAACATTGATCTCCAGTCCTGTAAATTATTACCGAGACATAACCTTGCATTAATGTGAAGCTTTGCTGATTTAAAAAGGACTCCACCAAGAAAAAAAGCATTCAATTATATAGATCTGGTTGTAAGAGGGAGAGTTCAGTTGTATAGAACCAGGTGTAGGATGGGGCTTTTTAGTGTATCTCTGGAAGAATCTGAGTTTCTAAAAATTTGCGAAGAAATCAACAGAATAAAAGGCAATACAAACATCCATCTTTCTCCACCTCATGCTGAAGCAGCACAAAACAAATCTCTGGTATAATGCTGGGTCTGTTACTGTGGTGAAAACTGGAAGCACAGTTTATTTTTCAGCTAACATCAGTTCTGTATCTGAACTGTCACACATCACTTGCATGAATTCTGTGTGACCCTGGCAAGCCTTTTCACTGCAATTGCAACTATTTAATCTGAATGAAGCTAGCGAATGTGAAGTGTGCTTCTTCCACTACCCTACAATGAGGTTTAGTAATAGGTACTTCTGAAATTTGGGGAACTTTAAATGTGGCAAGACAAATTCAACTGACATAGCATATGCATCTCCAGGAAAGCTATCTATATCTGTTAAGTTATGCCAAGTCTGAATTCAGCATTAAAATCTATTATAAGCTTGAATTTAAATTAGTCTTCTGTTTACATAGATCTAGTGCATCACTTAGGAGAAACCTACACTGTTGCTGAAGATCATTTGGTGCAGCTGAGGAAGGGAGCTTAAGTTGATTTTAGACACCTTTGCACTTCACTTGATGTTATCTAGCCTTGTGCTCCAGTGTTGTCTTTAAAATACACACATTTCTAACCTTCATTGATTGACAAATAAGAGTTATCATACTATGCATGGCAGCTAATCAGATGAGTTTGCAAGCTCACTTCTCCCTGTATCACAGAGACCCCCAAAGGGGCAGAGCCTTATGGTACTGCTGGAAGCACCTGCAGCAGAAAAATTATCATTAAGAAAAGACATACAATGCATACTTTAAGAAGCTGGTCCTAAACAGTCTTAAACTTCTATAATAAAGAATACTTTCTTTTTTCTTTATTTTTTAAAGATATTAATTGTTCCATGGAAATAAAATTGAAAAGAAAAAAAAAATCCCATGTGAACAACACTCCTCTAATGGGTTCATTTTTCTGATACCTTGTTATCCTTAGCTGCCTATGCTCTGGGCAGTATTTGACTTAATAACTGCCTATTCTGTAAGTATTTACAATGTGACAGAAAGATTAAAAATAAATTTCACAGCTGAAAGCTCAGATTTTTTTCTTAATAAATACATTCCCCAAAATCATCTTGATAAATCATCACTTGCTTAACAGGTTTATAATTTTTTAGCTTTTGTATGAGTATGATTTCAAAGCCCAGATGAACCCAAACAATCTCTGGTATTATTTCTCAGTGTTGGCTGCACATCTGAGATTGCCAACTCAGTTTGTCCATCTCTTCTTCAATCCACCTCTCATGGCAAAGGAATGAAATGGGAAAGTCATGAACCAGTCTCTAATCAACCAGCAAATTATGATGTGTTTTCAACTTCATCTTGTCTTTAATTTTGTTCTTTTACTTAAGGTCCTATTCAATTATGCATACTGATTTTGATCTGATTTCTCCCATTATACTTGCCTACATGCAGTCTCTATCAAAATTACACAGATATCCTTCTCATTATGGACATATTATGGATATGTGGCTGAGCTTAAATGGAGTTGGATAACCTTGCTAATCTGCTACCAACATTTATTTACAAGCATTATATCCCAATCTACTGCCTCTCAATTGTACCTTGAGAAGGTTATGTTTCATGGATTTGTATTTCAGAGCAAGCCGGCTACATGCCCTGTGCTACAGTAGTGCTGAGTTAACATTCTGAAATAATATGATTGACTTACGGGAATTCACAGTTACTCCCAGGTTTAAAGGAAGAGTTTAAAAGCCTGCAAAGATGTGAGTCACTAGAATTTTATACTCACAATACTAGCCATAGTACAGTGGAGGATGACAAAAAATTCATCTGCTGGGTTAATCTGCTGAAGTGTGCAACTGTATTACCAGTTTGGTTGTGCCTTCCAGAAATTCTACCTGTAGTCAAGCACTAATAATTTGGAAGTTCTTAATGCCTATGTCGTTCTTGGAAGGTCAACTAACTACTATAAAATGCTGAATCTAAATCTCTTATCTTGAAAATTTGCCTCCCTAGTCAGTTTATCTCAGGTGGAGATTCACAGGTACTACAGCTAGTTTATTGTGCAAGTGTAGCATTTCATTACACCAGATAAGGAACTGGGGTATTTTTAGAACAGAACTCATAATCCCTAATGCAGAAGAGTGCAAAGGCTCATTAGGTGGCTCCCTATGCTGTTTCTTCCTCATTTCAGAGACCCAGCATTTTAACAGCACCTCTGAGCATATGGCCATATTCTGTCCTGGATCTCTGCTCAGTATTCCTTCTGGTATCAGTGGATGTCTCAGACAAAAACTAAAATAGAAACTTTTATCATATACATTGATACTTTTTTTTCTTTTTTAATATTGGTTGGTTGGTTGGTTGGTTTGCTTATCCATTTATCTCAGCAAAGTCTCTTACTTGTGGCTGAATGGCTGTTCTCTGTGGTTGTAATGGATTTTCTGAACTCCCTAATTGTTTTATTTATGACTGACAGAGTATGTAAAGTACTAAAAGTATTATAGCAGACAGTACTAAAGGTTATTAATGGATACTGCTGATCCTTGATGCTGCTTAGTCACATTAATCTCCAAGACAGAAAAAATTGTTAATGGAGTTGTCATGTATTCCTACAACTACATCATTATATTTTTTAACAGAGCACAAATATAAAAGAATATACACTTCTCTGGAGAGGGTATAAAATGCATTCAGAATACCTGATATTACACTATGTGGAGCTTTTTTTTTCCTTCCTTTGTCTGTTGCAATGTCTAGGGCTTTCACTGGTTTTATTTCTACTTATTTTCTGTTTAAAAAAAATCCCCAAATGCACTTTTGCTACTAAGAAGAAAATTCAGTAGGGAAGAATCTTGTTCTGTAAGGTAACAAAACAAATAGAAATAGGGAGAATTGTAGTCTTGGTTTGGAGTTGCATTTTAATTGCAACTTTTCTTGATTATATTATTTTTTAACTTTGAAGGGATGATAAGAGCCATTCAAGGTACACTTGAGGATAGGAAACAATTATTAGCATAGTTAATAATATGTGTGATGCAATTTGATATGTTCTATTGGGAAGCTAAATGTCTAACAGCTGTATTTATGAGCATTACAATATATTGTGCTACTATTCAATGGAAAATAAAGAATATTTAAATGATAGAAGTAACAAACAGTCCTCAAACTGTTGATGAACACTGCTGATAATAGCACCAAGAGAAAGCAGAAAAGCCATTATGCCCCAAATGTTACAATTAGGGGCAGAATACAAGCTCACAGCAAGTCTCAAGTCCAGGAGTCTTCCCTTCCACATAGATATTTTCCTTGCCATGAAACACTTAATGCCTTCCTCCTCAGTGGGGACGCCTGAAAATCTGGACAGTCACCCAGCTCTTGCAAAATATATCAAGAGGCTTACAAACATCCATGATCCCAATTTGTGGCACATTTTTGTATTTCTCTGTTACATCAGTCTCAACGACAGTGATACAAATGCAGTGGTAAGCAGACTGCTTCCCCACTGAAAGGGACAGGGACAGGATTTAAGCCAGGTTGAGATGGAAAGTGCAAACTCAAACACTCAATTCTTTCAGCTGTTACTACCTCCCCCACTGCCTAGTTTTGTTTTTTTTTTCTCTGATTTGGCAAACACTTGCAGCTACCCTTCAAACACCTGCAAGCCTTCTCTGCTCATACTTGCCAATCTGGAGACCTGACTGTCGTAGTAAAGCTGTGATTTAGACACTTACTGATTAGAATGGCTAAACATGTTTTTGTGGTCCAGAACTAACCAATAAATGTTGAGGTCTTGGGGAGTTTGACTCAAGACAGAGCTGCACAACACTGTCTGACACTGCTAATGGCAACTTTTCTTCATTACTGGTGACTCTGAATTCTAATGGCTGGTGCTACAGGCATGTCTCTGTTTACAGTTCACTTAAAGTGCTTAGAGGGCAACCTAACCCTATTCCTATTCAGGAATTTTCCTGAAATGAACTATAGCTACAAAGACCTTCACTGTGCTGTACAGAAGTGGTGTTGTATTTGTACTTTGAGACTTTGAATTTTTTCAATTAGTTATGCTAGCATAATACTTCTGTCTTCAGATTCATTACAGTAGAAAGCAATTTCCCCCCACATATGCGTATTTAAATTAATATAATTGTTTATTTATTCTCCAAATAAACTGAAGTGCACAAGGCAATAATTATGTTACTGTTTCCAATCTCCCATTCATCAAATCAGTTTTTGAATTCTCAAAAGTTGTTTTCAACTCAGCTTTACTTTATGCTTCCTAGTGAATTATTTGAATTGAAAAAGGACTTTCTGACCCATTCTCACTTCCTGTTTGAAGGCCTGGATAGCTACAGCAGTATGTTAGTAAGTTGTCAACCTGCCCAGATGGTGAATATCCAAGAATGCTGAAAGAGCTTCAGAATAAACAGGCTGATCTGCAAAGAATACACAGTCCTTCACTAAAAACCATTTATGTGCAAAAGAACTGGATGTAACAAATACTATGTTTATTTTTATAAAAAGATCATGGGGTAATCGACAGATTTTCAAGCCAGTAAGATATGCATTTATGTCTGGTCAAGTATCTGAAATGGTAATTGAAAGTGGAAGTGTAAAATTCCAGGAGAAAGTAGGTAACTGAACAAGCAGAACACACTGGCTAGTGAAGTTCAGGGTCCAGAAATGCAAAATACTATACATAGGAAAGAAACGTTCACAAGGTTTAAAATTAGCAGTAAAAAAAGGCAACTTGATGCTATTGTGAACAACTCAGCAAGGCACTGTTCTCAATACACAGCTAAAGGAAGAAGCAAATAATGTTACAACATACGCAGGGCAGTAGGGCGAATGCAACACTCTACCTTACGGCAAATCAGTGCTGTTGCCTTTTCTCACATACTGCATGCAGTACTAATGTAGCCGACTCAAAGCTCAAACTACAGACTGATTAAGGACTCAGACAAATGTGGAAAAGTGTATTGAAGGTGCAGAGCAAGATGACATGACTTTAGTGAACACCAACTCATAAACCAAAATACTTTCCACCCTAAATTAAACTGTGGCATTCATTGCAATAGACAGTTGCTGATAACATGAATGTGGCATTCAGAAAACAGTAGGACACAGACAAATTGCATAAAAATATTTTACTCCTTCTCTTTTAGTACTTAAAATAATTTCTAGTTATTAGGGAAGAGGAGATTCTTTGCACTTCTGTCAGAAGCATCTGTCTGTAGCCACTTTGGACAAGAAGACAGCCATGCATCTGGATAATGAATATGCATTGTGTGTGGCATTTCCTATTTTCAATCCTTGAGACACACTGCTCAGAAATTAGCTCAACTTTGTTGCCAAGATTCACAAAATAAAATATGTAAGGTGTTCATATGAGTAGCATGTTCAGGAGCGTCAACAATACTGAGAAAACAAACACTGAATAAATCTGGAAGATACTGACAAGATATATTTTGAGGATGTCAACAATTAGAAAATTTTGGCAAACTATTTGCAAGTGCCTGAAAATGCAATTGCACAACACTGACTGGCTTCAGCTATGTAAATCCTGACAGATATAGGCTCCCTTGGGAAGAACCTAACACAGTCTTTTTATAAGCTTATTATTAAGAGTTGAATGTTAGAGCTGTAGAAATACTAGTTGCAAAGTACCTTATGATTAACCAGCTAACAGTATTGTCCCATGAGGGAGTAATTTCTAAAACACAAGAGTAGATGCAAATTTGAAAAAATAAAACCAAAAACCAACAAACCAACCCCCCAAAGAAATGAGATAAACAATTCCAAATGTCACAATTTCCAAATAATGGTGAGATTTGAAAATCTCATCCTGCTCCCTTTTATCCTACATATGCAACAACATATTGATACCACCCATTCAGGAAAAACACCAGTAACTGTATTGCTCCAGAGTGTGGAACAAAGGAAGAAAAAGGACAAAGCTGGAACAGAAACAATAGTTTGTGGTCAGGAAATGTGGTGGGTTTTGGAAACTTTCACTGCACCTGAGAATGTCTACATTTTCTGATACATAAAACACTACTGAAGAGAGAATGTCGTTTTGATGTTTACATGTGAAGGCACTGGCTACCTGGAAACACTGATAAAAGTCCACTGCTTTTAAATAATCCATATGCACTGACATTATTCCATTTTTAAGCCCTATCTCTAGCTTTTCCTTAGCATTATTTAAGACAAGAATAACTCCTTCAAAGAAAACTCACTTCAAGGCTGAGACCACACCTGGTACAGCAGTTGCTACGAAAGCTCAGCCTTTCTACAGAGGGTTCTGGAGTACATGAAACTGCAGTATCAGTACAACAATCATACTGTATTAGCTTGAACCAAATAGGAAATGGATGTTTGTTGCAGAATTACAATTCATTTCAGAATTTCTTGGAAGGTTTTTTGAGAGTAGTGGCACTATTGAAGGTTCTAAGAGTAAGAAAAAAGGGAGATAATTTCAACCGCTTCTCAAAAAAATCCTGCTACTGGGGTGGTTGTGACATCTAAAAAGTATGCATAAATGTAATTAGGTACAATTGCAAAATAATCAGTTAATTCAATTACATGAACAGTAAAGTGTGATAGTAAAGACTATCACAAACGAACTGTGCTACCGTGATATCACTATATATAATTAGAGCTCTCTTAAGCCAGCAGATTGCAAAGTTCTGTTTCCCTGCCTGGGAGTGCCTTGTAAACCTTCCTTGTGCCTGCAGAAGGAATGGGCAGACCAGATGTTGCCCTTGGAAGAAGAGAACAAGCTCCATGTGTGCCTCAATAGAGAATTTCCTTGAAGCACAGCCACAGACCAGAGGTACTCCTCTCAGAGACAAGGACAACCCAGCAGGGTCTCGAGGAAGCCAGCTCTTGCATTTTAAAACATTCCCAGTTTCCTGGTATTTCAGAGGGATTAATCAGCTTGCGTGTTTATCATCAAACCCAAGCTCACTTAAAGACCACTTGCTTGGGAGCCAGGAACAGATTGCAGAGATCAGCACACTCTGCAAAAGCTTGGTCAGCCCATTCCTGAGGGGCTGCCACACTGGCACTGTTAGCATGATCTGAGCTAGCTGAAGTTACAAGAACATAAAAATAACCATTCGGAGTCAGACCAGGGTTCACGTGCTCCAGCGTCCTGCCTACTTGGCCAGAAGCAATGTTTATGGGAAAACAAACAAACAAACAAACGAGTATGGGAAATACGGCATGGTGATTTCCCAGGATAACCTTTCAGCCTCCAGCAGTAAAGAAGGAGTAAAACCATATTTTCTGCTGTAAGGAAGCATTTTTGTGGATAGTAAAATGCCTAGACTCAGTACATTCTGCATGCAAGGCAGCAGCAGGGTTTTATTCTATAATGAGGAAAGCTGTTCAGCATTGCAGATCCTGGAGGTAATGAAGAAGCACTGACTTCACTTAGAAAAAAATTGAAACAAAAAAGACCCCACCTATATCTGTGACTGACAAATGGAATAAGCTTTAAAACCTGTGTTGCAAGGTCTTCCTCCCATAAAAATAACAGTTAGGGTTGCACTTCGGATTACTCCCCTTCAAACATACTGTACAAGCAAATTGAGAGGAGCAAACATTGCACCAGCATGTCACAACAAGATGAGAAGTGCACAGCCTGAATGATGTTAGTGTTTTATATATATCATGTTTATAGAAACATAAATATTTGATATAAATAACATATCTTTCATATACATAAATATATATGTATGTATGATAGGGTCCCAATACACTAATACTGATCTACTGCCTGTGCCAAGGTTATGGATATTGTATGTAATTTTTGTTCTGGGGAAAACTAGAAGCCAAGAAAGAATAAGGACTAATAATTGCCTTCAAGTAAGGCATGTAAATAAATGCTTAATGATTCATAGGGATTACAAGTAAGGAAGTTTTCCCCTTCCTGCCTTGTGAAGCAGCCCCAGGCAGATAGCTTACAGAATAGGAAAGGTACTGTGTAAAAGGCAAGAAATGAAGCTGATTGAAATAGTTCCTTCCCCTTCAACACAGATAAACCATACATTTAGCCATCTCTATTGCTGTAAAAAAATCAGGTAAGATGACAGTGAAAAAATATAATTGAATGCATTATCTTCCTTTAACAGCCACGAATGCCATTACAGAAGAGAACAAAACAAAACAAGCAAAAATGATCAGTGGTGACTGTGTGTGACTGTGGTGACTGTGAATTTTCCTCCACTGCTCCTTGGGAACTCTGTCACTCAGCGGCACTCAAGCTGTACTTGAGTATTGGCTAGTAATTTTTGTACTGTACTACTTGCCAGAGAAGAAATCTGCCAAATCACCATGACCTTTAAAGTTATAAAATTTTCTATTTCTCTTTCTCTTCCTGCCATAGTCCTGACTGCTATGAAGAAGGAAGAAAATACTTCTCCTTATCTACTACTAATTCTCTGAGAAATATATAAAGAGCCTGCATTTCTATTCAAGCACGTTGCAGAATGGTAACTGACACCTGCTGTCTACTCCTGTTTTCTCTATCTATAGTTCAAAGAATATCTTCCCTTCCCTCTTCCAAGACCTTTGGTTTTGGCAGCTGTGTTGAATAAGCTTATCTAGGGATCTCTGCTGTACCTAGATGTAAATTTGCACTAATTGACAGGACAAATTCCTAGGCAATTTCCAGTAACTCTTCTGATGAAAAAGTGGGAAAAAAACACAGTAACGTTATCCAAATTGCCAAACACGTTTTCTTTTTTTTCTGAAATATCCAGAAATTGGGAAGGATTTGGGAAATAATTTTAAATTAAAAAGATGTTTGGGGCTGAAAATATCTAAGTTTAAGCAACTACTAGGATATACTTGCCAGGAGAAACATTCAGCCAGTGCAATCCATACTTAAATGCTAGCATGATCATTTCTCCTATCCTACACATCAAATGCCACCAATGTTTGGCACTTTTTTGTTTTTCTCTCCCCTCTCCCACCTTTTTTTTATTCTGGATTCCTTGTTCATTTTCTTTTATTTTCCTTTTGTTCACTGTGCATCTCTGCATGACCTATATGATCTTACTCTTTATGAGTAAAGAATTATTAAAAGGGAATAGCTTTAATTAGTTTTATAACTAATCTCATTTCTAGCAATAGTACTTACACATCAGATCAGAAGTATAGGAAAAGGAGCATGCCAAGAGTGCACGCTCTTCATGGCTTAAATGGGCCCAATAAACAACTGAGAGTTACTGTGCTGAAGTGAAACTATATTCCTCTAGTATATGTAAAAAATAATTATAGGCACTTTACTGGGAAATTTTTACATCTAGTGAGCACTCTGGCACCATCAACCAACCAAATGAAACAATAGGTCTGATTAAAACACCACCCACACTGGTTTTTTTTTTTTGCCAGAAAGGAAATTTTTGCCAAAATCAAGCTTTCACATTGGCTACTTTGCCATGTTTATATTCAAAGCATGTATTCTCCTAAAGGAGTAGAAGTAATAGTCTCGACAAGGTATGTGTGATCATGTTAATGCTGGGGGAATCTTCAACCCACCACACACTGCTGGTTAGAAACATGGGAATTCTGTTTCTTACTTCCACTGTCTCACAGTATACATTAAGTACATAAACATACATGAGAGATATACCTGAAAACACACTCAGCATTAAAAGTCTGTTCATTGAGACTCAGTCCAGAGAAGGGCAATGAAGTTGGTGAGGGGTTTGGAATACAAGCCCTATAAGGAAAGACTGAGGGAGCTGGGATTGCTCAGCCTGGAAAAGAGGAGACTCAGGAGTGACCTTATCACTCTCTACAACTACCTGAAGGGAGGTTGTAGACAGGTGGATGATGGTCTCTTCTCCCAGGCAGCCAGTACCAGAACAAGAGGACACAATCTCAGGCTGCGCCAGGGGAGGTTCAGGTTGGATGTGAAGAAGTTCTATACAGAAAGAGTGATTGCCCATTGGAATGGGCTGCCCAAGGAGGTGGTGGAGTCACCGTCATTGGAGGTATTCAGGAGGAGACTTGATGGGGTACTTGGTGCCATGGGTTAGCTGTTTGGGTGGGTTGGATTGGTTGATGGGTTGGACATGATGATCTTGAAGGTCTCTTCCAACCTGGTTTGGTTTATTCAAAATAAAGTTAAGTTCTGCCTGTTTAGCATGGCATACTTGTTACCTGATAACTGCAATCTGTAAAACTTCAGTAAGACAAGCGCTGCTGTTTCCTCTGAGTACCAAGGCAAACAACCTAATGTCACCGGCCACCAGGCTTTACAACACTTATGATAAACGAAAATTTATGATCAATGAAACCAGTACTATTATTACTTGTCTTGTCTACCAGTGAGCTATTAAAGTTCACTCTATTGGTTCACTTAGATCTTTATGTTCTTCAGTGGACATGAAAAATGTTGTTAAGATATTAAAATAAAATAATGTTTTTTTGATCCAACATGTATGAGAATAACAGCATTTGCCACATGCTTAAAAATAGTTTTTAAATGACAAAATATCTAAAATTTAAGGACCACCATCTAGATATGCAAAAATTCTTCAGAAGTTTATGGCAAACACAAGAAAGGAAACACTAAGCTTACAGTGTTCAGTGTACATGGAAAATTATTTTTAATTTATCCTCCCGTGAATACTAGCTACAGAGATTTGATTGCTTAGCAAGCAGTGTAGTTAAATCATCTGAGGATAGAAGCAGTGCTGTATGACCTTTATGTGACCAAAATCAGCTAAGCAGCACACGTTTAACACTGGATTAACAATTATAGAAGCAGAATTTTATTATTGCCCTGCCCATCTGTTATTTTTCATTTCTTCAGAAGTAAAGAGAAAAAAATGTTTCATTCCAAAAATCACATAAGTTTTCTGTTACATCTGGTCCTCACTGCTACCTGAACCGACTTGCCTCAATACTTTTAGTCTCCTGAATAGCAACTGGTAATAGTGAACAATGACGTTAAAAAGAGCCCCAGCATCTCTCCATTATACTGACCTTAATTGCAGGATTCCCTATTGTTACAATGTTTGAGCCTATCTCTGATTATTGTAGTACTATTCAGCACAACCACCAGCTCAGGAGGAAGAAAACTGTGGTACTCTGAACACAGTCTTTGACACAAGATCAAACATTTGTTCAACAGTCATGTAAGTACGTGTGGAAGCAATTTGTAGTGATGGCAAAACTGAGTGCCATTCACCACACACCTCAGAAAGAAACCTGAAAAATGGGTCTCTTCTAGCACATGAGATGGACATAAAACCCACTAAGACACAAACTGAAATTTTGATAGAGAAGGAGCAGCTTGCATAGTCCACAAGACGACAAAGGACTCATTCATTGTAATTTTTATTTTTTAATTTATTTGTTTTACTGTGAGGGCTGTTGAACACTGAAGCATGTTGTCCAGGGAGGTGGTGCAGTCTCTATCCTTTGAAGATATTAAACCCCCAGGAGACACAGTCCTGAACGCTACCTGACCCTGCTTTGAGCAGAGGGGTTTAGACTAGACAATCTTTCAGAGAGCATTAGTGTGCTCATAACCTTAGCTATTCCATGACTCTCAAACAAATCTGGGTTGACCAGAAGTTTGAATGAATGGCCAGGACAATGAAAGACCTTGGTGCTGCAATAGTTGTCTGTTTTATGGCATTCAGGTACAGAGGTAAATGGTTATTACAATGCACTTAAGATTTGGATCCATTTCAGGAGCCAATAAAGTAATACTTACCATTTTTTTTTCCTTCCTTTTAAAACCCTTTTATCATTTATTGTGTTACTTCCTTTGCACTAGCCTAGAACACTTTTAACGAATATACTGCTAGTCAACTTAAATTTTAAGATCTTAAAAGTGGTTTCACAGAATTAGCATTTTTACAGAATAAACCCCATCAATACAGATTTCTGTTTTGATTTAAATCTTCTACTGTTTTTATAGCTTAAGCAATACATAATTGTGCTGGCACAACTATGTTAGATCAATCTGGGATAGAAGTCACCAGGGTGCTCCACATGCAGTACCCAGGAATCCAGCCTACCGTCTTTTTTGCCTGTGTTCTGCAGAGCCCTTACTGCTGCTCTTGGATGAGGCAAGAAGGGGCTAGTTCAGTTTCAGGGCTCTGTGGATTTATATTATTTAGTTCTCACTAAACCTCCAAGAGGCAGCAATGCTTCAAAAAGCTTATTAGGATATCTCAGCAGTGGATAAAAGAAATAATGTGATCACGGATAAAGTCCTTATAATCTCATAGAAAACTCCCACGATTCTCCACAAAAATCATGTAATTGCTTTGTCACTTGTGCTTGTTAGAGTTCTGAAAAGCCACACTGAGGAGCTGGAGACAGCACTTGCAGGCAGGGAGATGGAAAATGAACACCAAAAGATCCCTCACCACGCACACAAACCCAGACAGACCTCATTACTGTATATTACAGTACTTTCTAAGTACTCGTCAGGTACCTGTGATGAAGCACTGGCTTGTTACTGGCATTTATAATGAAAAAAAAAGGTCTTCCTTAATTTTGGGTGAGGATGAGAACACTTTGCCTTTGGAAAGAGCCAAGAAAACTCACTGAGTGGAGAATGGCAACTATGTAAGAGAAGGTGGCTCCCTCTCGGCACTTAGGATATTACAGAAAACAGAGAAATGCCTTTCTAGCTGGTGCTGCGGTTTAAATTTAATTGTCAAACTGTGCATGTTTGCTAAAGCTTTTTCTTATGGACTTTGCACTGAGGGAAGAGGTCCTTAATGCCCTACTGTTGGTTGCAAGATGGTAATGTGCTGAAGAAAAGAACAGCTAGTTCTGGGCACAGTATTAAACAGGCGAGGCTTAATTTGTACTTGAAAAGGCTGCAGAAAACACTGACCTGTCACATTATGCAGCCATTTAATTTTCCAATCTAGGGCAGCATGACTGCAAATTACATTTGCCTACTGGACAGTTTGATCAGCTGTAACTGCTCTGTCATTTTGGAAGCACTTTCCTCATTCAAAGAAGAGGGTTGTACTTTACAAGCAGAACGTAGAAGCTCTCAAGAGGAGACAAGTCTGGCAGTTCAATCAGGAGCAAATAGAACACTTTATGTATCTTGGCATAAACAAATACTGCCCTTAGACATTCCCCCTCAAAGCCAGACATGGCAGGGCATGGAGGGGGTTGTTAGAGTCTCTTTGAAACTCTCCACAGCACAATATTTGGCCTAGAAAACCCTCCAAAATTTTGGATTTCATAGGGTCAGTATTATAAAATAAATACATAATCTGCATATTTTAACAAAATATATAAACAAATAGTCAGAAAGTGTAAGAACTCACCGAATTTTGTACTGTGTCTGTACTATGGATTAGATCTTTTGGTGCTGATTTTCTTCACTGAAGACTCAAATTAGCTTCCTCTGCTGCTTCTGAATACAGTGGTAACTCACCTAGTGACTGTAAGACAGGCCTTTTTCGGGGTGTCCGCACTCTGCAAGCTTGCTTCATGTTTGCTAGCCAGGGGATATGTTGGGTCTCTCTCCTAGAGAGCTGTGGGATTGCAGCTGCCGGATGGCTGGTGAGAGGCAGAATGTCCACTGCCATCTTTCACTAAAAGTTCTCTCACAGGTGTTGATAATTCATGGAACCTGTGATCTGTAAAAGCTGCCCTGGAGTACAAAGAACTATGTGTGTCTTAGGAAAACACTGGGCTGCCGTGTTTATTTGCACCCTCCTCTCTAAATTAAATCAAACTCTGAGGGACAGGAAAGTGCATCAGGCAAAAGTAATTTAATTAAAGGGGTCTGTTTGGGAAATTTTGCTGGCTTTATACTCCTATTTATGGGACATGCAGCTGTCATTGTATCTCCACAGAAGACTTAGAAGCACTTTCAGTATAGACTTTGTAGAGGACTAACCTCCTGATTATGTTATTCTGATAGGAGCTTTACCAAAATCAGTTTATAGCTAGTGCAGCAGGTATTTACTTCCCACAATGTAAACCTTTAGAAAGAATTAATCCTGATTTCAACAAAAACTTTTAAATTATATTTTAAAATATTTGATGTAACATCTAATTTTTAGTTAAGAATAATTTCTGAAATAATTCTGGTCATATTAATCAAATGCTAGCTGTGATATAATGAAATACTTATGGCCTCTGGTGGATTAGCATGGACTATAAAATGTGCTAAATCAGAGACAAGAAAAGCTTGAAATAGCTTTTATGAGGTAGCTTTAGGGAAAGCTTAAAATAGTTTGTATTAACCATTTGGTACTCACTTTGCTAAAGCTGTACATCACATTTCCCCTTGTTAAGAATATAAAAATAAATATGGATTAATTTATGCAGCTAGAAGAACAATGTGAACATACATATTTTTTGAATGGAGATTCCTTCCTATTTTAATTATTAACCACAGCTCAACTTGCTCAAAAGGAAAGAATTTTAGCATTTGCAATTTATTATGCATCTTTTCCTCTGCACTGCTTCATGAGTAAGGAAAAGGGGCTACTGTTTCTTTCAATCAGCTCCCCAGTTTTTAATGGAAAACATGCCACAAGAAGGTGGTTAAATGACTTTTGTACCCTACTAACAATCCTGTAAGGCTTCTCATATGCACACAGAATGACTAAATAGCCCACCAGGTTCACATCTCCATTGTGACCTCTATGAACAAGCTGGCGCAGGCAGCAGCTCTTCCAGTGAGCTGCTGCCGCTCTCACTGACAGCAATTAAATGTTAATGGCCCCACTGAAGGAAAGACGAGCTATCTGAATCGGAGCGGAGATTGGCCCAGTAGGATTTCAAACTGTGACGACATAGAACGTGGAAAATCTGTAATATAAGCTTAATTATCTCGGTGCAGCTCCTGCCTGTGAGCAGACTGATGAGTCCGCACTGTGAACTATCATTCCCGTCTACAGTAGAAGCTATCTGCTTTTATTTCAGGCGCTCAGATGACGCAACAACGCCCCTAAAATAACTTTGCGTCATGGCTTTCCAGTTTACTTCCTTGCACGCGTACCGCCTCACGATGTCCTCCGGATCATCCGCGGCCTGAGCCGCCCCGCCCGGGCCACCTCCGAGCATCCCCACCACGTGGGGGTCAGGTCAGCTCCTCTCCCCTGTCCGGCGAGACGCGAGCTCCCTCTCCCGAGGCACCGCAGCCTCACTCCTGCCAGCCCAGGCACGGCTCAGGACCCTCTCTCGGGCAGAACTCTCTGCCGACTGTGCCGTGTCTCGCTTAAGGGACTACCGCGGACTGAGGGGACGTCAGGGAGCAATGGCAATGGCGCTCTCTTCCGGCAGGGGCATTTGGGTCTCTACGGGCTTTCAGGCAGCTATCCGTCCTGAGAAGGGGACTGGCAACCCTGCTGCTTCTAGGCGGAGCCAGAAATAGAGCCGGGGACGGTAAATAAACCCCGACCGGGTGTATTCCCGCAACGCCGTACACCCGCGGGACGGCTGAAGAAAAGGGGGGGGGGGGGGGGGAAAGCCGGACAGCGTTGGGCGGTGGCATCGCATGCGCAGGAGGCCAGGTGCCTGCCGGCTTGAGGAGCCGGTAGCATCGTAGGCAGACCGGCGTCCTCATGGTGCTGTGTCAGGGCGGCGAGGCCGCCGCCGTTTCAGCAGCGGGCGGGAAGGAGCCAGAGGTACCGCTGAGCCAGGAGGACGGTGCTGGTACGGGGCAGCCTTGCCTGTGCCCGGCGGCCAGCATGGAGGCGGCAGGCGCCGAAGAGCGCCGCGTTTGTGGGTGCTGTTCGGGCTTGCCCTGGCCGCTCTGCTGCAAGGCACCTGGTGAGGAGAGGGAGACTGTTAAGCGGGGCAGGGGGGACAGCGCCGTCCAGGCTGGGCTATCCGCTTTCGGGGTGACACTGCCGGCGTGGCGGAGGAAGAGGAAGCGGCCCCGAGGGCACCGGGGCTCTTTGCACGCGGGCGGCGGGGCGCGGAGTGAACTCGGGCGGCCGCAGAGGGCGCCTGGCACCTGTGCCGGCCCCAGCTCTGCCTCGCTGCCTTCGAGCCGTCTCCGACTGCAGTGGCCCACGCCTGCTGTCCGGCAGGGAGCACCGGGCCCCCTGCGAGCCTGTTCGGCCTCGCCTTCTTTCTCCCCCTTCCACTTTACCGGACAAGCCGGCCGCGATTGAAGACAGTGAGTGCAGCGGCAGGCACGATCTCCGCCGAGGCTCTGGCCCTTGTGTGCCGGGTTCGGCTCGGGCCGGGCCCCCGGTGCTCCCCCTCCCAGAGCAGGCTGAGCACACTGGCTTCGCCGACCGCGCAGCGCTCACTCACGTCCCCAAGGACGGCTGCTGTGATTATTCCTTGGTGAAGCAGTGCTTCTTGTTGTCAGAGTTTTAAAGTAAACATTGACAGGTTTGGGTGAATCGAGATGCTTTCTAGCAACGTGAGCTAACGGCACTGTAAATATGTTAAGAAGGGACATTGAGTGCTGTTCAATAAGTCCATATACTTGCAGCTATGACTTCCTCGGTAATTTGTATCTTGCGATACACTCACACGTGTGCACTCTTTATTTATCTTAATCCCTGCTTAATCCACTGTGCTTTACCAGTGACATTCACATGGGTATCACTTCTGAGGCCAGTCTTGGGAAAAGTAACAGCATTTGAAATTGTTAGAAACTTGGATTTGTTCACCAAGATTTTAATCTTTTTTTTTTTTTTTTTTTTTTTTTAATTTTG
This sequence comes from Melanerpes formicivorus, assembly GCF_026170545.1. Lineage (NCBI taxonomy): Eukaryota > Metazoa > Chordata > Aves > Piciformes > Picidae > Melanerpes > Melanerpes formicivorus. Next base: position 11,073,395 of record NW_027142358.1, read on the forward strand.
GTAGTCTGGTTGGTGAAATGTAAACTGAATGAATAGCTGAACTTCATGAATCATGCCTTGATCTTGGTGCATGACTACAATACTTCATGCACAGGCTGTTGTGCTGCTGGCACTTTCCTGAAGTCTCTGAGAGGGCTGTTCTGATTCTTATGTTGTGAAGAGTGAATCGCCCTCTTCTGGTTTTCTTGAAGGTCTGAGATAATCTTACTGACACACTCTATGGCCAGTACTCTTCAGCCTCTGCTACTATTCTCAAAATGCATATATTATGCATATATATATATGCGTATATATTATGTATGTATATAATGCATATATACTATGCGTTTTGCATCCTATAAAAACTGTTTGTAAGAAAGCATGACAGTAAAATGCAAGCAAAACCAATTCACACAGAAAATGGTGTGCAGTGGGAGGCATTTGACTAGCACTTAAAATGGGAGTGGGAGATTGAGAGCCTTACAAGTAGAGGTGGCCAGAGAATAAAATGGTAAATCCAAATCTCAAATATGTAGCTACTCAGCAAAGAGGACTTGGAACTTGGATGCTACTTGAAGCTGCTTTAAAAAACTTGAAAAAACAGAAGATGTGCTTGAGTCTTTGATAGAGTTGGGCTAGTGTTTGGAGGCTTAATATTTCGTGGGGTGGGAATGTTGTTGTAACCTAACTTCCCCTTACAGCATATTTTGAAATATGTATTCCTCAGAACAGCAATTCTTGTTTTTGGTGGAAGAACTTGTACCATTTTATTTTTAAAAGGAAATAAAACATTTTCTCATTTCACTGAGCACATGCTTTGGCAAGATGAGATGTTGATGGTTTAAACTCTAGTATTACGAGATACTGTTTCTGGCAGGCTTGGTATATTGGGTAGCTAATAAAATGAGTTCCTTCTGGTTTGTCTTTGTTGCTTCCAGTACCAAGCTTAGTTCCAGGGATTAGATCCTTTCAGCTTGCTTTTCTTTAATTTGACTGGTTTTCCATTTCAGCACTTCATTCTGTAGTAATCAGGCAAGCTATCATGCCTGAAACAAAAGTTAATAATTTTGTTTGCGCAGTGTTGATCCATGGGCCAGCCTGGGTTTGGATTTCCCATTTCAGTTATAGGCCAGTTTGATTCCTCATGCTTTAATATTAGACACTGTTGATTTTGTAGTTCTGTTACATGACTATGTTAATTTGGCCATTGTGTAATTCATTAATGTTTTTAAAATCCACTGTTTTATAATCCAGTGTTGGTTGGTGGTAGTTTTTGTAGTCACTTGTATGTGAATGGTTGTTACTAAATAGAAATATTTCTAGTAGAAACTGTCATTCATTTTCATCTGTGCTGTGGCTGGATTCCTTGAATAGCAGACCTTCTGTCTGCCCTAAATTCTGATTGCAGTTGTAGGGCCAGGGTTTCTAAAACTGTTAAGGCCAGGACCAATGCCATACATACAATGCCATATCAGCCCAGTCTTAGCTCTTAGGTAGTAAGATGCAGTGTCTCAGCCTTGAGTGCTGATCTCAAGGAGAATTAAAATGGTTTCTGACAAGTTTTGTTAATTAAGAAAAACCAACAAAACAAAACCACACATCCAAAGCAAAACAATACAAAAATCCCCAAAATTATATTTAGTTGCTAAGCAACTTGCAGCAGTGCCCTGCTGATAATGTTTTAGAGCATTCATACAGCTCATGGGCTCCCACATTAGTGTGGGATGAGGCACCCTTTTATCAAAACACTGCCGCAAGGATGTGTAGTTCTCTTTTATCTCTACGATGTGTTGTGGAAGAAAGGTTACTCCCGATGTTTTATACAGACAGAAAGAAAAGAGACAGGCATTGAGTCTATCATCAGTAAATTTGCTGATGACACCAAGCTGGGGACAGGAGTTGATCTGCTAGAGGGTAGAGAGGCTTTGCAGAGAGACCTCGACAGGCTGGACAGATGGGCAGAGTCCAACGGCATGAGATTTAACGCATCCAAGTGCCGGGTTCTGCACATTGGCCACAACAACCCCATGCAGTGCTACAGGCTGGGGTCAGAGTGGCTGGAGAGCAGCCAGGCAGAGAGGGACCTGGGGGTGCTGGTTGATGGTAGGATGAACATGAGCCTGCAGTGTGCCCAGGCAGCCAAGAGGGCCAATGGCATCCTGGCCTGCATTAAGAACAGTGTGGCCAGCAGGAGCAGGGAGGTCATTCTGCCCCTGTACACTGCACTGGTTAGGCCACACCTCGAGTACTGTGTCCAGTTCTGGGCCCCTCAGTTTAGGAAGGATGTTGACTTGCTGGAACGAGTCCAGAGAAGGGCAACGAAGTTAGTGAGGGGCTTGGAACACAAGCCCTATGAGGAGAGACTGAGGGAGCTGGGGCTGCTTAGCCTGGAGAGGAGGAGACTCAGGGGTGACCTTATTGCTCTCTACAACTACCTGAAGGGGGGTTGTAAACAGGCAGAGGTTGGTCTCTTCTCCCAGGCAGCCAGCACCAGAACAAGAGGACACAGTCTCAGGCTGCGCCAGGGGAAGTTCAGGCTGGAGGTCAGGAGGAAGTTTTACACGGAGAGAGTGATTGCCCATTGGAATAGGCTGCCCGGGGAGGTGGTGGAGTCGCCGTCACTGGAGGTGTTCAGGAGGAGACTTGACAGGGTGCTTGGTTGCATGGGTTAGTTGATTGGGTGGTGTTGGGTGATAGGTTGGACGTGATGATCTTGAAGGTCCCTTCCAACCTGGTTTATTCTATTCTATTCTAGCAACATCCCAGCTACATTTTTACATGGGCTCTCTTCCAGGGTGGTCACCTGTAGGTCCAGTGGAAAGACTGTTCTTATGCAGCAAAGCAATAGCAAAAAAGGCTGGTTTCTTTGGAGGTGGTGTTGAGGTCAGCAGTAGTTCACCCTCTGTTTTATTTTCTTGGGGGTGGAGAAGGTAAGTGGAACGGGGAAGAAGATGTTGCTGAAGAGAGCCTGAGGCAGTGAGGAGGCTTGAGTAGGAACCATTAGGCTTGGGAAGCTACTTTAGGAAGCGAAAAATCTGATAAATATTCACAGGCTAAGGTGAAACTGAGGTCTTCACAAAACTGTGACAGATATCAGCACTTTAAGCAAGCCGATAACATTTTAACATTAGTCACTTAAATGTCTGCTTTAAAAAAATGTGTACTTTGTTTATTTGAATATTTACATTCTTACAGCAAGCTGAAAAAGTTATATTAAACTCCTGTAGATCTAGGTTAAATTTAGACCTAAATGCAAACTAAATGGGAGGTATAATAAAAGTGAGGGTCTGTGTGTATTTGATGAAAAAGGAAAATTAACTTCTTGTGGATAAATCTTACTCAATTTGCTAATAGTCACGATTACCAGGGTAGTAAGTTTCTGTGTTTTGGAACCTGACCATGGACTGTTTTGCAGTCAGCTCTACTTCTTGTTCCTTGGGTGATGGTCAGAATCATTAATTCTTTAGTGAATCACCCAAACCAGTTTGAATACAAGAAACAAAACCTATTAATTCATGTAGACCTGTGAGAGGTTTTGTATCCGAACTGTTTCAGTTCACCCCTTACCCTGTTGTAAGAAGTAAAAGGAGATCTGTGGTGTTCAGTGAAATGTGTTTTCAAGGTAGGTCTGGTAGATACACATAGTATTTGCATTTGTTTGTTCTGTTTTCCCTGTTGTCTTCCACAAGAACAGTGACAAATGTGTGTAGCATTGCAGTATGTAGAGCGGCCTGGCTGGAGAGATTTTCGAATAGCTCCTTATTAATTGGAGTTTATCTGTTGCAGGAACAAAGAAGAAAACATGTCCAGGACTCGGTCTGTTTTACACCGTACTGTCTGCCTTCCTTTTCTCAGTGGCCTCTTTATTTCTTAAAAAAATAGAAGATGTACATTCAGTGGAAGTGAGTGCATTTCGATGTGTTTTCCAAATGGCATTTGTTCTTCCTGGTTTAATATACTACAAGTAAGTGTAGAAAATGATTAAAGTTATTTCTTAAAAATAGATTTGGAATTATCACTCACTGAAATCAGACTACAATATTATTTTGATTTAGACATCAGTTGCATTACTGCATTGTTTTGCATTAATTGATAGTTTCTTGATACAGTTCAGAGAATGGAAAGTCTTAGAATCCCAGTGTTGTAAGGGTTTCTACAGGGATTATATCAAATGTGTCAATCTTCTGTAAACTGATGCTCCTAAGAAATAGAAGGTAACTCGAGGTACTCATGGGTTATTTTGCAAGCAAAAAATCAATAGCAAGAAAAACCTGTTCTTTGTTTGAGAGGGGTAATGGGAGTAAATTGGTCGGTGATTGGACAGTTAAAGATGATTTGCTATTTGATGTAAATGCCTTATCTAGAAAGGTATGTATAGTCTAGGAAGGTGTGTACATCTAAATGTGATTAGAATGTTGGTCATGAAGTATGCAAGCTAGTTGATGTTAATATATCATTTCTGTTTTTCAGAACAGGGTTTTTGGGACCAAAAGGTAAAAGAATTTTTCTTTTCTTCCGAGGACTCCTTGGCTCTAGTGCAATGATCCTTATCTACTATGCCTTCCAAGTCATGCCACTAGCTGATGCCACTGTAATAACTTTCAGCAGTCCTGTTTTCACATCATTGCTGGCATGGATCTTTCTTAAAGAGAAGTACAGTGTTTGGGATCTTCTGTTTACCCTCTTTGCGGTCACTGGAGTGGTTCTTATTGCCAGACCACCGTTTCTGTTTGGGTCAAATGTTACAGGGATTGAAGGAAGTTACACAGACCACATTAAAGGAACTATAGCAGCAATTACAAGCACAGTATCTGGAGCTTCGACTTTTGTTATAATAAGGAAGGTGGGAAAATCTGTGCATTATTTTTTGTCAATTTGGTATTATGCAGTCATTGGTTTAATTGGATGTGTCATAGCATTGTTTGTTATGAATGAATGGAGTTTACCATCTTGTGGCAGAGATAGGGTTCTTCTAATATTAATAGGCCTGTTAGGGTTAGGGGGTCAGATATTTCTCACAAAAGCATTGCAAATCGAGAAAGCTGGACCTGTAGCCATAATGAGAACGATGGATGTGGTGTTTGCTTTTATTTTACAGATTCTTTTTCTCAACCACTGGCCAACTTGGTGGACTGTGGGTGGTGCTCTTTGTGTAGTAGCTAGTAGTTCTGGAACAGCCATTCGTAAGTGGCGGCAAAGCTTGAAAAAAGCTAAACAAACTGAAATCTGACACTAAACAAAATACACTGCTACTAATTCATTACAGAAACAAGCAATCTTGAAATATATATATACAATATTTATTCTTATTTATTTACAATATCTCAATTTACCAAATTGTAGTGCCAAACTATGTCAAATAAAATAAGCTGATCTTTCTTAAAAACCAAAGTTTAAGGTGTTTAAACAACTGCTTAGGTATATTTAGGCATGCAAACATGAGAAGTAGAAAGTTACTTAAAAGTTGCTTGCTTCCTGTCAGAAGTGGACAACAGGTTTTTTTGCTTTAATTTTCCTAAAATTCCTGATTTCCCCCTTCTTAGATCCTTTCTTTATCCTTCTTCCAGATTTATTTAATCCTGTTCTGTGCTCAATTGGCAGAGGGATTGCAGTACAAAAGTTCGAAGAGAATGAGGAATTACGATCCTATAAGCATTGGATGTTTCTAGAACAGATAAAGCTTGCACGTTTACAAGGTTTCTGAGTTGGTTTTGGGTGGATTTGTTTTTTGTTCTTCACCAAACAGATGCCAAATGGGGATTTATTTTTAATTTGGATTCTAAAAGAACAAAGGCATTTTTGTCTTTCAAAGAAATAGCAGGAGAAAACTGACTTGTAAAATTTATCTCTGTTGTGCTCTATTTAAAAAAAAAAATTGAATGTTTGTACTTGCTTTACAAACATAATGAGACAACCTAATATTTTTTTAAAGAGATCTTCCCAATAGACATGTCTTTAGTTGCTACAGTCTCAGTCATGAGAGAGAACAGTTAGTTTATACTGCTCATAAATGAGCCATTTCTTGTGGTATGCAATGCCACTTAACCATGGTATAGTTATACTATCGCTGCACTTTATTCTATGCAAAAGGTTATATTTTTAAAGTATTTAATGTTGGTTATTTTAAATGCTACTTATGACCCTTTTATTTACATTCTTTTGTATGAAAGTTCTGTATTAGACCCAGTTTTAAGTCTGCTTGGTCTTCATAAAGTTAACATATACAATAAGGCATTTGCCTATTCCCTAAGAATTTACAAGCGTGCAGAGTAATTAGAATTTAACAGAAAAAGCAGCTTGGCCAAGGTCATATCAGAGAGTCTATGGAACAGGTTTGAGGAGAGCTAGGTGGAAGGGTGAAGCTCTGCATTAAGTCACGACACAGAGGCATCTGCACTACATCAGGCAGTGCTAGTGAGCAGCTTCAGTACTGTTTCTCTATATGGCCCTTTCAAATCTGCCTTTAGTCACTTACATGTCCTCTCTCTTTTGTAGGCTTTATCTTGATAGCAACAAATGCTAAGAAGAAAGGCTTGTGTTATTGATCAGTGTCCTTCATGATTGAGGAGTAACGTGTTTAGTAGGTAGGGGAATATTCTGAAATGGAGTCTTAGATACTTTTGAATTGTGTAGTAGTGCTCAAAGAAAATGTTGAGTTACATCTTTATTTGGTCCTTTGCATCATGAGGTGGCTTTCAGTTGTTTAGTCACTGTATCTTTTTTCTGCTGTGTTCTGCAGACTTGATACCCCCCCGCCCTTCAAAACACTAATGTGCCCATGGTGATGGTTTTTTTTCGTGGTGGTGGTTGGTTGTTTCAGGTTTTTTGTTGGTTGTTTTTTTTTTTTTTTTCATTTACACATGTCTTACCATGTATTTTTTATTTTGCCAGTAAGCTTCCATCCTAGCAGGGCAGATCTAGGAACTTTGGTCCCAAAGGACCGGAGTTTTTACAGTACCTTTGGATACATGTGGATGTGATCTTTGTGCAAGATTCTGTATGTAAACCAGCAGCACCCTGAGTCCACATATGTTTATGGACATATGCAGATTCCACTTGAGTGATAGAATCAGTTCCTGCTTATAGCTGGCTATTCTCTGCTTGTCCTGAGGGCTGAAGTTCAGCTACTGCTGTCAAGGTCAGGAGTAGTATGAAACTGCTTTCATGTCTCTTTAAAGCCTGATGTAATACTAAAATTCTAGTTTGGCACCCATTTTGTTTAACACCTGACATTTAAAACTGGAATTGTTTCTTCTGTTCAGCCATCACTGTCATTGAACAACAGCTTTCAGAGGAGGGAAGGAAAATAGATTGCATTGCTTTTTAGTGCTTCAATTCATGTTTAGAATGCATGTGTTTGAATTGACACTTAGAAAGGTGTGGTTCCAAAGCAGTTCATACTGATGTAAACAGATTGTCAGCTGGTTTTGTTCCCTCCTGTTGGCTCAGTGCTTGTGGTGAGCTGGCCCTGGAAGCTGCTCCAGCTACATAACCTTTTAGTAAGGGTGTTGGAGAGGACAAAACCAGCCTGAACTTGATTACAGTATGAAAACATTAGGAAGGAGAATTAGATAACAGTTTAAATTACAACATGTGCATGCTGTTTTGTTAGTGCAGAATAAAATTAATGTGGAAGCCTACATAAAAAATTGTTAGGTTATATGATTTCAATGAGTTTTATCTATTACTCTTAGAGAACAGCAACAGACTTCTAAAGAGAGGACTATTTTCTTGCCCTTAACACATAGGTGTAGGAAAGATGATGACCTGAAATAACCTGTTATGTTGGTTGGTAATTTGTCCTACATCTTGCAGAAACTCTTTGTCTGTAGTGCCAATAACCCCAGATTATGTTTCTCTTCTTTCTTCAGACTTAGAGAGTTTCCTTATAGCTCCATCTGTTTACTTATTTTTCTGTTTTTAAACTTTCCTAAATATTTAAGTTGTTAAAATAGTAATCTAAACCGGAGCCTATCCATTTCAACCCCATGCATTCTATGATTCGATATTGAAGAACATTGCATATTTTGGAACATTATTTTGATCCATCTTTTAGACAATTGTTAAGCTGGGAAAAAAAGGAAAGACTTGATTAGGGCTTCTGTAGTCATAAAACATGACAAGCTCACTTCTATAACTAGCTCTTCTAGATGACTTGGGGAATGGAAGACATTGAAGCTTTAATTTTTTTCAACCTTTAAAAAATTTTCTTTCTTTCAAATGTATATTGAAACCCAAAATTTTAATTGGAAGCCTTGAAGAGAATGAAATTGTACAAAAAATATGGATACCCTAAAATGTCATTTTTTTTTAATTGGAAATATTTCTTATGATTCCTATTAAGATTGTTAATATTTTCTTTTCTTCCAGAACTTAACAATTTGAGAATCTGAAATTAAACTGTCTGAGCCTTGGTTCTTTCAGGGTTTGATTATTTTTCCTTTGTTTGTTGGTTTGTTTTGCTCTCTTTACTTGGCTGGATTTTTACTTTCAAATCTTTTTTAGCTTTTTAAGTTTCAGTACAGCAAATTTCTCAGGGTCAAGCATAATTTTTCTGAGCATTGAGTCAGATATATATTATTACTGCTCACCACCTGTAGTGTCTCCTTGTGGTCTTTATAATACTTTTAATTTTCATTTTGATAAATGTACTTCTCCAATGGGAAATCCTTTCCTTGTGATATGAAATACTGTTGCATTGCAATTGCTATGATACAAAGTTGAGTTTCTCTTGAATTTCAACATACTAATTCAAGTTACTGATTTCAGTTGATCCTGAATAGAATGACAATTAATTATTGGTTGTTTTGCACATAAACACAGGGTAAAAAGATTTAGTTGTTGCTGATGCATCACAAGTGTGTTTCTTACACACTTTACTATGTTCTTTACTATGCAAAATCATCTGTTGTCATCAGTGGGACTTTATAGCCTTAAAGCCTTATATACCCAACATTTCTATAGAATGATGATGGCTGAAAAGCTATGTACTGTCACTGTGAAACAGCCAGTTTCTTTCAGGTAAAGTTGTTTGTCAAAGTATGCTCTCAAAGTTCTCTAAATACATCTACGCTAAGAATATGACAAGCTACTTGTGTAGACAGCCACAATCTGTATGAAATAACTGGTTCGATGAATAAGTTTTCTTCTGAAACCTGAAATTCGACTCTTTCCCAGTTCAAGAAAACTTCTAAGACGGCTGTTCTCGTAACTGATAATGACAAGATGGATAGTACTACCTTTACCATTATTTTGTTAAACACTTCCCCCCTCTTCCACCACAGTATACTCTTCTGTCTGTTGTAAGAAGGTTTATTTCTAGACCAGCAGCCTCTTAAAGTTATTTCTTTACTAACTGGCAGTAGTTAGGCAAAGAGTCTGTTTTCCAGTTCTCTTGTTGTGGTAACCACATTAGGCTCATCTGTGGCATTGGTTCCACAGGGCAGTACAAATACAATCTGTGTCCCTGCATGGATTCAGGTTTGGCAGTGCTGACAGCAGATGTGCAACACTGACTGCAGCAGGACATTGCAGTTACCATCAGAATGTTTTTCTTGTTGTAACTGCCTGTCCATCCAAAGAAAAGCTGTGGCTTTATGTTCCTGCACATGCAGGCAACTTTAGGGTGGAACATAGATTTCTATGCTGATAACATTTCTGTGTATTGAAATGAGTAATTTCCTATTATGTGAATTGTTGTTTGACAAAAAGGGGGTAAAAATATCCTCAGTGTTAATTAAAGGATTTTTACTATGTCTTATATATTGTTAAATGTATGTTGAATCATATGTTTTGTAGAAGTTACCGGCTTTGTTATGTAGTAGTATATTTTTATAGACAATTCTCACATATTGAAATGTTAAGAGTATTTTCTTAAGAGGTTTATATTCATCATTACTAATAAAATGAACCTGAAGAATTAATCTCTGGTTTTGCATTGATTAGTAGAACATGTTTGAATATAGTGATTGTAAAAGCTTTATAACAGAAAAATCAATGAAATACTCTCTGATAAATATGAACATATACCTCAAATTCTGCTACTATTAGCATTGTGTCAGGTTTTATGCCTTGCAAGAAGCTAGAGAAGAAAAGGAGTTTCATCAGCTTCCATATAGTAACTTCTTAACTGGAAGAATTGTGGCATTGCTCAGTAAAGTTAAAATTTCCTGTGTCCAAGTGGCAATTTGTTTTGTTTATTTGGTTTTCTTTTGTGGTTGGCTGTTTTATTTCTGCACACCGTATTTGAAGTCTTGTCTTTTATGTCACACAGTGATACTTAATTCATCCCAGAGTTTCCCATTATCTAGCGTTTCAATAATTCAATTTTCACCAAAGAGGGTAAGTCAGAAAAAAAAATCAGTTCTAATTTGCAAACCCACCACTATTGCTAAATAGTAAAAATGGTTGTAATAATTTTTAAATTATCCTTACACCAGTGCTTCCTCCTGCAGTGCTGTCTGGTTTTGTAAAAGCAGAAGATAGCAGAACTGGACAAGAGTATTAACCTGCTTGAGAGCTTTGTGCATGTAATTAGTCTTTATTTCTGGCTGTGGCTTGAGTTGGCATTGTAGAGGGTGGGGACAAAGATGGCCAATGACTAGCAGTGTTAGCTTGTCTATCCAGTACTCTCTGATTCACTTTATATGCTCAAAATTTAACTCATTGTAGGATGACTTGACACCATGTGTTTCTCAGGCTCTAAAGTAGAAGAAAAGTACTTCCAAGAGAGCTTACTGTGCCAGGCACAGGCAGGAGAAGGGAAATTGTGAAAGAATTTTTGGAGAAACTTTGCAATTTTCTCATGGCAGTTCTGTAGGTTTTTTGGAACTGTAAAAATATAATGTATAGAAACCTAAGCTTTAAGGGGTGGATGGGTAACATGAAAACCTTACCTGCAAATGGGTAGTGACATAGCACTAAATACTAAGACTCATAAAACCAAATTTTAGAATTGTCTGCAAACTAACCCCCATCTCACCTCCCAAAACCACACCAAAAAGCAAAGGGATTAAAGTATTTAAAATGAAAAAACATTCCTCCTATTATTTGGAAATCAAATTTCACTGAAGCTGCAAAGAGCACTGAAAAAGCAGTGCAAGTTATTTCCTTATTGACTTGATAAAACTTTCTTACCATCCTGAGCATGAGAGAGCATCTATGATATGCAGATGAACCATTCAAATTGGTTTCACTTGATTCTTAAGATTCTTCAATTAGCTTTGTATTGAAGTTTATTTTTCTGACACTACTGAATGAAATTCCTATGTTTCCCTGTCAAATAGCAGTAAATTCTGAAAAGGATTTCTGAAAAACTATTTTGTTAACTGAGTTTACATACTGAGCAAAGAGTGAATGAGAGGTCTGAGTTCTTGTCCTGCTGGTATAAAGTGATTCTGGACTCTATGAAAAGAGGTGGAAAGAAACCCCATGTTTTTTTCTCAGGATGAAGCTATTTTCACTCTGTATTGTTACTGGTCTATCAGTAGGTGGTGCTGTCTTCTTGCTCCTTAACGTGTAAGAGTAAACCCTATTAAGAATCCAAATCCACAGTTTCAGTCAATAAAACTTTTACTAGTGTAATGTAGACACTGTAAATATCTACTTTTAAATAAGACTTCAAATTCTACTGACGCGCTTCAATGACTATACAGAATGCTGCTGAGCAGACTGAATAATCTCTTAAATTCTTGTCTGAAGTTTTAAATGTCCTGCACCCTTCTCAGAGCAAAACATTCTAGAAGGTACAGGAGGACTTTGGCAAGACTCCCTCAGACGTTCTGAAGAGCAAGGGGAGAGTGAGCATGCCACCTTCACGTGGACATCAATAAATTGGGAGGGGATGTTGTAAGGAAATCAGATCTCAGTAGTGATGTTACTGGATATAACTGTATATCTAGCATATGTCCTAATTCTTATTTAAAAAAAAGTTGAAGGATGAAAAGTATATTCTTGCTGTTAAGTTCTTTGGGGTAATTTGTGATGAGTTAGGATGGATTTAGGCCACTAGTTCTAATTTTTGTCTGAGCAGTTGATCAGCAGCTTGTAACTATTGCTTCCTGTTGTGTGTTTTTTCCTGTTCAAAAAATATTTTATGTTCCACTCTGGTTTTTGTTTTGGGGATGGAATGAGCCCCCTACATAGTTCTTGAGCAGGTTTTAGCTGTAGGTACTGAGGCCTTAGATATCTAGCACCTCATCTCTAGGGTCTCCTCCTAAATATTTCCAATGCCAAGGTTTCCGTAGTAACTGTGTTGCTCTGGTCACCACAGCACTGGGGTATGGATAGGACCAGGTGTGCTGAAACAGCCTCTGCGGTTAGACCAGCTGATTAAATGGAGAAATCATGCAAGTTTTTGAGCATAGGTGCACCATGCTTGAAGCCTGGTAGAGTTGGGAGTGATTGTCCCAACCTCATCTTAATTAAACGGAGGGAAGGGTTATTAGAAAGATGATTAGAAAGGGAGGGGATGATGTATTTTTTCCAGCTGACTGTAGAAATTAGATCTTTGTCAACTTGCTTTCCATTGGAATGTTTGGTATAGGATTTTCTTTTTTTTTTTTTTGCTGGTGTTAGCTGGCACTGACAGATGGTGTTCTATTTAATAGGAACTATCAGGATCATTTTGGGGAAGTCAGATAACGTTAAAGGAGAGAAAAACCTTTCTAGTATTACATGGAAAGGCTATGTGGCAAGTCCATTTTATTTCACTGTTAATGAGATATTTACTTTCTGCTTGTTTTTTTTCTTAAAACAACTATTCCTTTATATTACCATAAAAACTGTTCAGTCACTATTGAGTTTTGATCCAGAAGTGAAGGCAAAAGCTGTCTGCTTTTAAAAAAGTAATCATGTTCATGTTTTTTAACTTTACCAGAAATATTTTGTGCCAACCAATGCCTTGTAATAGATGTGTGTTCAATTTCTTCATTTAACATTGTCCTTGTATGATATGAATGCGGCCCTGTGTTCTACTATTTGTAGTAACATATGTAGGAAGTCCATATGAAAACACTTAGCAGGCATTATTTACTCTTGCCATATGGCAAAATGTGGAGCGTGATACAGAAATACTACAATCTGAAGTCTCCTATTGGAGGACTACAGATAGCAAGGTAGCTTTTTCCACCCCAGAAGCCTGGTTTACACATATGATTCCTATCACTATTCTGTTTTACTGCTAGAACCACATATGTGTATTTTCCTTGTAGTTCATTAGTTCTTAATCTGTAATAAAGGTGGCTAATATTTTATGATGATATCAGCACAGTTAGGCTATGCTGTATTTTCAGGGAAGGAGTGTGAAATATACATACAATTTTTTATGTCTATGCAAACTTAACTGTGTTTCCTGCATCAACAAAACTTGTAAATTTTAATGTAAATGTCTGTCAGAAATAATCTTGACTTAGCCTTAGAGAACAGTATCTAATATATTGCGTTTACTTGGGGGGCTAGGGTGGTGTGGAGAACTGTGGGAAAAGGGAAAGGAAAGAAGGTGGGGGGGGGGGAAGTCTTTGTTTTCTCACTGGCAAGCAATCAAGCAATCTGTACCAAAACCATCCTGATGAACCTTGTAAGTGTGATTTGGTACAGATTCAAGGAAGAGAAAGAACAGTTTGTTCTCTGCTGATTGTATAAGAATAACCTTGACAAGGCTTGCTAAAGATTACAACTTGTATCCTAGGGTTCGCATGGAAGAAAATGGAAAACCAATGTTAAACCCACAATTTTCTTTCTTTAGTATGCCTTTATTGAAACCTGGATACCTTGGCTTTGAGGTAGTGGATGCCACTATGTTACCCTGTAGTTCTCCAGATGTCAGAGTTTTGATCAACAGACGTACACTGTTTTCCTCAAGAGGAATTTACTTGCCTGCTTGAATCAGCTCATCTAAATTTTCTAGAGGCCTTCTTGGCCTTTCCATTTCAGGTTTAACAACATTTATTTGCAGTCTTTACTGAACAATTTTTGCGAGAAAACAGTTTTCCTTTTTCATACAAACACTTAACAAGTATGTTCCAGGTAGATAATAGGTGAAATTATCATTTTACATTTCATATCTCCCATTGAAATAGTTTTAGTACATTAGGAACTTGCAGACAGAAGCATGAATGATTACACTGCACATTTGTAAATTGCAAATTCTCTGGAGGTTATTTGGTATTTTAGGGACCCTAATTTTTCTGGAGCTCATACCATACTTACATACAATTTGCTATAAAGAAGAGTGGTTAGCTTCAGTTTCTCAGCTGTGCTTAAATTGTCATCTGTCAGATGTAGAAGTGAGAGCAATTACTACGCTTACACCCTCAAGGGGACAGGAGTATTGGATGTGCAGTGACAGGACACAAAAAAGGTAATACAGCACTGCAGATTGTTCAGGACAATGGAAATGCTTCTAGTCCTGTGTATTGTGAAGATCAATGTGATTTGGAGATCATCCGTTTTATGCTTTCTGCCCCCTCGAATGCTCCCATTGATGTTCACTGGACAACACACTATCCAACTTCCCATACAAAGCTCTTCCCATACTAGTCTCTTTCCCAAACAATTGGGTTTTATTGACATAATGTGGATGGCACCTTCTATGCATGACCTTAGGTTATTAATTTAGAATCTGGTTGTGCTATGTTTTATTATTTACTTTTACTACTCAATTATGATTTTACAACTTTGGTGATAATTTTAACTGTAATTATATTGGTAAGATGCTACACTTTGAGATTTTTTTTTTTCTAGGTTATTTGGGATTTTTAGTATTAGATGCCTCATAACTACATATATTTATTTTCTTAACTTTAGTATGTGATTCTAACTTGTAATTAGTGCCTCAGTGTTGGTGTACCAACATGTCTATAAAACACTGCATAGGGATAGTCTGATGAAAGGAAATTGGGAGATACTGCTTTTATAAACCTGAAAGCTGCAGAGCAGATGTGGATGAAATTGCTGCAAAGAATCTCAGCTGGGATATAAAACAGAAGCTGAAGTTTGTTTTGGTTTTATTATGAAAGAGAGAACACTTTACTAACCTTCTGTTGTATTTAAGGTTACACAAAACTGAGTTGTTCAGTTCTAGCTGTGATACTATGTGCACTGATGTGACAATGGAATAAGGCAAGGGGGCTTTGCCTCATATTTAGTACTAAACTTTACACATTGATTGTAAAATGTGTATTTTTAGAATCTGCAGTGGATTTTATAATGTCCTCTGTTGGAGGAGGCTATAACAGATATTGCAAAGTTGTTTTGTTGTTTTTTTTTAATTTAATGAGTAAAGAGCAAAATAGTGATTACTCTTTTTGCAGTCTGATTGTCTGGCTGTGTTCATGGAAAGTCCTGGTCATATATACTCATTTCTGAATAACTATTAAGATTAGTCACAAGTAGTCCCATACTCTCACATTTTTAACACCTAATCAGACAGTCTGACTTTGTAGAAAACAGTAGATTATTATTTACTTAACTTTTATAGATTTCAGTGGAGCACTGCAGTGCTCACCAGGCTAAAACAGGTACTATAGCAGAGCCAAAAGATTTTTCTTGGTTTATTTTTCTTTTCAATTGATTTGTTAGTGTAATGCATCTGGGTCGAGGCAATCCCAGGCACAGATACAGGCTGGGCAGTGACTGGCTGGAGGATAGCCCTGAGGAGAGAGACTTGGGGGTGCTGGTGGACAAAAAGCTCAACATGAGCTCTCAGTGTGCACTTGCAGCCCGCAAAGCCAATCAGATCCTGGGCTGCATCAGGAGAAGTGTGGCTAGCAGGTCGAGGGAGGTGATCCTCCCCCTCTACTCAGCCCTGGTGAGACCCCACCTGGAGTACTGTGTCCAGTTCTGGAGCCCCTATTACAAGAGGGATGTGGAGGTGCTGGAACGTGTCCAGAGAAGGGCCACGAGGATGATCAGAGGGCTGGAGCACCTCTCCTATGAGGACAGACTGAAGGAGTTGGGGCTGTACAGTCTGCAGAAGAGAAGGCTCCGAGGTGACCTAATTGTCGCCTTCCAGTATCTGAAGGGGGCCTACAGGAAGGCTGGGGAAGGACTTCTCAGGATATCAGGTAGTGATAGGACTAGGGGGAATGGAATGAAGCTGGGGGTGGGGAGATTCAGGCTGGATGTGAGGAGGAGGTTCTTCACCATGAGAGTGGTGAAACCCTGGAATGGGTTGTCCAGGGAGGTGGTCGAGGCCCCGTCCCTGGGGGTGTTTAAGAGCAGGCTGGATGAGGCTCTGGCCAGCCTGATCTAGTGTGGGGTGTCCCTGCCCATGGCAGGGGGGTTGGAACTAGATGATCCTTGTGGTCCCTTCCAACCCTGAATGAAACTATGAAACTATGAAACTATGCTACCTTACAATGGTGGTGGATTACTATTCAGTGTGAAACACTTTTTTGTGACCTTTCTGAAGAATTTTGGCAGATAATGGACTTACTTCCTTTTCACAAACCTACTGTTTAGAGCCATATACTCATTACTTTTTATTCTGTCCTTAGCATTTCTAAAAGAGAAAGATGAAGTGGTAAAATTGCAGACATCTTTCATGTCCCTAAGTATCCAAGAAACTATGTTGAATTTATGGATTAGTCAAATGCTGCTGGTAGTATAGCTGTATGTTGCTACGACAAACAGCACATAGACAAGCATTGTGACAGCAAAAGCCAATATATTAACAAAGGAACTCAATCTAAAAAATGGGATTGCTTTTAAATGTAAAATTACAGAATTTAGTCTTCCATCATTAATGGAAAAGATGAATCTTTCAACACATAAATTGTCAGATGCTTATTTTTCAACTTCTTTGTTTGTTTTGTTACGTGTCCAGAATTCCTCTGTGCAAGCAAATGCTAATCAAAGCTGGCAAAAAAGCCTCAACAAATGGTAATTGGTTACGCACTGGAGCAGTTGAATAGTCCAATCATCTGTCTTCCTTGTAAAATGGGTTCAGTTTTATTTTTGCCAGATTCAATAAACTAACATTTTAAATACATGTTGGAATCTACTTTGGTTCAATAGGTTTTAATGAGAAAAACATCGATGAACTAAATTTGAAAAAGACACGAGGGGCCAGGCTCTTTTAAACACTGTGTTGTATAACCAAAACCGCCTTGGTTTCCTGAACATTGTCCAAGTTGTGCTTTCTATTTGGAATCCATTCATCTGCAGTAGAAATAAGGGATTCTCAAATGCGAGAGTGCTAAGGATGAAATTGCCCCTGTGTTATGTGACATGGGAGTGAGGCTTCCAGCCTAGATTAACTCCTTGTACAATGCAGTCCACAAATTGCCCAGAGAAGGCTGAAGATTGATCTCACCCTGTGAATGATACTCTAGCTTTGAAGTCGTCTTTGGATTTAATCAGTTGATAGCTTGTCAATATACATCCTCCTCTCTTTCTAAATACTGCTTTGTATATTATTACGTTCTCTAGCACATTAGTTCCCCAAACAGCCATGAAAATTTTGTGTGCTGATTTTGAGTACTCTTATTCCCAAATACATCCACTGCCCAAACTCAAATGCATCCTTTAGCCAATTAGTGATACTAGGTTAAAGTGTGTCACATGTAAGGTCATCCATTAGAATTTGAAGATCTCTTCTTGCAAGTGCTTGCATAAGGTAAGAGATTATAGTAAACACGAAACACACATGATAAAGACATTCAGAGTAGATGAATTACAAAACATATTTTTACTAGAAGGATCAGAAAAATTTGCCAGTTATTTTTATTTGAATTGTAAGAATGATATAAAAACCTATCTAACCAATTTGTCTTTTGACTTTATTGCATAAAATTTAATATCCCCATGTTAGACTGTAAAAAGCACTTCCTAAATATCTGCTTTCTGGATGAGGCAAACTTTCAGTTGAATTGTGTATGCCAATACTGTACAAAACATTGGTCTGTTCTGCACCCTTTATACATCAGCAATTCCAGCAAGTAAGTTTTTATTGAAAAGCTAGCTGTAACTTAGTTATGCTAGAGTATTTTTTTACAAAGTTTATAAAGTCCCTTCTCAAGCAGTCTTGGGAGAATCAGGTATACCCAGGTTTGTGCTTTGAAACATGTCAGTTTATGCACAATGTAATTATATTGTGATATTATGGGTTCCATCAAAGTTGTGTATTACACAGATATAAAAAAAAAACACCTTTTGATGCTAAGAGTGTAGCAGTAGGAAATAGGATTTGCTTATTTCAAGCATTAACAATTTAAAACAAGCTTAATCTTTCATCTACAAGCATAGTCCTTTAAGAATATCCAGAGGAGCAGCGTAAAATGAAGTGACTGTGGATGTTTAAGTTTTAATGTATATGCAATAACGCCTAAAATAGCCTTATTTGGCTATAGCAAGAAAACATGTTTTCTGTAGCACAGAAGACAAATTATACTAACATCAAATAGCAGAATTACGTCCTGAAACAAGAGCAGCATACTGGAAAAAGGAAACAAAATTCTTGCCAATTTTATGCATGTACCTCCCCAGATCCTCCATGTTTTTAGTGATTAAATCTCTTGATGTGCATGTGTATTGCATATCTGTGCAATACACATGCACATCACTGGAAAACAGTACAATACTTTGAGTTAAAATTAAGTAGGGTTTAGTTTGAATTGTCCAACATGAAATGTTTCAAATGAAGTATCTTAACATTTAAGAAGAGCAAGAATACTGACGTTCTTTGCAATGACATGTTTTCTAATACCATTGCCCGTGGTGGTGACGTGCAAATTTTTCTTCTGCTAAAAGAAAAATAAACAAATGCTTGAATTTTCTTATGGCTTTAACAGGTTTGGTCAGTTACCTAAACAAATTCTTGTGTTCATTCATTAATTTAGTCAAATGTATACTATGGCAGGTTGCCAGTAAAGGAATTGAGTGTTAAATTGACCTTGTAGACTGGCAGTTGTTTAGTTAGACATGGACATTAAGGACAATACAGGTTTTATAATTTATTACATGAATAACTCATTGTCCTGGCTGCTTGACCAAAGTGATGACAGTACAGATAGGTCAGGATATGTGGAGGAAGTGAATCCCTGAGTACAATAATAATTTGTTATTCAAACTAAAGGCACAATCATGAGGGAATAGAAGAACTGTCTTTTGATAAAGCTTCCTTGGAAATATCTACAAGGAGAAACAAGCCTAGAAAATAATACTGTTCAACAGAATTAATCAGGTGAACCTGAACAGTTAATGGGATTATACAAAGATAGATCTAACAGTCTTAAATAAATGAGGCTTTATTGTTTAGATGTTCAGGAGAATATTCCATCCTGGTTGGACCATGTAATTTCATTCAAGAAACAGAACATTTTTTCTTTATATTAAAGACTTCATTGTGCATTTGAGGAACCTTTAAGTCTAAGATTAAAGGAAAGTAATAAAACAGGCTTCTCAAGATATTTTCATTAGGGATGTATAATTTGATTTGGAATGTCAGTATTTATTGCCAGTTTAATATCATTAACACTTAGGTACTCTTCTTGACCCCAAGATTCTCACAGATTAATCCATTAATAGATAGTATTTTCCATTTTCTGCTTTTAGGGAGGATTAACAGAAAATCATGTTCTCGTATGCAGTTTTATTGAATTTATTAACTCCACACACTTAGTAGCATGAATACTTTGTTTGACTTCCATTGTACCTGAACTTTAATATTAAGTGGAGTTATTCTCCCACTGTTTCAAAGACCTGTATTCTAATATAGCCTCCAACTTTAAAAAAAATAAAAATTATAGTGTAGCAAAAGTTAATAATAAAAACATAGCTAAGTTATATGATGGAAATAGAGTTGAGATATAAAAGGCTTCCTTTAATTTGACCTACATGAGGCGTTACTCCACTGTTAGACTAATTTGTTAGACTGAAACTTTTATAGCCAAAAAAGTAAGTATGGAATAATTGCATTACCACAATTAATTATCCTGATTAGACATGTTCTATCTTAGAGATATTTGAGAATAATATATGTGGGTTTTTTTTAAAGCTTACTCCAGACCCTTTTGTATCTCTTCAAAAGACTAATTGGAAGATGACTTTACTGATGATTTGAAAATCACGTGGCGAATGTCAATTTCAAAACTCTTAAGTGTTTTAGCTTATTAATATTTTTTTAGATAATGATGTATTTGATCTAATTTTTTATTCCTAATTGAAAAGTCAGAAAGTCTGTAAGCTTGTTCATTAGGCCTTCAGAATTGCTGGTGTTTGTAATAATCAGGTGGGCAAAACAGACTTTGTGTCATCTAAAGTGTCGTTAGGTCTCTAATACAATTACAAAGCCCCTGTGAGATTTATAGAATAGCAGGCTTGATAAGAAATGCCCATTACAGAGTTACTAATTTAAAAACAGTTTCTGGAATTCAAACATTTTTTCTCCCATACGCTTATTATTTTGAGTCAGTACAGAAATTGTGCTGGGTATTATTATTTATCAATCATGATAAAATAGTCTCAAACTTGGACTTTTACTAAAATAATAGTTGTCGTCAGTGAAACTGTCTTTCTGTAAAAACTCTGCTCATAGGGCTGAATCACCTTATGATTGGAACAGAAATGTGCTTTATGGAGAGAGCTGAGCTGCCCTGGCAGAGTAGTCATGTCACCATCCTGCATCCATGGGCAGCTCTTGTGTAGAATGATTAGTCGTCTAATGGAAGGGAAGAATTAATTGAAGATCAGGCCAATGTTTGCCTTCACCAGAGAAATTGCTATCTGTTAGTAAATCAAAGTTTTGCTGCACTGAAAACAGAGTGCAGCTGAAAAAATACCCTCAGTCCTTGTTTTCATGTGTTTCTAATTTTCTTTCAGAATTTCTGTTTGCATGTGCGCAAGCGTGCATGCTTTTCTTTAGTCCTAGCTGAAGAGTAAATTTTGGAGCAAAGCCCAAGGAAAAAACCTTTTGGCTAATTTTTTTTTGTGGTGTTGGTGTTGTGTTTTTTTTTTTTTTTTTTTTTTTTTTTTTTAAGTTAAAAGCACATTTTAAGTCTTTTATGAAAGTTGTTGAGTAAATTGTTTGGAAAATATCACTATAGAATACCGCAATTAGAGACAAACTATTCCTTTATACATTACACTGCAGGGTTTAAGCAAGTGATCTACAGTTCAGACTGAGTGCAGAAAGAAGGCCAGGTATTGGGAGTACTGATTCTACCTCTGTAGGAACTTTTTCTTCCTGACTGTGGAAAAATTGCCCAAGTAAGCTCATATTGCTTTAGTTTCCCCATCTGTATAATGGGAATGATACTTGCCATCTTGCAGGAATGTGTGGAATTTAATATTTATGCATCACTTTGAAGTTCTCTAAATCGGTTTTGTAACCCCAACTCCACAATATGTGGTTGGTAGAAGACTTAGAGCTAAAAGACATGGTATTTCTGATAGTCCTATATTTTTCTCTATGTATAACTACTATATGTAGAATCAAGGCTGAGAGGTCTGGGGCTCTTTAGCCTGGAAAAGAAAAGATTTGAGAGGGGATCTTACAAAGCCATAAAAATACGTAAAGGGTGGAGGTCATGAGGAGGGTGCTGGATTATTGTCAGTGGTGCCCTGTGATAGGACAAGGGGCGATGGGTGCAAAGTAGCACAGAGGAGGTTTCACTTGAATTTAAGGAGAAACTTCTTTACTTTGAGGTTGATAGAGCACTAGAACAAGCTGCCCAGAGAGGTTGTGGATTCTCAGGAGACATTGAAAACTCTGCAATCTGATCCCTAGATGCCTATGTAGCTGCTTTAGCAGAGGGTTTGGATTAGATGATCCAGAAGTCCCATTCGACTCCTATAATTTTGTGTTTCTGTGAATCCTAGATTAGTGAAATTTCATATCTGACTATCCAGTTTGAGCTTATATGCTCATTTTGTGTTGCTAGTAAATCTAGCAGTAGAGTCAATTTGAGCTGGTTGTGTTGTCTTTCTATATTGTCAAGCCTGATGGAGTAGGTTACAGTGTGATGACTAAGCTGGTTCTCATGAGAACACCATGGACGCTCATGTACAAAGAGAGAGAAAACTGAAGCATTCGCAAAGCACTTTCTGCTTGGCCAAGAATTTAATAAGAAGTCACGATCCAAGAGTCAAGTCCAGTGCAGCAACAAATAGTTTCTTCATCTGTATAGTGCTGAGGTCATCTAGCAGCTCAAAATTCTTTGCTGCAAATCTTGGGCGTGGGAGTCCCCAGCAGAGGAAGTGGATGATAATGAGTGCCTGCATACTTCTCCCACTTTGGGATCAAATTAGTTTTGACAGAAGGTCAGTGGTCAGTTTGTTGAGGGGAGTTACTTCTGTTGTGTGTACAGTCAGGAAGAGAGGTCCGAACCCAGTGAATTTTGCAGTTAACAGAGGCAACAGATTACTCGAGTAACTATTCTAACAGACAGCTTTCCATTGTATTACTGAGAAAATTAGGTTCTTCTCCAATAAATCCACTTGCAGCATCTCAGAGTATCATGTACTGCTGTTGGAATGGAAAGAAGATGGCTTCTCTCGACCATGTATGTGTGATTTGTATGCAACTTATTTCTTAGATATATCTAGGTACATTATTCCTTTTTTTTTTTTCAGTCTTCAATGCTTTTCAGGGACGCAATTTCAATGCCTAAATACATGTTAAGAAGACAGCAGCTACATCAGCAGTCCTGCAGCTTTGTAATCTTTGTCATTTTTCTTTCCTACAGTATTCAGAGAGGTAAGCATCCATCTGGTAGAAAACACCTGTCACCATTGGATCTAACTTAAAACTTCCACATTTTTGTAAACTTTCTGTATCTTCCATCATGCTGTTACTGCCTAAACTTCTAGCCTACTGGTGAAACATGAAAGTTGTCAATTTACAGCTGAGGTCCTGGATCTCAGGAAGAGATTCTTAATGCAATTGTTCAAGCAATATTATTGGGCCCTGGTATGCTAAACTGTCACATTGATGTGTGCCTGAAGTTAGATTCATGTCTTAGTCTTTTGCTGAGTCAAGGATATGGTGGTTTCTCAAAATTTTCCATTCTGTAAAATGTATCCCTTGCTTTTCAGTACAGGATACTCTCTATTGTTGGAATAACTGAAGAAAAAAAACCTGAAAAAAAACATAGTGTGAACATGTTGTGGAGGAAAATGTGTATGTATTTTCCACTGGAATATTGTGATAATAACTTTTCTGCACTCTTTAAAACAACTGGAAAAGCAGAGAGAAACTAGAAAAGGCTTCCATGGAAAAAGTCAGAGTAGGTAAAAAACGTAATTCCTGTAAGTAGTAAGTGAATAATTATATGTGACACTGACATAATTTGTAAAAGAAAAACCCACAATGCAAACTTTTTGAAAACACTTAAATTATGTTGACTTTCAGGGGGGTAACTCCATCGACTTTTTAAATCCATTTGTTGAAATAGTACTGGACTCTCTCCGATGGGTGTCAATGCTATTGTACTTCTATTATTGCAATGAGGTAGAGAACATTTGTAGGGGTAACAGAGTAGAATATGTAGTAATCTGACTTTCAAGCGCTGGGATTTGTTCTTCCTTTAGAAAATAGTACGATGATTTCCTTACAGTGGAAGGGAAGGAAGTAAATTAACTTCAAGTTTTACGACCCTACACTGGAACACAGTCCCCACATACCTTAGTCGTGAGAAGCGGTGCCCTTCACGTAAAAACGTCCTAAATAAAACTATGTTATCTATGGCTAGCTTTCGCCTGTTTGAAAAGTGAGAGTGCTTCCTTTAGACTGCAAGTTTACGAGACTGCACCCAGATCGCAGGGGAAGATGCACAGCTCAGCTCAACGGAACAGTGCAGCGATTCCCTCTCCCCTTCCATGGGCTCCGTGTTCTCTTCCCAAGGATAATGGGTGTCAGCGGAGCAGACGGCAGAGGCTGCGCGTCGCGCTTCCCCACCCGCTCCAAAACGGGGCCGCTGCTGCCGCGGGCCGCCCTCCTCACCCGGCAGCGCGCAGAATCCGCGGCGGGGGACGCGGAGGGTCGCACGGGGGCCGCGCCGACATTCCGATGCGCTGAGGCAGCCGCAGCCCGGCCCGCCCCCGCCCCAGCCTCGCTCGGCGGGCGCTCACGGCCGCGGCGCTGGACCGGCTCCCACTACTGGGGGGAGGCGCGGGGCAGGGGCGCGCGGGCGACGCTACCCGTTTGAGGGAGGCAGGAGAAAGTTCTTCCGTGGGTAGCGCCAGCTGGCCGCTGCCCGGCGGGGGACGGCGTTCTGGCTTCGATGATCGCCTCAACTGCTGCCGCCTGGTCTTTTGCAAACGGGCACACACACATCTGGGGCGGGGATGGAGGAAGCAGTTGAATTTGTGTCGCTCAGGGCCACCGCTGCCGGCGGGGTTACCCGTCAGGCTTGTAGGACGTGGAGTAGTTAAAACGCCGCCCGGAGCGAGCGGAACGGCCCTGGGTAGCTGCCGCGGACCACGCATCCTGCTGAAGCGCTGGCCGAGGGTACATTAATAGCGGTGCGGGCGCCTTGCCTGCTGAGGGGCTGCACAGCCACGCGCGCCCACCTCGCCGCCGTGTCTGCAGGCGCGGGGCTGCCGTGGGGCAGGGTGAGGAAGAGCTGCCCGCTCCCCGACTGCCTCGTGTATGGGGAATGTCCCTAGCGACCCGTCCCGGGAGCAATCGCCGGGCGAGAGGATGCCCCCTTCCTGCCTGTCGCTGAGGCGGGGCGGTCCTGGGGGAACTGGCCCTAGCAGCCCCGCGCCGTGGGTCCGCGGCTGAGTCAGCCCAGGACGGTGCCCCACGGCACCTCCCTCCCTCCCCTCTTTCGGCCCGGCGGGGCGGTGCGTGCCTGCAGCCCCCGCCCCCGGCCAGCCGAGGTAGGCGCCGCGCTCACTCCGCTGCTCCGGGCAGCGGCGGCCGTGGAGCGCTGGCGAGGCGGGGGTGACCCCGTCCCGCAGACCGCTCCGCCGCCGAGGCCCTGCTGCTGCTGGAGTCACCGGCCGGCCCGAGGAGGAGGAAGAAGAAGATGCTGGGGGGACGCTGAAAGGTGCGTCCCTTGCTCACCCCCGCCCGCTTTAACGGGCTCTTTCCCCGGCTCCCGAGACAAGCAGACGCTTTGCCTGGGGGAACCCTGGGGCAAGGCCCGGGCATCCCCGGTTCTAGCCCTCCTGGTCCCAGCGAGTGGGGCGCGAAGGGCTGCCCGCTGCGGCCTTGCACCGGGGCGGGCCGGGGCTCTGCTTTCGGCCATGTTTCGCAGCCCCGGGCCGCCGCCGGCAGCACCCGGTGTCCTGCTGCCTGCTCCCTCCCCGCCTGACCTTTGCTTTGGGTCTTCCCCTCTTCCTCTGGGAGGATTCAAGAAAATCCCAATGCAAAAGCAAACTGGGGTGGGTTGCCCTTATCCCATATGCTGTGAGTTGTTATAAATTAATTCCTCACCTTCTCTGTTCTCTTTTTACCAATGTTGAGCGTACAAACAGGTATGGTTTTTTACATTAAAGCCTGGTTAGTTGTAGACCGACATGAGCCGTGTAGCTCATCAGAGATCCCGCGTTGGAAGGAGACTCCAGCAGTAAACAGTCTTGACGATCCCCTCCTATGGGCTTTCAGCACTCTTTGTGGGTGCTGCAGGCCCTGGTACCCAGTACAGTAAGGGTGCATGCATTCCTTCCAGCTCCAGACTTCTCTTGGGCCCGCTTGGTGAAGTGCAGTTGCGTTACAAAGACTCTTGAGTCTGCAAACACTTAGAGAAGTAGCTTCACTGAAGTGTTTGTAGGATCAAGACCAAAGTGGCTGGGTGCAATTGTTATCAGTTCTGCTGCTCTTGGAATGCCACCAGTGATATGGCGAAGAGCCTATACAGGTAGTTGCAAATGAGGCTTCTGATAAAGGAAGTGTAAGAACTAGGTAGAATGGTAGAGGATCAGCTGTACTTCAAGGAAACAGTCAAACTTATTTTTTGTTTTATGGTGAGTCACTTGTGTCAAAACCAGAAATGGGCTTGCTGTTGTAAGACAAAAGTTTGCAAAATATTTAAATCCTATATATTTTACATGTTTGTATATTTGAAAATGGCTCAGAGAACCTGGCAATTATGTCAAAGCTTTTTAGCAATTACTGCAAAGCAGTGACCATTATATAGTTTAAGAAGTCATGCTTCCCAACTGTAGATAATCATCTTCAATCTGCGGTATCTCATCCTGTGAAAAGTCAATGGCAAACAACTAATGTTTGCATTCCTTACAGTGAAATACACCTAAACCAGTCTGGGGAAAATGAACAAAGAAGGTGAAAAAGAAAGTTTGTGTATTAGAAAAGGCTTCCTAGAGAAGTGCCCAAGTCATAAAAGAGCATGTCCTGTCTCTGCATATAATCAGGAAGGATTACTAAAATATTTCATCATTATCTAAATAGAATCCATTCACGTTCTGCTGCATTGAAGTATTTATTTTACTGTAATAAGTTCATTCCTATTTTCACACCTGGTAATAAATTTGTTGTGAAGACTTTGTGACTGCAGACCAGATAGTGCAGTTCCTGTCCTCTCAATTCACATTAACATGACACATCTTAACCAATTGAAGTGTGGTGTTCAAGTCAGGTTCTAACAGCAAAGAAAAAAGAAAAAGGCAGGTAAAACTTCAAGAAAAATCACATGAAACTTTTACTGCAGAATAAAAAAATGTCTGAAATTTATTTACTGGAAATCATAGAAGTTTTTTCTGAAGGAGATTATAAGATAATTTAAGATTGGGAGATTTGTAAAATTAGCAAAAGAAGTTACATTATCCAAAAAGAATGTTGTGAAACAATTTGATCACCATTTGTAAGTATCCATAGAATAGAGTATTTCTTGTATCAAAGGGGTGTTTTACTGAAGAGAAGTATGAATGTTAAGATCAATGACTAGAACCTGCACTGAAATCTAGTATAGAAACAAAGCACATATTGAAAAGTGACAGTTGTAACATTTCATGAAGGATTGTGGTAGACTTACAATGTCTGGAATCATTTAGCTCAAGTTAGTAGCTCTTCTTTCTTGAAGAAAAGCAGCTGTAATTTAGCCACAGTTCTTGGATTTGAAACAAGAATTAAAGGGAGACGTGAGTTAGAAAGAAGGCAAAAAGCAATTTATGTATTACTTCATTAGAAGTCCATAATTTGCATAGAGGTTTTTCACTAAACATGAAAATGAAGGTTATTGTTTTGTTAGTCAGTATAGCTGCATATTTACAAAAGTATTCCTTTAAGATTTGCTTGTCTTAAATCACCAAAGACCCTACTTTGGAACAAGAGTGGTAATACTGTTTTCTGTATTGTACATCACCTATTGCAAAATGGAGCCCCATGAGTCCTAAACTTTATAAATGATAATGTTATTAGCAGGAGGTCACATCTTTTTTGCTTTAAACACTCTTTCAAAAATACCAGTAACTGAAACATTGGCATAAATCACTCAGCTCCAGCGTGGACAGACTTACTCTCATGCGTGTTCACAATACAGCCATTGATAGTTTCATTTGAGCAATGGCTATCATTTTATAGGCAGACAGCAGGTTAAAGTCTGTCTGTAACTTTTGTATGCAGTCTGATTAATTTTCAAATAACACCTTTCATCATGGTTCTGCTGTAGGAAGCTGTTAGCATGCTAGCCCAAAATCCCTGTTTTTAGTTAGGTTAATTTTGTCCTTTCTTGAGCCTTCTTAATCTTATTTAGAAGAGAGTTGTTGCACATGTACTTGAGCGCTTACATGGCAGAGTACATATTATATGAGAGCAGTCCAGCTTACTCTGCATACTGCTTTATTTGTCTTGGCAAACCTATATGTATGTCTGCTTGTGGGTGGGGTTTCCATAGTCGTGGTTCTGCCAGATATTGGTCATATTTCACTCTTCAATTTTTTGTAGTTGTTGTAAGGTGTGTTCCGTTGTTTTATTTTTTTAGCAGAATGTCTTATCTACTGAAGTAAGACTTGTGGTTAAGAGCTGAGGATAAAGTCATGACAGTTTTTCTCTGCATTTCCTATATCAGGAGATCCTTACTATTTCTCTTCTGTTTTGGAGGCACAGAATTTTGATCTTCCTTGAACTAATAGAGTTAATTTGTAGGTACTTATCTTGTCCTAGTGGACAGCAAATTATCAATGGGACAGCAATGTGCCCTTGTGGCCAACAGGGCCAGGGGCATCCTGGGGTGCATTAAGAAAAGTGTGGCCAGCAGGTCTAGGGAAGTTCTCCTCCCCTTCTTCTCTGCCGTGGCATACATGGAATACTGTGTCCAGTTTTGGGCTCTCTAATTCAAGAGAGACGGGGATCTGCTGGAGAGAGTCCAGTGGAGAGCTACAAGGATAACTGTGGAACTTGAACATCTCTCCTGTGAAGAAAGACTGAGATACCTCGGGCTGCTTAGTCTGTAGAAGAGAAGGCTGAGAGGGGATCTTGTCAACATCTATAAATATCTGAGAGGTGGGTGTCAAGATGAAGGTGATGTCTCTTTTTACTGGTGCCTAGTGATAGGAGAAGGAACAATAGGTACAAGCTAAAACACAGGAGGCTACATCTCAAGACAAGGAGACACTTTTATGGTGAGGGTGACAGAGCACTGGAACAGGCTGCCCATAGAGGTTGTGGATTCTCCTTCTCTGAAGACTTTCAAAACCCTCCTGGATGCATTCCTGTGCAGCCTGCCCTAGGTGATCCTGCTTTGGCAGGGGGCTTCAACTCAATCTCTAGAGGTCCCTTCCAACCCCTAACATTCTGTGTTATGTCACTGTGGGATCAAAGCCTGGTCTTCAGTGGTTTCACTGTGTGTATACACTCTAATGAAGACATTTCTGTGCAAGACTTCATGTCCCTGATTTTAAACCAGGCTAGTCATAATTTTCTTTTCTTAATTGCCCAGTCATTCATAAATAATCCAAGAGCTAGGTGTGACATCTGTTACCGAAAAATGGTCAAGTACAATAGCTAGAGGGAATGAGTGAAACTCTCCATCAGAGTTATTCTTCTTTCAGAGCCCACTGTATTTTTCCAATTTACCAAGTGTCAGTGATGGTGCCCTAGGTAGTTCCAGTACTTTCGGTGAATGATTTAGAGTGGCAGGGACACACACCTTGTGGAATATGTGACATGGCTCAGGGAGCTGCCTTCTGTATTCTTTACATGTAAAACTTTCACCTAGTCCAGCATAACTGTGGAGTATGGAGTCTTGTACAAGGAATCACATTCTGTAGGTCAGTATATTTAGTGTAATACTTAACTCTCAGTGGACTGAGGCATGTCGTAGTAGTTCAAATAGGTTGTGAATCTGGGGTAATTTCCCCCCCCCCCATATTGCTATTAAATAATTTGTGATGACATTCTCAGTGGAGTCATCTCAAAAAAAAAAGTATTTTCCAATTGTTGAAATATTTCATAAGTAATTAAAAACTGAGATATTTTCAATATTCTTTATTTTACTCATCTCAGTGTTTTAAATGAAACAAAGTGTCTCAAAGGAAACATTGAGTGCAAAGTCAAAGCTGCCATTTGAAAACATTTATTTTGGGGGCAATGTTTTTACTCTATTAGTATGCACAAGTGCTGCATAACTTAAACAGATGACTCTCCAGTTGCATTGACCTTGCCTTGTGTTGTAGGATCTTGCTGTCTGCTGTTTCAGACAACGCTCTGATGTGAGACCTCTCCTCCCACAGTATTTTATCCTGTCTGTGCATACAGCAAGAATGCTGCAGCAGTGATCTCTGGTATTTGTGGTTTTTGTTACACTGCATCTTCTTTTTAACACCCTCATAATGCATTCCTCTACTCCAAGTACAAAAGTCCGTTGCTTGGATTAGGTTAACTTCTTTCTGTAGCAGTGCAATGTCTTTCAGCAGTATTTGGGGAAACCCAAATTTGTTCCACTTTGGAATTTTAACAAGATAAAAAGGAGTCATGTAGCAGGGCAGCTACTGCTATGTGTACCACCAACAGTTCACATTAAAAACCAACGCATAGACTTCCTCTTGAGGAACTTTCTTGACATGGATGCCTCCGTTTTGATTCCTTTAGGGTTGCTGCAGTTGTTTTGGATTACTACTATGTGTGAAATTGCAAGGGGAAAAAAAAAATATGTTTTAATATCCAGGCTAAATTGTCTTCTGAGGACAGTATTCTTCTCTGAGGAGAGTATTTTTCTTCTGGTCTAATTTTTTTGTAATGTTCATACTCTGATATATTTCAGAGATGTAGTTTCAACCAGTTATTGTTCAGTTTGGACAGGTGTGTTAGACTGTATTTATAATCTCATAATTTCATTGGTAGGCAGAGGTTTCTAAGAATTGGTTAGTATTTTTCTAACTTTTGCTAGAAAAATGCACAGTTTTGATGACTTTCAAATATATCAGGTGTTCTGTGAGTATATGCATTGTTTGTACTGAAAGCTGTGGGAAAATAAGCTAATTGCAGGTATTTCTTGTGAATGTTTTAAATTTCTGGTTACTCTGTGCACCCCTTTTTAGTTCAATGGGCTTCTGAGAAGTAGAGGAATATCTTTCCAAGGCTGTAAAACCCTAGATTTCTGAATGCAGGAGAGTCTGACAAACAAGCTGAGTCCCTGTTTGGTTCTGTAATTCATGTTCACTCTTTAACTACACAATGGGCTGCTTTTCAGTGACAAGGGTGACAAAGAGTACCAGGGTGATAATGAAATCTTTTGTATTGTGTTACTTCTGCATTCTTGTAGTACTTATGCATTTTTTAGATGAAAAAATTTTCTCAACTTGTCTCCTACAGAGCCCTTGAAATCTTTCAGTGTAGCTGCTACTTTTGTGAATAGTCTGTTGTTTGTATTTTTCCCCCAAAGAACAAAGTGGATGTACAGGAAGGGGGAATCTCACATAATTACATTTTACTTTGTTGTGATTGCACCTCTTCTGTTTGTTTTTCTAAATAGTTAATTGATGAAAGAGGCAACAAAAATAGAATCATTAAAACCAAGCAGTTGGACAGCTGCTTTGGATTGAAGTATTGTAATCTTCATAACCACTCAAAATGTTGATGTTATTTTTTTATTTGACTATGCACCTGCTCATATTCTGTGCTTTGATTCAGTAAAGTATAAACAAGAAGTTCTGCTTTGGTGGTGATGTTCACTCAGTAGACACAGAAATGAAATTTGGAGAAACATTATATAAAAATGCATGGTTTCCTATGTGTCATTAACTAGTACCTCCATGGTAATCCCATTTAGAGGCATTTCCAGTACTATCATCCTGGCTAATTTAAATAGTAAGTCCAGTTACGAGGATTTTTTACCTCATTTTTGTATGGCATATTTAAAAAGTAGCTATGAATATGTCATCATCTGTCACGGCATAACAAATACAGTGAGTTATACCATCCAAATTAAATTTGCTACTCCTCTGAATATGTCTTAATATGTTAAAAAATATGCAATAATAGGTACACTTAATGACAGTTTGCTGTTTTCAAAATGATCTTTCCTTCTTGTAAGATGTGATTGTTGGAGGACACTACTGGAAGGAGGTAATTAGAACTTGGTGCCCAGAGTAACTCATCCATTTTTTAATTTTACTTTTGCTCTAGATGCTTTCCAGTTTCTCTTCCATTACCGTAGCCCCGAGTCATGTGCCCTCCTACCGAGAGTTAGGTTATAAGAGGGAGTGGTTGATACCCGGGGAGGGTGATACTATTGAATTCTTCTGTGTCTTTGGTACTTTCCATTTGATGTAACCATGGTATGGTATTAGCATTTTGCCAGTTGCTACCTGATACTGTGGTATGTGGAGTTACAGATTGCTTTCCACGAGAGAAAATTCATTGGTTGCATGCTTTCAGTTCCCTGCAGTGTGAGGTTATGTGCATGGAAGCAAGGAGTATCTGTTTTCAGGGTGTGTTCCTGTCAGAGATACTTGTGAGCATACCTTTGTACTCCTGCAGACTGGACACCTGCAGAAGCTATGTGGCAGCTGAAAGGGTCAATTCACATAAAAGGTTGTGTGTTTGCCTGCATCAGAGGGTGCTCATCTAACAAGAGTATCAGCAAACACTGTTCCCTTTCTCACCGCAAGACCTCCTGCTGAGCCTGTGTCTAGCAGAACAGCTCAGTCAGCCTTCCCATCCAGTGTTGGTTGAAGTCTGCAGTGTTTCTGAAAAAGGACAATTATTGTAATTTACTGAGAAGGAAAAAGTGAACAGTTTCTTTCTTTCCAAAGCGTTAAATCTGCGCTGTGTGTGCTCCTGACTCAGTTCTTTGTCTTCATGCAGGCTTTTCTGAGTATACCATGTCATGGAAGTCTATATACCTTTCCTACATTTGGAATATATATTTTATGAAATATGGTTCTGTTACAGATGAAATTCTTGAATAGTTAACATAAAGATGTTACCATGCAACTACTTAAACTGAGGTTTAAAAATGCTAGGTGCGTGCATATTGTTACCTCTTATCTGAAAGGCTGAAAAGACTTGGATCTGTACTGTATCTGTTAGGAAATTTCTGGATGGGTTCTTCGTTTGTCTATTGAAAATAATATTAGTTTAGCCCAAATTCATGTAACACTGGATACTTTTGTTTTTATTGCATTACTTATTCCATTCTGGCAGAAATATGATGTGTGTAAAAATACAGTTTTTGCTATCCAATTGCCTTCTGGTCCGACCCCTATTGAAACATATTTCAGAGACTCTATTGTAAGATTCTGCTAATTAGTTGAACTAATTTTGCAGTATGAAACAGAAATGATTTTTTATTCGTTTACTCTAGTTGTGGGAAGGTGAAGAAAAAGGTTTTAACTAGTCCTCTTGGTACATAATCAGAAAGTACGTAGATGAAGACAGAGTTTAAACTTGTTTGGGAATACTGCAGTATTCCATTCATTCTCATCTAGCTTTCCTGAAAGAAAATGGAAGTGCATAGGTAGTACCCTGATATCAGAGTATTGTGATCTTTAAAAATATGGCTTTAGTGACAAGTTTTGCTGTAAAGAAAGAATCTATTGTCAACTACAAGTCTGGTCACACAGATTTAATTTGGATTTGCTGTAAAGAAAGCATATTCTTCTAAAATGTTAGATTAGGGACATGAGTAAGTGAGGTTTTCTGAGTCTCTTAAATCATGAAAGGCCTTCCCCCCCCCCCCCCCCCCTTTTCTTTCCTTTTTTCAAAGTGACCAGATGTATTTTTTTTGTTATTCCAACAAATTCTGACCTATAGTAAATGTTCTATTTTTGAGTGACACAGAAATTCAGTTAATTATGAACATTTTTTGAAAGAATGTTTTACTTGTGGTTATGTTCATGCAGCAAATTCTGGAACTCTTTCTTCTGTGTGACTGGAGATATAATGACTTGAGGAGATGGAAAACAAGATATTTTCAGTACATTTTTGTAGATTCATTTGTAAAAGCATAGGAATTTCTTCGAAATTAGCAACATTTTGGGATGAAAATGGTCCTTTCCAAGAGGAGGGAATACTGAAATTTTAGATATCTTGGATAGAATCAGAAAAAAAGGAGGTAATTTGTGATATTAATAAATAAGTTGATATTATCCATAATTGAAATCTATTTTCACAGTTTTTTCTAGTCACCCAAGTCAAATCTATTCGGGGGGCATCCCAACAGACTGGTTTTATTATGATAACTGTGTTCTATAATTAGTTTAGCTTAGAAGTAATAAATATGGAATGTTCCCTTTTGTCTTTAAATTCCTAAGCCTTTATTGTTCCTATTTCCCTCTTGTGTTTATAACTAAAAGGTCTGTTTTAAAAACTGAGATTATAAGTAATTACATAATGATATGACTAGGAGCTTCTAGAATAAGATTGCTTTTTCTGAGTACATGGCTGTAAGAATTAACAGTATTGTGAAGTCTCATTAGAAATTAATTCTGTTTGAATGTGATCTAGGTTTGCAAAACAGGTAGCAGAGGTTCACATAAAATAAAGTTACCTAGGTAGCAGGTTATAAAACAGGCCAGTGTTCAAATACGCAGTAACATCTATCAAATGTCTGTATAGTGTTAGACTACTGTGCCTTCTTGAATTATCTTTCAAGATTTGGATCATAACATCTGTTTGGAGTTTTGTTACCTGATAGACTAGGACTGATAGAGATGTGTAGATAGTAAATAATTGTCAGTAAGTCTTCCTGTCCACCTCTCTAGAGGAGGCAAGTTTACATGTTCTCTTAGATTTTCAAATGTCATTCTACTTTACCAGGAACTTACCTCCATGTTTGTGTCATCCACTCATGTTGCCCCACTTACTCTTTATTATGCAAGTTGATAATGCAAATGTTTATCCTTAAAAGTCAGCTGTTGGTTAGGTACATACAGCTGTTGTTGAGGCTAAAATATAATCTACCACAGTTATAATACAATGGCACAGTATTATCCTATATAACAACAGCTGTGCAACCCCAAACTTCATCTTAACTATGTGCTTTATAGAAAACTGCATGGAGTTGGCTTATGAGTTAGTGGGAGAGCTGTAAAAATATTTGAGGGAGGTGTGTGTAAGGCAAAATTGGTATAACATCATTAGGAGC
This sequence comes from Melanerpes formicivorus, assembly GCF_026170545.1. Taxonomy (NCBI): domain Eukaryota; kingdom Metazoa; phylum Chordata; class Aves; order Piciformes; family Picidae; genus Melanerpes; species Melanerpes formicivorus. The sequence continues at coordinate 11,107,867 of NW_027142358.1, forward strand.
TGTGATGGCAAGTGAAATATCTAATCTGTATGTGAGTCACTCTGCTCTAAACTCATGTGCTACCTTCTGACTTGACATGGTGCTCTAATTATTTTTCTTTATAATGCCATTCATAGTCTTTTATCAACTGTTCTCTTGAGCTCTGAGGACACTATTGAGAAGAGCAGAAAGCTCCAAACAACAATAAAAAAAAAGCCCCAAATCCAACACCTTTCTGTTGCTGTTCTTGCTTCAATTTACACACCAAAACTCTCTCAAACATTTTAAGTCCATTTGACTTGATGAAATCAGTCAATTAAAAATAACAAAACAAAAAAATGAACAACAACAACAAAACCCAAAACAAAGTAACAGTGGCCTCTGTCTCCTGGGTTTCCTGCCTTACCCTGCTTTCAATAAAGCTCGATTCTGTTACCAACTATGCACATTCCAATAAAAGTATTAAAGTTTAAATTGAAGTAGATTTCCTCAACTCTTGGCCAGAAACTGCAGAGAAAATTGGCCACATTCCCTCTACTAGACAAAGAAGCATGAAAACTGGGCTCCTTCCTTTGACAAAGAAAAAAGGAAAGCTTTGATCTTTCTATTTACAGATTTTTGCAAGTATTGAGACCCTGGCTTATTCTTGGTAGGCCTTGTGTGTCTCTTGCTTGCTAGATGGGGTCCAAAGCCCCCAGGAAAAGACCTCCAATCTATAGTGAACTTGTATAGATCAACCTACGCTTTTTCCTCTGCCTAAGTAAAACCAGCTAGCATTAATTAACAGTTAATAAAGCCAGAAAACTATGCAGAATCCATGAAGATTTTAGTGTGAGGACTGCACTGTTGCTTTCTAATATAACCTGTTCTCTCATTACTTTTAGGAATGGTTCTAAGTTCATCAAATACTTCCAGAGGTCTATAGTAGATTTTGGTTTTGAAGGTAGAGCTTGCCTTTCCTAAAGTAAATTTCATTCTGCTGATTTTATATTTCTTAAGGGTAGGTAAAAAGGGAGGGCAGTATTCAATAATTTTTAATAGCTTTGGAACTCAATACAAAGATGTCTTGAATGTATAGGGAATCGGAACATGACATAGTCCCTGTTAAATTAACAGCAGCAGGTCCAAGGAGGCACTTAAATGTGCTAAATAATTCATAAGAAAAAAAGAGAAATTTTGTTTTATTTTTTTTAACAAGAAGACTTTTGATTTTAAAAAAGGGAAAAAAAACCCCAAATGCCCTACAACTTAAGGGATGCCAACTGATTTGGAAAGGACAGAAATAAGAAAGATCTGCATGAGCACTGTTTTGAGGTGTGGCAGTAGTATGCCTAAGAGGGTTGGTGATCAAATCTGATCTGAAATCTCAAAGGACAGGTTAGTCTGCTTTCATTTACTTACGCTGACTTAATATGTTGTTTCTTCATAGGTCATCTACTGGTATCCATGAACTTTATTCTAGATGTATAGGTTCTATTTTGTTTTTCCTCTTCATTTCAGCTCTTACATATGATCTGCTTGCTTCTTGTTGGCTTCTTAACAACCAGAAGTGACATGTGGGAAAGCAATACCATGCACATTAGAAACTGTTATTATTCAAACAAAGAACTCTGTGTAGTATGCAAGATACTAGCTGGGAAACTGGACAGCTTCCGACTGCTTGTTGTACCTTGTGAATACTGGTACAGGTGATGATACTCTCAGTGAGTTACTATTTAAAAATACTTTCTCTACCTGTCATCAATGAACTTGACTAGTTGTGATAAGCCACTGATGTAAATCATCTTACAAACTGTCTCAAAGCAGTTTTGGTTTGTTTTACACTATTTTGAAACATTACATAGGCTTTTGTTGTATGCAGAGTACTGTTGCTAGCATCAGCCCTTGTTTTGTTCAAAGCTGTGTAGACTGCACAGACCATTAGCTTTCACTGCTACTTTGCCTCCCCTTTGGGATCTTTTCTTATGCCAGTATTACTTCATAATGCACTCAGCTGTCTGCTAAGGTCATTGTTGAACAATCAGTCCTGCAGGTGAGCCGGCATCTAGTCCATAGGTTTTCCCCTCAGTGAGATGAAGTCAGTGTTGTCATCTTGCCCAAGAGAAGCCTGATTAGAATGCCTTGGCTGCTCCTTATCTTTTGGTTTGTTGCCTCAGTACTGGCCTGATAGTGTTTGATTCAGTGTATTCAGAGTAACCTCTTCATAACTGCTCTTGGCCTTGTTGGTGGCATGCAAAAGTCTATATTCATGGTGCTGTTTGGGTATTACTTGATCAGTTACCTCAACTTCTATCACTTGCAGTGAGAATGTGGGTGTGGCTGGTGGTGAAGCCAATGATCTCCCTTTTTGGGGAGTTGCAGAGTGGGGGAACTGTGTGGATGATCTGGGACTGAGGCTCTGTGATAGATGCCTCATCCCTAGACCAATGTAAGTGGATTTGTCAGATCCCACACCAGTCTGATGAGTCTGGTAGAAAGCAGAAGAAAGCAATGGAAAAAAAAGGGCCTAAACACAATGGCATAGCTGAGACAAGATTAGGGGCACAATCCTGAGCTGTAGTGACTACTTTGCTGTTGGTGGGAGTCACAGGTGGGGCCAGTACCTTGACTTTAATAGGCTTGTCATAAGAGCTGTGACAGAAAGGCACAATGATTCTGTCCTGGGTTAACATCACATATCATTGTGCTAGTTGCAGCATTTGTTTGTTGTTATCGTACCCAAGTATGTTACACAAACTGGGGTAGTTTTGTCATCTTTAACTGCGACAGCAGAAATAACCTTGAGTGTTTCGGCATTCCTTCACTCGTTCATTATCTTTTACAGTCTTTTTGTGGTTGGATTTGTTGGCTTGCTTAACTGTGGCAGTGACTATTTGCTTTCTGGTGCTTTTGCTTTTCCTCTGCTCAATCTTAGGGTATGCATCAGGCAGATGTATATACCTCCACCCTTCTAGGACCTTTTTAAGCTAAATATAGGGATGTTAAGTTATGTGGTAGCAGCAGGGATGTACAATCAAATAGATGCAAACTACTCTTCCTGCTTGACTGAGAAAGTGTAGCCTATATATGTAACACTTATTTTATATAGTGTGTTATCACTGAGACATGGTATTGTACCATATCACATGGTATTGTACCATATATGTACCTAGTTTAGGGTAAAGAAAAAAAACCCAACAAGATTCCCTAGTAGCATATTCAGATTTTAATGAAGCAGTGTTATTTAGATAGTAGAAGAGTCTCTGACATGTATTGCCATTTATGTCAAAATAATAAAGACTGTTCCAGAGAAGGAAGTGTCTTTTTCCAAATGACTGCTTTTTTTAGCCTAATTTCTTATGTAAATGTCTTGGCAAAGGCACACTGTGTGTCTGTAAGTCTTTTCTTAAAACTTTTAACTTGGCCTAGACCAATCAGGTTTATTACAAAAGTGCATACCTCAAAGATGTTGAAGACTCAACAAATTTCTTGCAAAGGTTACTCAGGTACAGAACAGAAGGTACATAAATCATTCTGGCTGTGAAGAAGTTGCTTTGAGATATCACACGTTAGAGGAGGGTCTGTATAGAGTAGGGTCTGTACTTAGTAATACCTCAACTGTAAGGAAAGCTTCTGTTTAAACTGACATCTCATTAGGTATCACAGTTATTTCTAGAAGTAACTATGGTTTATACTTGCTTATGTGCTCTGTTGTTTTTCAGTGTACCTGTAGCCACTGAGTATTCTGCATTAAATATCCTCTGAAATACTTGTCCATTAAGGTTAGAAACAACTTCACTGTGTAAAAATTGCATTCCATCTATTCAGCTGAAAGTACAAGAACTTTTGAGAAATGTAACAAACTTTGAATGAGTGATAGTTTATGTTAGGCAAGTATAGAATTAGCTTTTGCTGTATACTCTTATCCTAATTCACTGTATTGTGAAGAGCGAAGACTAAAAATCTGGGATAGAGTCCCATGTTATCAAGGGAGCAGATTTTTATGTTTAGAAATCCAAATTCTTACTATTCTTGAAGCAAGGAGCTTGACTGTATTATGTGAGACTGAGTTGTTTTATGATGGCTGCACTTGAGGACTTACTGGATGTTTTATCCCAAAAGAAGGGCTGTAGTCCAAATGGACCATTAAAAGCCACAGGTCCTAAACAGGGAATCTTGCAAATAGTTACAAATGATTGATTACTTTGATAGAGGCTCTGAAAGATAACCAAGAAAAGCAAATAAATCTGCAGCTTCTCAGCAAGGGTATAGATACAATGTTAAAGATCTTCAAGTAAAAGAACATGTAAATATCTCAGAATCATATATGGAGACATGATACATTGATCTTCAGACATGTTTCTCCTTCAATAAGAAATGTGATTGGAGCTTTAGGACGATGGAAGTTTCTGTGAACTTAGACTTTTCTGTGTCTGGTTTCATTTATCTTAAAAGACATAACAGTATATTGTAAAGGAAATCTTGTAATTCTGACCCTAGATATATTCCATCTATATTCAATAAGATCCAATTACTAATAGTTATAATGTGAATTAGAATGATGCCTACAAGAGTTTTAAAATATTAAAACTTTCAACTTAAAATCAACGCTTAGAATTGATTGTGTTGGTAATGACCTCTCGTATTAACAGACTAAATATCTTACAACATTGTGAAAAACTTGTTGTAGCTGTGTGGTGACTTGCTGCTTGCACATTTAATTCTGGCAAGAGACACCATGGTACAGATCATTCCATTACATGAATGAGTCAGGTATCTACCAGAGAATGATGTGGTTGTTAAAGCCATCACAGGCAAAAAAATAAACAAAATACAGATTTGCTGAGCAAATGTCATTTGCTGTATTTCTGTGGTACTGTTTTATGTGTCACAGGGCTTAATATCTATAAATGATGGAACAGTAGTGTAGAAATTGTTTCACGTATTTTCACGGATGCTTGATCAGTTATCTTCTAAAAATTGCATCCTTCTTGAGCAGATAATTACCCTCTAAGGAAAACCTTTTTTTCTTTTTTCTTTTCCTCTTGCATTCTCTATTGGGCATAATAATAATATGCAGATGAAATAGGAGGTGTTCAAAAAGAGTAAGTCAAAATATAATAAATACTATGAACAAATGGTATGAATAGGTCAGGAACGGTATACAAAGAAAATCTGTTTTCTGAAAGTGCAAGAGTGGTACAGTAATTTAATAACATTAGTCTTCAGCATCTGAAATGTTTTTCTGTGCTTTTCTAGAATTAAAGTGTAAATATATAAATTGACAAATGTATGGACTCTCGCTCATATACAGTTAGCTTTTCTTTTTCATTTGAAACATACTTTCAGACTTACTCTTGTTGCAGTTATGACAGCTGAGCAATAACATGTAAGTTATTACTCAAGTAGTGTTTTCAATAGAACTACTGTGGCTTAGCATAATGTGAATAAAAGTGTTAGCTTGGGTGTACAGAAGATAACCTGTAGTGATATACGTGCCTCCAAAATACCGTCAGACATTTTACTAGATGGAAATATTTTTGTTACAGGTTTGTTCTGTTCTCACCAGTGTGGCTACAATTAGAGCTAGTTATAGAATCATTTTGGTTAGAAAAAATCTTAAAGATCAGAGTCCCACCATTCTCTAACTCTAAGTCTGATGCTAAACCATGTCCCTTAGCACCACATCTCTCCACTTTTTAAACACCTCCGGTAATGGGGATTCAACCACCTTCCTGGGGATCCTATGCCTGTGTTTGGTAACCCGTTCGGTGAAGAACTATTTTTTCCTAATATTCAATCTAAAACTCTCCTGGTACCGCTTGAGTCTATTTGATGATTAAAAATTGTGAGAGTGTGGTTAATATATGTAATTCTTTGTATTAACTTTAAACAGATTTAGCTCTGATTTTATGATGATCTGCTTAGAGGCAGAGGAAGAATTAATTCACTTAATAAGTCGTTATTAACTCTGATCAGTATAACTCAGGAGTATTGAGTTGATGCTCAATACCACAGTGGTTCATATTTGTCTTTTATAATACCTTTTATTAATTGTCAGTTATCTGGTGTTCCTTTACAGTCTTTCCAAAATCTTTTTCACTCATTTGAGACTGTTTCCACAGTTGTTCAAGAGGGAAATTATTCAAGAAGTAGTTGTTCAAAGGCAGAGAAGGATAATCCTGCCTTTAACAGTTAGAATTGTCATGCATCTCTGGTGGATGGACTTGTTCATCTGAGTGTTGCTGATGAAATGACAGCTTTCAGATAATGCTGGTTAGCAAAATCAAGTAACCACTAAACGGATTTCTTATTTAAACAGCATACTGCAGATCTATAAAGAAGATCCTGAAAGCAAGATCAGTTGAGTCCTGTATTCTCTCTGGGTCTCATACAGAACAGGAAATTCTGTAAACAAATGAAGAGTGGAGCTGCTATCTGGCAGTAACTTCAAATTCTGCCTGATGCAGTGGTGAATGATGAGGCAGTTGAGAGGATTCACCATCTGGCAGCCATTTGCATAGTTTGAGACATCTAATACTTGATCATGTTTAGATAAGTATACTAGAAATTAAAAAAAGACTCTCTAACTTGACAAGATATATAAATACTGTAGTTTTCTGAAATATTTTTGTTGTTGAAACAGACACTGGTGGTACATCTGAGGTTCCACATGATGCTCTGTGCCAAATAAAATGTTGTTGTAACTTGTTTCCAACTGTTCAAATAGAGTTTGTGCACATCTTGAGTGATTCTTAAGAGTCTGGCTATTCCCTCCTTACTGTTTGCCTATGGTTTCCTGGGCAGAAGAAAGGTTTAGAGAACTGATGGTGACATATTAGTGGCTTGTTCTTGTAGTGTTATCTTCTGCTTGTTTCTGAACTAAGGCACTGTACTGAAAAACTAGTAGTGTATGATACAGTGTAATTAAAGAGGAGTTAATAAATGTGATTTTATTCTCTTCAGTGAATTTGTCTGGAACAAACTAGCTTATTTACCGAAAAAAAAGAAAGTTGTTTTTGTTTTTGTAAATGGATACTTGTAGTATAATAACAACTTTCCTCATGAATTAGTGGTTTCCTTAAGAGAGCTTGAACTGAGGTTGTTGTTTAAACGCGATTCTGGGGGCAGTGTGAATGAGATGATTAATACTTTTGCGCCCACTTACTGTGCCAAATTATTTCTGTGGTTCTCTGTTTCCCAAGAGTCTCTTTTTGATTACTTATGCCTTAGATGCTTTATAAATACTAATTAATTTGGATTAATTAATAGAATTATTTGGTGGTTGAGTGTTTGGTTTTGGTTGTGGTTTGTTGGCTGCCTTTTTTTTTTTTTGTATGCTGAAAAGTCTTCTGTTAGAATAGATAGTCACTATTTATATGTGGGATGAGAGTTGGAGAAACAGCTGTAAGTATCCCAGCTCAGACAGGGAGAAAAGGGAGGATTGTCAGGCTTCCTCCACTAGCCCTTTAGCGGTCTTGAATTACCTTCTGTGCCAATCCAACAGCAGTTTGCCCATGGAAACCACCCATATGTGTTTTGTAATGTCATGTGTCTGTCAGTGCTCCCCATTCTCTACACTCATTATCTTGGCTTCTGCTGGGCATTCACTGAGTTCCCTGTGGACTCCCAACATCCTCCAACATCCTATGTACTCCATTTTTACCATGACACCCATCTTTTCCTCAATTCTTACACAGTTGCTGTGTCTTCCCACAGTCCAATGAGTATCCTCAAATTTTTATCTAATTATCTTTTCCTTGACAGCCTAGAGTTGAAAGACTTTCAAATTTGCTACTTTGAGTGATGATTCTGATCCTTCATATGCCTCTCCTTAGACCAAATTGTACTATGTCTTAACAGACTTTCTGGTTGGTTTTTTGTCTGTTTGTTTGGGATTTTTTGTTTAATTTGCATCAGGATTCCTGCTGACTTCAAAAGGAAATTAATTATAGATTAAACTGATACTAAATTAATACAACCATGTTGTCTTCAATTATGTTTGATATTTTACCTAGACTGATTTAGACTTTAATCCCCGATGGCTGGGGAATAAGGAATTATTAAATGTTACTACTCATTACTGTTAATACTAACCAGAACAAGCTTACACTTCAAGTCTCAAAGTGGATACAGTAGTGTAAAAAAAAAAAACAAACCAAAAAACAACAGGCAGACAAATCAGTTTTGTGTCACAGATTTTCAGACTTAATACATTTGTGAATGTGCATGCTAAAGGTTGCCAGATTGTTTATTTTCATTATTCATTTGTCTTTGTTGGCTGACCTCTGCATCTAGGATGATTCACTAATGCTGGATCAAGTTTCTTATATTTTTACTTTCCTTTACTGACAGAAGGAACACATTACATTTCTGACATAACTTGGGCCTTGTAAAATGAACCAGGGTAGTTATTAGTGGATTTCATCAGCTAATCTAGTTGCTTTAGAAAATGTCAGCCTGTGTTGAATACAGTGCAAACTTAGCTGTCTACTTCATGTACTTGTATGTTCAGATTTAACTGCGAATTGCTGTGTTTTGAGTTGAACATACAAGAGGAAGAATATGACTTTGAATAATTTCACAATTGCTTTTATATGCAAATGCATGTACATGCTTGCATGAGGATTTTATATAAGGATCTGGACTTTGACCACCCATATACAGATATGCAAGTAAGGGAAGTCACTGGGAGTGATAATTCTGGGATTTTGCAGTAAGTTGCAAAATACTGTTTTATTGGTTGATGCTGTAAGTTTTACGCTTGATAGCACTTATTAACACTGTGTTAATGCACTTCATGTCTAATGAATTCCAGCAGTTTAAGGAATTTGCTGGGCACAGTAAATTGAAATCTGTTGATTGCAGTGGAAAACAGAGTGAGAAGAGTGTAATGGGGAACACATGAAACCCATGTCATCTGTTCAGCAGAATTTCAGCTCCAGATATTTTTGCAGTTGTCCATAGATCAAAGACTCTGCCATCATGTTTTTTTACTTACTATTTTATGAGCTTTTCAGCATATTGTACATCAGATAACTTTTCTCTTAGTCTGTTATGTTCAATGTGAGTTTAGACATCATAGGAAACATGATTTAAACTGAAGCTCCTACTGAGACATGTAGTCTCTACCTGGTATTCCTAATATTTCCTTTTCATGGAATATAATGATCATGTGGCCACAAGGTGGAACAGCTCATTTGGATGAAAAGAATAGTTTCCTCACAAATCAGCCAGCTGAATCAGCTTAGCTCTGTGTACTCATGATCTCTAGATCCATGAAATAGGGACCAAAGGTCAAGAGTAAGGAGTGAGTCTGGCAGCTTTGGTGGGAGCTACCTGCTAGATTAGCATAATTGAAACATCAAATTACCTTTGCAGATTGCAGAAATGTGTAAAACAACTTTAGTGTTTATTTCCCTTTCTCATACTACTAATTTTCTCCCTTGTGCTCTTACAGCAGTCATGGTGGTACAACCATATATACAAACTGGATTTAGAAAATGTCCTGTGAAGTAACTTAAGCAAAAAATTCTTGAGATGGATCAGTTCCCTATCATGTTGCAATGGCCATGAGAGGATGGGAACAGCTGTATGTAGGGAGCTCCTTAAGCAGACAATATTCTCAATGAGATTAATTTCAAACACAGCACAGATAGAGTGCTGGTAGAGAGAAATGGGCAGGCATGTAGCCTCAGGGAGTAGAGGGGAGATGGCCAACAAAACCACTGTTGGAGATGATTTGAGATAAAGTTTCTAGAGGAAAGAAAAAGATCTGAGGGAAGCAGTTTGGGGAGAACACCTGTAGAGACACTTTGTCATGAAAGAGGTGAGAGAATGTTGTTGAAAGGATTATGGAAGACTAGTCACTAGCCTCTGAATGAACTTTGTTTACAGAGTCTGGGATATAAATGCAGTTCTGATTTTAGCAACTTTCTATTTATAGATGCAAAACAATTTATTTATTGTTGTAAAAGTTTCTCTGGGAAGAATGATGCATAAAATTTCAGGTTAAAATGCAGACTCAGTTTTGCGATCTCAAATTCATTGTATAATGTAAATGTAGCATAATGATACTGTCTTTTTTGCCTCATAGAATGATGTTGTTTTGTGAGCATGTCATTTGGCAGGCAGCATAACAGGAGGTATATTACTTGTAGTAACAACACATTCCGTTAATTTTTATTTCTGGCTTAGCAATATTACAGAGAGTACATTTATGAATGTATGTTGGTGGCTTGTATTTTCATTCAATTGCCTGATGCAAACAGGAAAGATGAATCAGTAGATGGAGATGTGGCAAAAAGTTATGTAAGCTGTTATCTGGAGATTTGAAGGGGAAGTAGGACAGGGAAGAGGGGCAGGAAATGCTAGAGTAAGGTAATTATTGAAGCACTTTCTCTTTTGTGTGTCTACTTAAGCGTGATTTTATTTTGTTTTGTGCTCAAGATAAACAGACCAACTATACAACAGCAGTTTTTAAGTGAAATAGATAAAATTGAAGAAAGTGAACTAAAATGTATTTAATTCTAGAGGGGCTATCAGCGACCATAAAAAAATTTGTTCGAGTCTTGGTTTCTCATTGTATCTCCTCTACAGTTGTGCTGTCGCAGTATTTCATAGGGTGCCCTGTGAACTTGTGTTGGTAACATGACCCCAGTTCAAGTCCTGTCCTTGCCACTCTATTTGACTACTGCTATCTCCTACTATACAACTTTTCTATGAACTGTAGCTTTTATTTTAGTTTCTGGTACCTAATCTCTCTTCTCTCTCTTGTACTGATCTGAGTTTCCCGTCCTGACTCTGCTCTGGCTGCTCTGGCATGCACATGAGTTTTGTAATGCATGGAGAATGTAAAACTTATGGCTCTTTGTTCTGTCTCTGTCACTTTCCTTTGTGACGCTCTCCAATCTCTTTTCTGTTGTTAAACTGATAAATTTGAAGTCTTAAGTGAAATACTAAATCACATTATTTGTTTTTTCAACGTGCTTCTAAGGCAGTTGCTGTCTGAAGAAAGTACGCTGTTCACAGGCTAGCAAACTTCAGGCCCTGGGTTTGTAGCAAAATGTAACTTCTCATAAATTTGTGCTTCCTTTTTGAAGAGCAGCGCACACACCCCTATACCCACCCCCCAGCCCCTAGCTCCCGCTGAGATAAATGATACATTTAATGATGCTTTTGTATTTTGTGTGAGAAAATAAGAATGAAAGCTGACACTCTACAATGCTTTAAAAGAAAATTGTTTCTTGAGAAGAGTATCAGAATCAAATTTACACTTTAAACTACTTTAATTACTACACTTTCCTGATTTTATTTATTTTTTTAACCTCTCCTCTTATGACTATTCTTTTATCAACTACAGGTGATGAAATTATTATGCTTAACTAAACTGCTTGGACTGAGTTGCAGAAGGTAGTCCCTTTGGTTTATGCAGATAGTGCCTAGATCAGCCCTGACTGATCAGAGGTTAAATTGTTTGACCTAGCAAGTAATTTGCCTTATTTTTGTGATATATTTTACTGCTAAAGTTGCAAGAATTTTTTTTTCTTTGCCTGTTTCTATGGAATTTAGGTGATTTTAGTAAACTTGGGCCTTAACTGTCTGCATTTTCCACACTTTTAGTAATACTGCTAATGCTTAAAAACATTAAATACGATGAATTGAAATATAAAGCATATAGTTGTTTGATTTTAATTCACTGTGATTTATCTGGATGTGTCTCTTTTATTATTCTATTCCCCTTGTTGAACTCTCTGTAACCTCTTGTTTTCTAATTCCAAGATTTACTTCTATCATGCTGTTTGCAGGAAAGAAGCTGAGAATTCATGGCAGCATTAAAGGGCAGTTGCAGCTTTTTAACTTAAGGCATATAAGTAAAGGGGTCAAAAAGATTATTGATAATACTTCAGTCTTTTACCCTCTCTGCCGTCGTGCTTTTTCAGTCATAAACATCTGGCAAGGGTACTGTATTTTCTTCATGATTTCATGGTAACTACAAAGTTTAGTGAAAACAAAAATGATGTAACACCAAAACAATTGTAGTTGTGATAGAGTTCAGTTCTGAACAGAAAAATAATTAGTTTTAAAAGACAGTGTACATGTAAAAAAATATTTTGTTCTTCAAAATATTATAACTAGTCCTGGCTATGAGTCAGAAAAATTCTAGAGAAGATAATTTGTTTTTAAATTAGTACCTATTTTTTTTTTATGTTCAATTTCAGTGTCATGGCTTCAGCAAAATTATTTTTTGCAATCACATAGCTTTCCACAGTAAAGTGAAGACAGCTATTTAAATATGTAAAACGTGACTGTGGTTTCTCCAAATTGTAAAGTGGGACTTTAAGACAGTTCTAAATGTGTGTTCTGGAATTCTCTAGCTAGGTCTCAGTATAGTCAACTTCTATTTTATGTGTTCCTTCTCTTTACCTAAAAAAAAAAAGTTTCTGTTGTAGTTGTAATGATTGATTTTTATTTCCCCCCCCAAGGATTCTGTTCATTATATATGTATTTATTTTCTTTACAGAACACAGACTTTTTGGATGTCACACGGGGCGATGCATCTTTGACATGGATTATGCCTTTCGTTGTCTTCTACAAGCTGCAGCAGTACTGCATGTGCTACAGGGAATTATGGGAAGAAACAAGCTGAATGCCAATGTTGTAGTAAGGAGCTGGTTTAAAAATGTTTGTATTTTATGTCAGTAATCCAAGGCTGGGAAAGCCTAGTAGCCCAGAAGTAAAAAACCAAAAATTACTTTTAAAAAACCAAACAGTTAAGAACAAAAACGTAGTCAATGCATATTTTCCTGTGTGTTCCCTGACTGTTTAGTGCTAAATCTTTTATTGCACTGAAATTATGGTGTAAAGATTGGAAGACAACGCCTCCTGCCCTGCCCCAGTCCCCAGCACACATCCAGCAACTAGAGGCTATATCAAGATGACCTCTGAGGAGATGACAGCGTCTGTTCTTGTCTCTGTGGTCCAGAGTAAAGTGATACCTGCCCAGTCAGCTGGAGATGAAAATACTGAAAATGCTTTGGACGCCAGTGTTATAAAAAGACATACTGCCCGTCTGGGAAGGCAAACCACACATGCTCTCTCATACCTACACAGACTTGAAGAAGAAAGTCTTCAGGGCTCAGTGCCCAAAATATTCTCTCTGGCAAAAAAACGACTGACTAATGACAATAGTAATGAAAACTTCTGGGAGAGGAACAGCTCCATCCCTGATTCAGTGGAATTTCTTAACATTAACTGTAACATTGTACAGAAAAAAATCAAGAGCAGTATCCCCTGCAGCCAGTTGTATAAATCTTGTGGGCCTTTAGCAGGAGAAGCATGCCTGGAAACTGGAATTCCTATTTCACTGGAAAGAGCCATGCTTGCTGAAATTCAGTTGAAAATGAATGGACCTCCATTAAGAAGTCAGACAACAGTAAGTAAGAAGGATGGCAATGATACTGATCAAGTGGCCTTTTTTCACTTTCATTGTGCTAGTGAAAGGAATATCTCAAAGGCTTTGTGCAGTTTGCACAACAGCTTCATTTTGGATGACTGCTTGCAGCCAGCAAGTGTTGGCGAAGGTAACACCACCAGTTCCCCAGCTTGCACTTGCAGATTAATGGAGTTGACAAATAATTGTGAGAATGAGAACGGGCAGAAGTTTTATGACGACACTTTAAGGGATAAGTATTTATGTCTGGAAAGAGCACCACGAAAAGTTAAAATGGCATGCTCAGGTCACAACTTCTGTGGAAATAACTTTACTGGAAGAATGCCCTCAAAGCCCTTTCTGAGCCATTTTGAAGAGTGTAATGATAACTGTGAAGAAGAGCTGGAAGAGAATTTTTTTAAAAACAAAAAGGATCGTTCCACTTTATTAATAAGACGCTTCTGTAAAAATGATAAAGAAGTTAAAAAATCAGTTTATACTGGAACAAGAGCAATTGTCAGGACTTTACCTTCAGGGCATATAGGAACTGTTGCTTGGAATTACGTTGAGCAAAGAAGGAACAACACTGACTTGAAACTTTCTAGGATTACAACAGAACAGCTAACTAGAATTCAGCCCTTAATGAAATGGGAGTTTACTTTTCTTGAGAAGTCTTTATGGCATGAGGTAAGCTTTCCATAATGTTGTTTGGTTTTGGTTTTTCACCTGTAAAGGTTTTGATAGCATGTTGACCTTATTCAGAAAAGGCCTTCCCTGGTAAAGACTTAATAGCACAAGATAGGATGTGTCATTTAACCTCACTGAACCTTATGTTGAACGCTGCTTTTTAGAAGCATGTAGCCTCGTCCTTTAAAATATTTTACAGGTAAAATATATAACTTTATATCTGTACAAAATGTATACATCTGTATATGTAAATGTATATCTTGATATAATTAATATATAAGAATGTAATATACCTATATACAGATAAACCCATATACACAGTTTATAGATGTAGAATCACAGAATTATTTAGATTGGAAAATATCTATCAGATCATAGAGTCCCAACTGTAAAATTGAAGAAGTGGATTATATCATTTTATCAGTGATAACAGAAGATTGGCCTTGTTGGCTCAGGGGCTCTGTGTCAGTTGTACCCTCCAGTAATATCCTCCTGTGCTTCTAGAAACTAGTGGTTTTTCTGTTTAAATAGTGTAAGAATTCTATGAAAATGTATGTCAGGTTTTTGTACTAGGTTGTAAAGTTTGGTGGTGCTGTTCATTATTGTGGTACTCCCTATCCTAACCAGTGAAAGTACTGTCTTGCTGGTACAGCACATGCCCTGTGTGGTGCATGATCATGCTTCCATGAAGGGATGAATGTAAGTCATATATTTTCCTAACGGGATATCTGCTCAGCACTCTCTGTAATTACAATTCACAGAATATTTTCTTATGGTCAGAAGAAACTCAAACCCACATAATTCTAAGTCTCTGTTCATTCAAGTGATGACTGCAAGTATTTTTCTTCTTATCAACTTCTGTATTTGATTTTTTTTTTATGCATAATATGCATCAAGCATTCTTAGCATTATTTTAATGTTATTTTAGTGTCAAATATTATTAATGCAGTAATATTTCTATGTATTTATGGCTTATATTATTAGCAATATAGATTTTTTTACTCAAACACAGAAACTGACTTAGTGGATGTGACAAATATATGGACCTGTTGAATATATTCACTGAGTTAAAATAATGAATTCTGGGCACTTTTAGGAAACTTTCATGCTAATATTCAAAGGAAGAAGGAGAAAGTAGTAAATGAATGTGGTAATTTGTTCTTTCTTTCCCCTTATCTCACCCTTTGAGCATGCATTCTGTTTGGAACAGCTAAGTGAACAGTAGTTCTGTTCTTCAAGAGGGGAAAAAACTTGGAGAAATTAAGTTTTCATAGCAGTACTGGTGTAACGTGGAACAAAAGAGACTTTATGTTTTAAGTAGGAAAATGTGGGTCTTATTTGTTCATACCCCTTACATAAAAATTCTAGCACTATGAAAGGAAAAGCACTGAACTGTTGTCTTGACAAATAATTTTTTCATTTCCCTACATAGGAAGATGGGACTGAGGCTTTGCATTCTATAGAAAATACATGAAATTCTTTATTTATGTAAAATATGATCACTGTTATAGATATTTTATATGCAGATGTGGACTGCTCTGGATTTGATATGTGTTGCATGAAAAGATTTTAACGTTGAATGTATTTCTGATTCTCCATGTAGTTTTTGCAGCTATATACAGTTCTGTACTTACCGTACCAGATGGATGTAACATGGCTGTTGTATCTATTAATGAGAAATGTGCTTGTCTATGTTGAAATAGTGCAAGCCCCTCACATTAGTGCATGTTAAAGATGTTGCAAATGCAAAGAATTTGCCCTAGAAACAAATAAAGTGAGTGCAAGCTTTGGTGTTGGCTTTGCTTGGCCTGGCACAGTGTAGCCACTGCTTGGGTTCATCTCAGCTGTATTATGTTAGAAGTCTGACTAATTACAAAAATCAGAGCTTTTGGGATCGTTGAACCATCTGTGTCTGTGAGATGTTAGGTATGCTGCTGCTTTTCCTCATATGATGATGTTTCTGCAGTGGTGGTAATGTAATACAACAAAAGTAGCCAGCTCCACCATTAACTAGATACTAAATTTGAGCAGCGCACTAGACCACTGCAGGGTGATTCTTTCAGACCAGGTAGTGACCTCAAAATCTCCGCATAACAGCTGCAACAACATAGTTGCAATGCATAATATCTGAATTCTTTAGTTAAGCTTATTTTGTAGGCATCAGTACCATCTTTGCTGTGTCATTACATTCCTGATGCCAGTAGTTAGAGCTTTAAGAAGCAAGAATTCTGCTGTCTTGTTTAATTCTGTTCAGATCGAAGTTAGCACACTAATATGTCTCTTGCTTTTCATAGCTGCTAAGTCACTGTTGAAAATCCAGATAGTAATACGGGTAACAATTTAAAAAATGCCCCCCACAGAATCACAGAATGTTAGAGGTTGGAAGGGACCTCCAGACTGAGTTCATCCCCCCTGCCAAAGTAGGATCACGTAGAGCAGGCTCAGCAGGCACATATCCAGGCAGGTTTTGAAAGTCCACAATCTCTCTGGGCAGCCAACTTATTGAAGTGCTCTGTCACACTTGCCTCAAAGAAGTGTCTCCTTGTGTTGAGGTGGAAACTCTTGTGTTCTAGCTTGTACCCATTGTTCCTTGTCCTATCACTGGGCACCACTGAAAAGAGATCACCTTCATCTTGACACCCACCCCTCAGATATTTATAGATGTTGATAAGATCCCCTGTCATTTGTTTTTCACACATCTGTTTCCAGATAGAATAGTGATTTTTGTTATAGATTTATGTTGTAGGAATATTTGTAGGAATTTTTCATAGTTAATGTAATCGTTTGGTCTAGTAGTTCAAAGGTTGTTAGCATCAAGGTTTTTTTCATCTAGTGTAAATAGTGTTTTTATGATTCATGTGTAAAATCAATGTAATGCGATTGATGTGTAAAATCAATGTAATGCTGATGTATGTGTGGCTAATGTAAGGAGCCTTATGTTAAGAATTATTTTAAAGCTGAGCTGTAGTCAGTTGGTAGCATCTGTAAACAAAGAGTTAAAGAGAGGAAAAGGATTTGGAGGTAAAAAATATAAGACTGCTCTTTATAGTGAAGTTTGTGCTATACTGGTCCTTTTTTTTAAGGCAGTTTGCGTTCTGTCTTGTGGATTACAGACAGATACAGGGATTGAGATTTTTTGGGTTTCCATTTTGAAATGAAATTTCTAGTCCAGCATCCTAGAAGGAATTTACAATAAGAAATGTAAATAATCTGCAAGTGTTTGGATTTGTCATGCACTCTAACAATTTTTTATCTGACTGTGCATAAGTATTTTGCCTACTACTAATGTTATAAAGTTTTTAAACATAAAGGTTTATATACATACATTAAAGCAGTTAGTAGGTATGGGTGAACTGTTGGGTTTTTGTTTGTTGTTTTTTTCTACCTGGATCCTCTGTTTCTTGGGTTTTTGCTTTAGAGTTTTAGTCTTTTCTTTAAAGCACAGTGTTCACAAACAAAATTGACTATTTGGAAAAAAAATCAGGGGGGCAAAAGAGAAGCCAAATAGGCATGAAATTATGTTTATCTTCACTAAGTACTGTGAAAACAAACAAACAAACTTTGTTAAATGAAGCTCTGTACTTATATTTACTTTGGGTTGAGTTGCTCCAGTTTTAAAGACTAGCTTTAAAAATAGAAACTGTACCCTCTGCATAGGTAGTCAGTTTCATTACCATAATGTGTGATCCAGTTAAAGATAAATCTCTTAATAATTTATATTATTTTAGTGTTGTCTTATAGCTTTAACAGTTTGGGGACAAATTATGAACAATAAGTTTTAGCTGTGAGCACACTTAGGTATTCAGAGCCAATAGTGTGGGAGTTTTGGCAAGACTAATATATTATGCCTTCACTTTTTCCACATTTTCTGACTTTCCTTCTAGTGACTGTTCATTAACTATAAAGAAACTGTTTTAGAAAAATCTCCCTGCAGCCCATTAAAGAGTTCATTTTAGAGTGTTAGAGTTGGATGCTCTTCTAAATTCCTTCTCAGTTGAAACTAAGTTATCTCCATTACCTATATGAACCATTGAAAAGTTAGGGTGTTTACTCTGATATGAGTGAATAAAAACTGCTGTATAAAGGTCACTCTAGTGGTGAGTGAATAATTAAAATCTGAATTTATGAGATCACATACATGTTTTAATTTGTCTTGCTTTTCTGCAGTCATTCAGGATCTTTTGAGATTGAGAAGAAAGTTTTCTAAAATGGCATGAGCTCGGGTTGTCAAGAATTGGTAGGCATGTGTCTTATTAGTATGAATTTTCAGAAGGGACTTAGAGGAAAAATCTCTACTGTAAAATTATGCTTGCCACCATATCTAAGGCATCCTCTGTGAGATATGAGACGTTGTAGTTGTGAAAAGTTATTTGCTATAGTATAGTTGTGAGCCTCTGATCATGAATAATTTTCCTTGAAAATACAGACTGGTGATAGCTTAGAGAAAAGAAAAGCAATTGAGCTTAATACAACTGTTAGGTGCTGTCCAAGTACATATGAGCTGGAGTATCAAGGGACAGGAAAGCTTTGAGAGTGCTCCCACACCTACCAAAGCTAATTACCTCAGTGCAGCAGTTGGAGCCAGCGTGACTCAGGGCAGTGTGACAGCATACAACTTTCATCAGGAATGTCGGAAGTGGGACACTGCTGGAAACATAAACATTCAGCTCTGGCATTTGTAACCACTTTTTTGGTCTGCTGCTGTTTTGTTTTCATTCTCCTAATAACTTCACTAGAAAATGATATTGTTAGAAGCTATTCCTTACCTTGAAAACACATGTATCAGGCAGTGCTCATATTGTCCTGCAGTTTGTGTGGAAATATTAATTTCACTGTAACCACATATAATTTTTGAACTGATATTGAAGACTTACTTTTGAGATGCAGTCATCAATCCCTTAGCTGAGTGAGAAAAATATGTTGGGTTGTCTTGTTTTCATTCTTACTTTACAGATGGATATTCTTGTCCTCTCATTTGTGTGAAGTTCAGAAGAGCCTTTCATCTCTGGGTTTATAATATGTACTGTAAAAACCCAAGATTTCCTTTGTATAGCAGATACTCAAAGATAGATGCCTACAGATAAGTTTTCTGTCATAGTATGGAACATGGAACAGTAATGGAGAAGTTTTTATCAACATGCATATGTTTGCAGGACTCTGAATAATTAACTCTTGTGAAAATAAAAGATTAATTTTTTTTTTTTTAGCATAAGTGTAATGCCTGTTGACTGTTACCACCGTTTGGACTTTGAATCCACAGTAAAATAATGTGGACTTCTTTGAAAATGATTAGAAGTGATTTTTATGTGTTCTTCCTTTTGTTTTTTACTTTTCTGACACTCTAAAAATGCATTTCAAGAAATCACTACAGATATAGACCTTTGTTAATGAAGTGTGGGCAAAACAAAGGTTCTATTATTAGCTGCTCTAATTTCTTGCTAAGTAAGTCTTAGTTCTTAAAGTGCTTAGGAATTCCCTGCAAGTATTCGAGAGTGAGTGAAATCCTGGCTGTATTGTAATCCATTTAAAATCACCTATTGAGGTAACGTTGCTTGGAGGGAGAAAAGCAAAATGGAGCTATTGGCTTTATGGGAACCATAATTTTACATCCAACATTTAATAGGCAAACATGTTAAACATAAATTAAGCAGTTTTAAACTGAAAATATTGTCTGTATAAGTGTGTGTAATGCATTGTAAAGCAATTCAAGTAGTATTGTTAACGTGATATACATATCACTTTCTTCAGTACCCTTCAGTTGCATATGCTGTTATTTACTGTTTGTGTTACCATACTATTTGGAATCCCTGCTTCTGGACTTGAACTTGCCGTGGTAGGTTTTTTACAAACAAGTCTTGTTCTCATCTGTTCTGTAGACTTAGAAGCAGTTAGTTTTTAGTGAGCTCACTCAGGTTTTGGAGAAGATAAAACTTCTCCCAAACACTCCCCATATGCTGTGGCTGCATTTTCTTTTATCTCAGCAGGCTTAGTAGCTGTGTGCTGCACTGTAGTCTGCAGAACAGACAAACCCTAAGTTTCCAATGAAGCAAAAAAGAAGAAAAACCATTTCCCAACAGTTCTGACTGTTAGTGTTAGGTAATTTTGGAGTTATATTCATAAGAGCAAAGACAAAACCATGTGGGGTGTTTTTTTTTTTTTTTTTTTTTTTTTTAATGTATGTGGCAAATCAATGCTGAATTGCTTGTAGACTGAATAAAGGTCTAAATGATAATTCTGAATACTGTATTGTTTGGCAAAAACATAAGAAAGCATTTGGGCTGTGGGGAATTGCTGTTAATATGATTGTGAGTTGGATGAAGAAAAAGTCTCCTGAGGAAAAAAAATATCATCAGTCTTCTCTGTTTTAAATTAGGAATTTATCTTGCATAATTTTGTAGACTTAAAAGCATATTGCCACAAACTTGAAGCAGTTGTAATTCTGACTGTGCATATATAAGCATTTTGTGGTTGACATGGGAACCATAACATTTGGACTTCTTGTCTGTTGTTTACAGTCTTGGGACTACAGTAAGTAGTTTCCATGTGTAAATATAAACATAGATCTTCCAAAGGGAAAAAGAAATTATTTCATGAGCATTCAGAATATTTCCCCTGTATGAAACTAACTTGTATTCTGGTTCACCTATGTGTCCTTTTGAAACTTTAAATACAGTCAGTGCAAAAATAATTTGCTCTGTGACTATTCTGTTGTTAACTACAAAGATGGCTCAGTTGGTAGCACATAAGACCCTTAATGGGAAGGGCATGAGTTCAAGCCTGCAGTGGGCAGTAGTGTCTTCCCTACTCTAGTGGTGAGGTCTGTGGTGACAGGTTGGACTCGATGATCTTTGAGGTCCCTTCCAACCTTAGGAATACTGAATACTGAACTAGTGATTTGACATTGGTGTAAAGGAGGTTTTAGTCTAGTAGCACCAGGTCACTCAACAGGTTGAGGCTGTAGAAAAGATAGAGGTTATCAACAAGCATGAACTATAAACCTGATCACATTTAATAACAGCACTGTGATTTTTTTTTTTTCCCCTTTAAGCAACAAATTGGAGATGGACTTTGATAATCATTTGAATGCCCTTTTTTGAGCAACAGAGTTCCTTAGATTTTCATCTTTAGCAGACCTTTGTGGATAATTGCATATTTAGTGTAGCTTGCACAGTCTTTCCTTGACATTGTAAATGATGAGCAATTATTTTAGTAATTTTTAATATTTTTTTTTTTACCTTTTAAGCATATTTCTCATCACACTTTAGCTTTGACCAGCTGTTTCCTACTGTTTTTCTCCCAGTGACTCTCTTTCTGAGGAGACATGCATCAGCGGTTTGCTTCTGAATTAAAACTAACTTTATAAAATGATGTAAGAGTAACACAAATAAGTTGGACACCATTACAAGTTAATTCATGGTGAAATTTGGAAGAGCAAGTATTGTTTGTTGTACCACGATCTTTAGTAGATTACAAAGTTTTTGCCACACAAGTTGCTCATTTCATACAAGAAAGTTAATCCAGCATCAGAAACACCAGGATAAAGCGTTGTGTGGGGAAGTTGGGTGTGTATGAACAAAATTTTCAAGCTCTTCCAAGTTTTTGTGTTCATGTGAGAATATTTTGATACTCATATTTGTCCTGTTCAGCCTCAGCTCAGTGTTTTTTGGACTGATTTGGTAGAGAATATGTTCATTTTTTTGTAATTATACAAAACTATTTGGAATTACATAATGAAGCATGTATATGTATTTTTGCAGAATAAAGTGAAACACATTTAACAGGGAACACAGGGAAGAGTTAGTATATTACCTGTTAGAACTCGTTTGTGCAGTACCCTCTTTCCTCTTGTTTGTGGTGTACCTGCCTGGCTTCAGACAGGTGTTTATGTAGCTGGTAACGAAAATACTACCTTCTGTCTACAGAACTGAGGTGGTCACTTCTGTAGGAAGGATCTCTTGCTGCCCCTACTTTTTTTGTCCTCTTGTGGCAGGCTCTTATGTGACATATAGCATCACTTGTCCCTTGTTCTTCTTTAATTCTCCCTGTAACCTAAGTGGTCAGATTTTATTAGTCTGGCACTGGCAGAAAAGCACACAATAGGAGACAGTTTATATTATATCAGCTTCCAAGGGGCAGTGATGCTTCCTGGATTGAGGGCTTTAAATATTCTTTACCTGAGTTTCTTATCACTGAGCAGCAGAAGAGCTGGGCCTTGTGGCCATTACCACATACTGTCTTTAGGGCCCTGCAGAATTCTATAAATGCCAGCCTAGATACCATTTACCTTAGGGCATGGTTCTGCTGTTGCTATTTGACAAAGATCCTTGCAGCTTGCACTGTCTTAATTTCTCTTTGGTTTTTCCATGCTTCTCCCCAGATTCTTTTTGATGGATGACTCCAGGATTGTCTGTCCCTTTCTGGGCATCTAACCTTGGAAGTCTCCATGGGGTTTCTTAGTAAATTCTGTGAGGGGAAGGGGGATTGATCCCCTTCCTTCCTTGAAAGCTCTAGTTTTTATAACTCCTCCTAAGTAGTTTGTACTTCAAGCCTATCTGTAGCTGTCTGTTCCTTAGCGCCATTTACCTGCATCTTGCTTAGTGTTCTCTAGACTGGTGATCTTTATGTAGTTTCTTTTATCTTTCAGGCTTTGATATAGAGAAAAGACTTCCTAATGTATTTCCCTTTAGTTACCAAAATTACTAAATAGTAATTTTTCATAGTATTCACAATGTATTCTACAACCAAGTCTAATAGTTAAGGCTGAAGTTCCTTCTTCATATAGTTGTGTGGTCTTAATGGGCACTCCTAGTAGCTTTGAGTCCAACTTCGTTGAGCTCATATAAATTTACATGTGGCATCTGTACCATTTGTAGCTATTATGTTTTGCTTTTAGTTTTCTTTTTTTTAAAGTCTTGATCCTTTTCATGTTCTTTATGGGGATTTTTTCCCCCCAATGAATTTAAGTAAACAGGATTTAAAGTTCACATTGGATGACTGATATGCAAATGCTTGTAGTATTTTACTTCTAGACTGGAACTTCCAAAAAGAGCTGGTAGTTCTGACTGAAATGTCCATTTCCTTAAAGTATCAGAGAGAATAGTATATTTGTAACTTTTTTCCTATTGTACTCATTAGGAAAAAAGTATTTGTTAAATAGTTATTGGTTTGTGATTGCTGTTAGTAATCAGTTGCTAATTCATGAGGCATTAAAGACCAGGTTTCTCTTGCTTAATTTAAATTTCTCCAGTCGGCAAAGAAACACAAGGAAAACAACAGCCAAGATGAAAGCAGATTCATAGGACACACCTATGTGGTTGTGACTCAGGGGGTCCAATAGAACAGAAACTGAAAAAACCTTTTTCATTGAGTAAAAGAAGAGGTAATTGACTTAACAGTACTGGGCAGAATTTGCTAATGAGATGTGAAAGGTAGTTAACTGAAAGAACTAATGAAAAGGAGTCAATGTTCTATGAAGAACTTGGAAAGAAAGTAAAAGAGATAGTTGACAAAGAGTCCTTTGAGTTTTGGGACTTAAAAAATGTAGAGAGCAAAAAAACAACAACAAAAATTTTGTTTCCAAATCTAACTAGGCCTAAAGAATTTGCTGTTTTTCTGTGCATCTAAGACACACGTGAACCATTGCATGATGGTTATGTACAAAGGTTGAACTTTCAAGAGGAAATGTAAGGAAAATTAATAGTATTTGGAGAGACATTGTTAGTCATGATTTGTTTTCTAAACCATTATGAAATGAGGCACTCTGGCAAGGCTGGGTGTAACAAGGCCAAGCATGTGTGGCAAGGCTTAGTATTTCAGCTGTTTTGCTAGCTTCTTGGGTTTTTAATTAGATGATGTTTTATAGCTGGTTGTTTAGTGGTTTTTGTTTGTTTTGGTTTGGTTTTTTAACACTTTCTGCTGTGGAAAGTATCTGATGAAAATTATATGCTTTGTAAAAAATGGTTGAGTTAAAAAATTAAAATCTGCAAACAAAGTGACTGGGTCTCAGGTTTCATAAAAATGAATTTCACATTCTTACCTGGACAACAAATTAAATAGTGAAATTGGATGAAACTTAATTTTGGAAAGCTTAGAATAACAAAGTTTCTTAGAAGACTAATACAAGGCGTATGAAAAAAATTCAACACTGCTATTGATATCTTGAATCTCTGGTTTTGTTTTTTGGAGCACAGAAGAAAAGTTGATGTTAAATTTAATTTTACAAAATACATTAAAAAGAAAACCCCCAACAAATATATTCTTGTAGTCTAACTTGTGCTTCTGCCCTATCCATGTCCATATTTTCCTGTTTCTTTGTGTGCCTCTTGTCTGCACTACAACCTGCAGTGTAGATAACTTTAAAGTTTGGACTTTAAACTGCTGCTTTCTTCACTATGGTCCTTTTGTTAATTTCCTTCAACATTTTTAGTAGCCTGAGGACACTGAAGCTCAGAGCCTAACTCCACTAAAAGTACTGTTTGCTGAAATCTTGCAGACCTGGAGAGTTATTGCAGACCACACACCATCCACATCTACCATTTTATCCCCAGATAGAAAGGGGGGGTTGGAAGGAAACTCTGTTCCTTTTGTTAGCATACCTAAGATGCTTATCTCTTAGGCTTATGCTGAATCACACTCCACAGCTTCTATTTGTACTCTTTGTGCTTGTGTCAGCTCCTTCTGCTTGAGAGGGAATCCTACAACTGTACTAAGGTGCAGCTTCTAGGTGAGTAAGGCCTGAATTGCACAGCATGCTCAGAGGATAGTAAAACAAGTTTTCCAATCATTTAGTTTTGAAAAAACTCTTGCCATGTTTTTAGGCCAAAATATTAAGGCATTAAAGTCTTCAGAACCCCTTAAGTCTGGGAAACAAATTCTTAATAAATTGTCAAGGTTACCATTGTGGGATAAAGAAGTAGTTTGGGGTGTGTTTATCTAGAATCGTTACTGAAAAACATGTCATTTTGGATTCTAGATGTTTGCTTCATTTTTTTTCCCCCCCAGAAAGAAAGGTCACTGAAATGAAAACAAATTAAACACAGACATTATTAACTAGAAATTTGAAAGCACGCTGGCTTAGTAAGGTGGAAGTGTTGCTACCACTGAACATTCTGCAGTTTCAATTTTGTATTTCTCTGATTTTTATCATACATTGTATAAGCAAGTGACTGATACCAGTTTTTCTGTAGCACAAAACATCTGCTGATTGAGGAATGTATCTTGATTCTTTCAAGACTATGTCATCTGATCTCCTGTAGTTTGAAGATCTCCCTATTATGTCTGTTAATACACATGATGTAGCTGTTGATCCTCTGCATTTATTAACATGAGATCTAGGTAAGAATGAAGGATGTGAATGAAATTCTTCTGTTTCCTGCTTGAGCAAAGTTTGACTGCAGGACTTGACTGGATTAAATGTCTCCAGGTCCATGAGACTTTGTAGATTCCAGGTGCAAAGGCTGGTCTATTTTCTAATCTTTAGAAGTTACTGCTGTCCAACTAGATGTTGGCATAATGTCTAACATGGTGCCTTTGTCTTGGCCAGATACCATGGGCTGGTGCAAATTATCTGACTGACATCAGTGAAAAGAATCTTTAGATTAGAACTATTCTTCATCAGAACTGATCCCCCAAAACAGGAGGGGAGATGACATGAGAAAACTTTGTTTATACAGTAATTCTCATTATACCTTGGGGGGGGGGGGGGGGGGGGGGGGGGAAGAAAAAAGTTACAGCTAAAAATTTTAAAAGGCATTTAAATTAGACATAAAAAATTGAGTAGTCTACTGGACAAAACAATAATGGTTTTAGAGATGCTAAATGCTTTGTATGTTTCATAATCACCCCAGCAACATTTACAAGTCTTGGGGATTTACAGGTTTGATTTTAGGGGGCTTAAATTCCACTGAAATGCTCTGGAAGTGTTGATAAGGTTTCTTTCATTTGACTACAGTATCTGCATAACTGTTGTCATTGGTTTGCATAAATATATATAAAAACATTTGCACACACATATATTCAAATCATAAGTAACTGAATACACAAAATTGTAAAATCTTTGTCTTGCTGCAGCTTCTATGTTCTGTTTGACCACAGAACCTTCGTTAGAGAACCTGGATGAACTATAGTGATAGAGGAATCCTTATACTATATTTATGCTGACCCAGATCTCTGTGAGTGTAGTTTTACAGGTATCCCTTTCCTGGTAGAACACTATTAGCATCTACTTGCTAGAGGAAAAAAGGCTAATGTTTCAAAACAGCTCATTAATGACTATGTGTATTGTAAATGTGGAAATTGATTCATTTCTACAACACATATTTGTTCCCTTGATGAAACTGTAAAAATCTGAACTATTACTGAAATTTGTACATTAGAAGAAAGAAACAGCACAAGTCTGATCTTTACCCATATAGCTGAAGTTCGACTATCTTTGAAGCAAAATGGAAAGCATCTGCCATCTGGTGGATAGAACTCTTCATACAGTTCTATTGATCATTTCATATATCTAACAAGCAGCATGTCTTAAGGTTTTAAAGCTATGTCTGTTCTGTGCTGCCTTACCACTTTTAATTGGCATTAACGAATATGTCTTTAGTCAGAAGTAAAGGGGGGAAAGCCTGGAAAACTGAATTCAAGAAAGAATGGTGTTTATTTCTAAAGATTTAAAAATGCATGCCAATTAGACAAGCATCTCTGATGTACTTTTCTCAACCTTATTGCAAATTATGATCTGTTTAGCATGGTTTTAGCAGAAAGACTAGATATTCCTCTGCATCTGCACTGATGTGGCAGGTGAGAATAGAGCAACCTTCCAGAGCCCATAGACGCAAGTTCTTTGCTTGCAGGTCAGAACTGATTTTTGCCAGCCATTTTGTACAGAATTTTGTGCTTTTAAAATCTTAGGCAGTGAGCAGATGTCAATGTATGTGTGACTTAGGTATTTTAAAAGTGTAGATTAGGCAGATACAGTAAAGACTGTGGTCAGTATCAGACATTTTTCTTTTCACATCATGGCACATGGGTGCCATGCATTCAAGATAGCATTTCAGGATGGGTTTACACAGTAGACACAGCATGGAATAACAAGTAGAGCAGTTAATATATATTGAGTCTGATAGAGAATGGCTATTATATTGATAGGTAGTTTTTATTCTTTGCTCTTTTAGTGGACATGGAGGAGTCTAACATGCTGTTATCTACTGGAATACTGACACTGCAACCTCCCCAATTTATATTAAAACTGATTAAACCATATAATTTTTCTAAGTTTATTCCTAGCAAATTAGGAACTAATTGAAAAAATACTTCATATATCTTTCATATGGTAATATTCTACAGATTGGATGAGATAAAAGCAATTTTGTGCTTGTAGTCTGAAAAGGAATTATTTGTTCAAATACATTGTAATCAATGCATGTGTGAAATTGTCATTACCATGTTATGTCATCCTTCCATTAGCTAATGTAGTGGCAAAGAGAAAGTTGAAATACAACACAATGGAAAAAAAACAACAGGTAATGCTATTGCTTCCACATGCTCCTGATTTCACAGATCTGGTTCAGGGGCCTTGCACTGTGCTGCACCACATTCCCAACTCTGAAGGTTTATTGGTTCAGTCATGGTACACAAACAAGATGGTGATTTAATTGCACGTGGAAACATTCACGGTTTGGTTTATTACTGGATGTAACTGGCTACTTTAGATGTATTTAAAATAATTCTTCTCGGCTTAGACTCAACAGACTTTATTATACATATGACTCCAAACTTCATGGCTCTGTTATTCTTCTTGTTACTAATTTATTTCTCAACGTGCAAAGATAAATAATGTTTAAAACTCCAGAAGAACGAGTGTTCACATTATTTGCAAAAAACCAGTTGAAATGTTTTTGCACTGTAGTATAACAGAGCTTCTTTCTGAACTAAGCTGCTTTGGCACTTTTCTGTGTTGAGTATTTCATGAAAATGGAACAGCATGTACAAGCTTACCCACATTTAACTCTTTCAATGGTCAGGAAGCACTTGTTCAACTAAAACAGCTGCAGGTTTTTACTTCTTCACGTGGCCTTGTATTCTTTCTGAAAGGTGTGTATGCCACATTGGAATTAAGTTATCTGGTTAGTACTATGAATCTTACTGTGTCTGAAACATTTTCATAGAATTGTTAAGGCTGGAAGGTGTCTTTAAGATTGAGTCCAACTATAACCCAACTATCACCAAAGGCCAGCTAGAACACAACCTGGCCAATGCTGTGAAGGATAACCAAAAATTGGTTTTACATATACATCAATAACAAAAAGAAAGCCAAGGAAAATATCCACCCTGTACTGGGGAACACTTCTATCATGGATGAGCAAAAGTTTGAGTCACTTAATGCCTTCTTTGCCTCAGTCTTTAATAGTCAGACCCATTATCCTTAGGGTATTCAGCCTCCTGATAGGGGTTGAGAGCAGCATCAACTTCCCATAATTCAGGAGGAAGCAGCTGATGACCTGTTACGCCACCTGGACACTCACAAGTCTAGGGGTCCAGATAAGTGCTGAGGGAGTTGATGAAGGAGCTTGCCAAGCCACTCTCCATCATCTGTCATCAGTCCTGGTTAACAGGGGAGGTGCCAGATGATTGGAGACTTCCCAAGATGACACGCATCTACAAAAAGAGCTGAAAGGAAGATAGGATAAGACAGACATTGAGGTCCTGGAGCATGTCCAGAGAAGAGAAGGATGCTGGTGACAAGTTTGGATGGCATGTCACATGAGGAGTGGCTGAGGAATCTGGACTCTTTAGTCTGGAGAAGAGAAGGCTAAGGGGAGATCTTGCTGGTCTCTACAACTGCCCGAAAGGAGGTTGCAGTGAGGCTGGTGTTGGTCTCTTCTCCCAATTAACTAGTGGTAGAATGAGCAGAAATGGATTTAAGTTGTGCCAGGAGAGGTTTAGATGGCACATTAGGAAAAACTTCTTTACTGAGACAATGGTGAGGTGTTGTAACAGGCTGCCCAGGGAGGTAGCGCAGTTGTCATCCCTGGAGGTGTTCAAGCAGTGTGTAGATGTGGCTTCAGGATACAGTTTAGCCTTCCTGGGCCCCTTTGCCCTTCAGGATTGTCTCTCAAGGGACATTCTTAATCAGTGTCCTGAACAATCCCAAGTCTGCCCCCAGAAGTCCATGGTAGCAGTCCCCCTCCTTACTTTACCAAGAATCAAGAATTCCATTGTGATCATTAAGCCCAAGACAGCCTCTGACCACCACATCATGCACTAGTCCTTCCTTGTTTGTCAACAGTAGGTCTAGCGAGACACCTCCCTTGGTAGGTTCATTTAACCGCTGTGTCAGAAAATTATTTTCCATACACTCCAGGAACCTCTTACATTGTTTCTAATCTGCTGTGTTGTATTTCCAGCAGACATCTGGAGAGTAGGTTTGTTTTTCTTATGTTTGGTGGGAGGAGGGAAGTGTTTTTATGGTACTTCAAAATTATTCTAGGATTCCTTCAGGCAATTTGAAAAGTTGGGCAGAAATTTTCTTGTTTTCATTTCCAACTGAAGAGCACAGTTAGGAAGGCAGGTGTTTTTCCACACTGTGGGAACAAGCAGAAGACTTAACTCTTTTCATAGCTTTTGTGATGTCATGTAGGTCACTTAGTCTAGATCACACATTTTATTGAGAAGTGTAAGGTCCATGACCTGTAAGTTAAACCTCATTTTGCTGAGATTTCTCCTCTGCTCCCCCTTTACCAGCTTGGGAATCCACCCAAAATGATGTAAAGTTGGAGGTTTTGTGTTTTGCTGACTTTCTTCTACAAACCAGACAAAATAATCTTTCTCTGAGGTGAATTTGCCCATCATGGAGCCAACCTCCCTGGCTTTTTGTGCTTATATGGCTTCAGCAGAGACGATATTTTTCTCTTGGATTGTCTTATGTCATGACAGCTATGTTTATATGAATATAAACAAAAAAGAAGATTTATTCTGAGGAAATTATCTGAATATGACCGATTAATTTACTTTGTTTTGTTGCTTAAAATGTCTTCTGTGTTCACTTATATGTTTGAAAAACATTTAAAAGTCTGTGTTTATGAAAGTGTTGTGCTTGGCAAAATGATGAAAAAGAAAGTTTCTGTTTTCATGTGAAGAACAATGCAAACACTAAGATAGATTGTAAAAATCACTTTAAATTATTTTTTTCAGTCTTCACTGCTATGCATTTCAAGCAAGCTTAGTCTTTAAAGTTAACATGTTTACAAAAAAGTTAGTGAAGCC
This sequence comes from Melanerpes formicivorus, assembly GCF_026170545.1. NCBI lineage: Eukaryota > Metazoa > Chordata > Aves > Piciformes > Picidae > Melanerpes > Melanerpes formicivorus. The sequence goes on from NW_027142358.1 coordinate 11,138,201, forward strand.
TGAGAACAGCCTGTGAATTAAAAGAATAAAAGGAAAATCTCTCCTTAAAGTCTTCACTGGCAGATTTTAAAATGCTGGATCTCAAATTACTTGATGGAAGAAAACCGATTGTCGTTTTTACTTTATACTAACTGAGTAAGATTGTGGGCAAAGCCTTTTTGCTTGTTTGTACTATTGTCATAGATATAGAAAACAATTTTCCTACCAGTAGGTGGAATCAGATGAAAGTTTTAACTGTTAACCACAGTGTGTAGCTGTGTGTTTTGATCTGACCAAAAATCTGAGTAGCTCCATTTTGGAAGTTCGCTAATAATACCAGCTTTCTAAACCCCATTTTACTCAGAAGTACACAAATTAGATTGATAGAAACTTAACATTTATATTTAAGTATAGTATGGCTTTGATACTGGTTCTGTATATGCACTTTCAAGGAGTACTCCTGGATGGGTTAAAGATGTACCATTATTTTTTGATGTTGTCAGGCTCTAAAACTTTGTCCTGAATATTTTCTTGGAGTATGTTCTGGTATTTTTGCATTGTCTGAGTGAAAGAAACTCCTCTTATTTGTTAGTATCCATAGCTATCCAGTAGGCAGATTCTTCAGGGTAATTTTTTTTTTTCATGGAAATTTGAAATTAAAATCTTCAAACTACAAATACTGTTGGTCTTTGTTTGGTATAGGAAATGAAAGCTAGCCTTCAGTTTGAAATCCTCTAAAATGATCTTGTGAATTTTTGTCTTCCTTCCTTCTTAACAGTAGTGTTATGGGCTGGGCAGTTGCCAGATATGTTCTTGGAAGAAATAATTTTTCATGAGAATGTTTTTGTCCCTTCACTGAGAAGCAGCTTTCCAGGGGTAGTTTGGATCAAATCATACAGAATATATCTGATGGAGCTCAAAGCATAGCTCACACGTTCTCAGTGAAAGGACTGGAGTACTTAATGTATTGCAAATGCGTGTTGTGGTACAGAGACAGGTTCCAAATCTCATAAAAATGAAGGCCCTTTGGGATAAACCTACACAGACAAATTTCATTAAAAGTATGTGGGAGAACTTGTAACACCAGAGTTCTACATCTGGGTTTTCAACTTTGTGACAGACTTGGCAAGGAGACCAAAGAGGGTATGTTGGATGTTATCTTAATTTCCATTCCCTCCTCTCTGCCCCCAGACTGCGTACTGTAGTGCAGTTCCGTGCAGGTATGTGCACTCTCCAGTTCCGTTCATATAGAGAAGTAGGAAGTTAATGAGATGTGTATTTAATGGTTTGTAGGAAACAGGAAGTTTGCATCCATGCTGTTAACACAAATTTTCTGCTCTTGGCAGTGTCAAAGAAAGTCACTGTGAAATTAAAACAGTTTTAGAATTGATAGACTTGTAATTAAGAAGTCATATAATTAGTCTCCTGCAGAGATGGTTTGTTCTCTTTGGAAGGAGAACAAAGCTGAGTAATAGTGCACCTCCACCTTTTTGTCAAGAAAGTCCTGCAGCTGGGGAGAATGTCATCTTAGACTAAAGCAGGTTGCACCATTTATGCCTTGTGCTGGCACAATAAACTCTAAACTGTCACCCCTCAGGCATTCTGCAGTGGCTTGTTTACCTAAAATGCTTTGACATTATGGAGAAAACAGCTTTTCTTTCTTGAACTGGAAGAACTACAAATAACAGAAGAACTGTTGGTGGGGGTTGGAGGCAACAACATCTGTTGTATTCCACAGATGAGTGGAATCTCTTAGAAAAAAATCTACTCACATTACTAGGTCCATTGGTTGTGGCACTGAAAAATAGACTAAAAATGTGTTTGTTTTTTTCTGCTAACCTTTTGCAAAGATGAAGAGAGCTAGAATATCTTACTAGTGCTTTACTCCAGACTGACTTAGGCATGCAACACTTAACTTGTATCCTGCATGAAATACTTGGAGTTCCTGAAGAGATACTACGAACAGCTCAGGCCTGAAAACTTAAATGAACATAGTAGACTTGTCAGCCTCCTTCTCCCAGTCTCCTTTTTTTTTCCTTTTGTGTGTAGGGAGGCAGGTTAGGGTGCTGTGAATTTAGTTCAACAAGCCTCTTTGTGTAGAAAAGACATGAGACATGATGATCTTTAATTTGACTGAGAGAACATTACCAAACTATATATGGAATGTAGATAGTGTTTTGTTCTTCAGCACAAACCCTAAGTCCCCAAAGAGGAAAGAGAATTTCATTGTTTATCTGCCAGAAGTGCACTTAAATTGTATTTGAACAAATCAAAGCAAAATAGATTTTGTTTTGTTGGGACTGCCAAGAACAGATTGGCTGTCTTGAACTATTTCTTTGCATAGTGGATCATGCTGCACATTAAAGAAGCTTAAAAGAGTAAAGCAGTTTCTGTACTAGATGGTATCAGGGTTCACACGATTTGAATAATGACATAGTCACAGTCATTTAGGCTGAAGATTTTATTGTGGGCTCCAGGAGTTAGGAATTTTCAGTTCAAATTACAGCTTTTGTTCAGATGCTTTGTTCTAAATTTTCAGAGGACACAGAGTAGCTATGAAGGAATGTAAGTCTTAGCAGCATATAATATATGGGTAAAGATTCTGGACCTGCTTAGCTGAATCCATTGCATATTTTTAAGCCATTGTCTTTGTACTTTAGTCATGTTTCTTATAAATTATTTTTTTTTTTTATCCAAAGCCATTTTGCTAACAAGTCATTAATATGTCCTTTAAAATGTCTGTGGATTTGAAAATGTCAATAAATTATTAACTAAATGCCTATAGATGTTTGCCAACAAACTTCAAATTTATCTTGGAATAAATTCTCTTGTATTTAGCAAAAGCAATTAAAAACACTTATCCAAACTTTATTATATTCCCTAGCTTGTTTAATTCAGAATGGCTGAAGTAGGGCTACTCTTTGTGAAGCAGTTTCAACGAAATGAAGGAACAGATTTACCATGCAAGATGTCCTTTTTCTAAATATTAGTGAGTAGAGTATCTGTAGACCCAGTTAAAAAATTGGCAGGCTAGCTAAGGAAGAATAGCTGTTTTCTGTAACTTGTAGTTGCAAGACATGTATAATGATAGGGAATTTGTTTGAGGAGCTTATGTGTGTTGCAAACCTCAGCTGCTTAGAAGTGTATCCAGCCTGTGTTCTGTGGTATGTCTCTATCAAATATTCTTGATTTTGACAAATGCTCTTCAAGAGAGTTAATCAATAGCTAGAAAGCAGAATGTATGTACCTACTACACGATCACGAAGTAGGCAGAGACTATAGCTCTCCCTCTTACTGGTTATCCACATGAGCACTCCTTCCAGTGCTCAAATGTCATTGATCAATCCCCGCTTCAAAATAATGTAATGAAATTGGTGTATGTGGAAGAGGTGTTTAACTTTTGTTTTCATGCTTGGAAATTCCGTGTAAAGGCTTATGTCAGTATTGATATCATGAAAGCAGGTTGTCTTTTAGTTGCATATCCTTACAGTAAAAAAAGAATGAGATTTTATAACATCCTATATTCATGCCTTGTCCAGTAAAAGTATGTTTTCACTGACAATAACAGGTAAGAAATTTCTTCTGGCTTCCAGCACTTGAGAAAATAAATGCCAACTGGGATTAGGGAATTTTGGCTACCAAAGCAGGTGTTATAATATCAAGGCAATTCAAGAAAATCAGTGATTAGAGATAAGGAATTTTTTTTTTTTCTGAAGATCAATTCTCCAGAGGTGATAGTTGAATGATATTTAATTAGATTTAGTAAAAGTAAAGATTCTGTAGAAAAATAGAAACAAGATATTCTAGAAGTTCTTAGTCAACAAAAACATGCATATGAAATGGTCTTTGCTTCATTTTTGGAACAGTGAAAAAACTGTATTGTAATGCCAGAACTTAGAGTACTTAAAATGGCTATAATGTACTGATCTTTAGTCATGACAAGGTTTAAATGATAATTTAAATTTAATGACAAGGTTTTGTGAATATTTGTTGGGTTTTTTGTCGTTGGTTTGTTGTTGTTGTTGTTGTTTTAATAGAACCCATCTATTTTCCACTATTTTTATATTACTTGCTAGGGCATATTTAATAATTATACTCTTGATAAGTACTGCTAGTACAATAATGTTGAAACATTGATTGTAAGTATTTTTCAGAAATCATTGCATCTGTTTTCTGTGGATAGAAGTCAGGAACAATGGTGTCTGCTGTGTTCCCCTTTTCTGTATTTGTTGCTGTCAGTGTTGTCTTAAAAAAGCTAACAGAAGGAAGCTGTCAGGTTTTACTGATAGCTGGATGATTTGCATTTTTTTTTTTTCTGTGTTAGGTCTTAACTGGGGGGAAGATAAAGTAATGGGTGAGTCTTGTTATTTAAAATAAGTTTTCAGAAGATACAAAACTGTCACATCTCCTATTCAGTGGCTTTTTCTACTTTTACCTTTATCATCATTACCCTTACCGCACTCACTCTCCCCCCCCCCCCCCTTCTGTGACTTGTTCTCATCTACTGATGATTTTCAGTCAGTGTTTGTCCATGGATGAAGGTAAGTGTTCAAGAGCAGTATTTGAGGTTAAACTAAACAGTAACAAGACCTACTTCTCAGATGAAGTTATTCAGGTTACCAGATAGAGATTTATTCAAATTTGAGGACATCAGTTGTGTGGGAGTGTTGATCTGCTTGAAAGCAGGGAAGCTCTGCAGAGGAATCTGGACAGGCTGGATTGATGGGCCTAAGTCAAATCTATGAGGATTAGCAAGGCCAGGTACTGCATTTAGGTCAGTTAGGTTGTTTAGGTCACAATAACCCCATGGAACTCTACACGCTTGGGGCAGAGTGGCTGGAAGGTTGACAGCTGAAGATGAGCTAGCATTGTGCTCAGGTGGCCAACAACATCTTGGCTTGTATCAGCAATAGTGTGGCCAGTGGGAGCAGTGCTTATACTCAGCACTGCTGAGGCTGCACCTTGAATACTGTATTTAGTTTTGGTCCCCTTCCTAGAGGAAGGGCATTGAGTTGCTGGAGCATGTCCAGAGGGGGTCAGCAAAGCTGGTGAAGGGTCCGGAGAACAAGTCTTATGAGGAGTGGCTAAGGTAACTGGGATTGTTTCATCTGGAGAAAGGGAGGCTGAGGGGAAACTTTATCGCTTTCTACAACTATCTGAAAGGAGGTTGTAGTGAGGTGTGTCTTAGTCTCCCTAGTATCAGATGAAAGAATGAGAGGAAATGGACTCAAGTTGTACCAGGGGAGGTTTAGATTGGATATTAAGAATAGTTTCTTTTACTGAAAGAGTGGTCAAGCATTGGAACAGGCTGCTTAGGGAAGTGGTGGAGTCACCATCTCTCAGGGTGTTCAAAAAACCATGTAGACATGGCACTTCAGGACATGGTTCAATGACCATGGTGGTGTTTAGGTAGTCAGTTGGAGTCCATGACCTTAAAGTTTTATTCCAACCAAAGTGATTCTATGATTCTAAGTTTATTTCAGATGTGACCCACTTTAAAGAGTCTTCCAGAGGAGCATAAGGCCATGAAACCACAAAATAAAAAAATAAAAAAAACCCAAATCAACACAAAAACACCCCTTTGTGTTACTCTGACTCTTTTAAAGTAGCATACAGTTATCCTTGGAGTTTTTAGGTCTGCAAAATAGACTAGTGAAAGAGGCCTTTCCTTTCTGAATTGTGCCCCCTTGTGAAGAACGGAGTCAGTAGAAAAAGATGCCTGCAGCATTACAGCAGAGCAGTGTGCAGCAACAGGCTTGGGAATTGTTTCAAGGACAGTAATTAGAAATAATCTTCTTTTGTTTGTATATTTTGGCTCAAAGTTTTTTTTTCCTATTAATATGCATGTTTTCTGCAATATTATAATTTTATTAGTGGCTTAGACATGAGAAATCAGAAGTGGGAAGAACTGTTTCACTTCTATTTATAATGAATTTACATCATTCCAATGACATCATTTTCTGTATTTATAAATATATTTTAGAAATTATTTCTAACACTGTAAAGTATTTTTCCTATAAATTCATACAATACCAGGCATCTAAAGCAGTGCTTTCAGATAAAGTTAGCATTGCATCATTTCATTTGCAGTAATGTAAACACAAACTCCAGTATGCCAGCAAAATTAAATATCTCAGATTTTATTATCTGTGTGCCTGTGATTAAACTGAAATCCTCACAGAGTTTTTACAATGAACAGATTTCCACTGACTTGGAAGAGTAGACTTGTAGGAGCTGCAGAGGTGAGGCAGCACCATGAGAAATGCAGCGACGGGATTAAGATTTGGCAGTGTAGTACTTTTCTCCCCAAGCTCTTAGGCAGTCTCTGTAGACGAGAACAGACTGTCATCTTTTATTGCTGAAAGCTAACTTGCAGTTTCTGCTTGGTGCAGCTTGTTTAATTTTCTATACTATTTTGTCATTTTTCCTACCACTTGGTGTGATATGGATATGGTGAAACACAGGGGCAAAAGGTATGGTACATGTTATATAAAATATAATAAACTTTTTCTTTCAGCAGGAATAACAGGGAGGCTTGCCTTCCTCAGAAGAGGGAAGTGCTGCAGAAAAAGTTATTCTTTGTATAGTAAGCAGGATATTTCTTACTGGAACATGCTTCTTTTCCAGGCAGTACTTAGCCTGCAGATTTAAACAACTAGTAATTTCTAAAAGCCTGTGTTATTCCCTTTTTATTTAAACATATACTGTATGTGAATGTTTACTGGCTCGCTGTGTTTAATTGATTGTAGAGCCACTTACAGATTTCTAGTACTTAAAGTTATAAAACTTCCATTAATGTCTATCTACTTGTTTGCTTAGTATTGGGTTCTAATTCTTTAAACAAACTAATATGATTACAGGCTTTTCTCTTTCTTACTTTGGTTTTTGGTAGAATGCTTAGTTAATGAAGTCGGCATTAAAGCCCCCAGTGAATACGTCACAGTTATTGTAAATCAGTGAAAAAATATTGCATGTACAGCAAGGACTTGTAAAAAATGCTTGCTATTTTAGTAAAGTGTATTGAAATCAAAGTGAATATATAAGACTTGGGTTTTTGAATAGTCAGTAAAAGTATAAATGAAAGCAAATTCCCCCAGTGCAATCAGCAGAAAAATGTTCAGCAGAAATAACAATCAGGATGATATTTGAGTATTGTACATGGCTATATAAATGCAAAAAATATAATGCTCATGAAATTAAAATTACAGGCAGTACACTACATACTAGTGGTGATAGTGGGAGAATTTATTTCCTTTTCTTAAACATATAAAATTGTATAACATTCAATGTACTGGACTAGTTAGTCTTTCAGTAAAGTACTATGTTTCAGGAATTTAAACTATGAACAGTGCTTTTGACTTGGCCCGTGCAATTTATTGTGTTGGTTGGTTAATGAGAAATCCAAGTACCCACTTGCAAAAATAACATAGTAATTTTACATTTTTTTGTACGTAAGCTTTAACAATTAGTAAGACTGCATTGTGATGGTTATGCTCAACTAGCACAGACTCTATTTCTGTGACAACTTGCCCTTGTTTTCATTTACAAAGCTGTAGGAGTTTTATCTCTCTTGATAGTTTTGTAGTTTAGTGTTGTAGCTTTACTATGTTAAAAGCAAATATGCCGTAAGCCTTATGACAAAACTTTGAGGTTTTCAGTAAAGGGCCCAATCATCTACTTTGTGCCGCTATTAAGTGACAAAACAAAAGGTAACTGAAGGTTGATACATTATGAAGAGTGCTGAAAGTTACATATGCAGTGATAATGTCTGATAGCATTAGACTGTGGGACTTACTTTTCAAGGAGCTGAATATATTCATAGGAAGATAAAATTCCTGTTTTAAAGCGTGTATACTTGCAGAAAAGGTGAGCTGTAGGATATACAAATATACTGATCATATTGATAAGTAGCATGTATGTGAATGTGGACTTTCACTGATGATGTAAGTTCAGACAAGTAATGCTCTGTAAAGCCAGTCAGGAGATGGAAAAAATAATGGCTAGAGTACAATGTTAAATGATAGTCATATGTATGTCAAGTACATGTTAAGGGTGCAACATTATCAAAACCATCGTAACTTCCTTTATGGAATAGTATTTGCTGCCATCTTTACTCCTCTTTACTTCTCTATTATAAAGTTTGAGAGAAGCTGTGACTCTTAAGAAGTGTCATTTTTGTATGTTATTTTAATAATAATGAACTAATGCCCAAACTTTCCATGTTAACCTTTGATAGGCAGCTAAAATTCTGTCATTGCTTCATTTTCTGTATTCATGTGGTCTTTGATAGATAGATCTTCACAGGCAGGTTTAATTATAGAAGAATGTATTACTGGAATATAAAGGCTCTGTTTTAAAATAGATTTAGAAGAACATGTCTTAGATAGAAATTACTTCTTTCCACCACAGCATTGCCCTTTTCTATGCTGGTATTGTAGCAAGTTTATACATTTTGTGTAGGTTTGGTGTTAGATGAAACCTCTGTTGTTTATTAAAGACATGAAAACTTTACTTTCCATGGGAGTTGAATGTTGTTGATACGCTACTGAGAAAATAAGGGCCTGGAAATTCTCGCTGCTTGTTTATTCTGTACTACAGTAAAGATCCATTAGATCTATGTAGCCTTTTTAAAGTACTTTTTTTTGTTGGTGGTTTTTTGGGTTGTTTGTTTTTTTTTTCTTTCTGATGGCTTCCTCAAGTCCTTATCATAGCAGTATTTGAACTGAAAAAGTGACCTGCTTATTCTCAGAATGATACTACTGTGACAAAAATGCCCTCTAAAGATCTTTACAGTGTACTTGTCAAGTTTAGAGTATTTGAGACTTCAGTAAAAGGTTTTGCTGTTACTAGAGTTTCATGGAAACACACAGTGTTTTAAGGTTTTTCTGTCCTTGTATGATAATTATTTAAAATGAGAGAGCAAACAGCCATTTTTGCTTGGGAGTTAACATAAACATTCACTAAACATTTCCTCCCTGAGGCACATGAATACTTTATTATGTATGTGAAAACTTTGTGCAGTTAATTCAAAACAAATCTGTACTCTGCTGCCCCAAGGGTATTGGAGGACACTGTTGCTCACTAAGGGGAAAGTTTTGAGAAAGTTTTTAAAGTCCTGATTGAGTAATTCTAGATAAATGAGTCAAAATTATTTCAAAAACTGGTGTAATGGTGTGAAAGAGAAGCTTATAATAGAGTTCTGAATTTTGTCCTTCATTTTGAGAGGTTAAGCATATACAGAGCTCACACATGTAATTTTGTGCAAAGTAATTGCAATTTATAAATGACTGCACTGAGCAGAGTGGCTATGCAATTTGGTAAGGAAGCTGTTGAGTATACAAAGTGCAATTGAAACTAACGCTAAAGTAAAATAAATCTCGTGGATGACAAAACTGTAGTCCCTTGGTCTATAACAATCCCCAGAGAATAGGGAAAGTTAATTTAAAATATTTTTGTTCTTCTGGTCTTAAGCCAGATGCCTTGAATTCTGCAAATCAAGCCTCAAGTGACATTCCACTCCAGTGGGAAAAGAAAGGAGAACATGCACTGTGGTTCTGCAGAATCACGCTTATTAACAATTAAAAAGTATAATTCAAAAACTGAACTAATGCTCTCTTTTTCCCACTCACTCTAATCCTCTCTCAGAGAACCCAGCATATTTACTTTTATCACAGTTAAAAGATGTTTTTTAAGGAAAACTTTGAAAATTGAAAAACATTAGATTATCTATTTTATGCATTTCAGGCAAATAGAACTAAATTGGAAGTCCAGTTAATGATTCATTGTGCTGTGCTTAGATCTTGAAATTGGCTTCCAAAACTCCATCTGGAGACAGCAAAGTAAACTAATCAATTTTAGTGTAATCATAGTGTTACCAGAATTTCATCTTTTTTAGCAAATTTGAATGAAACTCAGAAACTCTTCCAGTATCAATTACTTCGGTAAATACAGTTTATTGTAGTACACAGTTATCTTAGTATGTATGGGAATTGATGTGTATTAGGTATCCATCATCAAACTAGTGTCATAAAATAAAAATATAATGTGAAAATTGAGCATGCTGCATTCTGCAGGTCAGTTACTAAGTTTAAGGCAGTATTTGAACACCCTAGCTGGAAATAAAGAAGAGAGGAAATAATTTCTTTAGGTCACTGCATTGTGTATTACCTGTTCATGCTGTCTTCTGATCTTAAACTTTCCTAAACTTGTGATATTTTCTGTAGATATAACACAGTCTTCCTTAGCAGCTAATGACTAGGCAAGATAATAGTACTGAAACTACTATGTTACTGATTCAAGAATTCAAGATTCCAACATCAATTAAAATGGCTCCATTGTTCCATGCTGCATTATTGTGATTTCTTAGTTTTAGCTAAAAATTTTCTTCTAAAAAATTTACAAGATAGCCTTTTTGGGATTGTTATTAAATATTCATTGTGGGCAGTGATGAATGAAGAGTCAATTCTTATCAGTAAATGAAGATTAGATGTGTAATTTGAAAATTAAGTTCAGGGTAGCATTATTCTGTTGCTACTGTAGGCAGGGAATGGTGCCTTTTCTATTTCTAGGTAATTAAAAAAAAACTTAAAGTGGAAAATCCCTCTTTATAGAACATAGCTATTTTGTTTCATGGAATCATGTTCTGTAGCCTGACCTAAAACTCTGTTAAACAATTCGGTCATGAAAACTCTGAGAATTTCCTGGCCCCTAAGTACTATCCAAAATAATCTTACAATTATGCATGTGACCCTATGAACCCAGCAGATGAAGTACAAGCAAACAAATAGGCATAGAATCAATGTCTTCAAAATTAGAAAATGAGAACTAGATTTCCTGTGCTAAGGAAAATGCACCAAGTTGCCCTTTTATTAGCTGTGTGCATGGGTAGGACACATAAATTTTACAACTGTAGTAATAAACCTACTGATTTTTTACAAAATATCAATTGCAGTTGGTTAGAAATGCAAATATTTATAGATACAGCAAAGTTGTGTTGCACTTTATATAATACCTATGTTTCTGATGGTAGATTTGAACTATAGACTATTTCTGATAGATTTGGAAGAATCTGATTTTCAGTATAAATCCAGAATGTATATAGTACAATAAAATCTCATTAGGTATCTTTCTTTTATACAGATGATTGCATAAATATGAAGACCATTTTATTGCATGTACATTGAGCTTTGACACTTCTACTTCAAGTGTAAGCCCTTCATAAGCAATTCCAAGCAGTTCTTTTTAGTCACCATACTATGTAATACCAGAATTAGCCAGTGCCATGAACTTCTTTAACACCTGCCATTGATTATCTTTCAACTTTTAGTATCAGAAACACAGGAATGGAATAGACTGTATCCTTTCTGAGTCAGTTATGTAAATATACATATTAAAATGTTACACATTTTAAAAGAACAATGGCAATAGTTCTGCAGAAGCAGTAATAGCTAACTTTGGAAAATAGAAAGAGGATGACAATCTGGACATGTAAGGGCTGGTGAGACAGGGTCTTTGACATCCATGATTTTAAGGTTTTCTGTTTGATTCTTTGTTTTTAAGATGGCCTTGTTGAGAGGAGATCTCTAAAGTTTTTTTTCCTGTACTCTCAAATCCTCAAACCTGTTCTGTTACCCCTCATACCTACTGTCAGTTGTTATTCAGGAATATGCAACTAAGCTCATCTTTCAAAGTTGTTTGAATAATCTGCTCACATGTGTGGAGATGCAGTTATTTTTAAATGTGTGAGTTCTTTGGAAGTCTTCCCTCAAATGGGAAGATAATGGTTGGTAGTAAGGTACAAATCCATGCAGATTTCTGCTGTGTAGCTAATGTGTGTGCATTTTTCTGTTTGAGGGAGAAACACTCCGTATGTAGCACAACAGCTAAAAAAAATCAGATGTGGGAAGGGGGCTGCTGGGTTCCTCTGCACTGAATGCTTGGCTTTCGCCTGTCTTGAGTGCACCTGTCATGCTGTCAGCATTTCAAAATGAGAAAGATTAGCATGATGCCAGTTAGAAATCTCTAATGACCTAATTAAAACAATTAATTTATGTCTACCTTTGAAGAAAGTAAGCCTTTAAGGATACACTAAACAGAATTTTGGGTGGCTTCTGTTAATGTTTCTTACTGTTTTTCCACTTGAATTTTGAAAGCTCAAAGATGACTTATAATAGTGGCATGCCATTACAGTTTGATATTCCCAAGATGTACAACAAAAGGTGGAATTTAAAATGAAAATGCTGGGTTGAAATTATTCAGTCATGGCACACTTATTATTCTAACATCTAAGTGGTTTGACTGTGAATTATTTCAGTCTGCTTTCTGACATGAAGTTTTAATCCTCATTACTGTCTATTTTAGATAATGTACTTAGCTACAGTAGAACTTCTATTCTCTATTGAAAAGTCAACCTACTAGTCTTTTCTTGTTTTAATTGCTTTTTTTTAGCACACCTAAGACTTATATGAATGGAATATCTTTGGTTTTCAACAGTGAGAGTTGTCAAAAGTCATTATTAAAATTTATTTTAAAAAGTAATATAATTTTAGAGCAAAAGTTTGTGTGGTGCATATAATTCCATGTTAAAAAGTCAGTCGACAATTTTGAAAGCTAGTAGCTCACGAAGCTCTAATCTGTGTGATTTGGAATCAGGTGTTCAAAGACATGATCCACATCAGACTAGTAAAACTATCATCTTCTCAGTAAATAAAGGTGTGTATTGGCTTAGTAGTTACATTTAGAATATGTAGTTACTTTTTTGAATGGAGCTGAAATAGCACAGATGTTTGAATGGAGGGTGTTAATTTATGTAGAAGGGCAGCATATTGTTTCTAAGTGGATTTGTTGATAAAAGTTTGAAGTAAATAAACACTCATTTAGAAAATAAAAAAAAAATAATACCAACTGCACAAAGAATTGACAAGAGTAGAACATATAACAGAATTTTAGCTGAGAATACCACATTAGGAACTATTAAAAAATAGAAAAATTAATAGTTAGACTGAAGAAGTGAAAAAGAGAAATTTGTGATTGAACAATTAATAGCTAGTAAGAATTTTTTGTTCTTTATTACATATCTTTTTGTGCCACCAGAAATATAAATAGCTGATCTGGCTGACAAGAAAATTGTATTTTAGGCCTTTTCTGGATAAAATTACTGAAGTCCTTGTCACTGGCAAGGGCAGGTAATGGCTTTAAAAATAATTAGTACCATTACCTTACAGAAATGTAAAATTAGTAAGTAATATCAACCAAGTATTATCACAAGTTAAAGTGACAACTTTTTAGAAGTTTGGGCCTGCTATTACATTTTCTTGTCATATGTAAATCCAACTCTCAAGTGTATTTGTTTGTTGGTTTTTTTGTTTGTTTGTTGTTTTTTTTTTTTTAACTGTATCACCATTTTATTATGCTCACAGATAAAGAGATTTCCTTACTAAAGACATAGGGCACATACCAGAACTGAATGGGGATGGCTGATACTGTATCTGCAGAATGTTCAGTTATGTTTAAGTCAAGACAGCCTAATCCTCATCAAATTCTGTTCCTTCAAATGATCTCATCCTTAACAGGATGCAATTCATAAGAAATATTGGCTGGTGAGGTAATGCACATTCTGTAATTGCAATTGAAGCTGTAGAAAGTTCACAGAACATCGATTAATGAATATTAATATTTGTGCACATCTGTCCTTGTTCACTTTCTTGGCAACCTTCCAGCTGCCATCAATACTGCTGCTCATGTTACCAGGGTGAACTCATCTGTTTTCCTGCTGCTCCATGCCATGTTGCCTGGTTACAACTTGCTGTGTGAAATTTCATACACAGCAAAAATTGTAAGTGGGCATTATTGCTCTGTCTCACAGTAGTCTGTCTTGTGCTCTGCCCTGGGACTGTTAAATTCTTTCTAATCATTGAGGAGAGAGCGAAAGTTTGAGAAGCCTTTGAGAATAGACTTTACAACAACAATATTGGCAATACAATTGCTGAAAGGGTGACCTAAGGGGACATATCACTGCAGTGCTTTATTTAAACTGTTAGAAACTGAAGCTCATTTGTGAAAAGCTAAGGAAAACATCTGGGCCTCCTGCAGTGACTGTAACACTAGAGGTTTTTAGAAAAGCCAAGAGTGAATTAGAGTTTGTCATGAATCTCCTGGAATGGTACCTGAAGACTGTTACTCCTTTCCTGTGACGTGTTCTTTCCTTCACATGTGTAAGGGATCTGGTCAGACTCTGCTGCATGCACTTCATCTGCCAGGCATACACACCCTACCTGGGAGAGGAAATTTCCTTTTGAATCAGTAGATTTGTGTAATGTGTTCAATTCTGTGCCAGGTGATTGGAGGCTTGCCAACATAACACCCGTCTACAAAAAGGGCTGAAAGGATGATAGGGTAAGAAAGATGCTGAGGTCCTGGAGTGGGTCCAGAGAAAGGCAATGAGGCTGCTCCAGAGGAGCAGGTCTTGTGTGGCAAATAGGTCTTGAGGGAACCGGAGTTCACAGAATCACAGAATATTAGGGGTTGGAAGGGACCTCAGGAGATCATCTAATCCAACCCCTCTGCCAGAGTAGGATCACCCAGAGCAGGTCACACAAGAATGCATCCAGGTGGGTTTTGAATGTCTCTGGAGAAGGAGACTCCACAACTTCTCTGGGCAGTCGGTTCCAGTGCTCTGTCGTCCTCACAGTGAAAAAGTTTTTCATTATGTTCACGGGGAACGTCCTATGCTCCAGCTTGCACCCTTTGCCCTTTGTCCTATCACTGGACATCACTAAGAAAAGCCTGTCTCTGTCCTTCTGACACTCGCCCTTCACATATTTATAAACATCAATGAGGCCAACCCTCATTCTCCTCCAAGCTAAAGAGACCCAGCTCCCTCTGCCTTTCCTCATAAGGAAGATGTTCCACTCCCTTGGTCATCTTTGTGGCTCTGTGCTGGATACTTTCAAGCAGTTTCCTGAGGTCCTTCTTGAACTGAGAGGCTTAGAATTGGACGCAATATTCCAGATACAGTCTTGTCAGGACAGATTAGAGGGGGAGGAGAACCTCTCTTGACCTACTAGCCACACCCCTTCCAATACACCCCAGGATGCCATTGGCCGCCTTAGCCACAAGGGAACATAGCAGGCTCATGGTCATCCTACTGTCCACCAGGAGCCCCAGATCCCTTTCCCCTATTGGAGAAAAAGAGGCTAAGGGGAGACCTGATTGCTCTCTACAACTACCTGAAAGGAGATATAGTGAGGTGAGTCCCTGTCTCTTCTCCCTAGTAACAGGTGATAGGACAAGAGGAAATGGCCTCAGGCTGCACCTGAGGGGAGATTTAGATTAGATATTAGATGAAACTTCTTCACTGAAGGGGTTATGAAACACTGAAGCAGGCTCTGAAGAGAGGTGGTCGAATCCCCATCCCTGGAGGTGTCTAAAACATGCAGAGATGTGGTGCTAAGGGACATGGTTTAGCACCAGACTTGGTAGAATTAGGCTGTGATTGGACTCAGTGATCATAAAGGTCTTTTCCAGCTGAAATAATTCTATAATTCTATGATTTATTCTTATTTTAAGGAGAAAGTGATAATGTATGCTAGACTGTATCTTAGCATTGTGTGTCACCCTAGTTTCTGGGCAGTGAGGGTGTAACAAATTGTTTGTTTTTTCTTAGTGCCTGAACTGGCAAATTATGCAAGCAGAGATTTGTTTGTTTGTTTTTAAAGCACAGTCTTGTTAAATGCATTTTTTTACAAGGACACACAAAGCCAACCGACCAAACAAAAGAGAAAAATAAAAGCCTTACTTAATTCTACTGTTACTGCTTTCTTTCCTCTTTTAGTTATTCCTTCTGTTGGCTGCATTTAAAACATCCTCGATGCAGTGACACTCAGGTTCTTTCTAATTCAGCTATCTGCTCACAAATCTGCTTTCTCATTCCTGATGCTTCCATGTTGGTGTGCTGCTGCAGTAAATAAACTTTCCTATTTCTTGCTTCTCAAAATAGTTCTTTTTCTTCTATATAGCATCCCAGGCAAAGAAGGGGCAACACTTGTGAACCACACCACCCTGAGCATGCCTGAAATGCCCTATAGTAAATAGTGCATTCGTCAAGTACTGGGCAGAATTGTAGCAGTATTAATTACTTGTGTGCATATTCTGAGCAAGGTCTTCTCTCTGTCACCATACTCCTCAAGATGCCGGTTTCTCTAGTGTGTTATCAGGTACACTTCAGATGTATTCACTGATTTTCTAGGCATTTTTTCAAACAGAAAAGAGCATTTCAGCAGTCTAGGCTTATTTTAAGTTTTTTTTCCATTACAAAAATTAACATCTCATAGTCAAAATACTCTGTTTAAGCACCATGTGAAAATACATTGAGAGAACAGCATGTGAGCAAATTAAGATGTAGAGGACATTGTTAACCCCTGATGTGCTCAAGAGTCTTTGCACAGTTGCATGTATTTCACTGCAAGTGTGGTTTTTGTAGCTCCAACTTTCTTACTGATGAGATGCTACAGCAGCTCTGAGATTGCCTGCATCTCCCAAGGTTATTCTTTGTCATCCTGATATGCTGTAGCAGATGGTGACCATGTGACACTTTGACAAGAGTCCTTTACTGGTGGTGTATGGTTTGATGTTGGTTTTTTGTTTGTTTGTTTTTTTAAACACAAATGCAAACCTGCACCAAATGCCTGTATTCAAGTGATGATCATTCTTTTTCTTCTGCTTCGGGCAGGCTAGCTGGCAGGAATCACTGCTGAAATTGCTATCAGTTTCTGCTTTGAAGGGCAGTCGTTGGCTTGCAGAGCCCAATGAAGGGTGACATTCAAACTGTTGAGTATGAAGAAAGAAACCTAACCCTTTTTCTTTCTTTTTTTCCCCTTGAAATAGCAAGCATCCATCTGCACAGAATTTGATTTCTTGCTGTCTTAACCAGATTTTGTAGAGATTGTTCTGCAGAGATGCCTGAGGAGCACAGAGAGGAAGTAGATGAAAGAATCACTGTAACTAGATTCTGTATTACTGTAAACTCTAAGCATGCACAAGCAAGTAAGCATTCTCAGAAATGGGATCTCTGGCAAACAGAGTGCTGAGAAACAGGTAATTTGTTTGGAGATAGAAAACAGAAAGCTGCAGTCCTTTTCTGGAGATGGCCTTTAGAGCACTCTCCAAATGTCTTTTTACCTGCAGTGTTTACTCAGACTTGGTTACTGTAAATAAAATGTGGAGAACTGACTGTCCAAAATAGTGTGATTCATTTCTGGTTTTGCACAGTTACCATTATTTTTGAAAATATGAGCTAGATTAAAACCAAGGCTACTAATTACTCTGTATTAGCAAGGAAATCTGTATCAGTTCATGTGACCTGACTTTAATCCCAGATCAGTAGCAGGCCTTTTTTTCAGAATTTCTGAGGATCCCAACTGACAGTTGTTTGTTCCAACATCTTTGAAAACGGACTGGTTAGCAACTTAGTTTTGCTCTGAGAGTAATTAACTGTCTGGTTCTCTCACGTTGACCTTGATCAAAGCATAAGTGTTAAAAATAATTCTGTCCCAAATGGCTTTTGTGTTTGTAGCTAAAAGAAATATCCCTTGGCCTGTTGCCTCACTCTCGTTTTATCAGAATAATGTTGGATGGTGTTTTGAGATTAATTAGCTGAACAATTTTTCAGAGAAGAATGTTGGAAAAAGTAATTTATTAACAGAAATGGCATTATGAAATGTGCTTATTTCCACTTTTAAAATAGTATTGTGTTTTCAAAAGGTGATAAAAGGGCAAATAGGACAATTTTTGTTTTTTTAAACCCGCCCACAAACTACTACCTAACATCCTTGGAAGAAACTGGCCAGTGGCAAGTGCTGACTCCAGGCATGCAACATGTTTACAAAAAAGCATTTCTTAATCTATTCTGCATTTGTACTTCAGCAGTCATGGGCTAGTCAGTGTGAGCCTAGTCATAACCTGAAAGAGATAAATTTGAGAAAACCCAATACCTTTCAGAAACTGATGTGACTGTCAGCACCTCCTCTTTTTAAAATTTTAGTAATTAAATGCTCCAAAGTGTGATGCTAGAATGCTGCTTATGAAGACACAAAACCAAAGTATTGACTAACTGTCTGTTAATGCCTGACTCTTGTGTTCTGAACAAATTCTTACTCTGGTGTGATTGCTCTTTCAGTGTCTCCTCCTCTGCACTGAAGTACACTTTATACATTATTTTCTTTCTCCCTAAAGTGTTTGTTCCAGAGCAGACTGCTGTCTTGTGCCATGCTATAGATATTTGAGCTACAATGTGATTGTAACTTGTCTGTGGCTTCCAAGAGATCACTGTTAGCTTTATTTGGTCAACATTAATGAGAGTTTTCTTCTGAAAAACCTTCAGGCTGTTTACTGATTTCGATGAAATTTCTCTTAGAACAAATTTGGAAGAGCAGGACTTCCTGTAAAGTTATTAATTGTGTTTAGGCTTGTATGTTCTAGAAAAACTTTGTGTTTTCGAAGGAGTTATTTAGGTGATTTTCAAGACACAGTGTCCTGGGAGTTATTACTTGTTGATGTACCATTCTGGTTTACAGGCATTTAAAATTGCTTCAAAAACATGCAACAAATGAAGGCTTCATGCTGCAGGAATGCTGCGCACGGGCAGTGAATTATGAAAGCCCCTTTAGGGCCTGTTTTCTATTATATTTATAGCAATAAGCATAATTTTTCATGGCTGTTCTTTACAGTGAACTTTTGTATGCATATTCTGTATAATGGTGGCAATATTAGAGAAATTAATGTCCTGATAGTATTTGGTCTGTTCTTAATTCCAGTTTGGGGGTTTCATATGTGCCAAGCAGCACTTAGATGTTTTGCAGAGTGGTAACATCCTTCCAGATTCTAAGCTAAACTCCTGCAGCAGAAAAAAATACGAAAAGAGAAACAAATAATACTTTACAGTAATCAGGAGGAAGAGTTACATGTAACTTTAAGTAAGAAGTTGGAGGAATTATTTTTATGAACTACTACATCAAATATTTTCAGTGCAGCAACAATAGACTATAGGGCTAAGAATGGCTATGTTGTTCAGGTTTCTGTGTAGTAAACCCACAGTAATAGGCATGTAGAAGGGGACATAATGCAATTTGCAGTTGTAGAGATAAATAGAAGAAAAGATTCTAAGTGAAAAATGCAGAATAGTTTCAAGGCTACCATGAGTTACTTGTCCTAGTATATATTTTTAAAGAACGTCCTAACAAAATATTGTTGCTGTAGGAAAGTTTATTTGCCTAAAGGTTATCAATAAGTCAACTTGTAGATACCATTTTAAGTTACTAGAAGCAAAACTGAGGGATTTTTAAAGTAATGTTGTAATGATTTATTGTGTACATTATTGAAAGCTAAAAAACCTGTTTTGTTTCCATTTATTTTCCAAATATGGACTTGGTTGTAAACATACAAGGATGGAATTCTGCCTGAATTTAATATTTGTTTTAATTCTAGTTTTTATTTTTGAGTTGAGGACATATTTTTCTTCTTAGTGTACTGGAAATAATATATTTTTTTTTTTTCCTTACCATTATAATCTCTTTAAAAGTAGAAGAAAGTAAATAGCTGTCCAACATGTAGTATACTGGCTTTGGAGTGTTTGCGTTACTAGTTTCAGCTTATTTCTTATTTTTAAACTATTTGGGGGAGAAAAATAAAAAGGAGAGAAAAATTACCAAAATGTATATGTTTATTTACTAAAGTAAAATCTTGAAGTAATATAATGGCATATACATGTTATCATATATGTGTGTGCTCATTACAGCGGTATAGATAAGAAAGTTCACTCTAAATTCTTTCTTGTTAGGTGTTAGTACTTTGTACTACTTTAGATTAGATTTGAAGTACATTAATATTACACTGCTTTTGGATCTATATATTGTACCCAGCATCTTGTGAAATACTGCTCTATATGTAGTATGTGACATAACCACATCTGACTGCAAGTGACTTTGAAATCTTCATTTTGATACAGAGGCAAAAGTGAATTAGGAGTGTTATGCCCTTCTGAATCGTGTGTTTTTTATAGGTAGCTGTCAGTTTACTACTGCATTACATCCTTTTTGGTTCACATTCACTGTTAATTATGGTAGCCATTCTTTGGTAGTGATACAGGTCAATGTAACTACATCTGCCAGGCTAAACTGTAAACTTTGGCTTGGAATAAACTTTTTTTTTCCTCCCAGGCAAGATTAAGTTTCCCAAGTTGTCTAGTGCAATCTGACTGAAAAGTGATTTTCCCTGTCAGCTACCTGAGGGATATATTGCTATCCTGATTGTTTCAGTTCTTTGCAGTTACTGATAAGTGCACATATTTTCAGTCTATATTTTCATAACCTCATCTGTGTGCAGAAGTGACACATCCAGAACTTTAAAACATCAAAACAAACAGTATTTTAAAATGTTATATGAAGTGCAGAGTCTTTGGGAGACAGCTAGTGCCCTGAAGTCTACTTTATACAAAAGAGATTAACACCATTTTTCTATGTATAATCTCTCCAGCAAAACACTGTCGCCTGTTTCTGTCAACAAATGGTTTCTTTGCTTTGGCAGCTGAAAGAAATTTTAGTTGTGCACTCAACAGAACATGACTTTATAAGTTGCAGAACCTGATTTAAAAAATATTTTTGAAGGTGGCTGCAGTTTTGAGAAGTTAAATTATTTTCATTAACTAAATATTTTTTTAAAAAGAAGCTAAAAAGACTAATGTCTGCTAGATGTGACACAGTCATAATCCATGCATGAGAGGGTTGCAATTTATTGTATACCTTTTGGAAAGGTGTGTTATGCACATTCCACTCTTCCTTGCAAATAGCCAATTAAAAGGTCTGCAGATACTCTATCCAGATAACACAGGCTGTAAGAGTGCATTTTCTTTCTGAATAAAGGTAGAGATGGACAGTGTTCTTGCTGAGAGTCTAAGAGTCTATAAACTCTTGCATACCAAAGGAAGGAAGATAAAGAGGCTCAAGTACAGGCTTAATATTTCTAGAAGCCTCAACAAATAAATTTTGGAAAATTTTCAGGGGTGGGAGAAGGGGTGAGGTAGATAGGTAGACAACCAGAGCATTTCATTGCGTAGTGAATCACAGAAGCCATTTTTCTAATGGAATTGAGCTATGAAAGTCATAGTCAGCATGTGAAAGACTTTTATTTTCTGTTAATAAGTGTCTGCTCTTTTTGAAATAATTGAATTATGTTACTAGGGAATAAACTAATCTATCTTGAATAAAACTTTACTTGCTTTCTACAATAAGTTATTAATAGAAAAATTAAAGCTAAGCTAAGAAATACACATTAAATATTGCATTATTTGATTTTATGATTGATGGCAAAGATAAATGTGATTTAAAAAAAAAATAATAAATTGCCAGACTTTGGATTTAGCAGCTGAATCAAGGCTTTGGCAGTTCTCAATTTCTTTACATTTCTGGGGTTGGAGTGGCTGGAGAGCTCCCAAACAGAGAGGGACCTGGGAGTGCTGATCGACAGCCACTTGAATATGAGCCAGCAGTGTGCCCAGGTGGCCAAGAGGGCCAATGGCATCCTGGCCTGCATTAGGAATAGTGTGGCCAGCAAGAGCAGGGAAGTCATTGTGCCCCTGTACTCTGCACTGGTTAGGCCACACCTTGAGTACTGTGTCCAGTTCTGGGCCCCTCAGTTTAAGAAGGACATCGAAACACTTGAACGTGTCCAGAGAAGGGCAACAAGGCTGGTGAGAAGCCTTGAACACAAGCCCTGTGAGGAGAGGCTGAGGGAGCTGGGATTGTTTAGCCTGGAGAAGAGGAGGCTCAGGGGTGACCTCATTGCCCTCTACAACTACCTGAGGGGTGGTTGTGGCCAGGAAGGGGTTGGTCTCTTCTCCCAGGCAACCAGCACCAGAACAAGAGGACACAGTCTCAAGCTGCGCCAGGGGAGGTTTAGACTCGAGGTGAGGAGGAAGTTCTTCACCGAGCGAGTCATTCGTCATTGGAACGGGTTGCCCAGGGAGGTGGTTGAGTCACCATCCCTGGAGGCGTTCAAGAGGAGATTGGACGTGGCACTTGGTGCCATAGTCTAGTCATGGGGTCTGTGTTGATAGGTTGGACTCGATGATCCTCGAGGTCTCTTCCAACCTAAGTTATACTGTGATACATGGATGAAAAAATTACATCATTGCTCACAACTTCTGTTTATAGCGGGTCAGATACCTAGTGAGAGCAGAGTGTTTGAACCCACCTCACTTACACAGCAGGGTAAATTCAGGTAGTAAGGCAGAAGAGGTTATGTGCACAGATCCCCGTGCTGGGAGCTGCTTCACTCCTTGGTTACATGGCTGGGCATGTACATGTCCTGTAGTGAGGGTGACAATGACTCCAATGTGTGGCATGCACAGACTGTGCAAACAGTTTCTTATCCTTTGAGCACACGAGTACTTGCATCACAGGACTGAATGCAATTTCTGCCACTTTGATGGATAACTATTTTGTTTATATGTAAGTAAGGATGGCAACAACAAGCCATTAATCACAAAAAACCCCATTTAATGATGATTAAGACGTCAGCCTAATTCTTGTGCACAGCTAAGGACTGATGGAGATGAACCACATGAAAATTATCTGAGCACCTGTTCTGGTAACTTTCTTTATGCTCATTTTTGTTCTGATAGTTTACAATTTGTAATTGCAAAGCACAGATTGTTGAAATGAATTACTGATGTCAATCAGTAAGTCAGCATACAAGAACACAGAGAGTCACGTTTCTTTTTGTATTCTAAATGAAAAGATTTCTTCCAGATTCTTTCTTTGATCATTAGACTCTTAAACAAGCAAACATTACTTAGTTGCTAAGCCACAGGCTGAAGTTCATTAGTGTGTTAGCACAAATATTGGAAAAAGAGTACTAAACCAATATTAGATAGAGGACCTGTGCGGAGGCTGGAAGTAATGCAATGAACGTGACACCAGAACATTTTGAATGATTGCTCACAGTGATTAAAACCACTTCTGTTTGCAAAAACCCACTCCACTCAGCAAGGAAAAGTGCAAACCCAGAGCAGATCTGGTTTTCTGCTACTTATGTCTGTAAGACTTCACTGAAAGTACAATAGATTTAATAGTCTGCAGAATAATTTTGTGTATATTCCTTATTTTAAATGTTGACTAGATCTATTGATATGACTTTCTTTGTCTGATGGTGATCCTTAAAATGGCTTTCATTAGAATGCTTTTAACCATAGCTTGGAAGCAGAGTGCTAACTTAAATAGCCTATTTGGGAACCCAACTGAAAAGCTTCACAGAGCCATTCTGGATTCATAGATGTTTCAGGTTTAATGCATGAAAGCAATATTTTAACACAGATCCTTTTTGCAGAGGCTGCTGAAGTTTGCAAGATGTCATGCTAGTTTGGAATTTTTTGATACTTGGTTTATTAAGTAACTGAACTAATGGTTCATGCCTTTGTGTTCTTTACAGATATTCAATACAGTGAGAGAAGAAGGAGCAGAAGATGTTTTTGAGTGTTTTCCTCAGCTTCTGAGAAATCTCCCAGCGTTTGATACAAACTCTATATGCAAGGGTGATGGTTTTTGTGTCAGACCATGTGTAACAGGTGCTTGCTGCCAGTATCGTGCCACTTCACAGAGAACTGCCCTCTCTAACTATATAACTGGTGCTTTACTAGAAGCAACTACATCATTAGGAGCAAGAAGTGGTCTTTTGAATATCTTTGGAGGATCAACTGGAAGAACAATGCTTAAAGGTAATGAAGATATGAATTTTTGAATTGTTCTGACTTTGTAGTGTGTAATGCAAAATATATAATGCTATATAATACTGTGTTCTTATGTACTCATAAGTGAACTTAACAGATAAAAAAGATTTTCATATTTTCAATAACTGTCTTAAGGACTAGCTATGTTAGTTTAATCATGTAAAAATGCATACAAAGCTGGAAGAATTCTTATTACAGAATGGACACCTTTTTATATGGTTTTGGTCTTTGATTTTTTTAGAAATGTTACTGTCTGCATCAAAAATTAATACCTAGGCCATTGTTGTTGAGGTGTTCCTCTGTGTAGTTTTTCTCATTCACCAAACACTCAAGCTTATGGGCTCACTTGGTTAAAGACTTGAGCAAGGCGAATACTCAGTCATTATTGTTGTCATACTACTAGCTGTCAGCAGTGTGTGGTAAATATGTTCAATTAATTACTGACTTCTTGTTGGTTTTCTCCCAGGCCTATCATCTTGCTAGTATTGGAGCATTTCAAATAATGTGGGTATAATCTGTGTGGAAAATGCCTAATGAGGGTGGATGTTACATACTAAGTTTCCATGCTGTGATTTAATTTGGTCACTTTTGGAAGGTAAAGAGGACAAAGGCATTCTTGGTACACATTAGTGACTACCTTTTATATTAATTTTTAATTAATGCCTAGAATATTTCCTAAGGTACTCAAGGATTTCAGGGTTCTGTAACAAAAAATGTCATATCTCAGTGATAGATTTGAAGTATGTGGCTATTACAGCTTGCCCAAAATTTTACAGGAATATAACACAGTACAGGATTCTCAGTGTCTTTAACTAGTTCAGATACTAATCTCACTTTTACAGACTGATCAGATTGTCTTATTTTATTTTAAATAGTGGTCCTGTCTAGATTTAATTAATCTCAGGGTGAATCAAATGGCAAAGAGAGGCACTAAACCGATACAACAGGTACAGATGGCAAGCTATAGCTTCTAAGGGAATTTCAGTTGTATGTTGAGCAATGTTACGTTGAGCAACATTACTAAACTGCGTGTACCTTCATCATCTGTGAGAGACAAGGATATGTACAATACAGTGCCCTATTTTGGTAGGATTTTTCCATTTTATTTTGTTTGGGTTTTGCTTGTTCTAGGGAGATGAGCACTTCAGTAAAATAAACACCTACATTCCTGTGGCAGCTCTGGAAAGCCAGGTTAAAAGAAGTGTGTCATGTACTTGGTGGTGCAGTACGGTGAACCTTCTTCCTGCGGAGTGGGACAAGAAAGCATAGAGTTTTGGTGTCCCAGACACGATCAAGTACAAATGTCAGGTTCCCATGGGCATGTTACTGCAGTGCCTGAAAAGCCCAGCTGGTGAATCTCACTGTAGAGCTGCAGGCTCCAACCGAGTCCTGAAACTGGAAGTACCAGCAGTGATTACCTTAGGCTCACTGACATGCTAATATGGTTGTACCTTTTTATAGAGTCTGACCTAGTGACTGCATGTGTGCTTTGTGTAACAGCACACATTGCACTGGTTTGGGGATCACTGTGATGTCCATATTATATGGTGGTGTTGGATTCTGAACCCAGGGATATGAGACCATAAAAGCCAAGATCTTGATTTGCAATTCCTCAGGCAGCTTGCGTAGGCAATAGAGATTTTATTTACTGTAGTAGTCTCCATTGAGGAAGAGGTGTCCTGCAGCTTTAGAATATTGAGGTATTCTCTGTATATAGGTTTACATTTAGATTTTTCACAGTGATTTAATATCCCTGTTCAGCCTGGAGTGGGTTCAAGGGAGACTTTATAGTGGTTTTCCAGTACCTGAGTGGGGCCTACAAGAAAGCTGAGAAAGGGCTATTTACAAGGGCTTGTAGCACTAGAACAAGGGGCAATGGTTTTGAACTAGAGAAGGGTATATTTAGATTGGACATTAGGAAGAAGTTCTTTACGGTAAGGCTGGTGGAACACTGGAACAGGCTGCCAAAGTACGTGGTGGAGGCCCCATTCCTGGAGACATTCAAGGTCAGGCTTGATTGGACCCTGACTAACACAATCTAGTTGGGGATGTCCCTGCTTACTGCATGGAGGTTAGACTAGATGACCTTTAAAGGTCCCTTCCAACCCAATTCATTCTATGGTTCTATCTTGCTGAAGAATGGAGGGAAGACACTAATTCTGTTTCAGTGTTCCTGATCAAAACAATAAAATGATTCTTGTTACTGTGCTTCATGAGCTGTGGCAGGATAGATTTTCAAGTGTTAATTTGGTTCCATAAAAGCTTCAAATTATAGCTTTTCAGTCTTTGTATTTAATAATTTATGTTTTAAAGTTGTGTGTTAGAGCATGTCTTATAGTTCTTCTTTTAAAATTATACTTGAAATAGGACTTGCAATGCAAGAAGACATCATACTACAATCAAAGGTCCAAGCATAAATGTCCTGATGGCAATACAGGAGAACACTGTTGTGATGGCAGTTTCTTTCAGAAAAAAACAACTGTAGACATCTGGTTTGTGCAGGGTAGTGCTGTGTGGAGACACTTGACCTGTTGCTGACTCATTCAGACCTGAAGTGGAGTATTTTCATGATGCAGGGAAATCCCCTATTTTGCTTATTTGAAAACAACATAAGCAGCCCTGGTTAATAATCCTTCAAAACAAGACCCTTTCTGGTAATGGCACTAACTGAGATGGTGGTAGTTTCAGTATCATTGCACCATACTTGGCTATTCAGAGGCGGCCATGCCCAAAGGCAGCAAATGTATTGATTACTTGAAATAAATAAAAAGAACCACTGTCAAATGAAAATACGAACACCAATAGCACTGGCATAGGTGGAACTAGAATGCATTATGAAAAGTAAGATAATGTAAATTTATTTTAAAATCTCTTCCACAGTAATTTGGACTATTACATAAGTGTAAGGAATTGTTGAACTATCTAGTTACAGTTCTGCCACTCAGAAGTTTGAACTCAAACTTCCTTTGTGTCCTATAAATGTTGTATTAGTGAAAAAACTTTGTGAATAAAAGCTGAAAGAAGTGGTGAATTAGTAGGAAGTAATTAGTGTAAACTATTTTTGTGGTGGATCCAGTTCCAACAGATCTTTACTTTGTAGATACGCACCACATGAAAGTGCTGCGGAAGACTTGCTGTATTGCTTGCGTTGCAGTATGTCCAGTTTTGTGCCAAGGACATGTAACACGATAGTAAGGGCCACGTCAAGTAGATATATATCTTCCACCAGGTAAAATTGTTCCTCAGCCTGCTACAAATTAAGCTTCAGTGCAGCCATGAAACTGAGGACACAGTTCAGATCACGAAAATTCTATGGTAATTATTAGTGCACTTGGAATGATTTTGGGGAAAGTTCTAAAAAAGCTTCAAGAAGTGAACTTGTTTTTTAAAAGTGGTCTGTATCAGCCAGCCTTGAAAAGATAGCAAGGGCTGTTGGATTTATGTTTGGAGGACCTCTTCTGGACCAGATAACATTCCACTAATTTTCTTTCAAAATGTTTGCAATTCCTGGAGATAAAGTTCAGCACTCTTGCAGAGTCCATTTAAAGAGGAGCCCATTACTTTCATTAGGGTAGTCCTTCCTGATTTAAAAGGACTTCTCAAAACCCTTATGTGCTCTGTAGTTAGGAATTTTTTGTAATATCTGCCCTGGGAATAAGAATACTGCAGTCAGAGAGTCCCTGATTATGGGACAGCCTCCTGATTTTATGTCTCTCTAGCATGAAACACATTGTGAGTTCTTCATGTTCAGTCCTTCATGAGTTATTTAGTGACCTGAGCAATGAACCTTCCAGTCATAAGTGTTCTAATTCTAGGAAATAACTGTTCTAAGTTTTTGTTCTGTAGCTAAGAACCCTGAATGATGTCCCCAGGGTTAGGGTAGTCTTGTGCCCAGATCAGTGTTGTTCATTCCAGAGAAGGCTTCCAAACATAACAGACCTCCAAAGCCAGAATTCCCAGTCACATGGATTTGGGACTGAGAGACTTTAAAAACTCCTGTAGGACATGTTCTGTAGGAGACTCACCTCTTGTGTCTGGAGCAGTGAATCTGCAAGCCCAGCTCTCAAATGGCTCACATTGCTGTCAGGCTCCCAACTGAGAATCTGCAACTCTGGTCCTGGTAGCACAGGGACAGTCTGAGAGTAGACTCCCGGGAACCACAGATGCCTGGAGTTCCCACAGTTGGTCAGTGACATTCACATCCTTGTCAGCATCTTTGTTACTATGCAGAGCATAATTTTCACATATGAACACTGAAGATGTTTCAGCTACTCTGTTTTAGCACCTCTGCATGTAACTCAGAATTTCTGGTTAGTAAGAAGTTTTGAGACTAGCCTTCAGTGGGATTTGGATTGAAACCAGATTTCCTGCTGTAGAAGGGAAATCCTGCTTCTCAGCCTCTTCTGTTTCTTGCAAATTGATTGTTACAGAAGGTTTGTTCATAGCTGTGAATGGGACAGAACTTTCACTGGAACCATATTTGAAGATTCAGTCATTGTCACAGGACATGTGACGTGTCTACATTTAATGGAGGGAAAAAAAAAAGTTTTGGGTCTTTTTTAATCTTAAGGAACCAGAGCATGAGAAAATGTTTGTGCTTTGTATTTGATACCTGTATCCAGAGTAATTGTTGGAAAGAAGCTTATACCCTCCCTTCCCTGCCCCCCTGCATGCTCCTCCCTCCTCCAAAGATAAATTCTGTACCTTTGTAATCTGGGCGGGGGTGGGGGGTGGGGGGGTGGGAAATAAGTGAAAGTAAAAAAAGGTTTCTGAGAGGATGGAGCAAACTTCAAACATTTTGTATCAGTATTCTTTTCACTTTAGTGTCTTTAAAAACTGTGCAAGTCTGAGACCACTTTGTTAAGTGATATAAATCCGACTACACCGTTGATCACTGTTGTCCCTCTTCCGGAGAAAGTTCACTCAGAACTTAAGTAGGCAACAGCACTTTTTGACCAAGAACAGAAGGAAATTGGTTTGTCATGAAAGCGGAGGCAGACTGTATTGATCTTAAGAAAACCTACTTAATACATCCCTCAGTATTCAGAGATTACCCCTTTTCTGTAATCAGACTCTGCCATCAGCAAAAGTTGGGCAGCAAACAAGACACAAGACTCTCTGACTTTTCCCACTGCTGTTTCTTGTACCCTTTGCACAAGACTTATTGTTACAATATCAGGGAAATTCCAGGATCCCTGAAGCTGGGGCAATTGACTGACAGTTATATGCCAGAGCCATAGGCAATAACAGGTCTTATGTTCACAGATTTAGGAAGGCCAGTATGATTTAGCTGAGCTGTGTGTGTTTGTGCTGAAGATTTAAGGCTATCTAGAGTGAAGCCGAATGAGCTGAGATTCAAACATGGGAAGATGTAACATGTCTCTCACTGAGAATCTAAGGTAAGAAGATGTGTCAGATAACACACTGTGGGAGAGGAAGTCAAATCCAGGACATACATCAGACAGTAAGTAGATAATATGACACGAGGCAAGGGTGTGAGTAAGGAAATCAAGGATTTCATGCTGCTCTATTGGCTCTGGGGTGTAGGTCAGGAAGACAGGAGCAAGTGCAGGTCATCTGGTTAGGGGAAGAACTAAAAGTGACATGTCAGGAAGCACTGACCAAGGCTGAGATGACAGAATGAAGGAGAAAGATTTGAGAGGACAGCTGTAGTCAAGGGATACCTAAGACCATCTGGATCTGGCTATGATGGTTGTCTCTATAAACTGGCAGGAAGGAAAGATCACTGTGGTCAGTCTCCCAGACCTCTCACCCTGTGGTCAAACCTGGTTGCAACCAGGTTGGTCACAGCAAGGGCAGCAGGAGAAGGAGGAGGAGGAGGATCTTTGCGAACATTAATTTAACAAAAACTTCCTTTAATCTAACATGTTTAATTCATTGTAGGCACAAAGAATTAAGCTCTGCCAGCATAGCTTTTCTCATACTTAAAGTCCACTTTCTGGGTTCAGTAAGGTTTATTACTGTAAGATTAAAAGATACAGAATTGATACAGACAGTAGATTGAAGTTAACTAAGTGAAAAAAGATTAATCTACAGAATTGTTCCTTTGGACATAACAGGTATCATACTCGTGGTATAGGGTGGTTCACATTTGTGTCACTCTAGATATCCTCACCAGTGTATAGAGCTAAGTAGTCAGTGTGTAGAGCTATGTAGTTAAGAAACAGAATGGAGTTTTGCATGGTTTTATATAGGTCTTAATTCAATAATACTGTGTGGGAGTTTGGGATACTGATGATACTTTGACTTCTGTAGCTGAGTCTCTGCTTACAGCAGTATATTTGATGGTAGTCTATAGCTGTTATTTCCACCAGCAGAAAAAAAGACTTTAAATTCATAGAATAAATCTGATTGTGGTATTAGAACTTTGTTGCAAGGACGGGAATGAGAGACATACTGATGTCTGTTGATGAAGGCTGAGAGAATTGAAATTTGTGCAGTTTTAAAATCAAACTTCTTAATTCTTTAGGAAAAAAAGTTGAATAGGATTCTAAGTGCAGAGAGTTAATTCTTGAACTGTTTGTTATTGTTTATTATTATAAAGTCTGAAATTTTGTTTGAATGGGCCCTGTATAAGTAGTATCCATGGGAACTTTTGAAGTGTAGAATGGAACTTTGTCAGTTTGTTTATGCTAGCCTGTCAATCTTAAGCAAAAAAACCCCAAGGTCCTCAAAATTCCCTTAAAGTTTCTAGGAAACAAGTTAGAAGGAAAAATCAACTTTGTAGGATAATGCTGTTTTATTTATATGCAGACACAATATTTCTTAGGTTAAATTCAAAAGATATATAGTACAGTTTTCTTAGTAGCATCAAGAACATTCTGGGTTTTTTCTTTATATTTTGCATTTATAATTAGTAGAAAAGTCTTTAGTATTGACCTCTAATGACAAGAAAGGTTTAACCTGATGGATTTTTTGTGTTTTTCAGGGAGAAAACATTAATAACATGAATATTTGTAATAAAATTAATTTTAAGATTCTATACTGTATTCCCATGTTAATTAACACAAATTCTTCAGAAATCTAAGCATATTAATTTCATCTGGAAGTTGAAAGCAACACTAAATTGTCATATGTTGGTGTTGTCAATGAAAAAATAATGGGGTGTTGGCTGGATCCCATCATGGTTCCACCAGCAGAGGTTTTTCAGACAAAACGTATATTCCCTGTATAAACAACATGACTCTGAGTGTACTGCTCACATTCCAGTTCTGCATGGATCACACTCTCAGACTTTCTGGGGAAATGGAGAAAGATTTCTTGTGGCTGTGTATTGTTTTTCACACTTGTGTACTCTAGCGACTTTTGTAACTAACTTTTCCCTGGTGTAGTCCTGCTGCTTATAAAAGCAATGTAAACTGTGTGTAGACAAGGCTGAGGTTAGAGTGCAAAAAAAGAAGTGATAAAAGTGCCAGCCTGATATTAATGGCTGTTGGGATCAAGGCAGAGTTCTGGTGTCTACTTCATTTGTGAACATAGATGCTGCCTGAAAGTCTATGGTATCTTTCTGAGACTCTCTATTTTTAATTTCTTTATGGTTAATCAAAATTCTGGAAGCCTAAGGGAGGTTTTCGTCTTATTTCCCTCTCGAAAGTTGCCTAAGTCATCATAGTCCTTTTGTCCTGTTAAAGCTAATGCTGTTACCTTTTATTAGAGACTCTAGTGCAGAGGGTGTCATGTCCGTGAAGGTAGGGCATTTGCTAATAAAGAATCCCATGTTGCAGTTTTTGGAATGTTTCAGCTGAAGTTTCCTAAAACAAAACTTAACTCAGTTTATTACTTTTGGCCTGTTTAAACAACAGTGATATAAATATAACTAGTAGAAAAGCTTGGGTGTAGGCTAACTTATTTCTTAATATATTTAAAGACAAAAATCCAGCAGCATTTAAATTGCTCTTGTTTATAACTCTGCTGTCAAAATCAAATGCTTTTAGTGTTAGCACGATGTATGCTTGTCCCTAATTTCTAAACTTCCTTCCGTTGGAATCCCAGTGTTTTAGCTGGAGAGGTGGGTAACCTGACCTTTCAGTGAGCCAGCCAAATACATGTCTTCTTCATGGCTTACTCAGGGTATGTCAGTTATGCATTTTGACACAGATTGTAGCTTTAAACTGAGCAGCTGTTGCCTGACTGTTAGTTTGAACAAGTGCAGTGTGCTGACTTTGTGTAGCGTTGGAAGTATCCGCTCTTCTGGCATTTTAGGAGGAATCTAAGATTCAATGGAGGAAATATTTGCTGGTAAGATTTGCGTTTCTGTGCTCCATAGTAACCAGTTCTGCTTATATGTAGGTAGTTAAAAAAGTGTTAGCTTTATCTGCAGAGTTAGACGTGGACTGGGTGGGAGGTTTCTAGTCTAATATCAGGTCTATAATGTCTACATTTACTGATAGTCCTTTAAGGACACTTAAAACTGTTGCTACATAGAAAATGAAGTAAAGATTTAATATAAACAATATGAAATACAAAGTCTTTTCTCAGTCTTAAGTGCATATTTTTATTTGAATATGTTTCAAATGCAATGCAATGTAAATATAATTCAGTTATTCTTTGCATTTATTTGGTTCATGTGGCAATTATTCTGATATTAAATGAAGTTGTGGGACATTCCTTTGTTTCTTATTCTACAAAAATAAGTGATTGCTACTGTAAAAGCTGGACATAATATGAATGTCACCTATAATAAGTTTTTTAAAGTACCAGAACCAGGTAATTATTTTTTTGAATATAAATCCACTGCTGGTGTTTTCCTTTAACAAGCTTTTGTTCTTGGGTCTTCAGTATGCAAATTTATACCTTGTAACCAGTTTGTGTTTTGTGGATTCTTAAGGCAGGTTTTTTGGTTTTGTTTTCCTTTGTGAATGGCATGAGTCATAGCATCACATAAAAGCACTGGTTTGCTACTGTTTGGTAATGAGTAAACACCTGTATTTACTCTTTTTTTTTTTTTTTTTTTTTTTTTTTTTTTAACCTGGCATATGTAACTTGAATGAATGTTCATAGCATTTAATTCTGTGAAAGGAATGTCTTTCATGTGTAAACCCTCCCAGCTAACCTGGCTGTTAGCTATAAAGCTATGACGAACATTCACCATTCAAAGAGATGGCATCGCATTGCAATAGAAAGATTTTACTGGTTGTCAATACCTTTACTACCACCTCAGTGATTTCAACAGCAGTGGGGAAAAAAAACCAAAAAGAAGACATAAAAAACCCAACCCCAACCCTGATATCAGGTGCATCTGTGTTAATTGCAAAATAGTAATGGTTTTAATCTATTTATTTGGTCACTAGTAACCAGTGTCAGATGCCTAGCAGGATTACAGGAAATGGAGGGAAAAATATCTTAATTAATTTCCCGAATATTAAAAGAATACATTCAACTCAGACCCTGCGTTTGGTAGGTTGTTTTGTGTTTTGGCTTTGATTTGAGGTAAAAGGATGCAAACATTTCCTAGAAAATAAGTTGAAGTGAGAGTTTTTGGTCGTGCACAATTTTAGATTTTATTTAAGAAGTTTCATATTGACATAGTTTTCTAATGTTTTAAGTATTCACTTTAGAAAGAGTTGTTTCATACAAAAATTCTGAAGTACATAAATTACCAGTGAAATTTTTTCAAGCATGAACTGAAAATCTTTTGTCCACATAATACTAGAAATACAATTTGATGCTAAAAGTACACTCAGTTGCTTCTTATGAATGTGCAGCAGTTAAATATTTTCATCCTTTGTTTCTCGTGGACTCAGTACAGGAGATTTCATGACTGTTTTCAGCTTTTTTTTGAAAGAAAGTGTTCCAATCTTCTAGAAAGAAGATAGATATGATGCTTTTTCACTAGGTTTTCCCTCTTTCCCTGCACTCCCATCATCATTTCAATTCCCGTTTCCTTTGATGCTTTGGAGTAAAGCACAGACACACACCTTTTGAATTAACCACTTTGATAGCAGTGTCTTCTGAGAGCATTTTTCTTTGGTGGGGGGAAAGAAATCTCAGTCTGGAAAAAAACATGGTTTAGATAATGTTACTGTTAGACACAGAGAAGATTTTATCTGAATTTGTTTGCTTGTGTTTGCTTGTTCAGAACTAAATTGTGAAGCTCTGCAGAGAAAATTGGTATGCCTAAAGGCATTAAAATACACGTTGGGTTTTTTTTTCTACTGCACTTTTAGTTGAACTGCAGCCACTGGAACTGCAGTAAGACTTCTGCAAATCTCAGAAGGGCATAATGCACTAAATACCCTAGTTTGTTTTCATATGCCCAACTATCCTAAGCTTCGCAAGGTCATGCTAGAACGTGTAGGTTAAAGACTTGTTGAATCTTTTGAGAGATTCTTAACATATCATTTTTATCAGTGAATAAATTAAACAAAACTGCTGTTAAAAGACACAATAAACCATTATGCCATTAATAACTGAAGCTAAGAAAAAAGTACAATAACTGATTTGAATTTTAAAAGGTAAGAAAAAAGGTTAATGTGGTCCAAAAAGAAAACTTTTGCTGCATTTGCTAAGAAGAGTTAAATCATTGTAATTAGTTCTGATTTTCTGTCAGTCTTTCATGACTGAGAAAATGTAACTACTGTTTTATGAACTTATATATAGTGTCATACATTAAACCAGCTTCAAATAGTTTGGTTATTATTTAACTTTTTTTAATTTGAGAGATAAAATGAACCTTTAAAACAATTTAATCTTCATTTCAGATCTTCATAACATGCTGTTTTGTACCTGCTGTGAAATAGATCATAGAATCAGTCAGGGTTGGAAGGGACCACAAGGATCATCTAGTTCCAACCCCCCCTGCCATGGGCAGGGACACCCCACACTAGATCAGGCTGGCCAGAGCCCCATCCAGCCTGGTCTTAAACACCTCCAGGGACAGGGCCTCAACCACCTCCCTGGACAACCCATTCCAGTGCTTCACCACTCTCATGGTGAAGAACTTCCTCACTTCCAGTCTGAATCTCCCCACCTCCAGTTTCATTCCACTGCCCCTAGTCCTATCACCTGATATCCTAGGAAGCCCCTCCCCAGCCTTCTTGTAGCCTCCTTCAGATACTGGAAGACCACAATAAGGTCACCTCGGAACCTTCTTTTCTCCAGACTGAACAGCCCCAGCTCTCTCAGTCTGTCCTCATAGGAGAGGTGCTCCAGCCCTCTGATCATCCTCGTGGCCCTTCTCTGAACACGTTCCAGCATGTCCATATCTGTCTTCTTTACCACACTGGTAAAGGATTGTGCATGTTAAGCCTCCTAAAGTTGTCATGAAACTGTTGAAAGAGAAAGAGGGGCTGGCTTCAGATACTGGTTTTCTTGAAGTTGGTAGGAGGATTTTGCATAGAAACTTAGTGTTCAGGAGGAAAAAATGTTAGGAATTTTCTCTAGCCAAAAATAGAGTGAATAGCTTTTAAAAAGACAACAGGGAAAACCTAAACTAGATTTTAAGTTCTGCATGCAGAGATACAGTTATACCTGTGTCTGTAACTAGGATTTCTATGTGCTACCAAACCCTAGACTTTTTTTGGTGTAAAATAAACAGCCAAACTCCAAATTTTCTTATGAATAGAATAGAATAAACCAGGTTGGAAGAGACCTTCAAGATCATCGCATCCAACCTATCACCCAACCCACCTAATCAACTAAACCATGCAACCAAGCAACGTTAACATTGAGAACATTATGTGCATTAAGAGGAAAAATTAATCTTTTGTCTATGTGGAATTATATGACTTTGAAATAATAAATAAGTTGGGTATTTGTAAAGGAAATATTTTTTACAAAAACCATCAACTGATTGCCCCAAACACCTGCAGAAATTAGTAAACCTTTTGGTCACACAGATATGAAGTAAATTTATGTAAATGTGCAGTGATTTCATTGAACATGCTGACTTTTTGGGGGGGAAACAAGTGTTTTTTTTAAGAAATACCTCTTTTATGTATAAAATGTTGTCTCTTTTAAAAAATGTAATTGCGTTCTTCACATTTCTCTAAGCCTTGTAGAAAGTGTGAAAATGATAGTTTCGAGTTTACATCTTATTTGACTTACAGCAGACTCTTGCAGGCTGTGTTCCTGCTTATTTACTTTCTCTCATATGACTGAAGGGTAAAGAAGTGCAGGCATTTTGTATGTCAAAACCAAAATTAACCCCCAATATTTGCATAGTTTGGAAATTGACCACGATTTTAGAAAAAGGAAACAAAGTTACTCTTTTTCCATTGCTTTAGACTTCCACAATGAATGGAAGTTACAGCCACTTGTTTGGTGATAGGTTTTTGTTATGTTTATTTCTAATAGCTGCAACAACAAAATGGATGGAGTCATGCAAGTGACTGATTTCTGATTCTAGTGGGCAGAAAATTGTTACTTTTTATGTCAGTGTGGGAGGACTGGTGAGAAACAGCCTGCAAAATAGCACTTGTTGGTTACAGTACATCACAAGCTATCTGTTGATTAAGTATGCTGGTTTACTGGGAGACGAAAATAAGTAGGTCATGTATAGAAGTAGTCCTCTCAGTCTTGTCATGGTTTACTGTTCAGCTTTGAGCACTTTCAAGATATGTGATAAATGTCACATCAATAATAATTAGTGTAAGGTGGAAGTAAACAGTTGTCTTTTGTATCTGCTGGGAATGAGACAAAAAATGCATCTGGACAGCAAATGCCTCACCATGTATATTGCAGTAGAAAGGGGATTTGACTGGGAGGGGTCCAGTCAAATTGAAATGCTTCTTCACTTAAAGAAAATGGACCCAGCTGGGTGGTGTTGGCTGGCATAACTACCAGGTCAAAAGCAGCAAACGTGGTGAGAAAAGAGATGCATGTGGCTGAATAATGCGGGACTAACTTCAGAAAAATCTTGCAGAAAAGGGAAAGTTTGAGAGCAAAAAAAGTATTTTCCTAACTGTTCTGTTTTCTTGCTATGGGAACAATACTGTTGCCAGAGTTGCCCCTAATTTCATTTTAAAGCTTAATGTCAGTGCAGGTAGCAATGGCACCACAGGGAAGGGAAAGAAATTTAGCTATGTGCTTTTAGGTAAGTAATCAATTTTATTTGAAGCCTTCAGATTAAAGGTAATACCTTAACATTTGAGAAAGTAATCTCAGATTTTACTAGTTTTGAGTTTGGTTTTGGATGGCAAAACCATTAATTTTGAAAGTTTTCATATTAGAAAAGGACTGCAAACAACTTTTCTAGTGTAATCTGCTAAAGCTAATGACAAAGACACCATTGAGAAGTCTTGTGACTGTTTAGAAGAGCTTTTATCTAGTAAGTGTATTAATCCTGTGAAAACCAAATGGAATCAATAAATTCATTTTTACAAGATAACTAGTTACAACAATGTAATACACATAGCTATGCTCTGTTTACTTGAACACAATCTTTAGCGTATGCTAATACCCAAATGACATGAACTAAGCAAAAACAATTATAGAAAATACTTGATTGCATCAGAATTTAGTCCAGCAGAACTATAGGAATTAACCAGTGAGCCTAAGAAAGGTTGCATGAATAAATAAGTATTTAAATCAGTTATATTTGAGGTAGGAAGAAGTAAGTGACACTGAGACAAGTCATAGATGGTGAAATCTCTGTTATCAAGTTAATGTTGATATAGTAGTTTGTATAATCTATTGCCTTACTTCTGTTGGCTTCTAGACGTGCATGAAACCACTGGTTTGATCAAACATTTTTTAAGTATATTGCATTCCTTTAAAATTCTTTCTCTGCTAAGCTTTGAGGCTTAAATTTGGAACATTTAATCAAGTGGTGTTGTTTCTACTGGATGTGACTTGGATTACTTTTATTCCCATAATCACTAAGAATAATAACCAAAATACCTTATGCAACAGATTTGCCTCCTTTGGTTTATGTAGAAAATATGGTAGTATCTCTCATGCTTCAGGTTGAGTTTTACATCATAGAATCATAGAATTGTTAGGGTTGGAAGGACCTTGAGTATCATCTAGTTCCAACCCCCATGCCATGGGCAGGGACACCTTGTGCTAGATCAAGTTGCCCAGAGCCACATCCAGCCTGGCCTTAAAAACCTCCAGGGATGAGGCTTCTACCATCTCCTTGGGCAACTTGTTCCAGTGTCTTTCTGGGCTGCAAGTGCACACCAGTGGCTCATACTGAGTTTCTCATCCACTAGGACCCCTAAGTCCTTTCCTTCAGGGCTGCTCTCAATCCAGTCACTGCCCAGCCTGTATGAGTGCCTGGGATTGCCCCGACCCAAGTGCAGGATCCTGCACTTGGTCTTGTTGAACCTCATGAGGTTGGCATGGGCCATGGATTTACAAGGCAGGCATTATTTCCCTTAATTCCTTCGCTTAGCCTTCATGATGATAGTTGTATCTGAAGCAATAAAATCTTGTGTCTGCTCTTGCATAGCACAGGCTCCAGTATGCCATGTCAAGACAGATGGCATGTTGGTATCAAACAGCTTTTAAGATCTAATTTTTAACCAGCTGATCAAACACTTGCTGTCTATCTACTGAATTTATAATTGTGTGCCTTCTTCTGGCAGATATTCTGAAATCAGGATATAATTTTGTGAACTATAGCAATTGGTGAAGGTCCCCTAAAATAGCAGGGCTCAGATGGCCCATTGCCAAACATATAGACCGGGAGCAATAAGGCTGCTTTCTGACTAAACATGTGGACAGTGAATGTCTTCAGGTTTTTGGCAGTGCACACTGTTGATTCGCCTCTCCTCCATATCTATGTGTATGTTCAGCCAAACTTTGTGTAACACGAGGTGCCCTTTGTATCTGAGGTATCGATTTGCTACCGTGGTAGCCTCAGTGTCATTTGTTAGGGCACTTCCTTCAAAGCCTATTATTTCAGGTGCAGAAGAAATGTTTGCTGACTGGGGTTAACCCACAATATCACACTGATTCTTAAACAGATATTACCAGAGCAATTGCTAATTGTCCTGGATCTGCATGATGATGCAGTCCCAACTCTTTGCTAGTGGCTCTGAAATGGAAAGGAATTGGGAAATCAATATCAAAGGGAAAAAATTTTATTCTGAACTCTGCTACTGTTTTTGCATTCAAAATTGCCGTGTTCCTATCTACATCTTTTTTTTTTTCTTTCCCCCCCCTGCCCCGAGTATACCACCAGAAGCAAAACCATTGGATTTATTTGTTATGGACAGGTCTGTGATTGTTTTTATAAGCTGTAGCCAGTACTAGCCAAACTGCATACAGAGCAGGAAGTGATTGGTTAAATGTGTTGACAGTGTATGGTAATTCAGAGACAAGCAGCCAAGTTCTTCTTTTGTAGACTGTAAAATATTTCTGTGAATGACTCAAACTAGTGGAGTGGTAAAAGCCCTGGGATACACTGCCAGAAATCTGAGCAGCAGTGTAGATGTAATTACGCAGAACAGTGTTTAGCTGTACCCTGGGATGGTGGGAGGCAGACATGGCAGTCTCAGGTGTGGTGAAATCATGGTGATGCTTTATGTTTCTTCTACATGTTATGTCAGTACTCATATATGTGGTTTACAGTCAGAATCTTCTGAACCCATTCACCGAGTCTAAATGGGTTTTCAAGTTTGGTAGGAACTTCTTCATATGTAATTGATAATTTAAAGCTAATATATTAGTAAATACTTTTTGTTCATCTTCTTTAATTCAGCTTTAAAATCTGCATTAATGTTCCTCTCTGCATAGGTTTTACCCTGTGAGAGTGTTTATCCACAACTTTTGCAGTAAAAAAACCCAAAAGTTCTTTCCCATGCCTATACATCTCAACTGTCCTCATAAGTATGTAATTTGTTTATAGCCTGTAGATTTGTCAGAAATTATATCTCATCTTTTTTTCCCCTCTTTTCTCATTTGTCTGATGCTCTAACTGCAAAAGGTAAAAAGGAGCACAGAGTTCAGAGCCAGGTTTTCAAAACTGATCCCTTTGCCTGTCAAGAAGTGTCTTTAGGAATAAGTGGTTGTTGTTAAAGTACTCTATGTTTTTCGGTTTACTGAGCTGCCAGTTGTGGTTTGAGTTCTACCTCAATATGATTGTTGCCTTAAAAAAAATAATCTTTTCCAGAGGTTTCATAGCTTTATTAAGTATGAACATCTCAGTCTTGATAGAAAAACCTGTGTGTTATAGTTTCATAGTGATCTATTTTCAGCAAAAGTCTGTTCTACAGAGGATTTCTACCTTTTTTCCTTTGTGCTGTAGAAACTGTTGTTCTTTTCACCTGATCCATTGTCATGACTTGCTGCTGCTCCACCAGAGACGATCACTTTCTCCAATGTCTTGCTATTACCATGATCAAATTTAACTCAAGGCAGGTATTCTCAAAGTAGCTGTGAAGTTTGCTGTTTCTATTCCAAACCTGAAAAAAAAAAATCTTGTGTTTGTGTTGTTAGTTGGTGTAACAAAACATTATTTGCCATACAGACTTTGCCTAAATGAATGTTCTTCTCTTCAAGTCATCATCTGATAATACTCTCAGCAAGGAAAGATTTCCTTCTGCTCACTGATGTTCAGGTCATACTGAACTCCAGTTTTATTTAGTGCAAGTACCCTGTAGCTCCAGAGCTCCCCTGCTAATAATTTATAAAGCATGTTGATACACAGTTTTAAGAGGTAGCTTATATTGCTAGATTTAGGAATGTGCGGAGAGATCATGCACATCTGATGCGTCGACTCAGAAGTAAATTTGAAGAAGGAATGGGATCTAGTGATTTCAGTGATTTCTACAGTGAATTAAACTTGAACTTCATCCTGAGTTCAATCCCCTGAGTTCAGTATCAGGCCCTTTGATACAGGAGTGAGTTGTTTGCAGTCAGAATTGATAACACTGAATTCATATTCATTAAAAAGAGAGACAGATGTTTTTAATTATACACAAGAGGAACAGGAAATTAACAAAAGCTTGTTGGCTTGGTTATTACTGGACTGAGATACGTCCCAAGGGACAGCAAAACAATGCTATCCCAGTGTCTCCCCCTTACGCTAGTGTGTGTATGAAGCTGGTGTTCAATTAAACTGTCATAGATTACATGTGTAAGTGTCTTCTGTTTGGGAAAGCTCTTTATTGTATTTTTCCTCTTTTTTGAGCAGAACACTTCAGTATAATATGTATTCACAATTGTTCACCTGTGGCTCTCTTTCGATTTTTTTTTTCCATGGTCTGCTTTTATTTTCTCACTGTAAACATGATCCTTTTGTTCTCTTAAAGCATGCTAACAGTTTGCAGCATGGCTCATTAAGAAGATTATTGTTGCAATTGATTTATTGCATTACCTTTTAATACTAGCTTAGAAAAATAATCCTCTAAGATTTTTATGTAATTTTGGTCACAGTAGTATAATTTGATGTAATTAAAGTCTGTTATAAAAAGCAGCTGAGTTAAAAGATGTTACAATGGGTTGAATAATTACTTTTATTCTTACAACTATAGAAATCTGTTTTCTGCTTTAAAGCACACAAATTCGTCATAATCCCATAACCTTAACTCTGTAGCCTTCTAGAGAGTGAGCACTTTTTTCTTGATTATAATTTTCAATTTACTGCTTTCAAACTGCTGGATTTTGAATGTGTAAAGAGAACACATTTTTTTCCCCTCAATCTAGGTGTAGATAGAATGGCAACCTAGAAAAAAAGCTAAGACACAAATCTAATTTTGTTAATTTGCCATATGTCAATTCATCAAACTTTGTTTAAAGTCAGTTTCCACCTCTTTTACAGGTTTAGTATTTTGCAATTGTGCTCATTTAAAAAGTAGGGTTGCTTTTTCCTGGTTGTACTCCCATATGCATAGCACATTCCTACAAGTATCATTGTTTTGATTTGACATGAAAGCAATTCTGTGCCTCTGTCCTTGCTTGGTCTCAGTTCACATGGAAAATAATGTGATTTTTATCAAAATACAAATTGCATGGCTGGCAACTGCAATTTTACGCAGGATTAGCACTTTTGACATTGGTCTGATTACAATTGGGGCTGTATTTATTTTCCTTCTGTCTTTGTATGAATTCCACTTACTTTGCTCAAACTCAGTCCTGAAATTCTGCTTAGAGAAAATCAACAGCAGCAACCCAACATTTATATCATATCTTGGTCTCCAAGTTGGTGCAGTATGGGTTTGATGGATGGACCATTCAGTGCACAAAATTACATACATTGTTTTTACATAGTTACAGACTTTAAATTTGGTGGGTTTTTTTTTTCCAGTTTAGCTTTTATAGAGCCTATAAATATACGAGATGTATGAGAATTCTGTTTTATATTAATATAGCCTGTGTTCATTTGAAGTTAATCTATTGATAGAAAAGCTCCATAGTAAATATTGCAGTGTTTTTAGAAAATAATTCTTGAGATGGTGCTTTCTAGAGTTTATGATGAGCCTGCACTGAGTGATGTCCATTCTGTGCTTATTCTGCCATCCCTAAATACATTATTCTTTTGTTAGAGAAGATGAGACCTTCTTGTTCCCATATGTATAAGCAATGATTAAGTCAACCCATGAGTCCTTTTTCTAAAGTTAAGCAGAGGTTATCTTGTTTTGATTAATAAAAATAGTGCTTGCTATGTGACTGATTACTTCAGCTGTTTATCAAAAGGATAAGCAAAGCTATCAGTTCCAGCTTTGGAGAACTTGCACATAAACAGTCAGGTTCCTAATTGTCTTCTTAGCATTAACTTGATGTGGTAGAGCACAAAGAGTAATACCATTTACTGAAGCAGCAACTAATTTTAGTGATGATTGTATCTTGCCTTAACTCTTACAAAATCTGTGAATTTGACCTGTATGCAGTCCCATTGTGCAAGTTAACCTAAGGGCCTGGCCTTTCTTTGAAGCATAGACAGATATAATCTATTTCCTGAAGAACATAAGCTGACAACAGAAAGCTGGCCAACATGTGGATGAGACTGGTTAGGGAGTTTTATAGCAGAAACAGACAAGTGTAGATCAGTTCCTGGCATGAAAAATTATAAAAGTCTTAGTCAAAAAGGACAGCCAAAAAATGGTCCAGAAAAAATACTAGTTTAATCCAGGCATGTTAAAAGAGAGAGAAAACATGAAGCAAAGTTTTGTGCAGAGTGTAAATCATGGAAGGTGGTGACGCTGAGAATGAGGATCCTAGATTTTCTGTGATAAAACACAGATGACTGGAATTAGGAAAGAGAAAAATCAGAATCCAAAATTAAATAAGTGACCAACCAAGATTTGAAAAGATATGAATTACGGATGAAAGAATTA
Organism: Melanerpes formicivorus; assembly: GCF_026170545.1. NCBI lineage: Eukaryota > Metazoa > Chordata > Aves > Piciformes > Picidae > Melanerpes > Melanerpes formicivorus. Next base: position 11,181,203 of record NW_027142358.1, read on the forward strand.
TAGCTGTATAAACAGTCAACAGAAATAAGTTGTATTTCTACTTCATACTTCAGCTGTAAGCCTTTATAATTGCTTGACCTGTGTGCCTCTCCTTCATTATTAGCTTCACTCTTACTGCAGCAGCTTGTTCTGTGGAGACATACATAAAACGTGCAGCAGTTGTGTAGTTTAATGGGGAATTGAGAAATGACAGTTTAAAATCCAGAGGCTTTTTAATCAGGAAGCATTTTATTCATTTTCTTCTTCCAAATCTAGTAATACCAGTGGCTGATTTTGTTTAGCCTGTGGCTTGAGTTGCCTTGGCATAGTTTCCACAAGTAGATTTTCTTTTTGACAGGCTCATTTTTCTATCAGAATGAAACTGCCTTGTGAAGCTTTCATTGCAGATCATAATGGTTTCATTAAAGGCTTTCAAAATCCTCACATTAGCTCTCTGCTGGACTTGATCAATAGGCAGTTAGTCTAGTGAACTAAAATTAAAATCAGATATTCCTAGTAGTTTCTGACAGTCTGGAGATACACTGGGGAGCCCCCTTCTCAACTCTGGTCACTTCAGTGTGTTGAGCCTTGTTTGGAGATACGAGAGATTGTAGTAAGTGGAGCCTGAATGTGATTGTATTTAGGTAATGCAGTGTACTATAGGACCATGAACAATGCTCTAGAGAGTTGCAAATTCAGTGTCAACACTTGGCCAGTCTTTGCAGTCTTTGAGCAAAGCTGGTGTTCTGAGACAGTGTGAAATATAGTTTGAAGTTTGAATGTGGCAGTTTTTGTAGTTGGTGTTGCAATAGAAAAGGCGAATTACTGACAGTGCACCCTTAACTCTAGTCACCAAGCAATGCATCAGGGAACAGCTCATCTTCGCTAGCATATTCTCTCTCTTCCTTCAGTCACTTCTTGAGTGGGTACTCCTTATATAATTATGTCTTTCTTTCCTACTATATTGATAGATAAAAGGTGTTGATAATTGTAATTACCAAATAATACTGAATTTGCAGAGCACCAGTATTTCTATGGAATTGTGTTGTCTATGCTACTAGCTGCTTTGTCACCTGTGTTGTGTGATCACCTGCAGCCGATCCATGATGTGAGCTGTCTAGTCCAACTGCCCTTTCCTGACCCTAATGGCTTCTACAGAGCTTGGAGGCTTGTTAGTAATTGCTATGTATTAGTTGGGAATTCATCTTCTGGTGCAGTTTTGTGTGCAAAAGGATCCACTTTGTGTGCTGTATTTTCTCTGCCTTCTGGCTGGCAAGCCACCCTGTTATTTCCTGGGAATGTCTTGGAGTGTGAAGAATTGTCATGCATGGAGTGGGTAGCAAGACAGTGTGAGGGAGCAAGGTGTTTGCCTCATGCCTTCTGTATTGTTTTCTTTCTGAGATAACACTGGTTGTGACGGTGACAGTTTTGTCTGTATATGCAAAACAGCATGCAAGTTTACAAACCATGAAATATAAAATGAATGTAATGTTTTGCATTGTTTTTATTTTGGTATAAAGTGTGTTCTCTTGCAATGCCAAGAGCAGTACAAATGAGCTTTTTCTTACAAAATCTTTTAGCATTTTTCTGCACAGATTGAGGGGGGGAAACAGCATTAGAGTCTTATCTAGTATCAAAGGAGACAAGACTAAAAGGAAACCCAAAATCTTGTTGCACTTCACAACAGGCTGCCCAGGGAGAAGGTAGAGTCCCCATCCCCAGAGGTACTCAAAAGATGTAAGGGCATGACACTTTGGGCCGTGGTAGTGTTAGGTTAATGGTTGGACTCAATGATCTTAGAGGTCTTTTCCAACTGAAACAATTCTATGATTATAGGAAAATAGAATCAGCATGTCAACATGGTTTTCTTAATTGTCTTTTTTCCCCTGATCTTCTGTGCAGGAGTTTGTGACAGAGATTTCCTGATAGCTGCAGATGCTGTACAGCAGTAGCTTGCTGTCCTGGAGGTTATACCTGATCTCCACTATGTAGCCAGGATATTGCTTGTTACAAGTAAAGTCCTTTATTTTTTCCTTGCTAGTCTGCATGCAGAAACAATTACTCTGTCTCTTTCTGAAGCCTTTTACCTATTTTAAAATTGCTGAACAGGTTCTGTTCAGTCAAAGGCTTTATTTAGGACTGCCATAATTTACCTTTTGACTTTTAGTAGAATGTCTTAAGAAAAAGTAATGTTATGTCTTTTTAACTTCCCACCGATTGGTATTAGAGTTTACGTAAGATAGATGTAACACAGAGAACCCCATGTATCATATTTTATGTTTATTATAAGAGAATGAATTGTAATCAGTCATTATGAACTTGGATTAGTTTTAGAGAACAGAAAGCATATTTGGTTACGCTATGAAAAGAGAGTTTATTGATATTTAAAAAAGGAAGTAAAAGACACATCTGGAGTGTAACACCACTTTTGCACCATGAGTGCAAACAATCTCTAAAGATACTTTGAGAAGCAAATAAAAAAAATAAACTCCTTTTCCTGGGAAGGAAGAGGAGTACAGAATAAACTACTAAGACTGTTTATACATTTAAGTAATTCTTGAAAAATTATTGTTCAGAGAACCCATTCTAAACTGACTTAGTCAGAAGGCTCGTAGTCACTGGTTTGGAATCGTCGTGTTGATGTTTCAGGCTTCCTATAGGATCTTTCAAAGTCTGGCTTCTTCCTTCTTAGGAAAAGTTTTATTTTTCATGGGACACCACTGCTAGAATATTATAAAACTACCATGAATGTTTTGTAATAAGAGATAAAAACACATACCCCCAAATACATGCATTCTCCCAGAGGAATGAAAAATGCATTGTAACTTTGGGAATTTTTGTTTCACAGTGCAGTGAGATCAGACAAATGGTATCTTACAGGAGGAGGAATATGAAGAAAAATGCTGACCCACATGAGTTTTAGGTGGTCATTATACATTTTTTTCTTGTGGCAGTAGAGTTCTGGATGCATCAGTCAAGGTTTCAAACCCTTTTGTACAGTGGACTCTAAAGTGGAGCCACACCCTGCTCAGATGATCCTTTTACTAGCAAAAGCTGCAGGTGACTGAAGCAAGCATTTGGATAAGCCAGGAAGCAAGCACATTTTGACAGGTAGTTTAACAGTCTCAGAAGCCACAGTTACCAACTGTCTAGCTAATACGAGGTACAGAGATATGCAGAAAGACTCCAGTTAACAGAACATATTAGGTTGTTTAAATACAGTTAGTGTTTAGCGTGCTGCTGCATGAATGAATGGACATTGCAACAAAGCAAATGGAACACATTACCATGCTTTTGCATAGCCCAGTCCAGGAGTTAAAGGTGAAACTGAATAAATTTGTAATTTGTTTTGTTTTAGAACGTCAAGCGTGTGCATCTATGGCTGGCTCCAGCATTCTTCCCTCCACCGTGGCTGGTATCAGCAAAGAGCTGATCGAACTGCAGCACCTCATCCAGTTCCCTGAGGAGGTTGCCAGCATTCTGACCGAGCAGGAGCAGGAGCTCTACCGGAAAGTCTTACCCATTGACTACCTCTGCTTTTTAACCAAGGATTTGAGTAATGCTGAATGTCAAAGCAAGCTGCCATCTATTAAAGCTTCCATATCGGCTACTATTCTTTCTTCCTGCAGTGGTGAACAGAATGCCATAGAAGATCTTGTGACAAGGTTTAATGAGGTAAGACAAAATTTTAAGTTACTTTTCGCAAGGGTTACTACCTAATTTGTGGGTCAGTTGTTTCCTTTATCTCTCAGAGCTGGATTTAACTGTAATGACAAATTTATAAACCTTAAGTGACGATCACCAGGTGATTTAACTCAATAACTTCCACTGAGTTTAATAGGAGTTATGTGGCTGATTTGCTCAGTGATTTTGAAAAACTACAACCTAAGGTTTTTCTTCATGAAAAGAATTGCAAACTTATATTTCTTTGTGGATATATGGACAGTATGAGGTATCGTTTCAGTCAGTTTATTATTTCATTCAGAATGTGGAGTTGTATTTGTTTGTGTTGAATTTTTGTAGACTAAGCGTGATCTTAGGTGTCAGCATACAAGTATTATAAAACTAGAAATGTCTGCATTCTGTACAATATAACTGCACTAATCCACACTGTTTAATTATTTATCTAATCAGCATGTGTGTCTTGAATATTGTTATACAAAGAAGTGTCATTTGGTATGGTGTGCTTCCATAAGCTGAATCATGAGTTCTGTACTAAGACTTGACTTTGTTTTTAATAAGATTATCTTCTGATGACTTTAATAGAAAATTGATTAAGGATTGAGAAAACAAAAAGAGAGTCTACATGCCAAAACCCAGCCCAACCCAAAACAAAAGAAGCAAACTCCTAAATAAAACCTCGTGGTTTAGCTGTAGAAAAATGGAATAATTTATTTATTCTTTTGTGTGTGTGTGCATGTGTGTGAACTAGACACTGTTAGCAGTTCTTAGATTCGCGGAAGTGGAATAAAATGAAGGTAGTCTTTACTTATGCTCTTTTATTTAATTATTCCCTACATTCCAATGCTTTAATAAGAGATGAAAATTGTGCAAAAAGACACCACAAAGTTAAGTAGATAAAGCAGAATATGTATTAACCCCCAGTGAAATTCCTGCTCCTCCTGGTCAAATATAAATCAATGCCTCAATATTTAGCAAGTTTCAAAGTTTTCCTTTTTCTTGCAAGTCACTGAGATTTAGGAGGTGAAATAGTATGAACATGTTGGCTTTTCTCACCTAATACTATTATGGGAATTTCACAGTCATTTAGGAAAATACTGTGGCTGGTATGTAGCTGGAGAGGAATCTAGCTGCTGATGCAGCTGGGCTCTTCCTTCCTGTGGCATTTTTCTCTTAGAGTGATCACCATTGTGAGGGTAGTGGGAAAAGATGAAGTGGTCAAGCTCTAGTATGGTGAGGCACAGTTCGAGAGCAGTTTCTTAGGACATTTTGCAGTTAGGTCTACAAATTCGACTGACCATTGTATGTTCTGGCACTGAACAGTCACAGAATTGAAGAACAAGTAGGGGGTGAAGAAATTTTCTCAGAAATAACTAAGTCTGTTCCATATTGATGATCTTGAAGGTCTCTTCCAACCTGGCCTGGCCTGGCCTGGTCTGGTCTGGTCTATTCTATTCTATTCTATCAATGAGAATTTTAACATTAAAGTTGGTTTTTGGTGAAACAGTCAACATTATCTTTTAGTGTTAGAGGTTCGTGAGCTTGCAGTTTTTGTAGTTCAGCATTGCTTGTTTGGTAATGCAACAGGATCACTTTTCATATAATTTAATTCCTAAATATCCAGTGCATAAATTGTATAATATTTAGTGCAATTAACTACTTTCAGAATCATCTGGAATAACCTTTTTTAAACATAGATGTTATATGTTTAAATGGAGTTATTGTACAATATTTACCGCTTGCAATAAATCACTGTTTTGCTATCTGCTTTATCTTATGGTGGAGTTACCATAGCCAGTCACAAGCATGAACTTTCAAAATCTCTGTGTTCATAAATGGCAAGAAAATTCTTCTGCAAAGAGTCATGCTTTTGTTGGCAAAAACCAGTGAGCACTTGCTGATTTTTTTTGGCATTGCCTATAGCAATACTGAAGTGTGTTTATAATGTCAGAACCCAGAATGACTTGTAGGATGACAGTCTTCTGATATGTAATGGGAAAAAAGTAATTTCATGCCACCCTTCTGTTAAATAAACAATTATATAGAGAATTTTTGGGGGTGAAGAAATATGCTTTTTAGTAATTTTTCTGACACTATGTATTAATGAGGAACACTTTATGATGCTTGTTTAAAATAAGAGTCAATAATTGCTGGTTTGTGACATAAAGGAGCTTCTTTAAAACAAGAAATTCTGACATTTTCCTGGAAACTTAAATGAGAGCTTCATTAAATAATTAAGATTTAAATATACAAACTGAGTTTAAGTGGAAGTAGAGAGATGTACTATGTAAATTCTAGTAACTCCCAGAAACTTCCATTCATGACAAAAATTGCAAACTCCCATTGACCACAGAGTGCAAGGTCAAGCAGTAGATACTGGGAAACATCCCATGGTTCCCTTGTACTGTAAATATATTTGCTGTTACAAAACTCTTCTAGATGCAAATGATTTAAATGTTGTTACTGGTGAGATACACAGAGTATGAATGTATTCTAATAATTTGCTTATACCTTTCTATTTACTGTTGGTTAGTGTTCACTTAACAGAAATGACAGTATTTAGACCTCTGAAAGGTATAGGAGAGTCTTACACAGGAAAAAGCACTTGTGTTGCATGGTCAGCCTTGACAGTTTGATATGGAAATGGTCTATGAAGAATTACAGAACTGAATCAGAAATCAGTTGCTCTCTACAGTAGATGAAATTGGTACTTGAAGACAATTAACATGACTGAATGTGCAGTGACTAACTGCTGCTATTTTCCCTGCTCAATTTTCATTTGTGAAAAAGTGTAATAGTGGGCATACTGTCTAACATGTCTTGTAATGTTAATTTTCTTCTGCTGTATTATCTGAGTAAGGTGTTTTGAGTCAAAGTACTGGAAGTGATTCAGTGACTGCATTAATGCTCGTGATCCATCAGGAGCATTTCCAAAACTTTGTTTCCTGTAAAAAAGCAGGATGATAATAGCTGGAGCTTTTACCAACGACAGCATTTCATTATATCTGTAGCTTGTTTTAACATCTTGACAGTCTTAACTCAAGAGAATTTTTGAAAATTATGTGTTTTGTTGTGTAACAGTTGAAAACCGTTCTTGTCAGATACCTGTTCTGAGATCATAGTGTTGTAAGCTTGATGAAAGGAGATGAAAAGTGTGAAAAGGATTAAAAAAAAAAAGAGAGAGAGAGAGAAAATAATTTAAGAATTGTATAGTGTGAAATCTGCACCACAATTAACTTAGTGCTCAAAGAAAAAAGTTGTAGAAAGCCAGAAGGACTTCACATTGCAGTGGGATTTGTGAGCATGTTCCTTGACAAAGGTTGAATAGGCTTTTGGCCAGTCAGATGTTAACCAGTACCTTAGTGTTACTGAGTAACAGTGCACAAAATAGGTAGCTAATTTGTGGGCATTGTCTGATTTCATTTATTTATAAAAAAGAATCTCTGTTCTTGCTTTAGAGGCAAGATAAGCAACTAAAACATTAAGGAGAGCTCCTTTGTTAGTGTCTTTGTGGCAAGGTTTTCATTGCCTATTTACACACAGGTTCATAAATTGCATTGGGTTGGAAGAGACCCTCAGAAGGATACCTCCAAGTAAATCAGGCTATCCAGGGCCACATCGTCTTATCTTGAATGTGTCCAAGTACCACACCTTAATTATGTCCCTGGGCAGCCTGTTCCAGTATTTTATCACTCTCACTGTAAAGAACATCTTCCTTATGTCCAACCTAAATGTACCCTGCTCCAGTTTAAAACCATTGCCCCTTATCCTTTTGCTGTAAGCCCTCCTATACAATCCCTCCCCAGCCTTCCTGTAGGCCCCCTTCAGATGCTGAAATGTATCTATAAGGTCTCCCCTGAACCTTCTGTTCTCCAAGCTGAGCAGCCTTTAGCTGTCTTCATGTCAGTATCTACTACAGGTGTCAGTGGGTTGAGTCATCTGTCTTGTGGAAGAGGTGCAATTTGTTTGCCTCTGGGACCTGTAATAACTGTATACCTTACCCTGTTTTACATGGCTTTAGTGAGCACTTTGTCCTAAAATTCATGAGTACAGCAAGGAACTCTACTACAGCCAGAGATAGCTTTATTTGTTACAGGTGCTGATTGAAGTGAATAATTGAATTAGTTTCTGATATATGAAGACCTTAAAAAAATAAAGAATGAAGATTTGAGAGATGGGTTGCCTTTATTATCATTCATGAAGGATAGAAATTATAGTGCTCTCGATCCTTTTTGCACGTTTTTTTTTCTTTTCACTGTGAAGAATGGTAGGGGAAAAAAATGAAGTGAAAGATGAATAACATGGATTAAAGCTCCAGCCAAGCACACCACGAATAATAGCACAAACATGAAACTGGTGAATCCTGTGCTGCTGAGGCTGGGAAACAGAAGCTGGCTTTGATTGAGAGAGTGTGGTTAGGGCTCAGATCTGACATACAGTTACTAGAACACATTCAGGCATTAAATTGTCCTGTGTCTTTTCTTGTTATGTGTTTCCAAGTATCAGTTTATTACTTACTGTACTATAGAAAAATGATAGTGATGGTGGAGATTGTCAACTGAAGTTTAAATAACATCTGTAATGCTGCTATAAAAAGCTTGGCTAGTACTGTTTAAGAAATAATTAATAAAATTAAAGTTGAATTAAAAAATTATGAAATAGTTAGAGAACTTTTCACCAGGTGAAATAGACACAGTAAGCTTGAAAAAGGAAAAGCTGAATATAGTGAATAACCACAGAGGGGTGATAGATGCAGACTGAATCACTGTTACACTATGCTGCAGAAAGAGTACAGATCACTGTGTAATGATGATTGAGTATTTAATGAGGATTAATGGAAAAGGTTAGTCTGCTTAAGAGGAAACGTGTCCTGCTTGTTCTGCAATTCACAAGATGCTAATTCTGATGTTAAGAAGCAGATCTGATAAATCACTTTGCTTGCAGTGATATAATGTGCGAATGTGGTATCAAACACTGAAAACCAAACCAGGAAGTAACAGAGAAAATTATATTGTGCTCATTTGCATCCACAGTTGTTTTTAGACATCTAAATATAGCAGAAATTAGAACTTTATTTATCAGAAGTGTTCTTTTACAATAATATGATTTAAACTCTTTTTTCCCCTAGCTCTTTAATCCTGACGTTTAGATCAGATTTAACAAATATACAAAGTACAGAGAAGTTAAATTACTAAAAGGAAAAAGTTTAACTGCTAGGCCCCAGATAGGTTCTGTAGTCTATAGAATACTTAAAAAAAATTCTTTGTAATATTTCAGACGACTTTTAGCAGACAAACTGAAAACATGGAAAGTAAATTTTCTATTTTAATTAAAGAAAGAAAGTTGGGCACTAGAATGAATGGATGCTGTTGGGTTTTCTCTCACTTCCTTCTTGTAGCTGCCTGAGGTTTCAAATAGTCTCATAGGAGGGGAATGACATTTCTATCCCTTTAACCTGTTTGACCTGAAATTCTGTTTGTGTTATACAGCTTGTTCCTGTGGATTGTTTATTTCCTTACCTGTTCCCATCAGTATTTGTGTTACTTCTTTATAAATGTCTTGAAGGAAGCATTGTTTCAGGTACTCTGAATGCGTTTGGTTTAAATTTTCAATAGCTGCTGACTAAATAAGATCATATATTAAATAAGTTTGATAGAATATTCTGTGTTTGTGCCCACTCTGGTTTTACTGCCAGAAGACAGTACGGGAAACATTGAAAATTATGGAGTTTTCCTGTTTTGTTAGAAAGTGAATAGCTCCAAACTTAGATGTGTTGCAATATAGGAATTAACATATGTTTAAATATTTTTCAGCTAGTAGAGTCTTTCTGTATGTTTCAGTGATGTATAGCATCCCTGTATGAATAAGGATAAATACATTGCTAAGCCAGTTATAGTTGAGAAAAAAAAATGTGGGTCTGTTACAAGTGCCAGCTTATAGCATGTAACCAAGCCAGTAGTTGCTTCAGATTCAGAGGAGTGGAAGAAGCAGATCTACCTGTTGATATTTAAAATACTCTTCAATGTTTTAGGTGTTTGGGTTTTTTTTGTCTTTTATTAACTCTGCTAGAATAATTCAAAGCTACATTATAGTCTGTGCCATGTGTAGTATTTTGCTGTTTGATTTTTATTTATCATGAAGGTTTTTTTGCTACATCTGTTCAGTATCGCCAACTATAAATAAAATCCATAGCCTTACGTAGTTTGATTAAAACTGTAGTTATACAATAGTGTAGACATGGGCACAAGATGTACTCATCAGTGAGACAGCTGGTATTTCATTTGCTTCTAATAATATCAAATTGATCACAGAGAGATGTCAGACCAATGCAGTGTATCAAACTAATGACAGATATTTTTTTCTCTTCCTAAATGTAATTAAAAGGTGGTTCTGAATTAGTAGCTAGCATGGATGGAGGAGAGTGGAATATCATAACATCTAGCTTTGCAAAACTTTTGGCTTTTGGATTCTCTAAGACTGTGCACATGACAATAATAATAGACTTTTTTTTTTTTCCTGATCCGATAAAGCACTGACTACCAGAAGTTTAATTTTCCTGAATGTATGAAAACTGTGGGAGGAAGCCATTAAAGATGCTCTGCGGAGTTAGCAGAGTGCTGGTAGCTTAGAAGAGGTTAGAAAAATATTACCTAAGTGTGTTTTAGACCCCGAGAACTGTAATAACATAGTTTTATTCATCTCTCCTTGTGTACTACACTTTTCATTTAGCTCTGTTCTCTGACTCCTGTTTGATATTACGAGTTTGCCCTGCTTCTTTATCTGGAGTGCCATGTGGTCCTTCATTGGTATCATACCTTTATGGTATGCCAGTCTTCCTGGGCACCTGTTTCTTTTTCTGTATCTTTACCCTTCCGGACTCTTGCATGTTCATGGCTTTTACTCTCAGCCTCTTTTCTGCCTCCCTCCAGCAAGGCAACCACAGGAATGCAAGTTCAAAGTACACGTTGTAAACATTTATGTTTATGTAAGCATTTTAAATAATTTCAAACATTGCTTAAAATAAACATGTAAAGAGTCTCTTGTAACTTGATCTTCCAGGCCACAGCTTCAAGTAAATGAAAAGCAATACAAACTTAAAATAAAAACAAAGTGTTTGTGATATCTTAGATTGAAAGTTGCACTAGGCTGAAAGATCATTCAAACAGCTGTCTGAATGTAATCCCACTGTGGAACTGAAAATACAAAGCAAGAAGCACACATAGTGTGATTTTTTTTTTTTTGTACATCATTGAAAAATTATATAAGAAGAAAAAAATGCTTGAATTAGTTACTCCACTATAGCACTGGAGTAGTGAGGTTTCATCATTCATTAAATCATTCTTATAATCAGTAAAGTTAATGAAAAATGTGGCTATTGAGGAAGCTGACTGACGAGAGTTTTATTTGAAATGGTTTAAATTTTTAAGTTTTCTTCATTGTTCCTTCAAAACGCAAATTTAAACCCTCACTAGCACAACAGAGGCACAGCATTTTATTAAAATAATGGAATGTAAATAAATACTGTGCTCTGTCTCTGAATTCAGCGTTTTTTTGCAATGCCTCCATGGGTTTGCATAATATTTTTTTAAAAGATTGTGTTTGTACAAATATCAAACTCTTTCCAGTCCTTGTTTGGAATTGAGCTTAATCAGATTTTAAATGGTAAGTGTTCTGTGTAAGGTTATGTAATTTCACTCAAGCATGTGAAGTGAACCCATCTGTTCATAAGATGTGCAATTTAAAATACTCAAAATCTTTAAATTGCATCTAGAATTGCATCATATTAGACCAAAATCCCAGGAATTTTAATAACAGAGTTCTTCTGAGAGCCATGTAAAACAAATCAAATCTGTGTTGTAAACTGTGATCCTTATACCCATTGGTATGCACTGATAGGTTTGTGTGGAAGTTAGCAGGAAATGTGAAGGAAGTCTCTGTAGCCAGCTAATAGTACTAGGGCTTCATACTAATAGGGTTTTTTAAAAGCCTCATAAATTTGAATCTGCTTCTTAGAGTTTTATAAGAATAACGTCCCTCAACAATACTTTTACTTTGTGGAAAGACTTGTGATGTTTTGGAAGGCAGCTTTAGTTACTTTTTTATTAAGTGGGAGAAATCAGAGTGCAGTGAAGAATTCTGCATTTAAACAAGATAATATGTGTTTTTTCTTCTTGCCATAAATACTACATGATGTCTGATGAGGATTATTTCTTTACATGGATTTTTCATGTTCGTTGATGTTACTTAAGTTTCTTGATTATGAAATGCAATAATTTAGATGAGAGTGGCTTGGTTAAATGATTACAGACTAGCATGCTTATCCTTTGGATACCTGAAAAATCAGCTTCTTGTTTTGTTTTCAGGGCCTTATACATGTGCTTTATTTTGTCAGTATAAACATTGCTTACTTTCTTGCTCCAGTGTAGGGAGTGGTTAAATCAACTACAATTTATTATAGAAAGATGTTCATGGTGAATTTTTATATGTTAGGTGTTTGAGAAGGTAGGTGCTGTAATCTTGCTTTGTGATGAGGCCAAATATTTTCTTTTACTTGTTGGCATTGGTAAGTGTGAAACTTCAGGTAGACAGCTGTGTTGGCTAATTTTACCTTTGAAATCTCCATCTCTCAAGTGTTACGAAGTTCCTAAAAAATGTAATATAAAAACAGAAGACATTTCTTCCATGTAGCATCACCCACTGAACTATGTAGCTTGGGAATTGCTATAAAAGCCTTATAAACTTAAGAGCTAGGGAAATGAGTGTAAAGCAGTACAATGACAAAACACTGGGCTTTGCAGGTGGGGACTCTTAATAGTTTCCTCCCTCAGTACAACCTCTGCATTGACATTCTGTTAAGAGATAAACAATAAATTAATTCCCAGTTTTAAAAAAAAATAATAAAATCACAGAATGTGTTTTCTAGCAGCTATAGAAAGCAGAGTAAGTAATTTATAGATGTTAAAAAATAATGTAATAGAATCATAGAGTGCTTTGGGTTGTAAAGGACCTTTAAATGTCATCTGGTCCAACCCCACAGTGTGCAGTTAAAACAGTAAGAAGTGATATAGAAAGCTAATTTCAAAACCCCTAAAACTTTACATATCTGTTTGTACTACTGTGCTTGAGATCATTGCACAGCTAGAGCTTGCATTGCCTAGACATCTGATGCAGATCCTGTGTGCTCAGATTCAGATCCAAAGAAGGCTTGTATACCTCTGAAAATTTTAAATGAGGCTACTTTGTTTTGCAATGTATCTGACATTAATTTGGCACAGTGTTGTCACTGCTGCACTGCATTAGGGCACCAGAAAATATTTAAATCTTAACTAAGTCTCTATTTGGTTTGATTGTTCTCATTTACTACTTAGTATGCAGCAATCCTGAAGTGCTCTCATTTTTATCCTTCTGAATGAAAAGACAGCTGTTATTATCTACTTCTTTAAGTGGATTGTGTTTTAATTTATTACTTTTCTTGTCTCTTGCAATCATGTGGATTATAGTAATGAAGCCAGGATACATTTTGTCATACTTTTCAGACTCACCAGCAGTGCAGCGGAAATCTAATTATAGGTTTGTTGTGATGATTTCTGTTCTGAAGGGAGTTTAAAATGACTTACATAAACAGAACTATGTAAGGCAAGTGTGAAAAAAGTAAACTAAGGAAATAATGATTAATATGTCAGCATGTAGATTTTGATCTGACATTAAAGTAACAGTTAACACAAAAACATAGTCCTAAAAGCATTAGTACTCATTCTGATGAATACTCACAATGTATTTTGATCTTGGCAAGGCTGCTACTGCACACTCTTTTGGCTGGGGTGTGCTGTCTGTGGTTCCAGAGCTAGCTAGTTCAGGCATTGCCTGACCTGTGAAGGCTTTGTACTGCTGCAGTATCAGCCTGATAAATAGGCAGCTGGCTACCTTATAGTACTTCATCCTCAGGTTAGGTACACGTCAAGTGTGATGCATCTGAAGATGTAGCTCTGCAGGCCAACGGAGAATGAACTACTCAGAGAAGGCACCATTCAGTATCCATCTGCTGAAGTGTCCAGAAGTCAGAACTTGCCAAGAACTTGCTGTTTTCCACCTTCTAGAAAACTGCTTTTGGAGGTAGAGATCATGCTTAGTTTTGCTGACAAACAGTGCCACTCTGAAATACTATCTGTGCTACTTGCTTGCCAAAGTGCAAGCAATGTTCTGAATTTAACTTCCAGGTCAATTCTATAGCCATCAAGAAATAAGTACGAATACAGAGTTGTTCTCCTCTTTTCTTTTGTGCAAGGTGCATCTAGCTCAAGTGCACACAGATGGCACCTGAGGTATCTTATTTCTGAACTTCTTTTTATATGAAGATCTTGAAAATTTGTTATTTCTTGAATATAATCTGTGCCTCCCAGTTTATGCCTTTTGGGGATATACTCTGAATTGCTCACATTTATCAATAAATCACAACAATCAAGAGTATGCTTACTGAGTAGTGTTTAATGAGTGTATGTTCTAATTAATATACTTAAATTGCCTCTAAGCTGTCATACCTGATTTTTCTCTGAAGAGAGATTGCAGTCCTTTCAATTTACCTGTATTTCAGTGTTGTTTGTGTGTCATCTATTTTATCTGTGGCCATTATGAGTCATTAATGCCATACATTCCTTGAATAGCTTTAGAATATTGTTCTAATGATAAAGTTTTTGGATTTATCAGTTCATTCTGCCTGGGCAGAATAAAATCTTCAGGGTGTTCAAAGCTGGAAGTGATCTCAGTCAGCTGAGATTCAGCTTCAATTTTCCGTTCCTTTAAATCCTGTTGATTCAACCAGATCTCCCCCCCTTCAAAACGTCTAGAAGAAAAATCTCCTGGCATTTTAAGTGGTTAACTGATAGTTCTACTTCATAATTTTGTGTTTATTTCCTAGCTAGGCTCCATTCATTTTGGGGAAATACCACCCTCAGCTCTTTTACCTGACTGAATTATCTTCCCGTTCCAGCTGTCTTCACTGAAAAAGCTGGGAGTAGAGAAGCTGTTGCAAATGTTAGGCACAGCACTTGGCAAGAAGCTCACTGAAAGGAGATGACCTTTGTTCGCAGCTCTTTGCCTCTGCTCCCTCCTTTCTGACAGTACTGTTGCACTTTATTCATCTCTGTTCTTGTCTCAATCTGATGAAACCTTCCAAGAAATCAGTTGTGAGGTACCAGGCTGTTATGCTTACTGAGAAGCCCATAATCCCCTTTTCTGGGGGCTGTATGTTGCATTCAAATTACTTAACAAAGAGTCTGAATAATTAGAAAAAGTTAATGGAGACCAGATGCTGTTCAGAGCCACCAGAAGGCTCAGTTTATACTCCTGACTACTGCTAAATAGGACATAAAAGAACTGTGATTTGAAACCATCTATAGCAGGTGTAGAGGAACAATTCTGTTTCATTCCTAAAGCCATCAACACACAAAGCAATACTAAATTTTCTGTTACCTGCACCTGACAAGTATCCCAGACTGCTCCTCACACTTTTTCTGATCTCAAGGAAAAATACAAATACCGGATGTTCTAAAGCAGGCATGTTTATAATTCTTCAGGAGTGGATTGTCTCTTTAGATACTCAGTTCTGTCCCCCGATTGTGCCCAATTAATTGTATCCACCTTTGTCCATTCTATTTTAAGATTTAGAGACTCAGACACTTTATTTTTCTTCTTTCTTAGTAAAAGATTTTTGAAATATTTTCTACTCTTACTGTAAGAGAAGAGGACAAGAATTCATGTCCTGGAGAGAAGTGAGCATCAGCTTCATGGCAGATTAGTGCCTTTTGCCCCCTTATTTCACTCTTACATATACATATGCCATCTCAAGGCTTCAAAGCCTTGCTCATGCTGACCTTTATAGTTTTGGGTTTTTTTGCTTTTACAGAATATTTGTAAGAGTTCCTCATAACTTTTTATAGCAGTCTTAAACTATCTATTAAATAAAATTTCAACAAGTGACTGTCCTAGTTTGAAGGTTGCTTCTTCATGGGGGGTCTGAATTCAATTGCCTTTTTAGCCATTCTTTATCAATTTTGATACTGTTTTCTCCTGCCCTTTACATATTTACTACCTTAGGTTAAAACATACCTCTTTAAAGTGATACTATTCTTTGAAATGTTTAAACTCATATTTATCAAGCTGTCATTACCACACTTGGTATTTCCTACCAAACATTATTTTTTTTTTGTGAGATTGCATGTTTGGCATTTGCATTCCCTAACAGAGCTGCTTCTGGAAAATGAGAATAATATCCAAAACCAATATGTAATTTTATTCCAGCACAGGCAAAGAAATGTATGCCAACCTTGAATCACCGAGGTTTTTAAAACATGTTTATTACATTTTATTCTGCTTTTGCCCTCATTTTACCTCTGGGTCATCCAGTGCCCTTGGTTGTTGGGTGTTTTTTTATTTTTCCATGTCTTCATGCTCTGCAGGTATGTGCTGCTTTTTTGATCCACTTTTTCCATTTTATAAATAACCAACTTAGGACTTAAAATAAATTTTCAGCTAAATTCAAATTCTCATTCAGAGCTGGTGCAACAATTAGATACATTTTGTATAGGGAAGCCAATACAGATAGCTTTTCTTAATTTATTTTTGCATTGTTGCCTCTACAGCAACAGTACAATAAAGATGTGTTTGGGAAAGCTTCTTGAGCATGTTTCCATGTATAGCATTGGGTTCCGATATTGGAGAAGAGGAGGCTCAGGGGAGACCTTACTGCTCTCTACAACTACCTGAAGGGAGGTTGTAGACAGGCGGGGGCTGGTCTCCTCTCCCAGGTAACCAGCACCAGAACAAGAGGACACAGTCTCAAGCTGCGCCAGGGGTGGTTCAGACTGGATGTTAGGAAGAAATTCTACACAGAGTGATTGCCCATTGGAATGGGCTGCCTGGGGAGGTGGTGGAGTCGCCGTCACTGGAGGTGTTCAGGAGGAGACTTGATAGGGTGCTTGGTTGCATGGGTTAGTTGATGAGGTGGTGTTGGATGATGGGTTGGACGCGATGATCTTGAAGGTCTCTTCCAACCTGGACTGGTCTATTCTATTCTATTCTACTTGTTCTACCTTTGTTGAAAACTCTGTATCTATTATCTGCTCCTAATCTTTTCTGCTTTTACATGTTAGTGATAAAAATCTACAGTAATTACTGAACAGTCCATAATCTGTTTTGTTTTGATTCTGACTTTGATTGTTGACTTGGAGTGGATTTCTTCCAGCTCTTGCCTTTCATACCCAAGGCCAGAGCAGGCAGAACACTTTCTTAATTGGTCCGTGGTCCCCTGATTCTCACGCAACTTTAGAATATCTTCACCCCCAGGATACGCAATCCTGAGTATATCTGTACTGTATGTAAGCCAGAATGATTTTATAACCTCATTTCCTCTGGAATTTGGTCTTTAAAATGTGATATTTTGATGGTTTATTTTACACACTGAAACATGCATGTATTAAATATATGCCTTGTTTTTTCATCTGCACATTTCTCATTTATTGTTCTTGACTCATGTGGGCATCAGAAAGATTAAATAGTAACTTAGATTTCTCATTTTCTTTGACTGTTCTCCCTCAGGAATGAGAGATTCAGTGGTCTGTATGGACTTGCATAAATGGAAAATCTGTGTATTTTTTGGTGGGGATGCATTTACACTTTATTTTGCATGCTTGTGTTCTCTTTCTCTCACTCCCCTTTTTTTCTTTTAAAATAAAAGTCTGTGCCCCCTGAAGGGCAAACTAATATATTCTGATGTTTCTGAGGAGGATGCCTCTGGTCACTCAGTATTGTCTGTAAGCACTTGATTCCTTCAGGACCAAAGAATGGAACTCAGTGTCAGTAAACAAATGATGTTTATTACTTTCTAAGTGTTTACACAATGACAAAAATCAAGCCCCAAGGGAATCATATTGTAAAAAGGAACAGTTGGTTTAAATTAGGTTTCCATGTGAAATATAGATACTTTTTATGAGTGTTGTGGGAACATAAACTGGAAAGAAAATCTGCACTCTGATAAAATGAAGGTTTGATTTTTATTTGTTTAAATACAAACAGAGTAACATTCTAAGTAAATTTCTGATTGTGTCATTAATCAATCACCAAACAGAAGTCAGTACTATGGTCACACTTAGGGAGGTGGGGTTTTTTTATTTACTTCATTTGCAATCTTGCAGATGAGTAGCGTGAGGTTTTTTAAATGTTCAGCGCAGCACATTTGTCCATTAAATGCAACTGCCAGTTTTATGAAATGAAGCTAAAATAAAAATTACAGTTTATCAACTCTCACTGTCCATGTTGTAAGAGCAAAGGTTATTCAGTGTGAGACTGACATTCATAGGCTGTGGGACTCTCTGGCAGCTTTAGAAATTGATGCTTCATGAAGCTGTCCATTTTCTCCCATTGCCTGAATGTATATTCAGAATATCTGATACTAAGATGCAGTAGCTTTTTGTTAAATAGAAGTATTTCTAGAGTAGTTAATAATTTGACTGTTGTAATGTATGTCAGGTTGTAAGGTGTCTTTGCCATGCATATGTGATTTGGTCGTGAGTGTATAAGTAGGATCAGAAGAACCCATGTGCCTCCATCATGTATGCATGAATGCTCCAAGTGACATCACTTTGGCTGACTGTATTGTCCATTTTATTTTACAAGGTGAGCTCGTGGGTTACTTGGCTGATCCTGACTGCAGGTTCTATGGAGGAGAAACGAGAAGTCTTCTCATATTTAGTACATGTGGCAAAGTGCTGCTGGAACATGGGCAACTACAATGCTGTAATGGAATTTCTGGCAGGGCTAAGGTACTGTCAGTTCTTTTATAAAATGGCTTTTCAGTGATAGATTATGCTGCAGCTTCTGTTAAACAGATGTCTCTGGAGAACAGAAAGCTAAACAGAAATCTGTGGCTAAATCACATAATCTCACCCTGTGACTTTCTAGTAATCCCTTTTGGAAACATGAAGCATCATAAAATCTGTTTTCTTTCAAAATGCTCTAGAGACACCATCACTTTTCCTGCTACCTGCTAAGTGTGCTGCATGCTAAAACATAGGGGTTTTTTTAACTGAAGTTTTTAAAATGTGAAAAGATGGGAAAGCAGTTGTGGTTCATGTGGTCAACTAAAGCTAATATAACTTGAGGTTGGAGTTTCCAGAACTCAAATGAAACATTAATGTGGTGATTTTTAAAAAAATAAAATGTAAAAATCCCAACTGAAAACAGCAAAAAAACCCAACAAAACCAAACAAACAGCTAAACCTCTTGTTTTTCAACCCTCTGCAATTTATTTATGCTGATTGATTGGGATCTCATGCTGTCATGGTCTTAGATAGCCAGGTCTGCAGTGTCTCCAGAAGAGTACGGGAGTAAAGGCAATTCATTGCTAGCTTTCCTACAGATCTGTAGGTTCATACAGGACTGGTAATCAGGAAAGCAGTGCCTTTGCACAGGCAGTTCAGAGCAAACTGGACTTAACAGGGAAGAGTTAAGATCAGATTTCCCATTCTCTTAGCTTTGATCCTCCTTGTATTTTGTGTTTGTGTAACAAAACTTTAATGTCTTTGTATCGTCACTCTTTGTGGTTTAGTAAGGATTCTCATTGAGCTATTTGTTTACATTTTTGGTATATAAAACACTCATATGAGCAGAGTGCATCCGCAGTCTCAAAGCCATGTAAATTCTAAGGGGGAAAAAGCAAAGCAAATTAAGATCTTGATTTTGTCTCTAATGCATCTGTGTGGCACAAGGGAAAGAGAGGAGAGGAAGGATAGTGCTGATGAGCTTAATTTTGGGTCAGAAAGTGAGGTTAAGGATGTTCTGCTCTTGGCGTTTCCACAGACATTTTGGTTTGTCTGGTTCCAGGGGAGGGCAGAAAGGCAATATCATTGCACAGACATGCAGTTGAGAAGGCAAGAGAACTCCCAGCAGTACTCACAGACTTCAGGTAGCATCAGGAGCTATTTCCATTGGAAATCAAAGATTCTTTTCATGTACAGCACTGTACTGGTGCCTGAGAGCTGAAGCATAATCTTGACTTACTAATTACCATGAAAATAAATAATTTATTTTATGAGTGAAATGTTGAAAAAATGTTTAAAAAATAGCCAGACACCTGTTGCTAAATCTAGGGATTGATCATAATACAACTAAAATATTTTTTCACTAAACCATCTGACATGTCTTTATTGCCATTTTGTTATTTCTTCTCAGGCCCCTATAAATTTAAGGCAATGACATGATGAAAATCTTAGAAGTCCTACTTGTATGTCTTACGCACTCAGGCTTTTATTAAAATGCCCAGAGTTTCTCTAGTAAATCAGACTGCTTGTTTCTCCTTTTTAGTTCTGTTCTTTACTAATTTAAAGGGGGGGGGGGGGGGAAATGGTCCACTAACCAGGATTTTCATAAAAGTAATGAACTTGATTTCATTCCTTCACTTCTCAGTAATGATAATCATTTCCTCTAATATATATATATACACGCTGTGGGTGTTGTACTTGAATGTAAATTGTTTTTCATTTTCTGAATAAATGCCACTATCTCTTTTTGCAATAGGTCAAGAAAAGTTTTAAAAATGTGGCAATTTATGGACCAGTCTGATATTGAAACCATGCGAAGTCTGAAAGATGCCATGGCCCAACATGAGTCATCCTCTGAATACAGGAAAGTGGTCAATCGGGCACTCAATATTCCAGGCTGTAAAGTTGTTCCTTTCTGTGGTGTATTTTTAAAAGAGCTCTGTGAAGTTTTGGATGGAGCATCAAGCCTCATCAGACTGTGCCCACGATATAACTCCCAAGATGAAACATTAGAGGTAAATGAGATTGATATTCTAAGAAGTTGGGTTCATCACCAACAAGTGCCTTATTTTTTGGTGTTTTTATTTTATGTAATTAATTATTTTATACAAAGGCATTATCTAGTTAAAATTTTCTAAACTAGGCTGTTACCAGACTGTTCAGTTATAGGGACCTTAATTTAATTCCCCTGGTTACTGTAGCAATTTAAATTGGTTGTTTATACCTAGTTTGGTAGTGGAGTACTGAGAAATTAACATTAGTAGCAAAGGATTATGTTTATACTTTAGGTAAAGTAAGTAGGTAAATCCTTAAAGATGTAACTATGTTCTGTCAAATGCTCTGACCTCCCTCATAAGTCATTGGGAATTGGAAGTTTTTCATTTCCTTAAAAATCAAATTCAGAATCTTAGTGAATCAACCTTCTCCTCTATGAAAAGCAACAATTCCTTTGAATTCTGTAATTTTGCTTTTAAAAGAAAAATGCCCCTGTTGCATGAAAAGATTAAGATTGAAGCTTTTAAAAGTTTTCAGGAGGTATTATGATTTGTATTACCCAATTTATGCAGTGTTTTGGTCCATTTGGGATTGCAAGTAGGAACAAAATCTAATAGAAAATATATGCTAAATATTCTTGAGACTTGTGAAAATTTCTCCAGTGAGAAGTAGGTAATACAATATTCTGTTTACTCCCATACTAATCTTTTAGATATCTCTAGTTTGTTTCAGATTACAGTGGACAAGACAATTTCTTGCAACGAGTAGGCCAAGATGGTTTAAATAATCCAGAAAAAGAATCAACAGCAAACAATATCTTTCAAACCATTCGGAGCTGCAATCGCAGTTTGGAATCTGAGGAGGGTGAAGATAATTTGAGTGAAGGGAGCGATTCGAGAAAAAACTCTTTGAAGGACAAAACCCGCTACCAGTAAGTCTCATTTTATTTTCTGTTACCACCTGTGTACTTCACATTTTTAATCTTTAATCTCCTTTTACCAATGCTTGTCTTTAGAAGTAAGGGCAACTTTAACATCTTCCCTTCTATTTATCCTCTTTCTGTTCAGAACTTTTCTTCTTCACAGTTATGCTAAGTATCTAGTAGTCAGCTGCCTGGAGACTGTCTATATAGTGGTATTTTCCCTCATGATATATTTACTTCCTCTCATGATAAGGGTAAATCTTTTTCCTCTTACACACAGAGCTTTAAAAATCCACAGTTACGATAACAATTTTGATCTGTGGTGACAGGAATAGCTCCAGGACATATCCGTTATCAGAGCTCAGAACATTATATTCTGCATGCTTGGGGAACGTTCTGCCTCCTTCAAAATAAAGGTTATTTATTATCCTTCAAAAGACCTCTTCTTTTAAGGACATTTTCAATTAAGGCTTTAAAATTATATCCAGAAAATATTTGTGAGTCAGTACACATTTTGAATGTTCAGGTTGCTGTAGTCCTTCTATGCAAATTTGTATAGAAGTTTACTTTATTGAGCCCAAATTGTGCAGTGATCTCAGGTTTTCACTTCAAAGAGCAGGTGTGTTCTCTGGTAAATGCAGCATTTAAGACATCAAATTGCTTTGCAGTGAAGTTGCAGCCCATATAAAGTTAGGTGGGTCAGATTTAAACTAAACAACTGTGTTAGAGTAACTTCAAATTAAGTAACTGTACCATTCAGCAGTCAAGCACTGTAACATTACACAACAGTTTGCACAGAAATGTATGCTTAGGTCACTGCTTGAGTTATTTTATTGATAGTGTGTATCAGAAATGTCCATATGTTCAGAAGTAGTCAACATATTTCACCTACTTACACATAAAATCTAATAAGCGACTGCCTGAGGAGGAACAACCATCTTCCTGCTTTAAATGCATTTATTTCATTAACATGGAATTCAAAATGTAATTCCAAATAAATCATCATTATTTCCTGAAAGAATGTTTTCTAATATAATTATACACATCTGGCTTTAGTTGCTTCTGGGAAGTGGAACAGTAGATTAAGTAAAAATACACAGACCCACTTCTCTATCCATTCATGTTGTCTCTTGACTTACTTCAGTTCAAATACTTTCTTCCAGGAATTAGTTTTCTTAATTAATATATTTTAAAGTCAGCTTACAACTGTGGAGAATAAGCAAGGGAAATCACATTTCACTTCAGTGGAAAAAAAGTAGGATTTAAATATAAAGGAACAGTCTGGAGAAAATTAAGTTCTCCTTGTTATATGTTTATGAAATTGGTTCTTGGTAAATTTACACTTTGTATTTCAACATCATAGGATCGTAGAATGGTTTGGTTTGGAAGGGACCTTAAACATCATCTAGTTCAAATCCTACTGCCACAAACAGGGACACCTTCAACTAGACCATGTTGCTCAAAGTCTCGTCCAATAAAGTATAGTAAGTTGCACTCCAGTTAAATAGGAATAAAATGCTGGTGTGACACTAAAATAAAAATTTAACATTTAAATGGACAAAGCTGCAGATGAGTAGATAAAGTTAGGCTTCCTGATTCAGGCTGCTAGCTGCTTAACTATTAGTACCTCTAGTTCTGGTACGCTGAGTACTGATTTTAACAGTAAAATGACCTGTAGAAAGTTACTTCTGAAAGTGTTCATTTAGCTCAAGTACCTCATAGACTTTGGAAGTTGCTTATTTATCTGCCATCGCTTGCCTGGACATTCAGATGTCTGTGTGAGGCATAGGTGCAAAGTGCTGCAGAGGCAGAAGGGCTATATTCTATTTTCCCTGTTGTATGGAGGCTGAAATGTTCCATTGAATGCGTTGAACAATGAAGAGTTCTAAGGAAGAAATGCATGTCTCTTTCTTATGGCACATAAGTCATATTTGCATACACTATTATAGTATTCAAATTATATAAGAATTATATATTACCCAGTAATTGTAGTATTGTGGTCATAAAGGCAGAAAAATACACTGTGTAGCATGTTTCTCGTTACTTTAAAATTGCAAGAAACATTTTCCATTAATTGGCAGTTTACTGATTTGGATTGGAATTGTGGAGTGTGAACCCAGCAAAGCTGGTAGGTTAGTTTGGAAAGAAAATGAAGGGCATCTGATAAAGTCAGTGGGTAGTGAGTATAATTACTTTCCTAGTTGTGTTAGCAAATCAACTCTTATCCCTCTGTCATTGGCAACCTGTCTAATTACCCTGAATCTTTAATAGCATTCTGTCTTGACAGTTCTCAAATAAAGGTGGGTAGTAAAAGACAAAAAGTTTTAAGTTTGAAATACAGTTTTTATAGAATTGTTAAATGACTTATTGAGATCCTCTGATGCATCACTTTGTTCACTTCATCTCAATTTCACTTTTAAGGTTTCCTAATTACACTGAATACCTTTTGAAATAATAGAGAAAACATCATGGTTTTTTCCTTTTTGTTTCCCACACATTTTTCCACTCTGAACTTTCAGTCTGTTTTAATGTTTCCTTAATCCTTTCTTTTCCTTTTCTTGCATCTCAGTGCAGCACACATAAAGAAAGCTTCTGATTCAAACCAAGTTCTGTAAGTGTGTTCTCAGTAATTGATATCTGTGTTGCTTTTGGCAGCTGATGTCAGAGGTTATGGCTTCTGTATATGATTACGTGTGTGTGCTTGGCTTACCTGCTTCTTGTACACTTTAATGTGCAACGTGCCAGTGCTATCAAATGTGAAATAAAGCATAAACAAAACTTTGCCATTTCTGTTTTCACTATACTAAGCTCCCTCAGCCATGGATGTCTAGTCTCAGAATACCTTTTCTAGCATTTTTTACAGCTATATTTAATTGCTTTGAGGGCATGGGGGAGGAAGAGCTGCTTTAATAGTTTGTTTAATTTTAAAATTGTTATCTTGTATAATACAGGTAAATATTTTAATGTACATGACTCTGGCAAGGCAGTTTATACCAGCTCAGTTACAATGCATGCCCTTTGTTTTTAGGAAGTTGTCTTAAGGAAATAGAGGTACAGTTAAGGCTGATAGAGTTATTCTGCCTTTGTGAGTACCCTCACTACAAGAAATAAATCCTCAGTCTGTTGGCCAGTTTTTGCTAAATTTGATGGAGTGGTACATATCTTGTTGATTAATACATTTCCAGAAGAATTGTTAGAATTGATGTATAGTATAAGGGAAAATTTCAAATTCATTAGTGTTGTGGGTAGCGAAGAGTTTGAGGAAGAGCACAGGTTTGTATATAGTATATAAAATAGTATATAAAGACATGAAGTTTAGTGACAAGTCAAAACATGAACCTTCCTTTGCTCAGGTGCTATGATAGGATTTGAGAGTACTGTGGTGATACGAAGGGAAAGCACATGAGGGTATTGGGACAAGATGCACAGAAGAATATGCAGAGGCAGCTGGTTTGGGTTCTGTTAGCTGGATATCCTTAGGAAAATGTGCTTCATTAGTTCTACTGTACGTGGAACAGTTGGCTCCTTTTTATGTTCATTATCTGATAGGTACTATCTGATAAAATTCTCATTGCATTCTTATGAGGAAGTGATGTATTTTAACCACTAGCTACAAGTATTAATTATATGATGTGAAAAGGCTGCAAATTAAATCAATAAAATAACAGAAATTAGAAATCCTATCTTCAGTTCACTAGATCCTGCTAACAGTTTCCACAGATGATATTCTTTCAGTCTAAACTACAGCAGAATAAATATCCATCAATCACAGCATGAACCAGCACAGGTATCACTAACTGTAAGTCTCTCGTCTTTATTCACATACAGATTTATAATCGGAGATCTTTCAGATTCTGAAAATGACATATTTGAGCAGCTGAAGGAGTGGGACACAAGTTCAACAGAAGAACAACAAAAGGCATTCTGCCATGGGATAGAACTCATTCCCTGGTACGTGTTATCTATCAGGGCTGATGTCTATCAGTTCATGCAGCAAGGGGCAACTGTCATTCATTATGACCAGGAGACACATCTCTCGGCACGTTGCTTTCTTCAACTTCAACCTGACAACAGTACTTTAACTTGGACAAAACCCACAACAGTTTGCCCTGCAAATGCTAAGGCAAAACTAAGTGTGCTGGGTAATACTGCTGAGCTTGGTAAATACCAGTTTCTTGGTAATACTGGACTGGTGGAAGGTTTTTTGGACTTGTTTTCAGCCAAGGCTGTATATATGGGACACTCTGGCATTGATATGCACACTGTGTGTGTTCAAAATAAACTTTGTAATATGTCCCTTGAAGAAAATGGTATAACACTACTTTATGGACTTCAGACTACTGATAATAAATTGCTGCACTTTGTTGCTCCAAAATACACTGCCCGAATGCTGTATGATGGATTGCTGGAATTGACTAAAGCTGTAAGAAAAATGAGGAAATTCCCTGATCAAAGACTACAGTGGCTACGGAAACAGTATGTCAGCCTTTACCAGGTAAAAGATGCTATAATTTTGTATAAGAAAAGTTCAAAGATGTCAACAACTTAATCTAATGCAATCAGTTTCTATTATTAGTAAGCCAAAATGAAAGATGAGCACTGGGTCTCCAACTTTGTAACATGGCTTAGGTCAATAAGATCTGATTCTCCACGTAATGCTCTGTCAAACCTCATGTACTTTCAATACACTGAAGTTAAATATTTTTTTTATTATGAAGCTCTTCATATGTGAGTTTTGGAATAAGTATTTCCTTAAAGAAAAAGCAATGACTCTACTTGAAAAGGGTGTTAAAATACTGAGTGATGAGTGCCAGGGACCACAAATCCCTACAAAACAGCAAACAACAAAACCCTTTTGTATTCATGCAGTAATTAAAAATCATCTCCTCTTGATGTTTTGTCTTTCAATGGTTCCTTATAGATGTCTATATTATTGCTTAAGAAAATGTGTCTATTCTTACTCTCCTTGTTTTGGTAATGCTGAGATTTTTTGTAGGAGGATGGAAGGTTTGAAGGCCCAACCTTGGCTCAGGCTGTGGAACTGTTTGGAGGCAGACGATGGAGTGCAAGAAACACAAGCACAGGAACTCAGAACAAAGGCATCGAGAAATCTAATGTACAGAGAAACAACACTCTGGGAATAAGCACAGCTAAGAAAAAGAAGAAAGTACTCATGAGGGTATAGTAGTTTTTTATTCATGTTTTTGTTGCTTATCTGGATGATTTATTTCCTTCCTATAGTGACTGTGTAGCTAGCTGTATTCTGAACCAGACAAAAGAAGTTTGATAATTTTTAACCTGTTGATTGCAGTTTCACGTTTGGGGTTTGTTGTTTTCCAGTAGCTGGGTTTCTTTTCTTGTGCTTGAAGCATTCTCTAGATATACGAGCCCTGTGGCTAGCAAAAGGGGATAGATTCTTTTTGAGACCTTTAAGTGCTACCTCAGTATAAAGGTAAAATACTGGTAATAATAAAAATACTTATGTGAAAAGTGTTGTTTGGAGGCTGGTGTCAGTTTTTCTACAGCTTTTTTTTTTCTCATGTTCCCAAAAACATCACCGCAGTTATTCTACCTCAGGTTGGCATGTGGTTTTATCTTCCATGGGTGACAGGAATGCTGGACTTTGGCAGTCTCCTTTCTTTTCCTGGACTCAATCACTTTCAGCAATAGCCAGGAGAGAAGAAAATGCGGGGACTAGCAGCTCTGAGCTATCCATATGTTCTAGTGGGCAGGTAGGGGAGATGCTGAAATGACAAGATCCATCTTCTTTAGGGCTCCTGTGCACCAGTGGAATACTGTAAAACCAGCTGCACTACTTTAGAGAGGCACGATCATTGTCTTCTGTGTGATGTCAAACTGAGGTAACACCTAATGGTCCCACACTTCACTATGTATCCTGTTTAAGTTTGTCCCTTTTCTGCTGGTATTGTCCTTACAGGAGTCTGTTTCATAAGGAATAGCTGATTTATCTTATGGGTTTTTTTTTACAGACTGCACTGATACAGAGAGGGAACAGTAGTGGGTTTGGGATATTTATTATGGTGCTCATTATTTCTAGGGTGAAAGTGGAGAGGCCACTGATGATGAAATGGCAACTCGGAAGGCAAAAAGCTGTAAGGAATATCGTAATAGAAGTGGTTCAGATCCTCAAGATATTGATGAGCAAGAGGAACCAGGTAGATATATGCTTCAGTACTAAGAAGTCCTTCAGGGTTTTTCTCAAAGGTTTTTCTTACAGAGATTTTTTGTGGTGTTAAAAACACATTTCTGACACAAAACTACTTTTGCAGTTGAAACTTCAAATACTGTAAACTTCTAAATTTATGTCTGTAGTTGTTCATTATTGTTCTTTGATTTAGTTTCAATAGCACTTCTTTCCATTCAGATGAAATGGGTATATAAGTGTTGTTCAGAATGCATCTTTCTGATTGTCCCGGAGCAAATCTAAAATTGCTTTAGTGCCTTTATTTAGTGTCAATGAATTACAATGTGGGTCTTTTGGACAAAAGCATTTTTGTTGTGTCAGATGTTGCAGTTGACTTTCATTTTCTCCCTAGATCAAAATATTTTTAATGCTTCTCCATCTAACAACCTGCCATCAAGAAGAGCTCACTCTCTGACAGCATCTGGATCTCCTAATTTAGGAGCTACATCTTCACCAACAAGGCCAGTCTCCTCTCCTGTAATGTCTTCAAGCAAGAGTCAGTCTAGGTAAGAACAAAAATCAATGCTTTGATTTTAAAAGAAAAAATATTACTGTTACTTAATTATCATCAATTATGAAGCTATGCCAGACTGACAAAACCTGCTAAAAACAGTGCCAGAAATATTATTAGCCTTCTGGTAGACATCTAAACCACGCTGTAGAACAATAGAGGACATTTAAGCTGAAATACTGTGAGTGTAAGGATGACTTTGTAGCAAGTCTCTGAGCAGCAAGTTCAGTTTGTTAGAGAAGCAGACTGGAATGCTGTTCCAAAACTATACAGATAGGAAGTTTAACTCTTTCTTCAGATCTTCTCCTAAACATAGCTATAGATGCCTTCTGTGTGATGAAAGCCATCAGAAATATTATGGATGTGTGAAATTCTGAGGTTTCTCAGCACAAGTAATTTCTACCTGGGGGAGTAGTAACTTCCATTGGTGTTCCTGGCGATGATTGCAGTACTGTCTCAGGGAACTGGAGGAACAGATTTTAAATC
Source organism: Melanerpes formicivorus (assembly GCF_026170545.1). NCBI lineage: Eukaryota > Metazoa > Chordata > Aves > Piciformes > Picidae > Melanerpes > Melanerpes formicivorus. The sequence continues at coordinate 11,209,795 of NW_027142358.1, forward strand.
TTTCTCTTACAGGCCTCTCCTCCTTGAACATTAATCCTTTTTTGTTTTGTTTTTTTCTTTTTGTCACATAGGCAGTGCAAAATCTTACGCTGTAGGTGTGCAGTGACATAGAGCACTATTGACTAATTCTGTCAATAGTAATAGTAATTTGACAGCACTAATATCACAGGGATATGCATGGTACTTTATGGCATACAAGACAGTCTCAACAGAGACCTTTCAGTGCCTTTTAAGAGGGTAAATACTGAGGTCTCCTTTTAACATTGCTTTTACTACGTTCTTTACTTTTTGTTCTTCGTCATTCACAACCATGGGTTGAACATGTCAGACTAGGATTTATCTCTGTAAAACATCTATTTTTTTTTTTAAAGGGTTGGAACAGCTTTCTTTTATGTAAAACTGAAGAAATACTGCTTTGCTACCTTTGGAAAATGCTTCTCTGTTTTGCAAATCTGCTTTTTGCTTTTCTGCCAAAATAATTGCCCTCCTGTAAATGAGATTAAAAGGCTCAATGAAGAACTCGTGTTCCCAGCAGTGCAGCTAATGTTCTTCTAAATCCTCTCAGTCCTAAGTTTCTGCACAGATCCCTGTGCAGCTTAGCACTGTGGGCCTCCCCAAGTTATGACAGGTTTTCCCTGGCAAAGTTGTCTGGAAACTGTACAGTGTCCCTATCTTGATATGAGCCTTCTTGCTAGAATTCACTCAGGATACAGCTGTATGGCTGTTCAGTCTGCCCTCAGGAAATCTTCCTCAGAACAGAATTACATGTTTTATCCATTGCCTTGGCCCTATTTTGCTGAGTGGTTAAGAGACTTGGAGCACTGGAGAGAGTTTTACTCTTGATATTTACCCTTCCAAACCCTGTTTGTTGTGCATGCTGCATGCATTCATGCAGAGGCTTCAGCTGGGCTGTTGGCTACTTCACTTTCTTAGTCTTTCTTGATTCCCTCAAGGTGTTCCATGGGAGTTTCCTTGCTGGCTTCTATTGCCTCAGGAGTCTCCAGAGAGTTGACCATCTGGCAGGCCTGATTTCTTCCCCCCTCCCCCTTCACACCTAGTTTGAAGTTCTATCAATGAGTCCCACTAGTTCCTGGGCAAAGACCCTCCTTCCCCTTTGAGGAAGGTGGCTGCCATCTGATGCCAGCATGCATGGTGCTGTGTGGGTATTTTTGAAATAATTTAAAATCATACTCTATTTTCAATTGCATGTATTCATCCCAAACCAGGAGTGAACTGAGAAATCTGATCTAGCCTATTTATGTTAAAAGTTGCATGCTTGCAGCAGGTGACCGCAAAAGTCTTTAGGAACAGTGGACAGCACGGTGGTCCTGTTTTTTCGATATAGCTTTTGAAACTATAGCTTTTGTACCAAACCTGATGTCAGAATTCATCGATTAGAGGATTTGCAGACTTGCACATTACAGAGCAATAAAGTCTGACAGACAGTCACATAGTGTGGTATTTTGAAACAAATGCTGTAACTTCTGGAATTAGTTATGGTTTAAAATAGACAGTTCTTGTTATTTGTGCTGGCTGCTTAGATCCCTCCCTTTTCAGGATGCTGGAGTGTGTGTTCATTGGTGTTTAGGCCCAGGAAGGGGCTCAATTGCTCAGCCCATCATTGCAGACTAGTCAATGAAGTTCACCAAGAACTTGTTAATGTTGATCAAGGGATAGTTCAAGTTGGAGCCTAACTATATCGGGATGTGGCTTTCACAAATGTGCTGTTTCTGCTTTAAAATTATGTTCAGCTGCAAAACTTAGGTTAGCAATTGCAGTTATAAAGAAATTGGCTTGGGTTGGTATTACTCAAGTCAGCTAGTTGTTTCTGTGATCATTTTCTGCCTTTGATCTCAAGAAATTCCATTCTGCTTTCCTTCCTTCAGCCCACAAAGCTGAAAGTAGGAAACCATTAGAACCTCGTTTCTGAAGGATAATGGCCTCCAGGGGCTACTGTCCAAGCCTAACAGAAGAGGACTCTCTTTCTTGACCTCTCTTTGCTCTTGGGAAATATGTGGGAAACCCATGAGTGGGGAACAGTGAAGGCACCTTTAGTGCTCACAGATACAAGAAACCCCAAATGCATAAGGAGAATACTTGTTTTTAATGTACAACCAGTCACAATGTTACTATTTTATTTTGAGAGTGCAGATCTTTAAGAAGTTCCACAACATTTTAATTTTCCCTCATCAAGTCTTCAATGAACCTCATAAACAGTCTGCACTACAAGAATACTGTCATTGTTTTATTTAAAGGGAAAATGAGAATGCTTTCATTTGTGCCATTTGTATGAGGCTCTTGTACATGGAAGAGTTTTAAACAGCTGCACATGAATTATGGCAAAGTCTGCAGTAATCTTGAGAAAAAAAGAATAGCTGCTAGAACATGACAAGAAAGTACAAACTCTTGTTATGCACCTTATAAGATACTGCTTTACTTTCTTCTTCTATTTGTAATAAATGCATTGAGTAGGGCACAAATAAAGTGTTAATGCAGTAGTGCATAATCTTTCAATAAGTAGAAATTTGACATAACCAACCTACAGCAGTCTTGTTCTGATTTAGCACATGGAGCAGCAGTAGCTGGCATGGCCGTGTTAAAGGAGGAATGAAAGGGTTTCAGAACTTCATGGTGTCTGATAGCAACATGACTTTTGTGGAATTTGTAGAGCTCTTCAAGTCTTTCAGGTAAGATGTATTTTTATTCTGTATTGACATCATTCATCCATGTTTATAAAAAAGCAAATACTGAACTTTTCGACTCTCTCTACAGTGTCCGTAGCCGCAAGGATCTGAAAGACCTTTTTGATGTCTATGCTGTGCCTTGCAATCGATCTGGTTTAGACCCTGCTCCACTTTACACTAATTTGAAGATTGATGAAAATAGCAGTGGATTCCAGCCCGATTTAGGTTTGTTAAACAGGAAAATACAGCTGTTAGATTGCTGAACAGCTGTGGTTGTTGGCCTGAAGAAAAAGTGTTTCAGTCAATCTCATAAAGGGCTATCAAGTATGGAAATAGAATTTAGTTTATTCTAAATTTATTCTATTCATAGAATTGTCTTTGGTTGAGGGAGACCTTATTGCTCTCTACAACTACCTGAAGGGAGGTTGTAGACAGACAGGGGCTGGTCTTGTCTCCCAGGCAACCAGCATATTCCCCAGTTACCATAATCTAAGTGTGAAGCTTTGTCCACATTTAAAGAAAACAATCTTTCTGCCAAGCACCCTTTGTGGGGTGGGTAAAGTACAAGTGGCATATGACCCTGGAAGAAGATATGTGTATGTAGTGGTGAGGGGAAACAGAAGAGTCCCAGGTGACAGTATGGAGGGGATGTGGATACATTCTAAAGGTTCCAGGATTTTGTTTATAGTAACTGAACAGTGGTCTGCTACCACTGTTTTCATACATACTTAGCACTCTTTCTTCTGTTAGTGAATAGAAACAAGATGGGTTTGTTCTACTTTGCTATGTTGGTGCTAAAATATTCTGCCAGATGTTCATGTATTATACATTATATTCTATATGGTAAATATAATAAACATATAGTTGCTATTTTGTTTTGGTTTGTTTTCAGATTTGCTAACTAGAAATGTTTCAGACCTTGGTTTGTTCATTAAGAGCAGGCAGCAACTATCAGACAACCAGAGACAAATATCTGATGCTATTGCTGCTGCCAGTATTGTAACTAATGGTACTGGTGTTGAAAGCACATCTCTGGGAATATTTGGAGTGGGGATCCAGCAGCTAAATGACTTCCTGGTGAATTGCCAAGGAGAACACTGCACCTACGATGAAATCCTCAGTATTATCCAGGTCTGTGATACAAACATCTCAAAATTCCCCTTACTTGAACTCTCATTACTTCTGTTTTTCCTTCTAGCATGGTCTACTGTGTAGTCAGAATCATTTGCCTGTGGGAATATCTCCTTTCACACTGATTTTGTCACTGCAGTTTCCTTAAAATTTAATACTATCTTTATTCTGAACTACAAAACAGTCCATAAAGAGGAACAAAAATAAATAATGCAAATAATAAGTTTTATTGGCTGTGTATGGATTCTTTAGAAAGGAGTGTTACCACTTGGAAAAGCATTCATGAAAGTGTGTCGTTTTCTCCTTGTCTGTGACCACCTTTGATAGAACTTAGCCCTCATCTGGAACTTAAAACCCCACAATTTCCACATGCTTCTATTTTACTACCAAAAAATATATATATATCTAGAGAAGACATGGATATTTTATCCTCTTATGTAAAATGACTGAAGGAATTAAGAAGCAGGTAGAAAAATTTTAATTCCTCCAAACATATAGTGAAAATACTCCAAAATGAAGTCCTCAGTTAACAACAGATGTACATTTCAGCTATCAGCATGTAATAGAAAATTGCAAAGTTTGAAAGACAGAAATTCTGGGAAAAAATCAGGTTAGCATCTGTTTTATTTGAGATGGTGGTGTGCTGTGTAAAAAAACACAGAACAAAAAAGAAGGATGTCTGATTATAGATCCTTTTTAATTTTAGCAAAAGTGCTGACTCTGAACTTTAATTTCAGTCAAGTGCTACTTTGAACACGAGGTTGAATTAGATGATTTCCCAACATCTTTCCAACTTGAATTACTCCATGATTTACAAGTTCAGTATGTTTGTTTAGAGATTTGTAAAACAAACATGAGTGTACCACTGGCACCCAATTTATCCAGGAAAAGACTGTTTTAAAGTGCTCACTGGTTAGCTCAGTGAGCAGACTACACTATGAAAACATTAAAAAAGCTATATTTCTAAGAACTGTTGTTATATATTTCTTACATTTCTTCCTCTTTACAGAAATTTGAACCCAGTGTAAATATGTGCCAGCAGGGGCTACTATCTTTTGAAGGATTTGCAAGGTAATTATTTATATGTTAATTTTATCCACATATATGTATTAATATGACACCAGTGTCTTGATACTTTTATGATCATCACAAAATACACAGCATAACATAACATTTCTTCACATCTTCTCATCTCCAGATTTTTGATGGATAAAGACAACTTTGCTTCTAAAAATGATGAGTCACAAGAGAGTGCTGAGGACTTACACTTTCCACTGTCATATTACTACATAGAATCTTCACACAATACTTACCTTACTGGCCATCAGCTTAAAGGGGAGTCCTCAGTAGAGCTCTACAGCCAGGTACGTAGGATTGTTGTGTGGTTTTCAACATGAACTTGTTTGTTTAACTGGCAAGTCACATAAACATGACCTTTTTGCTTTGAAAATCTAAATGTTCTAAACCCCTGCTTGCAAAACGTTGGAAAACATGATGTGTGGGAAAGCTGCCTGTAAGCACAGTTGTGCTCAAATGCCTTTTCTAAGGCAAAAAAATTGGGCTTAGTTTGAGATTCATAGCATTTAGACACCAGTCAGTCTGACCCAACCTACTAAAATTAGACTTTCCCACAGGAAAGACTGATCTAATATTTTAGTTCATTCAGATGTCAGAAACACTACTCAAATACTGTACATTTCACTGCAAAGGCAAATTTGAAATGGAACCATGACTTCTAAAAACATTGCTTCTAGGAATATTCTGCAGTTTTTTAGACTACGCCTGATTGGTGGTGAACAGGAAAAGAGAGATTTCTCCCTAGAGCTTTTGGTTGTCGGTTTGTTTTTGTGTATGTATATGTTTGTGTATTTACTTAAATGCTAGAGAAAGGATTAAACTTCCTGTGAGCAGTGTTTTCATTACTCTAAATATTAATGACTCACCATTGAGAAGGGCTGATGTAGCATCCCGTGCAGTGCTTTGCCTCAAGTTGTAAGACAGATGGATAAGGCTGTGTTAGGAAAGGCTGAATGACACTACTGTAGTGAATAGTGCAATTGAAAAGGAGGTTCCTGAAGTAGGACTGCACAGACTGATGTCAGTATTGTGTTGGTAATGGATAGGAAGTGAGAGAGAGCTGAGCTGGCTCCAACATCTGCATGCTTCAGAAATGCTTCTTCCAGTCCCTCAAGTGCTGCCTTGTTCTGGAATTATGTGTCTGGTTCTCACAGAAGTGGTGGTGCACCAATTTTTACTGGAAGTGGTTTTGAATTATGAAGATCTTTGTTTACAATTAAGCATTTAATTGTAGTACAGATAACTCTTGCATGCTAAATATTGATAGCTGGGCTGCTAACAGGTGGGTTAGCTTATCTTACCCTCCACCCTTCCTCTGCTTTCTTCAGTGGTTTTCTGGCAAGTAGGACTTTCTACAATAAATACATGAATAAATTAAAAATGGGTGGGTGGATGACTGGCAGGCTGGCTGCAGATTAGCTTAATAGTATTAAATAAGATGACCTGGCACATTTCCATTCTAACTATCCACAGAGATGTCCATTCTAACTATCCATAGAGATTGTTCTTTCCATCATCTCGTCAGATAGCTTGGACTTCATTTAGCTCTGCAGTATCTGTCTTCTGCTTTGATGGCATGAGGCTGTAGCCTATACATGCTTACACTGTTCAATTGCATTGTAGGTTCTTTTACAAGGCTGCAGAAGTGTAGAATTAGACTGCTGGGATGGTGATGATGGGATGCCTATTATTTATCATGGGCACACTCTTACTACTAAGATCTCTTTTAAGGTATGTTGATAATTGCATATGAACACAAAAAATGCAAAGCAAATCACTAACTTTCTCTCTAATGAAGGAAAAAAATCTACTGGAAGAGTACAAATCCAAATGAGTTAAATCCAAATAGAATATGAACTGTATGTCAGACATTAACTCCTCAATTGTAAACATTGTGCATTTCAAATTAGTTTCTATAGCATATATACTGCAATTTTCTGTCTTTTGTTGTCAACATGACTAGCATAAGTATCTGTTACTGTAGTAGGTTAATCTGTAGGAGCTTCTTTCAAAGGCAAATTATGGATTCTTTCTTCATAGGGAAAAAAATACGCCTCCTTTCCCCCCCTTTCAGCTAAGAGTAAGTTAAAGCAGTTAATGCTGCAAAATAATCAATCACATATTCTTTCAATGACCTTTCTTTCCCACAGGAGGTAGTTGAAGCTATTGATCGTAATGCATTTATCACCTCAGACATGCCCATTATCATATCAATAGAAAACCACTGTTCCCTGCCTCAGCAACGCAAGATGGCTGAAATTTTCAAGGTAGGCCATAAACTGTAGTAAATTATTTTAAGCACATGCCTTGGGTTTTCCCATAATTTATCTCACATTCTTTATATTTCAGAATGTATTTGGAGATAAGCTGGTAACAAAGTTTTTATTTGAGAGTGATTTTTCCGATGATCCCATGCTTCCTTCACCTGGCCAACTGAAAAGGAAAGTCCTGCTTAAAAACAAGAAGCTGAAAGCCCATCAAACACCAGTGGATATATTGAAGCAAAAGGTAAAGTCCTTCCTTAACAGCAAAGTGAGACCTAACTTCTGGTAGAAATAATTTGTTTGAAGTTTCTACCATTTCAATATGTCTAATGTATATTCATTCTTGGAAGGTTCACAGTGGATTGCAACACTTTCAGATAAGTAAGCAAGACATATAGTGATGTATGGATACAACATAACAAAATTTTACTGTAATTTAGTTTTACAGTACTGCATAATATTGTAATTAGTGCCACATGCCCTATGTGATAAATGTAAATCAAGTTCCATTCTGAGGCTGTAACATTTACTATTCATATTTGTTGAGAAATAGTGATTGAATCCTTGAAAATTAATTGCTGTACCCAAAATGTTGACACAACTGAATTGGAATTGAATTCTTGTATCAAAATAAGTAAATTACACTGATCTTATCAGCGTTTGAATATTCACTGTCTTCTAAAAAAAAATGGGACATTTTCCCATACTAATTAAATATAATACCTTTTTGGGTGTTTTTCTATCAATACAAATTATATTCAAAGCTTTAAAATGGTATTTTAGTTTGATATTAACAATCTTATTTCTCATTTAGTATATATAAATGCATATGTATGCTGAGACAGAAATAAATTAAGATGCAAACAGTGGTGGAAACTCTTTTGCTTTTTAAAACTACTTAGCAGTTGTGTAATGAGTGGTTCTGTTGATGTAGGCTCACCAGCTGGCTCATATGCAAGCACAGGCTAACAACGGTGCTGGCAACCCAACACCTACCAATGAAGAGGAAGATGATGAAGAGGATGAGTATGACTATGACTATGAATCTCTCTCTGATGGTAACAATATATATTTATTTATTCGTTACAGTGCTGTTGTTAGAACTGTAGCAATAAGGCATGTAAATACCCTACTTCAGGAATGATGTAGGTAAGTTGATCTGTTGTGAGAGGAAGATGTGCTCTGTGTCCTTGATGGCAGTTTGGTCCAGTATAATACTGTGAAAATAATTTGCCTGCATAGAGGAAGGACTTGAGTGTAACTTTAAGTCTGACCTATCCTAGCCTTCAGGAAGTGGCAGTTTAGTATAAATCCACCTTTATGAGCATTTTATAGATTGGATATAATGTTTAGAATGCCAGAAGTGATAAATGATACTGCTATTAGCAGTTTCCACTGTTTCCTTAGCTCTCCAGTCTTCTGACATGTTAGATTCAATTACAGATGATGGACGGAATGTGCCACAGTGAGGTGGCTGAGCTGAAGTCATGCATCTTTTTTTCCTTCTCTTCCCTGTGAGGCTGATAGATTCTGATAGAGCACACAGCTGGAGTCGGAAGCATTAATCCTTTCAAGTTTTGTCAAAGGACATTTGTCAAAACGCTATTGTGTGGCTTGAGCAAGCTGGACACATCTAAATGGATTGCTCATTATTTTTAATTGCTAATTTTCAGAGAATCTATCAAAGTAGATCACAGTGCATTTGCCCAAATAGAGCAGTAATGGCATAAGCGATACTCTTCGGTTACTTAAATGCTGCACCAGTGTTAAACTTCATCAATGGGTCACAAAGCTGACTAAGGAGCAAAATAATTACAGGTGTACTTTAGTGTAGATGAACAAAAAGTAATACATTTAGGAGAAAAACCTAAATCTTGCTTGTATGATTCTAAGATCAGCAATGGCAGTATCAATTTGGGAGATCATGGAATTATTGAAAGTTCTCTGAAATCCTCAGGTTGGTGTGCAGTGGCAGCCAAAAGATGGGGATCATCAGGAGCAGTGCTGAAAACAAACCATCTTTTGTCTTTTGTGAAAAAATTCTGTGTGCCACAACTTGATTTCTGTGTCCACTTCTAGCTTCCACATCTTGAGAAGGATCACAGAGCCATAGAATGGTAGGGGTTGGAAGGGACCTCTGGAGATTGTAGAGTCCAACCTGCCAAAGCAGGATTACCTAGGGCAGGTCACGCAGGAATGCATCCAGACAGGTCTTGAAAGTCTAGAAGAGACTCCACAACCTCTCTGGGCAGCCTGTTCCAGCACTCCATCATCATTAGAATGAAGACATTTTTCCTCATTTCAAGGCGGAACTTCCTGTGTTCCAGTTTGTATCTGTTGCCCCTTGTCCTGTCATGGGGCACCTGTCTAGTTCTAGGTACCACGTTCAGAGAAGGCTCAAGCATGCCCTGCAGTGCAGGACTTTCCAGTTGGTTTCATATTTACATTGCTTGCTCCTGTGTTTAATGACTTTAAAAATAGTCACAAAATTAATGAAAGCAGTTCAGGACCTGACACTGCCTGTGGGTTAGCCATATTATTTATGATAACATCAACATTTATGAGTTTGGTGCCAGTGCTGCCTTTAGTTCTGTTTAGATAGAAAATTGGCCTAACAGCTGCTTAAGAATACTGCTTATGTGGGACAAGGTGGAGATATTGTAGATGTAAATTGCTGTGAAAAACAGATCTTTGTTAAGACATAGAGCAGGACTATATTATATTGCAAGCTAACTGCAGTAAGTAATGTTTCAGCAATGTTTTAGTTAAGAGAAGGTTTGAGAAATCCAAAGCTAGCATGAAACATTCACACGTTCCGATATATGAAGAAATCTCCAGCATGGTTTACTACTTTATTACAGTGATTGTTATTCCTTGAGATTTTTAATTACATTACTATTTTGGCAAAACTAATCTAAATAATGGTCTGTAAACTTTCTAAGAGATTTTCAGTTTTATTTTCCTTACTGATCATAAGCCTAATAGATTTTCATAAGGCTAATAGTTTTACAACTGACACTTAATTTTCATTTCTCTGGCTGTAAATCTTAATTTCCTTTACTCTTATTCCCTCTCTGACTCTGTTTCCCTATAGCTGATGTCCTTAATGCTTCTCCTGCTCCTAACAGCCAGGAAGGTAAAGGCCATTTGGTTGAGCATTTTAACTGCATGTAATCAGCACTGCATCTCCAGCCTGTTGAATATGACAGTGTGAATATATGGTTACTACTTCATATTAAAGATGCAATGAGATATTTTCAAATGGTATTGTTAACTGGTCAGGAACTGTTAAAAAGCTGCATGTGTGACACTGGTTATGCATAAAAAGAACGTGGTTAAATCATCAGGAATATCAAGAATGAAATAAAACCATTCCTTTTGTGACAGTTACAATGTTTCCATCCAGAAAGACCAAATTAATATATGTGTTATTCTCTCATAAATATTTAGCTTTGAAGAGGAATTTCTGTAGATGTGAAAAATACTTCTTCATGGTGAATGTAAGGAGAGGAAGGCTAAAACTTGCTGTACAAAGCTGTGTATGTTTGATGTGATTGTGTTTGGACTTGAGCAATTTTTTGTTGTTCAGGAATATGAGTTGTTTTCAGATAGCAAGCTTAGTTCATTAAATAATTTTGTTTTAAGCATCTTCTGAGCACAAAAGGATGGGCTTTAAAAGAAGTGGGATATTAACCAGAGCAAAGCATTATTTGACCAGTAAATGCATTATTTTGGCATCTGATTATTCAGATGATTTTCACTGTCCACAAAGATTGTTAATTCAGATTAAATTTCCAGTTGAAATGGTTTGACTTTGTGTTTATTAAAATCCCATTAATTTTTTAGATAACATTCTTGAAGACCGACCTGAGAATAAATTATCAAGTGATAAACTGCAGTATGAATATAATGAAGAGACTGCCAAACGAATAAAGAAGGCTGATTGTGCTGCTTACAATAATAAAGGAAAGGTAGTTCTGATTTTTTTCCCCCTTTCTTCTCAGCCACATGTTGATATACAACCAACTTCAAAAAGCATTTGAGCAGTTTAGGTAACTGAGACATCAGATGGCAAATGCACTTTGATGAAGACAAAGAGTAGAAAGCGTGGAAGCACACCGTAAGAAATAGAATAAACAGCACAAATGTTCATCATGCTCAAGACAAGTCTTCAAAGATTATTGTATATACAGGCTGCTTGAAAATCTTAACTGTCATTGATCTCAGTGAAGGGATTCATTGAAGTTAGATCAAGAAGTTCATGTAGATATCTGATTTCCATTAACATGAATGGAAATGAAGATGTATCTGAATTTTCAGCATTTTTGTGTATCTAAATAACTTTAAAATACCACACTATGATATCAGATAGGCACATTACCTTTTGTTAAATCATCTGACAAGTGAACCAGTGCATTGCTGTTCAGTGAACTGTAGTTTCTTCTGACCATGGATGTTTTTTGTCCAAATGTTTGTAGAACTGTCTCTGAGACCTTTGCATGCTACCACAGTATTAGTAACAGGTATTGATTCATAAACCTGCAGATAGAGAGACAATAAACTGTATAGGAAGGATTTTAAGGACATAAGTGAGATATGCAAGACTACTTTCAGTCATTTTGTTGTTATATGCTCTTGGAATTGTCACTTAGGTTTATGATATGGAGCTGGGTGAGGAATTCTATCTTCCCCAAAACAAGAAGGAAAGCAGACAGATAGCCCCAGAGCTATCAGATCTTGTCATTTACTGTCAAGCTGTAAAGTTCCCTGGTAAGTACAATGCCCTGGTTTATTGCTTTAAGCTTTCTAATCCTTGGAGACATTGTGTTTATGTTTTGAATAGGTTAGTACAAGCATTTGCAAATTGAAGTAGTTGAGGAGTCTTTTTCTTGATGATTTGGTAGTCTACACAGTAATAGCTCCTGGCTGAGAAATAGTATTCATAAATTATGTGGAGACATGTTGTTTATTATATTAAAATGTTTACAAAAGTGAAATTTGCCAGTCTTCATGACTTAGACAACTGCCTCACTGCCAAATGACAGACAACAGAAAGCTTTATCTGAAGAGATCTGAGTTTCCATGTAAGGACAATACTCAGTTAGGAAGGAAAATGTTCTTAAAGCCTTGCAGGAAGAGCTTGTTACATTTCTTTGTGATCTCAATTATGTGTGTTTCACATCTGCTTATAGCTTTGTCTTTGGTTCTTTCCCAAGTGGGTAGCAGAGGACCATTTGGGAGTAGGGGGTAAAGCAGCCTTTTAATGGGGTGGGTGAGGACAGCTGATGGAACACTCAGACACAATCTTTGTGGAAGGGGTTATGGAAAAAGGAGGGGTCTTCTTTTGTATGGTAGGAAGAATAATGTTTGCAGAGGGAAAAACTAAAGAGGAGATCACTTGTTCAGTACTGACACAAGAAGTTGAGTAAGTTTTGGATCATACTGTGTACATAAATACTTTTAAATTGATAATTTATTGTTTATTGATATACTTAATGCTTTGAATGAAAAACCTGCTTTTTAATGGGATGGTTCTCTGTGGAAAAGTAAGCAATTCTGCCAAATCATGATCTTACACAAACAGAACTATAATCAGATTAGAGAAGCTAACCAAACATCAAATAGTGTCAAATAGGCAAGATAAACATGCTGAAAAATGGAGAGACATTCTTTTATAATTTTTTATAACTTTAAGAATAGTAGGTGTCATTTGTAAAAATAATTTCCCAACATTCAAATCTGATAGGCTGTTGAATGAAATCTACAATGAGGTATCTTTCAAACAAAATATTTTTTTTAAGAACTATATTCAAGATTAAACAGAGATATTTCAAGGTCCTCCAGGCATTTCAACACACAAAGAAGTTCTGAAGTTCTAAGGAAACTTTAAAGTGTTGTGTTATTTTTAATGCAGTTTTAGTTATAAAAGAAACACCTGTTCTCATTATTGAACTTCTTCCTCTAGCTTTAAAGGGGACATAAATAGAACAATTAAGAAAATGAGTTCCTTCATAGATGAACACATGCAGCTATAGAAGTTAGTCTCCTTTGAGACAAATGCTGCCTCCTGTGCAAGATACGTGGGCTTTCATGGCCACCACATTGCCGATTAGATTCCTCTGCTCAGCTGGAGGCACAGACATGGTGCACTGCTATTCTCCAGTATTGTCCATTAATAATGAGAACCAGAATGGTAGATCTACAACTATGTAGATGTATTGACTGGATTCCTAACCAACTCAGGATATGAAAGAGTTATGGAAATAGACAGAATATATGGTTGATCAATGGTGTAAATATTTTATTTCTCCTGTCTTCATGTATTTCTACTCAGTGTTTACAGTTGCCTGTGTCCCTGAATGTTAATCACTGACTTGTGGCTATTAAAAAAAGGGCAAGGACCATTATGTTCACTTGCCCTAGTGTTACTGAGTAACACAGATTTCCCTAAGTGCTCCCTGGTCAAAACACAATTTATCATGTGGAGAAAATAACACTTCTTGTTTATAAAATCTCTGGTAACAAGGAATCCACCACAGCTCTTTGGTGTTTCAGTGGGATTTGACCCTTACAGTCCTTTCTTAAATTCAGTTTCAGTCTGTTTGATATCATCATACCATTATCTAAGAGGATGAAAGTCTGTTTTTTGGGGTCACCCAAGCTGAAGGCAGTGAAGCAAAATGGAGCACAGTAGTGCTACAAACCAGTGGCACATGGCTCATTGCCTTGGTGCTGAAGATCCTTACACAATGAGTAGAGAAAGCTGAGTACATAAAACCAGGATCTGCATAATTAATTGCAGAGAACAGGGAGTCACCTCAGCTAACCATGATGGAATTCAGTTACTATCTCCATCTCTGCTCCTATGCTATCACTCTTCAAGAAATTAAGGTGAAGCACACCCTACCTGCAAAAGTACTGTAAATTCTTTTTCAGGGCTTGCAAACTCACAGACTAGCTGGCTGTTGGTCTGAGACATGTGATGAGAAGGTGACAAGTACAGTTTAACCTGTTACTTTTGCATGGTTAGAGTATGAAGGACAGGGTAGTTTACCATCCTCTGGTTTAAAAATCTAAAAGTTTAGTTTGTTTATAAGGTGGGCACTGAATTCTGAAACTCAAAGATATAGCATACGGATTGTAGGGAAATAAAAGACTTTGTGGGATCTAAGCTGGTCCTGCTTTGACCGGAGAATTGGACCAGATGACTTTGAGATCCTTGCCAACCTCCATTATTTTATGAATTTATGATTCTGTGAATAAGTGGTGCTATAGTTTGGAGTCAAGTTTAAACTGGAGTGAAAAATGGTGCTTGCCTCTGGAAGGAGATGCCACATGCAAATCATGGCCATGGGAAAGACTGAAAGAAAACTCCCAGCTTCAGCTTACCCCATTGCCATCACACTGGGTTCAGTTAACCCTCATGTTTTGCATTGCACACTCTGGTGATTCATGAGATTAATCTGTTTCCTCAGTGATTGTCTCCACAACAGGATTTTGAAACCTGGGTCTTGATTGCCAAATCCATTTGATCCATTGAAAACTAGGATTAAATAGTGCTAGAATCAGACAGTGCACAACACTTCATTCTTATAGTCAGTTCATATTCCCTGATGTCACCTTCTACCGTTGTGTGTGGTTTGTGTTTATGCTTTGGCACAATAACACAGTACACCTCCAACACTGAGAGGATATGAAAGCATATGCTAAATTTTACTAACCCAAGCAGTTCCATTGAAGCCATCAGCATAATTTTACTAAGGACCCACAGGCATCCCGTAAAGATAGGGAGATGAAAATTTACAGCTGTGGAGAGGCTTTGGTAGAAGAAAATCCAATGTATCTTCTGATTTACATTTGTAGGTTCAATATTGATATTAAATACAGACTGTCTTTAGGCAGGCGTGAACTGAAGTGAGTTTATGAGGGTCCTTTTTTTGTGTGTCCCAATGTACTTGCTCTGTTATAGTTTACATCACAAGTACATTTTGGGTCTCAGAGAATCCCAGACCTCATTGGTGTGGATGTTAGAATAACAATCATGCTTCTTTAATTCTGCTCTGCCATGTACTCTTTCCAAGTCAACGGAATGAAACTGGCGTTAAAGGGGATTAAGTCTGTTTACTTTACTGGGATTTAGGTCATGATTTTAATGATTACTTTACTAGAATGCATATGTTTCAATAATAGCTATAGTAGAGCTTTCCAACTCTGCTTCTAATATATATTGACCATTAAATATTTAATGGATTTTACACACCTACCATGTTTCCCATCACTGAAATAGAAATTTTAAACAGAAGAAGAGAGCTCTGGAAACATCTTGAGGTTAAACTGTTTAATCAACAGCATTTAGGCTCTTCCCATTACCTCATATCTTTGACTCCCTGCATTTATTTGCAATTATGTAGACATCCTGTCCTAGGTGGCTTCCATGATAGTCACTACTGTACAGATTTTATTGATTCTCTACAAGTGATTAATTTATTCTTTTAATTACTGTAAGGATGAATATATTAGTCCTTGCTAGTGCAGATAATTTTTTTGTATTAATAAGGAGCATTTGGTAATTTGAGACAGAGCCACTCCCCTCCTCAAGCCAAAAAGTAAAATGGGTAAAAGTTGTATCACACAAAGGTAACTGTATGTTTTATTGCTTAATGTAAGTTTTTCTATGCATGATATATATAAACATACCTAGTATATACATTTGTAAAGGCATGTATGTATGTTAAGATGTTAAAATCAAGCTACAGAGAAAAATACACTGCCTGCCCTGTGAACTATATAACAGGAGTATTCATGCCTTCAAAAATAATATAAAATATGATGGAAAATGTCATGCCCTCTTGGTCATGTTTTTTGGCTCGTTTATTTTACATTTATGGGAACAGGCTTGTCAACTCTAAACCCATCTGGCTCTAGCAGAGGAAAAGAAAGAAAAAGCAGGAAGTCCATTTTTGGCAACAATCCTGGTAGGCTGAGCCCTGGGGAGGCAGCTACTCTTGCCAAAGCATCTGGAAAAGGTAAAGTTAGCATCTTCTTTCACCACTCACATGGAATGACTCTGTAATCCAGCAAATGCACCAGACCAAGTTGTTGTAGATCAAATACTTTACAATGTGTAAGATGTTAAACTTTGGAATGGTTTTTCTGTTGTGCAGCAGCTATTACGGTAACGCTGCTATAACTGAAACATTGACTGTGGAATGTTAAAACAGGGTAATTTGGTCAGGAAGATCAAGACCTCAATTCATAAACTATTCAAAAGTAATGTACATTTTAAATTATGTATCTTAAAGTTTGTGTTTTAAAAGCTATGAATGAAGGCAGAATTATTGGAGTAGATCCAGAAAAGGATTTTTAGTGTCCGAGGTGTCTGAGTTCCCTAAACTTCAACTAAGTCCAAGTGTATAACCATGCAATACCTCCTTGGAGGTATTTACACTCTGCAAGTAATTCAGTCTGCGACTTTGAAAATTGTACTTCTGCATATGAAGAGATGTAAAGAAATATAAGGAAAGCAGGGAAAAGGTTCTGAAGCAGGGATGGCACCCAAATACCCTGCCTTTCAGGTGAATGAACAGAAAGTTACAGTTGTACCCTTTCTTGTACTCATTTTATGGCTCCATGAATATGACATTTGTTTCAGCTCAAGGGCACTACTGCAGCAGACATTCCCTTCTAGAGGGCAGTGTCCTAAAAATGAAGGCCTCTAGTACTCAATTCTAAAGGTTTTTGCTGGCTTTGTCCCCTGAGTCTTGAAGCCTCTATAGCTTGTTTGAAGATTTAGCAGATGGGTTTCAAACTTGCTTCCCTGCCTCCTGTAAAATGTATAAATGAGAACAGCAGCATTGTATTCCTTTATTCTACTGAGGCAAATGATGATTAACTATTTATTTATTAAAACAGCTGTTAGTACATCTAATCACAGTATCAATTCTTAAACATTATGTGTCCTCTTGTGGACTCTTCTCACTGTGTAAGAATGAATGTGACAGCACTGAGTAGTGTCATTTTCCAGGATCATCCTTTTTTACAACAACAAAGGAGTGCATATGTGCTTCACTAGAAAACATTGACTTTTCAGAGGCTTTGGATCTGCAGCTGTAACTCGAGGGTACTGTTTATTTTGCAGGCCCTTTTGATGCAATGCGTCAGACCTGGGAAGATCCTTGCTCTCCTTACAACTCTCCAGCTTCTCTCAGTGCTATCATAAGGACACCTAAGTGCTATCACATCTCCTCCCTGAATGAGAACGCTGCCAAGCGGCTGTGCAGGCGCTACTCTCAGAAGCTGATCCAGCACACCACCTGTCAGCTCCTGAGGACCTACCCCGCTGCCACACGCATCGATTCTTCAAATCCCCATCCACTGATCTTCTGGCTCCATGGCATACAGCTTGTGGCTCTTAACTACCAAACAGATGGTATGGGTACATGGAGGCATGTTTTAATATGTTGATGTGAAATAAGTCCTTAAACTGTGAATTTGTATTTGTTGTTTGGTTTGACCTGCAGTAACAAGGGGATGTACCTGTCTGTGTGCCTCAGCACAAGCAGTGTCATACTATGACAATCTGGGTCTTGAGAGTAGTGATCCCAGAGTTCAGGAACTTTATGCCAGTGCAGTGTATCCCCTGATAGCACAGAAGTGCCTGGACGGCAACAGCTTCCATTTTATCAATGAAGGTTGTTCTTTTTTCTCCAGTTCAAGTAACTGTTTTTCCTTTCTAATAACAGGCACTGAACGTAGAAGTGCTGCCTTGGATACTATTTTAACATTGCTCGAATCATCCTGGGGCCATGTTCTGTCCGTCTTACGTTCCTTCACCTTTTTGATGGAGGTTCTATTAGGTCATCTACAAAGCTACATGGTCCATGCTTTTTCATTCTGCAATTCAGGGCAAATACCTAGAAACCTATAAGAGAATAGGTGTAGGCAAACCCTACAGTTGGATAAAGACAATGGAAAGAGGGGGAAGAAAGGAATTTTCTTGTAGTTTTAGAATTATTGAATGGATTGGATACACAAATTTCAGCTATCTGAAACCCAAGAATTGATATGACTAAACCAAAAGAGATACTTAAAACTTGTTGTCTTCCCTGTTACAGTTTTTCCACTGTCTCATTGCTGTTTGTCAGTTTTGACTGCCTTACTTTCACAGATCTTCCTCTGCAACTTAATGCAGCCATGTTTGAGGCTAATGGTGGCTGTGGATACGTTTTGAAGCCTCCTGTTCTGTGGGATAAAAGCTGTTCAATGTACCAGCAGTTTTGCCCGTTAGAAAGAGATCTGGATAATAAGGAGCCAGCTATATATTCTTTAACAGTAAGTACATTAAAGGGGAATTTCAGACAGTCAAACAAATAGAAGTAGAAAATGTTTAATAGTCTGTAAGCAGCATTACAGTCATACTTCTGTATGGGAATATTGAACCTTTAATTGTTGCTTGTCCTTTTGAAGGTCAGCATAGCAAAGAGAAATGGGAGAGGGAAGGAGCAAATCATTGTCTTTATTTGACTTTATTGGCTGGTTTGTATCTGAAGTTGCTTTCACTGTTTCCTTCACAGCAGTCATTGAAATCCATTCCTGAAAGCATTTTCCCTGGGACTACACACTAATTTTTGTGTTATGTATGCCAAAACAAGCCAAAGGTTGCTTCCATCACCATGGAGTAATGAAGACAAAAATCAGATCTTTTTTGACTAGATTACTGCTGAATTCATCTGGAGTAACTTTCAGATGCCTGAATGGTTACAGTCATGATGTGTAGTGTATTTTTTTTCAAAACAAAGGTGTCATGGAGGGTGGTTCAAGGATCTCTTCTTCTGAAATTACTGCCCTGGCAATTACAAAAATAGGGAAGCATTGTAATTAGGTCAGCATGTTAGCAAACTGTGCTTAAGAGTGTGCTAAGTAACGTTTAGCTCAGGATTGTGACAGTAAAACAATTACTCCACTAACTGGTGTTCCCATGTACTCCTCGGCTTCAGATTGTGTCTGGGCAGAACGTCTGCCCTAGCAATAGCATAGGCAGTCCGTGCATTGAAGTGGATGTCCTGGGGATGCCTCTGGATAGCTGCCACTTCCGGACGAAGCCCATTCACCGCAACACCCTCAACCCCATGTGGAATGAACAGTTCCTTTTCCGGGTTCACTTCGAGGATTTGGTCTTTCTTCGCTTCGCAGTTGTTGAAAATAACAGCTCCGCAGTGACAGCTCAGAGAATCATTCCCCTGAAAGCTCTCAAAAGAGGTACAGTGCAGTTTGCAGTGACACCCCATGCCAAAGTGGTCCAGCAGATTCCTGGACTGATTCCTGACAGAGGGATATTTTTAATCAGCTGGTTGCATTTATCTAGAGGAGACAAGGAACAAGTATCAGAGAATATACTTTGTCCTGGCAGTGTGATGCTCCCTGGGAGCTGGAGGCTTCCCAAGTGACTTCTAAGTCAGATCCTGTGCTGTTGCAGAGACTGGGATATCATGTACACAGTTGCTGCCATCCTGAGCTGTGGCGTCAGGTTGTGTTCACCTCAGGACTGGCTGCTCCCTTAGGAAGTGTGGAGTATTTCACGCTCTGCCCTGCCCTTTGCCCAAGGAACTGCTGTAATTTGTAATCACCAAGCAGAGGAGAATTGCACTGCTTGCAAATGTAGCTGTAGGAGAGGTAAAGGAAGGGTAAAAAACTGTGAGAGAAATAAGGAAGCCTCAGCTCTTCAGAACAGTAAAAACACTTCTGTATGCACTTTGTGCTACTGTAATACCACGCAACAGCTTTAGCGTGTGAGGAGATCTGGCCATGGACATGCATTTACCAGTGAGACTTTGTACTTGTTTCATTACATTCTACTATTTCACTATTTCATATGGAATATTGTGGCAAAACAGGCAGACTCCAGGGAGATATTAATAGTGCCTTTCCAGTAACTGAATGGTGCCCACAAGGCTGGAAAGGGACTGATTGCAAAGGCTTGCAGTGATAGGATGAGGGGGAATGGTCTGAAATTAGAGAATGGTAGATTTAGGTTGGACATTAGGAGGAAGTTCTTTCTCATGAGGGTAGTGGGATACTGGAACAGGTTGCCCAGGGAGGTGGTTGAGGCCCCATCCCTGGAGATATTCAAGGTCAGGCTCAGCAGGGTTTTGGGCAACCTGATGTAATGGAGGATGTCCCTGCTAACTGCAGGGGGGTTGGACTAGATGACCTTTTGAGATCCCTCCCAACCCAAACTATTCTGCAATTCTATGGGCCACTCAGCAATTTCAGCATTTGGGTTACACTGCTGTACAGACAAAGAGTTAATGCAGCATTACTACAGGGCATTAAATCCTATGGGTGTGGCAAATTGTAACTATAAATACAGGAAATTTGAGTTAGCCATTTATGAGACTTGTATCCTAGGATATCACAAAGTACTTACAGAAGGCTTTTTTCTTTTTAGGTTATAGACATGTCCAGCTCCATAACCTGCACAATGAAGCATTAGAAATTTCTAGTTTATTCATAAATAGCCGGAGAATGGAAGAAAGTCCCTCTGGAAACACTCTGCCTGCGTCTATGGTAATTTGATTATTCTTTGTGAATGCCATAGATTTTTATGACTTCTAGAACCAGACTGTTCAAAGATGTTAGCCCTTAAACCTACACATATTTCAGGAGTACCTTAATGACTACTTCTTTTGGGCTTTGGTGGAAGTAGTTATCCTACCTGGCTGAAAGTGTGGTAAATCTTACCAAAGTCTGGCTTCTGGTGTATTTAGGTATAACAGCAGAACTCCCGTGCTGGCAGTAAGGTTCAGAGCTGCCTCATGGATTCCTTTATGCATGAATCCATAAGCAGTGCTTTTGGGACACAAAAAAAAGGGAAGATGCAAATTACCCACAGTAGGATGAGAGTAAAATTGAATTCTATTACAGGAAATGATGGAGCATATGTTTCCATAAATGCATACATATTTATATATGTGCACGTATAAGACATGCATCTTTATATGTACATGTATACAGATACAGATGTGTGTATAGTATATGTATATATAAAAAATATGTACTGATGTTGTTGTTGTTTTTAAAATAGCCCTTAATGTTAGCTTCCCTGGGTTGCATGTGTTTTAGTAACCTGAAACATGCATATTATCATGTTGCAATTCCTAGATTGGTAGATAAAACCTGAGCTACTGCGTGTGCTGCAAGTATTATCCTCCAGAGAATACACGCCAAACAAGTATTTTGGTGAATTAGTAGGGCAGAAAGGAAGAACACAAATGGTTTGGAGGGTAAAACAGTGCTGTAGATTTTTTTCTCTAGTAATTCATATGCTGAATGCATTTAGTCTGAACTTAGCTGGAAGGGATGTGTGATGGAGGTCTACCCTTTGGTGTCAGTTTAGGTACTCTCACTGGAAAACTTGCTTTTTCTTTCTTTTCACCTTAAAGGCAGGGTGGTGTGGGATCTTTTGAGGGGTTGAGTTGTGATTGGTTTGGGTTTTTTAATGCTTTGACCTGTAGTGTGAGTGTCATGTATTAGCTTGATAGCTTTGCTCTGTCCAGGTCCTTGCAACTTGCATGTACAATTTCCTTTAAGCAGCTGAGAAATAGCACACCTGTGTAAAACATTCACTAACCTGTTGAATGTTGTCTGAACAGTTGTTTAGCATGGGGGAAAGGAAAGCTGCCATGACTTACAAAGTGACAATTCATGGAATTCCGGGACCAGAGCCTTTCACAGTTTTTAATATAAGTGGGGGGACCACAGCTGCACAGCTTCTCCACCAGGTATGTTGCCCACTGAACTGCAGGCTCTAATGACAAGAATCCACACTGACATCTTTTTGGACACACATACCTGCCTGCATTTCTCACACGCAGTTCCTTCAGCACAGTAAGGAGGCATTTTAGAAATGCATTACTGTGGAATTAGTTCTATTGCAAACACAGAATATCATCAGTGACATTTTCCCAATCTTGGCATCAGAGAATGGGTTCATACTCTTACAAGATATCCCATATTAGTTTTTCACTGTTTGTGTGCATGGAGAAAAGCAGCCTCTCTGAGCAAGGGAGGCATGGGCTGCCCTTACAACAAGGACAAACAATTCTTCGGACTTGAGCACCATAGGAAGCAATACAGAGTAAAAGTTAGAGGGCTAAGTTCATGAGTAGAAAAATCAGTTAACTCAACAGGGATTGTTATTCTAGCAGTGGGAAAAGACTGTACTGTCCTGGGATTATGAATAAATTGTCTGGGCAGCCAAACAGGACAGAAATAAGCTTAAATAGTACTGCCTTGTCTGGAATAGTTGAACTGCTTGGCCGGGGTAAAAAGAACAGTACATTACCCTGGAGTAAAGTATCTGAATAATAAATAGCACATCAGAAATCTTGCCTGCACTATCAGCACAGTTGTTGATTCCTAAAGCTTCCTTATTCATTCTCATTTATAACTACAAATAATGCAGTGTTTATAATTAGCATTCTAATTGCTGTGTGTTTATTGTGGTCTGTCTTAGCTCTTGGCTACCACAAAAGGCACCGAGTCATGTGCTGCAGACTATTTTCTGATGGAAGAGAAAAGCTTTATATCTAAAGAAAAGAGTGAATGCAAAAAACCACCATTCCAGAGGGTGATTGGTCCCGAGGAAGGACTAGTGCAGCTTTTGAACAGTTGGTTCCCAGAAGAAGGATATGTTGGAAGGATTCTCTTTAAAACCCGAGAGGAAGTAAGTCTGTTTTAAATAAATCGTTATTTACAAAAGTAGCTAAAAATAGCTGTTATGACCGGGAAACAAAAGGATGCAGTATTTGTTTCACTGCTTGGTGAGTAATGTGAATGCTGGGTACATTGTTTGAAAACAAACATAACTCTTGAGTGAGCACAACTAGATTTCATGCACCTGTGTGACACTAATTTGGCTTCACTCAGCTCTAGTATCAGCCATGTTGTCCTTAGTCAACAGTTCAATGACACCAGACTACTGCTTTGACTGATAGTTCTAATTTAATGGAAATCTGGATTTTGATGTTACAGGAAATTAATATAAAGAAAGATAATAGTTAATAACAAAGGATCACAGATAACAGCACTCTGGACTCAATTTTCAGTCACTTTAGATGTCGGCAACTTCTCTATTCAGAAAAATGAGAAAGTATTTTAATATTAAAGAAGTCTAAAAAAACCTCAAAGGATTATTAAATTAGCAACAGTAGCTTGAAATAATGAAATAGGTGATTTCTTCTAATTTAAAGGAAGAAGATGGAATAATTACTTCAAACTATAAGCGAAACATCCACAGCTTGAAAATAGGCTTGTGAGAAAGAAACAAAAAAAGCAGGAGAAAGGCATTTACTGATCTCATTTCCAGAGGCACTTCCTTTGGTCAGCTCAGCATGATAATGTGTGCTTAGTCATGGACACAAAAATGTTCATGTACACAAGATTTACATACAAAAGTGACAGAGATCCTCTGGGATCCTCTAAAGTTAAGAAAATATAATTTTAACTGATTGTTTTGATACTTTTTTTAAAATGCCTCAATGTGACAAATTATCATTATATTACTCAAATCTGTATTCTGTTTTCTTCTGTTCCTAATATCTAATTACTAGGTAGAAGTTTGCTTGTGGAAACAGGAGCCTTATTAATTCAAATGCCTGCAACATTTAGTTTGGAAGTCTATGTGACCACAAACGTGCCAGGGCCAAACCCCATTCTTTCAGAAAACATGGGTTAAAGTACATCTCTGTGCGTGTGAAAATTATGCTGTAGTTTTGTCCTGTGATACTAGGACCTGAAAGCATTATTTGCAATTTTGAGCCTTACTGCAGATCTTGAAGCTGGAAATGAAGTTGCAAATTTACATGAAAATAAACAAGGAGTGAGTGACTTGCAGGGTGTGATACAGTTTATGAATTCAAGCTTTCTGAGAAGGGGATGGAGAAAAATGCCCTGAGAGAAGGTGCAGGGAAGAATTGTCTGAAAACTGCAGTAGCCATAGAGCTGAAAAAGGACAGAGAAACCCGAGTCTTCCTCTTGCTCCACAGGAAAATGTTCACTCAGACTTCTTGTGCTCTAAATTCTCCTGGCTTTAGTGCAGGGACAAGGAGAAAAAAGGACACTTGCCACTGTCCCCCACCTTAATGTCACCATTACATAGCAAAACATTATTTTGTATCTCTAAGGAAATAAAGGATTTAAGTGACCATTTTTGCATAATGTGGTACTATGCATGTCTCCAATCCTTGCCTACTCTGACAAGTATTTCAGCCGGTGATTTTGGGAACACAGCAGTAGCTTGTCAATTCTTATATATGAGACATGCACTTAATGAAATGGAGCTGGGGCAACAGCGGTCTCCTACTGCCATGTCGTAAAAACCACCTGTGACCACCAGCTATTACTTACCCCTCTGAAGTAAATGAATTTGGCTCTCCTTTTTCACCCCTAGAATTTAAATGAGAGAAACGCCCTTCAAGAAGCAAAGGAAGATGCAGCCATCAGCTCTGAGGATGACAGTTTCTTTGTTCAGGTACACGATGTCTCTCCAGAGCAACCACGCACTGTCATCAAAGCTCCCCGCTTCAGCACAGCTCAGGATGTCATACAGCAGGTAAGCAGCTTCTTTCCATTCAATAGGTCTGTAACATGCAGGGTGGAGGCTGGTTTCACACAAGATAAGGTGGGGTTTGTTCTCAGGACTAGAGGAAGAATCAGTTTAGTAACCTGAATCTGAAGGAATGCCTTCCTTTTTTCCCCTGCTTTTAAACAGACTCTGTGCAAAGCAAAGTACTCCTACAGCATTTTGAGCAATCCAAACCCAAGCGATTATGTGCTCTTGGAAGAGGTGACTAAAGAGCCAGCAAACAAAAAGTCCATGACATCTAAACCATCTCAAAGGATTCTCTCTGATCAAGAATGCGTGTTTCAAGCCCAAAGCAAGTGGAAGGGTGCAGGAAAATTTATTCTTAAACTCAAAGAACAGGTTCAGGTAAAAGGTTGAATTCTTTGCAGCAGGTTGTATAGATGGTGCATGATCAGTTTAATGGGAACCTACTTCCAGTGGGAGGGAGAGACGACTGGCATGATGGTGGGTGGGAAGATGAGACTACAGCAAAAAGCACATTTCCCTGTCCGCCATACCTCCCTTAATTTTTTCTTTGCAAAACTGCATCAGTTATGTCTAGCAGCACAATTCCCTCACAGTCTGCAAAACCCATGACGACCTTTCTCTTTTGCTACCAGCTTTCTGGCTCCCGTCATAGCAAAGCCGGGCTATTCAAAGGGGCAGAACTTGAACACTTCTGGAATAAAGTCCCTTTTATTCCTGCTCCGTGAAAAAGTTACTCTGTTGCTTTATCTCAGGCTTTGAAAAATGGCAGGAATGAAGTACGAGCCTGCTGGAAAACGGAGCTGTGTTCTCTCTTCCAGCAGATGCCACTAATCCACAGCAGCTGTCACTTCAAAGTCATTGTGGCACAGACTTTCATACAAGGTTATACCAAATATGTTAAAAACGTATCTTTGGCAATGCCTAATTTTCAATTAAATTACTCAGAACAATCAGAAGAATGTGTTGGCTGTGAAAGCACAGCCATGCTGTATTCAGAAGGAAGGCCTGCTTTACAGTCTCTTAAACTGCTTCTGTGATTTGTCATTTATTTGTTAACAGGCAGCACGAGATGACAAAAGAAAAGGCATTTCCTTTGCCAGTGAATTCAAGAAGTTAACCAAGTCAAGTAAGCAGTACCGAGGATTCATATCACCGCCTCTGCAGGTCCTGCCAGACAGTCCGCAGAGCAAGGATGAGAGGTCTCCGTGCAGTTTGACTTTTAGCGACCTTATGGAGTAGCAGCCACTGCTGCCTACAGTACAGTACGGTCTAGTCAGGTATGAGATACCGATTCTGACCCTGTGCACTCATTCAGGGTCACTCACAGGATTTACAGAGTATTTTTTTCAAAGTCAGAGTTGGTTACTGTGGTGCAGTACAAGGCACTGACAGGAAGAGCTACAGAAGCCTTATACAATGGTGCTCATGAATGCAGTAAGATCAGCCCTGAGATACCATCTGAGAAGTTACAGCTCATTGCAAATGAAAAAATATTTTTGGTTTGGATAATCCCAGCTTGCATATGGCCCACAAGATTACATTTATCTTTCCACAGACACCTAATAATTAAGGCATTAATTAGCATGCAGTGTCATACTACTGTTAAATTATTAAGAGAAGTCAAGTAATACCTTCATTTACAAAATATTCCCTTCAATTATCAAAGCAAGAAAAGCAAAGCAAGCTATGTAAAAATCCCAGTCACATTCCCTCTTCTGCATTTGTTCTTTCATTGTTCAAAACTGGAATTTACATCACTGAATCCTTCTGCAGTGCCTTTGAAGGAAGCTGCTGTGGACCAAACTGGTCAGCAATTGCGTCCCGTGCTGTAGATGCTTAATCCAGACAATGCTGCTGGATGAACATCCAGAATCCAGGGATCCTAATGAGATGTTGTGTAGATTGGGCAGATGCCTGTCAGCTATAGGAAGATTCTCCTCTTCCCACATCTTCACAACTGCAGGTTCTTGATAGGTGGATGCAGAAGTTATCTTTGACTCTATGTTGTAAACAAACGTGTCTTCGCCCTCCCCTTTTTAAGCAAAAGATAATTTTCGCTAGCTGCCTCTATAGGAAACTGAAGGCAGAGCGGGGTTTTATGTGTATTATATTAAAATAATGCACTTTTATCTGAAGATTTCTGTTAAACACTGTTAAGTGACTGTAAAGAGATTTAAATATACTGTAACGTCATTTGCATATCTAACTTTGCTGAGCATACACAAAACACTTGGATTATTTATGGTTGTTATTTACTTCAACAAAATAATGTACAATAGCTAAATACACCTGACTGCTAATGATACTTTGACAAGGAACAACATGAATTCTGTTTTTCCAGGCTTGTGTTTAAAGACTATTTATTAGCATGTTCCAAAGTACATGCCACTGTACAATGTATTTGTCATACACTTACCTTTTAGGAAATGCAGAACTTTTACCTCTCTCTGAATTTAGAAGGAAAAAAAAATAATAGTTGAACTTTTCTGGTTGTTTCTTTTCAGCACAAGAAATGTAATGCCCCCAAACTGACCAAACTCAAAATAATGCATTGATAAATGTAATTAGCATTTCAGAATTCTGAATTCCAAATACATTTTTCTCTACAGTAAGGAAATGTCTTTTTACTTGCCTGTTAAACCCAGAGAGCGTTGAGAGCTCTTATGCCGTAACTCTTGACATTTTTGTTTACATAGAAACCCTGTTGTAAGTTTTATCTTCGCTGAATTCACCTTTTGATATTGAAGTTAGTTGTGTTTGGTGGTGGTTCATTTTTTTTTCCTCCATGGAAGTTACTAATGTGATTAGTTAAAACAATCCATACCAACTCAAAGGGGTACAAATGAAACAATTACTGAAATCAGTTATGCCTTTGATTTCCCACAGGAAGAGTACCTGTGGTGAATAAACTGCTCTGCATGTGTTCTGTCTCCCCAGAGCAATCCCTAAGCAAAGCATTTCAATACCTGCTGTGACTAAATCAAGAAATCCATTAATACAGAGCACTGTAGCCTTCAGCTCACTCCACATCAGCACAAAACTGCTACTCTGAAGAGAGAAGCTGCATCATGCAAAGGGTAGAACAGCAGTGCAACTAATATGAGGCTTATTTTTGATAGTGCAGGACGAAAGTAAACGTTACAGGCAGTAGTCTCATGACAACCAACACCTCACCTACAATAAGTAGAAAATAAAAGAAGGAAAAGTCATTAATTGGCTTGTAAACAAGCAGGCAGAATCTGCACTCTGTCACCAAAAGCAATGAAAGTATTTACTGTACTCAACAGAAAATTCCTATGAAATAGCCATTACCAAAGCAAAGAAGTGCCCTCTTGAGGTCATTTCCAGCTCTTGGGAAAAATAAACCACAGACACACAAAAATGAAACTTCCCCATGGCATATGCTCCCAGAGGCCAATACACTTCCCACTGCTTATTTATCTTCAGTATTGATGCAGCACAGCAGCAATTTGTTCAGCAATACGATCCAATTAAAAAAACCAACTCCCTCCTAGCTCAGTCTCTTCACTCAGGAGTTCTAACTAGGCAGAGCTGGCCCCTGGAAGAATGAATTCTGTACTTTACCTACCCTCCACCCCTGTGGCACATGCATAATGCAGGACTGACACTGACTAAAATGTTACAACTCACCCATTGTTTTATATGCATAGTGTGCTTTGAAATACTTCTGCGTCACTAGGAAATACTTGCATCAGCCTACTGCACAGTTCAGCTAATGTAACCTTTTTTTTAATGTTAGTTTCTGTCTGTTACTTTAATAACAAAGTAGCAGTTTCACATCACTAGGGATTTGTGTGTGTGTTTTTATGGCATTTTAGAAACAATAGTTAACTTTCCTGTAGAGTTTGCACTTACCTGTTTGGCTGCTCCCCTCCCCCAGCATTCAGCAGCACTGGAAATAAAATTCTTGGCCTCACCTCTAGTGTCACAGTAGTCTGGAACACACGCTTGCTAATTGATGAGATTCAACATGGAACATTCTTACACCCATGTCTTCATCCACTAGAGGTTGATTTGTCACAGGAATTTAAAAAGCAAAAGCCCTTGGGAAATCAAGGGAGCAGAGTAGCCATGTCACATTGTGCGATGCAGGTCTAGCACTGGCCTGAAGTTCATAGCACCTTGAGTAGAGTAGTCGTGTACTATTTCTGCTAACACACCAATCTCCTAGATTTGGGAACAGTTTATTAATGTGAGTATGGATCTTCCTCAGCAATTAGGCTAACGCTGCTTTTGCTGCTGTTTATCACAGTGAAAGAGAACTGCAAAATACTTGGCTTCCTTTTAAAACCCTCCAACTTTATAGGCACGTAGACAACTGAAATCATCTAAGGCTAATGCCACTGGTCCGGTATTTTCACTGATGCACATATGTCACTTAGTTTCAAGTTTACGTGTTGGTAGACATCCAAGCAGATTTTTGTTGGTGAATTTTGTTGGGTTTTGGGGTGAAGTTGGAAAGGAATACAGTATCCTTCCTTTTCCAATCTGTGTTGGTTCCAAGTATCCTAATAATGAAAATACAATACCACTTGCAGCATTAAACAGTTTATTTAAGGTTTGTTAACTTGTGTGAAAGCCCAGTTAAACAGGTTTCACATGCTGAGCTATTGTTCTAATAGGAAAGCTTATTCTGCCTAGCCACAGGTTTTATTTTTGCAGGAATACTTGTCCACACATTCCTATGACAGGACTGACAAAGTGACTTGGTCTGTACTTTTGGCTGGGTGTGGACATCAATTAGGAAAACACATTCATTTTTACACTATAAACTATTTACAGGAAGCAGCTTCCAGGATAAAGTTTGAAGGAAAGGAATGTAAATCATCAACACCTACCAGAAACAGGAAGTCTCTGAGTGGTAGCAGGCCTGGTGCTGAACAGTTTACAGGTGGAAGCGTCACCCCCTGTTGCCTGTTAGCTAAAATACAGAAGTATTTTATTCTATACTATTTAAAAACCATTGCTACCTTTTCCTCGTGTAGCATGTGCTGCTTCCAGTGGTGTGACTGTATGGGACAAAAGCTGGGCAGCCACAGATCCTGGCCGCACTGCTCGAGTTTGCATGCCAGGAGGTACCTCCTACTGCCTGAAGGTTTCCTGTTTCCCTTATTGATCCCAAGTTTAGCAGTTAGAAGAATAAAAAAATAGTATGTCAGTTTTCATTTTTAAAATCTAGTCACATTATTTTTATTGCTACAAATGTTAAGTAGGTGAACTGTCTCAACAGCCATCTTTAGAATCCTTCTCCTTCTAGAAACCATGTGCTTTCAAGAATTGAAGACTAACATGGAAATACCTAAGTAGTTGAAGAATGCATTCTCCTACATTCATAGTTCTGTCTTTGATAAAGAAGAATTGCTGGTGGCTTCACATTTCCGTGGAAGGTTGAGTCTGCACCTTCTGAAACTGAACTGTCTGTTCTGCTCTAGCTCTTCCAATGCTTCAATTAACATTTGGCTTTTAATCACGGGCTGTTACTATTCCACTATAAAACTTGGTTTACTATTAGGGTAGCCCACTACATGTACCTGTCTGTGATAAATATTTTGTACCTTCAATAGTGCTAGACATTTGGCAGAGTTAGCAAATTAAATGCAAAAATAAACAGCAGTAAATAGATTTTGCTCCAATACATGTATAGGGTATTTCAGAAGGACTTAGTTGTACATTTTTCTTCGTCTGCCTCTTAAAACGTGTCCAAGTATTCTGACAATGCAACATCACTATGTGCCAGTCTTTATTATTGTTTGGAAACTATGTAAAATGAACAACTTTAAAAGTGACTTTTCCACCTGGACTATTTTATCTCTGCTGACTTGAATTTGTATTTGTATATGTTGTAAAATAAATAAATGGTTTAAGATGTTGACTCCTTTGCTTTTGCCTTCCTGAACTCACAAAATACTGGTAAATGGGCCACCCCCCCATCCATATTTGCAAACATGTAACAACTGAAAAGAACTACTCAAAAGCTATGGGAGTAGCAACCTAAACACAGCAAGAAACACATATTACCTGTTAGTATTATGTAGGCAGGTTTGTAATCTTCATAGTAAAGTATGCATTTTCTAATCCACTCATAGACAGATGTCTGCTCCAGAAATGTTTGGGAATTTAAGTACTTGAAATTTGGTAAACTAGTCTGATTAACACTAGAAAAATGTATTAAAATAAGAATTACTTATAAAACTATCTAAGAACAAAAAGTCAGGATAAAGAACTAAATGCCCTCAAGGAAAAGGAATGTTTTCTAATTATGGTAAGGTTAAGCAACATGGACAAAAGTTTTGCAAAACTTAATTAACATCTATCATTATCACACTACTAAATTCATTAGCCACTAGTCAGGGACATTTAGCCCACCACACTCCCCTTTAGAATGGAATCCAGATGAAGTCAGTAGTCAGTTTTAAGTTATTTCATATGTTTTACTTACTGCCTGCAAAGACAACATGCAGCTGAAAATGGATTCCAAACCAAGCAGGTAATAGCTAATGTTTGAGGAATGGGGAGAAAATGACTTCCAAGCTAAAAACCAAAGCAAGACAACATTCTTACCCTGAATTTGTCCAGTATGCTTTACAGTGATGGCTTATTGAAGACACTGTAGTAGAGAATTCAATCATGATGACAGTTCAGAACTGCAATTCAGTAATTTCAATTTACCAAGATTGATCAGAGGGGGGAAAAAAACCAAAAAACACCAAATGCAAAATCATTTCAAGAAGAGTTAAATGGTGAGGAAATGTCAGGGGGAAACCAATAAAAATGCAACACATACCCCAAAATCTCTACGCATCTTTAAAACATCAAAGAAGTCAGCATTATGGTAACATTTCCAAACTATTTATTATTTTATGAACACAACTGAGTTCATATCTATGTTCTGTTACAAAAATCAGAAAATATATAAACAGAAGTACTATAATACATGGTTGCAGCCAATTTTAAAATGACTTTGGTTTGTATCTTCTACAATTACCTTGTGGTTCCTGAGCTCTGAGAACCTGGACTGGATGGTTAAGTGGCGATGCACTGTAACTGTCTGAGAAACTGCTGTTAGGTTTTTGTGTGTGTTTCTACATTCAGACAAAAGCCTCCTTGAATTCCTTTAATGATGAGTGGAAACTTCTTTCAGCCAATCTTTGTCCATATTTAAGAGGCCAACTGAACATGACTGATAGATACACTTATGACAGGGATGCTTCCTTCAGGTGTTTAGCAAAATCCAAGGGTTTGTGAACAACAGTCTCACCAATGTGTTGTTGAAGCTGTTTGTTTAGCTCTTCATCTATAAATGAATCCATTTGTGGGAATGTGTCCTGAAAATTACAAAATATTAGTTGAGTTACTAAATAAGCCCAGTATGTGGTTTCCATACATAGCTTGGACTAGCAGTCATCATCATATACACTAGATCCATGGACCTGGTAGCTCACCTGGTATCTGGTTTGCCAGTAAGTTTCACTTGGTTACCAACAAAGTGATGTGTCAGGCTCATGGTTTTTTGTTTTGTTGTAAAAACTGAGCTTTAGAAGATTACCTACTACACATAACCACAGCTTCCAGCTTTAATGGTGCTTACACACTGCTTCCTGTTCAACACACCTTACTAAAATAAACCAAGTATCTCTGATCAAAAGACCAGCAAAAGCAATAATGCTAATAGTAAAGGTTGTGCCCTGAGCCTGCCTCAGGAGATCCCTTCTGTCTGCAGGCAGGTCTGGAGTCCTCCACTCTTTCCTGGTGCTCAGATAAGGAAGGTCATGCACGTGACTGACACCCATCTCTTAATATCTTAACGCTCTCAGAGTCAAGTATATATTGTGCACTCAGTTATGTCCATTATAAGCACTTACTGACAGTTTGCTCTTTTATCTTCCTCTTTCTTTGTCTTGGCTACCTTAAAGAGCTTGTGCAT
Organism: Melanerpes formicivorus; assembly: GCF_026170545.1. Taxonomy (NCBI): domain Eukaryota; kingdom Metazoa; phylum Chordata; class Aves; order Piciformes; family Picidae; genus Melanerpes; species Melanerpes formicivorus. The sequence continues at coordinate 11,242,507 of NW_027142358.1, forward strand.
TTCTTTATTTAAACACTACACAAACGCTTCTCCTACCTGCTGTTTGCAGCCTTGTTCTATGAGCTGCCTGACTAACAGCCTAGCAGGACAGACACATCAAGAAGCCATTGTAAAAGGACAGAGTAAGGCAATACAAATGCATTTTCAGAAGTTGCTTCTCTAAAATGGGGAAGAAAGTTATGCTTATTACTGAGTTATAAATCAGAGGCACTAACAACATGGACAGGTTATAATATTTTCATTAGAAGAAAGACAACTCATCATCCATTTCTGAAGGACACACCACTCACTGGACATTTAATGGGATTTGACATGTACAATGCATCAAGTTCCAAAGATTTGAAAGTATTCAACCACTCCTCTTTTTGTATTACATATTGGTTCCCTTCAAATTAATACTTCAAAGCTATAAAGTGACACTAATGAGGATGAGTATCCTCCTACACAGTGAATCAAAGGCTCTGCTGGCTTTTTATTCCTGCTTTTTGAACAAACATCATTACAAAGAAGGGAAAAGAAATCTGCACTAAACCACTGCAAAGTGTAAAAGGTAAGTAAAGTAACGGCTATCGCATTCATCTTGCTATATTAAGTGATGCTTATGCACCATTGCTTCCTTCTTTATAGTCAGTGCTATCTTCTGTCAGTTAAAAAACATACTTCACAGAAATGACAGAATCACCAAGACTGGGACAGACTTCAAAGATCATCAAGTCCAACCTACCTGACACAGAAAATACAGAAAACAGAAAGCCAAACCAAGTGCACTAATGGATAGTGGGGCCAGCAGACACAGGTTATACTGCTGTATCACATGGTTAAACAAGGACACAAGAGAAATGAGGTGGTACCTTTCTTCTAGGTGTTACTGGTGCAACAGGAGGATTAAAGGTCATTCCCCTCATATTGTATTCTTCAAAAAGTTCTGTAGCAGGCCTATAGCAAAAACCACAGTGAAAGAAAAATGGCATTAGATCCACACTTCAAATAATATATCACCAAACTATGAGCAGCTTCTCACACATACAGGCCATTCACACCCTCCACCATGCTTTGAGAGAACTCCTCTTTGTAATGAGCATCACCTAGAAAATACCAGAAGTCATCACCTGGAAGACAAGGCAAGCAAAATGTGGCTAAAGACTCAGCTGGGGGGGGCAGAAAAAGAAATGGGAGACAAGAGAAATATTCTGTTGGCTTGCCAGAGATCCAAGCAGTCACTGCTTGCCCAGTACCTACTTGAAAAAGTAAAAAAACCAAAACAAAAAATTCCAAACAAACAAAAACCCCCAACCATCCCATTACCTAGCGGATACAATCTGCTAGAATTTCCAACAGTTCCTTACCAAAGGGTTTTATGTAGCCATGGGAGAACAGAGAAGACCATCACATGGGAAAAGAACTGGTTAAATGACAGGGAACTGAGGACAGTTTTTGCAACAACAGGAAAAAACTACAGATTTCTACTAAGTCTGTGCTAGGACCTGTGTTGTTCAGGACAGTACTGAGTTTTTTGCATTAGTAAGAATAAGCTGCCCACAAAGAACTGCAGATGGGCTGTATGAGAAGATGATCAGTAAAATGGCAAATGAAATTCAGTGTGCAAGAAAAAAACAGAAAATTTTGGCTTCAGCCAAAAAGTAAGCTGACCACTGTCAATTAAAGAAAAAACATATCTCCTTCTGACAACTATTTTCATGGGATTGTGACCTTAATGAGGTTTGAGACAGGGAACAGAACAGAAGGTAATTACATCAGTATATAAAGCCAGATAATCTACATCTCACATATTGCACCTGACTCTTCAGTTTCCTCATCCAGGAATATCTGGATGTGTAAAAGTTCAGGAAGAGGCAATACAGATGATGAAGACAATGGAGTAAGTCTTGTCTGGGCCAGATCCCTTCAGCCAGAAGAGATGGTAGGCAGAGAAGAGGTCTATCAAATCATGTGAGGCACAGAAAAAGTATGTCAGAGCAGACTGTTCATTTCAGTTCCCAGAGCAAAAACCAGGGACTGTTAAGCAATGCATGCTGGCACCAGTTCAAAACAAAAGGTAGGTCTTAATATAAGCTGTGGACTCATGGAACCCTTACCAAAAAATGCTGTATTTGCAAAATATGTGCTTTGGTTTGAAGAACACAGAACAGTTTTGAACAGATACCCATTAAGAACTCCATACTAAACAGAAAATAGTACCAGGTTGAGGAAATCCACTAGTCTGAAACGAGCGGGAGGCTAGGACACTGCTCAGAGCATGTGCATTATATGCTTGCCCCGTTTTTACTCTTCTTGAGGCACCTGCTTCCAGCCACTGCCAAAGGCAGGATGCTGAATTAGATCCTTAGTCTGAAACAGAATGTCTGTTACTATGCTTTAACATACTATGGACCTCACACTGCAGCTTGGTTTCCAGTTTACACTGGACAGCCATGGTTCAGTGACCTTTGTACATACTCAGACCAGGGCTGCTCCTAAAGAAATGCAGATATTTTGCTCCGTGGGAAGAAAGCACACTGCACTTTGAGATTTTCACCCTTGTCACAGTCTGGCAACAAGCCTCAAAAGAGGGAAAAAACCCAAAAACCAGAGGTAGCCAACACTCTGTGCTGGCAGAGGAACAAAGTGAGATTGGAGAACACCATTTTTTAATTTTATGGATAATTATTTTTAGGGACTCCTTTAATAAAATATGGGCACTAATATTTTAGGGCACTATTTTCAAAAGCAGAACTCTGATAACTAACTCACCTTTGGCTCAAATCAAGTGAAAGAGCTCCTGAGCCTTCAGTCGGAGCTCCAACAATGAGGTGGGCTGCAAACTTCTGCACTACCGGATGATAGTGTCTCTGAAAGAAAGGCAGCAGTTGACTGAGGAATAAGTGATAATGTATTCTCTCATTTATTTCCATTTCAGGATGATGGAAAGTTCTGGTTTTGTTTGAGATAGAGAAACTGAGGACCTCAAAATCACTCTGTTCCTGAGGTTAAGCGAATGAGAACAGCCAGTCACAGATACTAGTGAGTAACACTAGTATTGCCATGCTGCAAGCGTAACTCCACAATTAATCTAACTCCCAGATGGCAGGAACAAAAGTAAAGACCTCGCCAAACCCCAAATTATGAACACTGTCTGCAACCAGAGCTGGGTGTCAGTTGCTCCTCAGAGGAGGGCTGGACTGCCAGAGAAATTAATAAAAAAGCCTCAAAAGAAGCAACCTGCAGTAAGAACCAGTGTGGTACTATAACACAGGATGTGTAACATCCACTGTGAAGCTCATTCCTTCCCTATACCACTGTGCTGCTCTTCCTCTTTGTATGTAATGAGCTCACACAGGCCAGATTTGATTGATAAGCCTGAAGACCTTTGTTCTCTATTTGTAAGGCACATGAACCTTTAGCAGATATTTACTGCTGACTTTCATTACCCAAATAAGTCGGCTCCTCACTAACCTGCAGTAAATGCAACTCCCACAAAGCTGTGTTCTGAGCGTTGCAATGCTCTGGTTCATCTAGTTCTGGGAGATAAACTCCACTGCCTTGAGATTCGTTGTCTAGTAAGAGATCCATCCTTGGGAATGTCTACAACACACACAGAAAAGTACTGAGTTGATTCTATTACACATCTCATTATAACATAGTTAAGTTCAGGATTCATTCCATGTTATTCATCTCAGCAGCACTTAAGGATACTCTGTTTTCATTGTTCTTGCTTCAGATGCTTCAAAATATTTTGCACAACATCAATTTCTCAAAAAAGCCAATAACCTTTAACCAGTAAGCTAAAATTCCAACAAATAAAACTTACTTGCATTAATACTCTGTTTGTTGCCAGGATCCCAACACTAGAGTTTGGAAGTACATGAAGAGCAAGCGTGGAAAGCCGCTTTAGGAAAGCAAGAGATCGCTGCTGGGAAACTTGCTTTCTCCTCTTGGCAAACATGACATCCAGGCACTGGAGCACAATCCCAACATCATCATTGGTACGACCTCAAAAGCAAAATTTCATACAAAGAGTAAGTAGCCACAGTGATGAACAGACAGCCACATACTCTGCTATTGACTCTACACTGGAAGCACAGCACTGATGTGATACAGACACGAGCATTCATCCCTTTCTGGTAAAAGCAGACCAGAAAAAATGTCAGATCACATGGTGCTTTCTAGGAAAATACTCATTCTATCACAAAATGTCACAACATTAGAAGCAATTAAGAGTTTCAATACCAAGTGAATTCATCATATGCCTTTTTATAATTTGTTAAGTGATGCAAAGATTGAGTCTGTTACCCATCCAGAACTGTAGAATATTTTTGCTCAATCTCCCTAGTGAACAAACATTTATGAAGTTAATTAAAGTTATGTTAATTGCAAAGTTTGTATTTTTTTAGTAACTGTTCACGTTCTTAGAATTTTTAGGATATTCAGATTAGAAAATTAGAATGCCAGAATTATAAAAAAAATCAGAAATGTAAACCAGATTGTAGAAAACAGAATTTAAGTTGACATAATTTTTAAAACTGTATTTGTGTGGTGGTTTAGGCTGGGTGCTGGCCCGGATGCCACTGCATAGACCACACCTGGGAGGTCCCAAGGGGTGGGCCCAGCCCGGGGGTGGTCACAGGCAGGTATTCCAATCCCACAATGCCCTGCTCCCCTATAAAATGTCCATGCAGGGTCTTCACTTCCTCTTTCATCCCCAGCTGCAGCCTAGGTAAAATGGCATCAGCCGCCTCCCTTGGGCCTGCCCAGGCCCAAGGCTGGGTTGGGGGGGAGGAAAGAGCCCTGGGGGGGGGGTCTGGGTGTACCCCCAGGTGGGGATGGGATGTTCTTGGGCATGTTCTGGGATCTCTCTCTTTGTCACGGTGCTTGTGGTTCTCTGTAAAGCTTTCATTGTTGCTTGGTTTTAAATTGTTTTTCTATTTAAACTCTCCATCACTTTTGCAATCCCTTTGTCTGAGTCGTTGTTTCTGCCCGTGGTGAGGAGGGGGTTTGCCCCAACCCATTACAATTAGGAAAAAATAGAGCTTTTTCTCTATTAGGGAAACACAGTTAATTTCTACATTGCTATTGAAAAAAACAATTATAAGGAAGTCAGAAAACTTCAACTGAGGCAGGATAAATGCTTATCCAAGATCACATACTTGACATTCCCTAATGAAATGTCATGATTAGAACCTGTTACCAGGTACTTCTAGTATTTGCACTGCAGCAGTGCAATGTGCAACTTGAGGAAGAAGGAGATTAAAACAGACTGATTTTTTCAGAAGTCAGGTATCTTAAAACAATTGTATTTTATTAACACTGTTAAGACTATGACACCAAGGAAGCAGAATAAGCATTATCTAGGTAAACACTGAAAACACGTATCTGGAGTTACCTGCATGTAGGCTGAACAGCGTCCTGTAGAGATGTGTGTAGAATTTCATCGGGTCAATGTTAAGAACATCGCCTATTGACATAAACCCAAATGAGAATGTTAAGAACATCACCTATTAACATAAACCCAAATGAGTATGTTTACTTCATTAATTTATCAGACAACATTAAATAAAAGTTTGTGTTTAAAGATCTCTTACCTTGACCAGAGAGTATGTGAAAAGCACTGAGAATGCAATGAAGACTCTCACGATAGCTTAAACCCTAAGAATACAAACATCATCAAGTACCCAAAGGAACACAATTTTAAGAAAACTGTAATAAAAGTAAACTCAGCTTACCCCAGAGGCAATAAGAGAGTGAAGAACAATCAACAGGTCATCAAAAAATTCCACATTGATGAGATGAGCAAACCTTGAATCAGACAGTTTTTAAGATACAGGCGTTACCTGCAAACTCAGCTGAAAGTATTCTGAATTGCCAAACCCCACATCCTAAAAGCAGACCTAAATCAAATGCAGAATGTCTACCATCTTTGTGTCTATGGATGATTCACCACCCAACTGCTAATCAGTTCCCCTGCAGCACTAGAGACATGCTCGTGGTCTTCAGGAAGTAATGAGACCAAATAATGGAAACAATCACATCCTGCTGGGCGTGCATCACATCAATTCTATCACAGGAAATTTCATATCCCATTGAAATGTTCTCAGATGTAGGTGAAAACTTTAGAAGAGAAATAGAAGAATTTCAACAAATTTGTCAGGGACAGTCCCCTCTCACAGCTTGTAAATCCTTTCAAAGCAAAAATTCCCTTTAGTGGTTTATTTCTTTTCTAGCACACACAAAAGAAAGTGGACTCAGTTCTTACTTTGCAAGACCCTCAAGCACAGCTGGCAAAAGTGGAGATTTCTGAGCTTTCTTCAAGATTCTGAAGTAAGTCACAAATACAATATTCAAGGTCTCTGTGTGCTGAGGAAAGAAAAACAAAATACTGAAGCACAGAAAACAGACAATTATACTTAATTGAAAATGCTTCTTCCTGCCCATGCCTGCACTCAGGCCTTCCAAACCACTCCTAGCACCTGCGTTCTTATGCTGAAAAGCTTAAGTCTTCTCTCCTGGCCTCTACTCTATCCCCTCAGACTCACCTAGTTAAACAGCCCCTTCTCCCCTTGGGCCATGCTAGGCACAGTCCACCCTTGCCGAGAGGCCACTTTGATAGGCTGGTCATAGCAATTACACAATGTCGTATGGAACAGGACATTACATAGTGTCAGATGGAACAGGACATATGTCAATGGATTAAAATATCTTTTTGTGCAGAGAACAGAAGGAAATAGGAATGGCCAAGTTGGCTTTTATTGGTAAACCTTTTTCTGGCTTTACTAAAACCTTGACCTCTGGCACTAGCAAAATGTTTGTAAGCTGCCAACAATAGGCAGAAGTGTGGAATGACGGCAGGTTGGGATGGAGAGGAGAACTTGGTTACAAAATGGTTAGGGGCCTGCTACTTTATAACTAGGACAATAATTTCTAAATTACTTATAGAATCAACCAGATTGGAAGAGACCTCCAAGATCATCCAGTCCAATCTACCACCCAGCCCTGCCCAATCAACTAGACCATGGCACTAAGTACCTCACCCAGTCTTTTCTTAAAGATCTCCAAGGATGGTGACTCCACCACCTCACTGGGCAGCCCATTCTAATGGCAAGTCACTCTCTCTGTGATGAACTTCTTCCTAATATCCAGCCTGAACCTCCCCCGGTACAACTTGAGACCGTGTCCCCTCATTCTGTTGCTACTTGCCTGGGAGAACAGACTGACCCTCACCTGGCTACAACCTCCCTTTATGCAGTTGTAGATATCAATGAGGTCTCCCCTGAGCCTCCACTTCTCCAGGCTAAACAACCCCAGTTCCCTCAGCCTCTCCTCATACGGCTTGTGTTTCAGGCCCCTCACCAGTTTTGTCACCCTTCTCTGGACACATTACAGTACCTCAACACCTCTCTTGAACTGAGGGGCCCAGAACTGGACACAGCTTACTTACCAACTTCAGTTTTTTTTCTTTACTTTCTGATGCTTCTGCTTCCAAGAGTTCTCGTTCCAGCTTCTCTTCTGCTTTCTTCCACTGAAAATATAAAGTTGATTTTAAGACAGCAGATTGAGTGTTTTCAACCATCCTGGATATCCAGGTTCCAAAGATATTCAGAGAACAAATCATCCTGTGATGCTACAGGGTAACAGATAAATTCTTTCCTATCTGAAACAACCGATAAGAGGCATTATCAACACCAGAGGGAGAAAAAATGAGAAGGCAAATAAATTACCTGTAGAACCTCATAAATGTTCAACTACAATACAAACACTAGTCACCAATGCTGAGCATTAACGAGGGCAACAGAAGTGCTATCACTGGTAGAACAAATTGCTACATAAAGACATTGAAGCAGAGCATGAGAAAGCACACTCTTACCTTTCTTTGCATTCTTGAAAGATTTTTTCTTTTCTCTTTGTAAGTCATGAACTTTTTCTTTGGTGCAATGTCTTCAGAATCTTTTTGCAATTCTACTTCCTTAATTCTTAAGTGAAGAAATACTTTTAACACCTATTGTAAAATAAAATTAATATAATGAAAGGTGATCTACAACAGATGGTAAGAAATGATGAACTTCATTCCAGCTAGCGAGCTAGCGGTTCTTCTGTCTGCTCCCCTCCTGCTCCTCAACACCCATACCTCTCATCTCTGCTCTCAGTTCCTTACCCAACACTGTTCATTTCTATCCATTCCTCTATTTGCCCCTCTCACTTAAATGTCTCCCTGACTTACTTAACCAATGTCTCTGTCAGGATCTGATCTTCTCCTCCTAGTCCCCTTATCTCTTAACATTTTGTCTCAGCTCACTCTTAAGCTGCCTGTGTTCTGATAGAGTGAGGAAATTCTGCTTGTCCATAGCTTGCAGCTGCACTAACTTTAACTTTCAGATTTCCTATAAACCACCAACAGAAGGAAACAGTGTAGTACAACAGAAAGGCTCTTACCTCAGGTCTGACGTCGTAATTTCTACCTCTCACAAGGCCAGAAATGACCTTAACTACACCAAGCGAAGCATAGCCCAACTTGTCTTGTTTAAAGAGCTTCTTAACTGCCTCACAGCACAGTTCAGAAATCTGAAAGGTGAATTCAAACAAATTCTTCTGTACAGCCAAGTCCACAGCAACAGCTAAATGGTAATAATAATGTTTTTACCTAATTACAAAGTGGACATAGCCTGTAAAATAACAAAAAAGATACAGCCACAAGACTGTGGAATAATGCTCAGAAATACAATATTTTTCCTGCACAAAACCCCCTCCCCAATCAGACAATCACTTACCTTTTTTGATGCATCATTCATGAGTGGAACGATGAGAACAATAATGTTATTGTGGAAGTTAAAGTGGGGCAGGGTCACAAGCAGCTCACACAAACACTTCACCGCTATCTCTGCAAGACCTTTATATGCTTTTAATGAGATGACATTGCTTTTCTTCAGCTTCCTTTGCTTCCAATCTGCACAAAATATCATTTTCAGTGATTACTATTCAGAATTTAGAGGAGCTTCTGAACACTTAGATTTTTAGTTATTGCAAGCATTCTCCTGCATGCTTCATGCAAGCACTGTTTCAAAGACAGCAGGTGGCATTCAATCAGAGCAGGTACAATGTGATGCCAGAAATGATTTTGCATTTGCTATAAAAAAATGGGAAGTGAGTGTACCTTTAATTGTTTGTTCCAGGTTTTCCAAGTAAAATTTATACTGACTCACAAGGCCTTCTTCAAATTCTCTCAGTTTCTGAGTTTCTTTTTTAACCTGTAAACATAATACAAATGAAAATGTATTTGTAGAACTAAATACTGAAATTAGTCAAAGGTGGGGGAAAAAAAGTTTTAAAACAAATATCAGGTGTCTAAGTAGTTTTTTTCTGCTAATCAGGTATTTCTAGAAAAATATTGTAGGAAATATTTATATATATATTTCTAGACATGTTCGTGTGCTCTTTGCGCCTTTCCAACTAGGCCTAGCTCATTTATAAAGACTGAAGTGAATTTTCAACTAGATGTTACTTTAAAGCCACAGCTCTAAACTGCACTACCTCTATTCAAGAAACTTTCTAAAGAGCTGCTTAAAAACAAGCTCCAGAAAACAAGTTACCCTGCATTTATTCAGCAAATTATTGGACACCTGAAATCTCTGCCAGTGAGGTGACAACATTACACAATTTACTTTAGTTCCCTTCAGCATAACAGAAACCACTACCTTATTCCAAGGCTTATCACACAGAATCACCAAGGTTGGAAGAGACCTCAAAGATCATCAAGTCCAACCCATCAAGTCATCCAGGTTTGATATACTACTTTCAACTACTACTTTTCCCCCCCCCCTCCATTAACCACGAGCATGTCACCTACTTACAGAAGGAAATACAAAAGGACTAAAAGTTCAAAACAAAGACCCTGAATGTGTCACAGTTTCAGAATTTCCACAAGTACTTCTGTATTTGTCAAAACTACATATTAGCAGTCAACCAATGAGTAACAGTATTTAGTATAACTTAAAAAAGTCTGAAATCTGAACTCCTCACAATACTGCATCAGGATGTTCAGCACTTCACCTTGGTAGCCTTTTCAGCTTCAGTCAGAGGCCGGATTTTGTATGAAGGCACGATATCTTTGAATACTTCCATCAGAGAAACCATCACCAGCTTCCGAACGATCACGGCCACATTAGGATCCTGTTCCATCAGCATGGCACGTAGCTCCTTCAACTTTTTGATCTGATTAATGAAAGAAGCAAACAAAATCAGCTGGCAAAAAAACACCCACAAACCAATGTGCAAGCACAATGCACATTTCAGCAAAAGTTTCCCACAAAAACATGCCTCATTTTAAAATATATTTAATATATTTATATTTAATATAAATAAATTGCCTGCATCAGGAACAGTGTGGCCAGCAGGAGCAGGGAGGTCATTCTACCCCTGTACACTGCACTGGTTAGGCCTCACCTCGAGTACTGTGTCCAGTTCTGGGTCCCTCAGTTTAGGAAGGATGTTGACTTGCTGGAGCGTGTCCAGAGAAGGGCAACAAAGTAGGTGAGGGGGTTGGAACACAAACCCTCTGAGGAGAGGCTGAGGGAGCTGGGGTTGCTTAGCCTGGAGAAGAGGAGACTCAGGGGTGACCTTATTGCTCTCTACAACTACCTGAAGGGAGGTTGTAGACAGGTGGATGTTGGTCTCTTCTCCCAGGCAACCAGCACCAGAACAAGAGGACACAGTCTCAGGCTGTGCCAGGGGAGGTTTAGGCTGGATGTTAGGAAGAAGTTCTATACAGAGAGAGTGATTGCCCATTGGAATGGGCTGCCCAGGGAGGTGGTGGAGTCACCATCATTGGAGGTGTTCAGGAGGAGACTTGATGGGGTGCTTGGTGCCATGGGTTAGTTGTTTAGGTGAGTTGGATTGGTTGATGGGTTGGACTCGATGATCTTGAAGGTCTCTTCCAACCTGGTCTGGTCTATTCTATTCTATTCTAAATACTAGAAAGAGACTCATCAGTTACTCAAACTCTAATTAGTACTGCATGAAGAGCCAAGAAATGCTAGCTATCACAACAAAACTTTTATCTTGGGAATGTTCAAACTATCTTGCTGTTACAAACTTGCACAGAATTCTAGAATTACTAATACATCCTGAAATAGAACAGAATAGAATAGAACAGAACAGAACAGAACAGAATAGAATAGGACTTGATGATCTCTGAGGTATTTTCCAACCTGGTTGATTCCATTTGGTAATTATGAAATTATCCATTTCTATGGATACAATATAAATCTAATGCTTTTGGATATGATGCAAAGATTTTGGACTCAAATACAGAATTAACCAGGTTGGAAAAGACCTTCGAGATCATCGAGTCCAACCCATCACCCAACACAATCTAATCTACTAAACCATGGCACCAAGTGCCCCATCAAGTCTCTTCCTAAACACCTCCAGTGATGGTGACTCCACCACCTCCCTGGGCAGCACATTCCAATGGCCAATCACTCTTTCTGTGAAGAACTTCTGCCTAACATCCAGCCTAAACCTCCCCTCCCCAGTTGAGACTGTGTTCTCTTGTTCTGGTGCTGGTTGCCTGGGAGAAGAGACCAACCAGCAATAAGGTCTCCCCCGAGCCTCCTCTTCTCCAGGCTAAGCAACCCCAGTTCCCTCAGCCTCTCTTCAGAGGGTTTGTGCTCCAGACCTCTCACCAGCTTTGTTGCCCTTCTCTGGACATGTTCCAACAAGTCAACATCTTTCCTAAACTGAGGGGCCCAGAACTGGACACAGGACTCAAGGTGTGGCCTAACCAGTGCTGAGTAGAGGGGCAGAATGCCCTCCCTGCTCCTGCTGGCCACACTGTTTCTGATGCAGTCCAGGATTCCACTGACCATCTTGGCCACCTGGGCATGTTGCTGGCTCATGTTCAGCCTGCTATCAACCAGTATCCCCAGGTCCCCCTCTGCATGACTGCTCTCCAGCCACTCTGACCCTAGCATGTAGCACTGCATGGGATTGTTGTGGCCAATGTGTAGAACCCGGCACTAAGATATGTTAAATCTCATGCTGCTGGACTGTGAGAACTATATTGTGAGAACTACACTGTGACAAATATTGGGAACTATCAGATAGAGCCCCCAGATCAGAGCTGAAGTAAGGGTCATGCTTAAGGAACAGGGTCATTCAGACAGGTTTTACCAGAGACAGTATTATTCCTAAACCCACAAGTATTCAGAGGAACAAATTACTCCTTACAGAACAAACTCAGTCAACTATATCTTCACCTGATTCAATGCCTCTGTACAAAGCTATGGCAGAAGTTTGACCATTTGCCACCCCCTGCAAAGCATACAACACTGACCTTTTTCCTTGTTCTACCCATGTATTTTTCTGCTTTTGCTTTATTTATTAACTTCCTACACAACACAGGCACACATACATGCATGTTAAGTAGGTACCTACATTGTTGTCTGGCTCAGAGAGAATAGCAGATGCTAAGGCAGCAATGTGCAACTTCCTTTCCTGCAACTTTTGTCTCCTTTGAGCAGCCATTTCCTCAGGAGTGAGAACAGGCAGGGGTTCTTCATTAAAATCTAGTACAAGGCATGACAGTTAGAAAAGAGGGTCAGTTAGGAAAGGAGGGTCACTTAAATACCTTTACAAAGCACAGCTCTAGAAACACCAGTTCAGATGGGTACCATGATAACTACACCCAAGTGTATCTGCAAATGGCACTCCCTAAGTACACCAGGAATATTCAAACTCAATATATGACCCCAACTGTACCAAGAAATTGCAATGCTCTGCAACTTGCAGCATCCTATTCAAAACCTGCCTTCTCCAAAAAAAAAGTTGTGGTTTCTGAGTATCATTTTCCTACAAGTGTATCTTTCCTCAACTTCAGATTATAATTAGAGAATAATGATCCAGAAATGGCAGAGTCACAACTGCAACTGTTACTCTTAACTGGACACCAAGGTGCAAATCAAAATGTGAATTTCCTGATATTCTGGTGTCTTCAGTAAAAAATTTCAAAGACCTCCAAAGCCTGCTCAAGTCTGTCCTGAAGTGCATTGCAAAATGATCTCAGAGTAATCAAACCAGAATCACAGCATATGTTCTTTAAGTAAGACCAAGATATCACTTCTCACTAGCAGAGACAGAACAACTGCTATGAGAAACTTCATGCAAACATCAGTTCCATGTGAAAAGCAAAATAATTTTGAAGAGAGATTCTGAAGCCAGCTCTTCCTTGAGTGATGGGATCCTAACAGTTAAGAAAGCAAGCTAACAGGTAAGAAATCACTGTTATGCTTTGGGGGCAACATTATAATAAGCTTATTTAAAAAACCCAACACCCTAAACAAAGCACATCTAAATTAGAAACTTCCTTAGCCAATTACTCTTCAGATAGGACAGTGATTTGGAAAACAAATGAACAATCAGAAAACAACAAAAAGCAAACATGGTATTTTATTACCTTCTGCTTGCTCCATTTCTTCTGTATCCTCATCTTCATCCTGTGCAGTGTTGAGAGCTGCAAAAACAGAGTGTCTAGTATCAGGCATGTAATAAACACTGTGAAATTCTGTGCTGGGTTGAGGCAGCCCCCTTCCCCACCCCTGGCAACAATAAACACGCAGGCAAATGGATTGCAAAAGTGATGGAAAGTTTAAACAGAAAGCAGTGAACTTTTACAGAAAGCCAAAAACACAGGGACAAAGAAAGATCCCAAAACAGACCCAGAGAGATCCCATCCCCACCTGAGGGTACACCCAAAACCCGCAGGGCTCCTTCTTCCCCCTCCCACTGCTAGGCTAGTCTCAGCTGGCCAGATCTGAGACTGCCCATCCCCCCATGGCCTTGGGCTTAGCCAGGCCCAAAGCCAGGAGACATCTCCCTCAGTTACCGGCTGATGGAGGAGGAAGAAAAGAAGAGGTGCTAGACTCCGCACTGCATCTTATAGTGGTGCAAAGAATTGTGGTAGGAAATACTACATAATTTCCTGCGTCCACCCCTCTGGGCTGGACTTCTGGACACAGGAAGTAAACATTGCAGGGGGGCACCCAGCTCAAACTGCAACAAATTCAAAATAACTACACGTATCTTGGCTGCTGTACTGATTTCAGAATCTGTCTCTCACCTGGCTTTTCCATAGTCCGGGGAATAATGCCACTCTTGTCTTTGATAGGGAGCAGATGGATGAGTTCTTTTTCTGGCTCAGTCTGCATGTGTCTCGGCACCTTCTCATATTTCTCAATCACACTTTCATGTTTTCTTTTTTTGACATGAACAGGTTCACTGAAAAATACCAGGCAAACTAAATGAGTTAGCCATCCAATTAGACAAGAACCATGTATGATAGTATACTAGCTGGATTAAGTGTTCACACTTAGGAAAATAAATAATAGCTGATCTTATTAAGTGGGATGGTTGAATGTGTTCATCATTCACAGTACCAGTCTGTGTAGGATCTTCAATTTCAGGACAATATATCCAAACTCCTTTTTATAACAAACTAACTGTGAAATGAGCACAGACAACATGATACTTAGTTAATCTGGCAATTCAGCCAACTTCATGCATCTTGAAATGTTAGCATCTGAGTGTAAACACATACCACATGCTAGCAAAATGCTAGCACTGATTTAGGATTTATAAAAAAAAATAAATGGTGTAACCATTTATAGTACAGGCACACTATGAAGGGTATTAGCTGTTTATCTTGTCAAAAACTAAAAGCTGTGGATGAAGAATCACACTGTTTGAGCTACATCGTCTGTCTTATAACAGGAATACTACTTTTGTTCTTGTAAAGAGAAGAGAACAAACAGCCTCTGGAATAACCTCCCCTGGAAAGCGATGAAGTCCCCAGCTTTGGACACTTTTAAGATTCATCTGGATAGGGTACTAAGCCATATTGTCTATACTGTGCTTTTGTCAAGGAAGGCTGGACTAGATGACCCTTGAGGTCTCTTCCAATCTGGTATTCGATGATTCTTGAAAACATTAAAAAATGCTTTTTGCTCATTTCAACATTTAGTCTGAAATGAAGTGCTCCAGAACTAAAGAAAACTAGAGTTTACAGAGAAAACTGAAACTACCCTACAGCAGGTAGGCACACAATCTTCCACGTTCATCAAAAAATGCAAGTTAAGATTTTCAAACAATTATGTAAGCATCCCATTCTGTAGAAATTGTTTTTGTAAAGACACAATTCTACTACTAGAAGCACTAACATTTCATGTATTTCAGTGTGAACTCTACCTAACACCTTGCTCCGGAAAGCTGGTGACTCATTTCTGTATGAATATTTTCATGTTGCACGTATTTACAGAAATAGCTTCCAGAATACTTTTTAACACCAATTTGCAATGCAATATAGCAAGTACAGTGAAGTCCAGAGAATATCTTGAATGCTCTATATAGAAAAAAGGCTGTATACAGATTAAAGCATTTCCTGCAGTTTGAGAAATGCTACTCATCTGACTGCCAGGGACCTCAGGTGAAGAACACTGAGCAGGAACAGCACCCTGAAGGTGAAGCAGAGCTGATCAATGTACCGATATGCATCAGTACATTAATACTGAATGTACTGACAGACTAAGGAAACTCCATAGGGAATCAGCAAAGAAGCACAGGACTGAAAGTGACCTCATGATATATGAGTTACATATTAATTATATATTAACCACACAAAGCTGAATTAGCATGCAAAGTAGACATCATTAACAACACTCACTTAGAAGACAGATCTCTGGTTAAAAAGGATGCTTTTTGAGCCAAATCCTCCATTAATTTTAAGTCATCTTCATCCATCATGTCCAGTGGAAGAGCATCTTCCTCTTCTTCATGTTTTGTATCTGTTTTAGAAGATGATGCACGCAAATTAAGATCCTATACATGTGTCCAACCTTGAAAACCTAACCCTGCCTACATGTGCAAGACCATTTTACACTGTACTTCAACCTGCAGCTCATCAGGCGTGGGTTTTGTATTATCCCTGAAAACTGCTCCTTCATTGTGACATCCAACAACACTCACAGCAAACACATTTCTACTATGTTCAACCGTCAGATCTTGTTGCCAGAATGGCTACATTTTTACACTTTCCATAGCTCTTTCCTTGAAAACAAGAAGAGCAATTATTGGTAATTTTACACCACGAATCAGCAGGGCATTTAGTAGCCCTCAAACGTTTTCACTTACAAAAATAACTGCACAAATACTTACCAACTTTCTTTTTCTTGGTTTCTTCCAATGGAAAAGGTTTACTAGCGATAGCATCTCTGACAGCCTCCCTTAGCTTCTTTTGTTCTTTGCGATACTTCTTAACAGCACTCTGCTGCTTGTACTGTCTGTTCTTTAACTTGTTGTCAAGTTTTATTTTACTCGTTCTCAGCAGCTTGCGAAAGCTTGGGATCCGTTTCGTGTTTTTTTTCTAGGAAGCAAACCGAAAACTGCAAATAGCTGATGTGCTCATAACCTTTGTGAAGTTTCAGATCTCATTAAGCTCATATTTCTATCAGAACTGTTATGGCACAGTTCTTTGTCCTGTATGCTTAGGATACCATTCTTCCTCAGCACAGGGCAAGGCATAAGTACCTTAGGGTACTGATACAAGGCCACAAGCTCAGACAAATGTCCTCCTGCTGCACACTGCGCTGTGCTGAGCTTTGGCTCTCTTCTGATCCAAATTCTCTGACTGGTAGCTGCATGGATGACACAAGGCTGCCCACTGCAAGGCGCAGAACAGTACCATGACAAAGATCTGTACTTAGAAGAGGTGTCAAAGCTCAAGGAGTCAGAAGAGAGCTCAGGGAAACCGCAAAACACTTCTATGAGCGTTCAGACAGAAACTGATGCACCACAACTTACGTGCTCAGGGGCATAGGAAGACAAGAGCTGTATAGAGAACATGGAGCATTGTATTGCAGTCTTAGTAGGGGGAGATGTGTCCCCTCAGTAAACGGACAAGTGAATGAGCCAGTTTGGGGCTCCTCGAATCTGAATTGTTGCCAGTTAATCTTCAGATTCCCCTTTTAGTTTCACTATTGGGAAAGCTCTGAGGAGGCAGAATTGACATTATCCCTATGCCGCCGTACATACAACACTGGGCTAGACCAGCTACAGACAGCAGTGCCTCCCAGGCTCTGCCTCTCCTCTCCTGATGCCACCACACAGCCCGAGCGCATTCGAGCAGGGCACACTGCAGACTGCCTTGCTCTCCGCCGAGCTCTCTGACACCAGGCTCCTCAGTATAACGATCAACAGTGATTCATTTCTTCTTTCGTGCCTTGGTTTTAGCAAAAGCACCTTCGAAGGGCGAGAGATGAACCCACGTTTTGCCGTGAACCCACCACTGAGGAGGACAGCTGCTGTCCGCTCTAGGCATTTTACCACCCGCCCCCGGACGTACGGACTTTCCGTCGTTTCCTACAGCCCCACAGCCGAGGCAGCACCGGACAAACCCGCCTGGCCCGAGGGAAGGCGAGGCCAGCACAGGAGTCACACACCGCGGAGCCCGCGGCCGAGGCCCTAGGGCCGCTCCCCCACACCGCCCGATGGGCTGGGCCGCCACGCTACCATCGTGTCAGCCCCGCGGCACCACACGGGACAAAGGGAGGCCCAAGAACCCCTGCGCCGCCCGCTTAGCCCCGCGGACACCCCATAGCCCCACGGTGCCTTACCGACTTCATGGCGGCGGCCCCGATGCGTGCTGTGCTGAGGCGGAAACGACGGGCGCGGGCGGAGCGCAGCTGAGCCCTCCCCCACCCCGCAGCCACAGCGACCCCTGGCGGCGGAGGTCTGCTGGCTGCGGGTACCGGGTCGCTGCCGAGGGACGGAAAAGGGAGGTCGCTGTCCCTGCATCAATGAACAGAATCATTTACTTTAATGCCTCACCCTCTGCCCGAACACTCCCTGCGGCAACACGGTGCCCACCTCGGGCTCACCCTCGGACCTTAAAAAGAGCAAAGCTAACCCCAAAGCGTACTACACTGCCCTTCACCTCAGCTCCCGAGGCAGGCAAGAAAAGCAGGTAACAGCGTGGCTCCTCAGGGCCGGAACCAGCTCCTTCTCACCGGTCCAACGTCACCTTTGAGACACTCTCATACTCTGCTTAGGACCAAGTTATGGAGGAATCAAAGAGAACCACAGCACATACCTGCTATAAGTTTTATTTACACAGGAAGTATTACTAGTGGTCTTAAAGGAAGGCTTGATCCTTCTATTTACAATTATATACAGATTTATAGTTGAAAAGTAAGAAAACTGTACAAGATAACACAAAAATATAAGACAAATTGGATCCAATTAAAGTAGTGAATACATAAGTTAAGAAAAATCTGACATTTACATTTCAAATTGTAATGTTGTAAGTAGCATATATGTAGTTTTTAAACCAGATAGCAATGTAAGTTACACCACACAAAATCTTTACCCCAATTATGTAGACTCTGCTTTTAAACACCAGACAACTGGAGGCCTCCTGTATTTAAAAATACATCATGGTAATTTTGACTTGATTTCCACAGAGGGACCAGTTACAAAAAACCCACATGTAAGGAATTTATTTACATTAAATTAGCAAAAATGGACCAAGAGTGTGCAAGTGTTCCTCACCTGCAGTGCTATTCACTTTAAATTTCCATCCCCTACAATCACAAGCTGTTGTACTACATCTTTGAGAACAGGAAGTGTTTGAATACATCAGTGTATAGTATGACTTTATATCTCATTGTTAAAAGAAGTTAAAGGATTAAGTGTCACTAAACCAGATGGTTTTTAGATTTCAGTATTGCACGCTAATAAAAGATAGTTTCAAAAACAATTGCATTTGCATTATTCTGAAGTAGTAAAAGTGGCTGCTCCTTTGACAACACAAAGTCTGCAGATCACTTTGTCAGTTTCTAGTGTTCACCATTACATACAAGGATTTCTTAGTTGGAAATGGCTCAACAAAACAAAGCTTCTGGTGGCAAAACTTTCACAGAATACTCACTCCATTTTTAATAAGCTCCACAACCAATACACCAAAACAAACGCTTAACACCACTCACTTTGAAAGCTGTACACTGAAAATAAAAGCCCTGGTCTCACCACTGTTTAGAATTGAGATGATTTTTGCTCTAACGGGTTTAGACACAATACTTCCACAGTTCCTGAGTTAATTACATTTGCCCAGACTGAAGAATGAAACTGCAACTTAAAAATAACAAACAAAAACACCCACCACAAGTAAGAAAGACAATACCCCTTCCCAAATTTTGAACTGTCTTGCACATAAGCATACCAAACAACCTTATTTGGTCCTCAGTACTTTCAAATGGTTAGATTTGGAGGTAATATTCGTACCACAGCATTTGGTTCGGATAGCATTCTTAGGGCCTTAAGATTTAGCATTTCCTTCATCCCACCCCCCAAAAAGTGCCATTGTGGTATTTGTAAAAAAAGTTATGCCTCAATTCATCTTTTTTTTAAGTACCAACAGAAGTTATTACAAATGTTTATTGCATTGAGCTGATTCTTTTAAAGTATTAAAAATTAATTCCCCTGCTTCTCAGTTTCATAACTTTTAGTATTCTGTGTGAAAACAAATCTTCCCACAACAAAAGCTAATACTGGCAAAAGGGTGAAGATTTCATCAGTTCATTACTTCATTGTGTTATTTTTCCACTGTTATTTTTCCAGCTGTGTTATTTTTCCATCTCATTTTCACATTTTCTGTAGTGCTTTTCCACATAGAAGTGATGTGAAACCTCCTTTGTCATCAAGTGGTTTTCCATTTTCAATCGACCTCAACATTACGACAATTAGCTTTTCAGTGCTGGGCTGTGGTTCTTGTCCCCTTCTTTGTTGTCCTTCATCAGTGAGGCAAACACCTGGAAAAGTAAATTATTTAATGAATATAAAAAACCCAGCCTTATAAAAAAGACCAACATCAATCACCACATTATTAGCATGGACATTTCTAGAACAAGACACTAGAAAGGAAGTGCCCGCTGCTCAAAAGTCAGACATACAGAATAAAGTAGTCATTAAGTATCTCTTGTGCGCTGACATGTCTGTTTTTATACATATTTATCTCCAAGAAACTCACCTGTGCCCACTTTTTGTTACTGTTCTGCATCTGAATAGCTGCAATACAACTAAAAAGTTTTTCTGATGTAATGTCTTCTGGTAGTTTTGTTAGAAACTGTGCTATATGAATAAAGTCCATCTGTAGGAGAATATCTTCATATAACCGAAGGATTCCCAACCCTGTCCTAAACAAAAATTCTTCTCCATCTCTACAGAAAACATCCCAGACACGACAGGCCAGATCAAGTGGTAATGACTTGCTATAGAGTGTAAAAATCCTGCAATTGAGAAGAAAAAGAAGAATTACAATTTTAACCTATTTCAGAAAGATGAAAAGACAACCTTTTTTTTTTGAGTGACACAAAGATAAGTACAAGTTATTTCGTATGGTCTTATTTTTTCTGTATTTCAAAGATCCACAAGTCTCTAGCTTTTGAAGTCAGCACTCTTTCTGCTACAGGAAATCCTCCATTAGAGAAGTTGCAAATATCTTTACACTCAGGTGTACAAATAAGAATTTCATCAATGAAGTTTGCAACTGTGTAACTTAGCTCTAGCCACTTTCAAGACACACAGTTTAACAGCTCTGTTAATTTGTGTCCTAACTAAATCTGATGCCACAAATCGTCTCAAGAGAAGACTACATCCCACTAATGGACTAAATGAGAATTCAGTAACTACAGAGTTGTGACACATTTTGAATTTCTCTTCACCTTAACATCACTGAAATCTAAAGACAGCCCATGTTCTATTCTTACTGGGAACAGTCCAATTTCATTTCTTATTACAATGATTACTTTTTAAAAATAAACTTTATGCATGAGTGGAGAGTTCAGTCTGCAGTATGTACTACGTTGTAGAACCACTCCCATAAATTTGAAGAGGTTCCTTTGATACAGAGCACATTGTTCTCCATTTCCCCATAAAATACATTGAGAAGTGGTTTGGGAACCTCAGAACACTCCTTACAGCAGACTATCATAACTTCTTGTATTCTCCTTTTATAAAGGAGTTCTCTCTATCTCAAGGCCATCTTTGGAACATGTGCAGGAATAAGAATCTTCATTTTTCACAGGTAACAGAAAGCAGAATATTCAAGTATATTGCACAGCAGCTCTATTTCCACACCATACATAGGTCTATACCTATACTGATCTGTCTAAACTCTCAGGACTGTAGCACACTCCCAACACAATGCAGCTACTGTATAACCTGACCCTTCAAAGCCTTACTGCTTACAGTTAAGTCAATCTTATAGCCGAAGCTCCTCATTCCCAAGTACTCAGATGTCGTTACATGTTTATATTATTTAATTCTACCCAATTCAATTTACTCTATTAGAAACTTCTAACCCCATCCTATGTGAAGCACATCCTTATCCACACACATGTATGAATAGACATTCTGTATTTGTCAGCACTACACACACTTCAAGGATGCTGGCATTACTGCCTTCCATTGCAGGCATGTAATGTAGTTTGAATATTCATTACTTCAAAATGTTCAGTCTGTTTCCAAGTTCATCCCTTCCCAAACCAGATCCTACATTTCACGCTCCTTCCACTTTGAAATCTTTATTCCTGTATTCATATTGTATTCAGCAGCTGATTACACTAATTTCATCAAGTCACAATCAGTCATAAGACAACTATAGTGTAGTAGCCTTCTCTCGCCTATTTATGTTAGACATAGCTGGCTCTTACTTGGGAGAACAAGAAAATGAGACACACAGGAGTACTGCGTGTCTTGTTTCCTGTCCAAATAGATGTTACGCCTAATGCTGGTCCATAAAGTTTGAATCCTGCCAGAGGAACTGTGGTTGCACAAAACAGTTCGTCCTGATTTCACAAGACTTAAGACAACTGAGGTACACAAACACTTCCTGATGCTTTTTCCTATAATGTTGCATTTCCATTGCTAAAAAATCTGAATGGAAAGTGTTCCAACAGTTCTAAGGTTAGGTTTGCTATGTTCTCTGAACTCACCAGTCTATCAAATATATATCTGGAGTAAGACTGTACGATTTGAAATGAAGAAACAATTTGGGAAGATTTTCTTCAAAGAATACTTCAAAGGCTGCAAAGTATTTCAGCATCTGTAGAGACAACAAAGTACTTCATAAGCAGTCACCAAAATAACATGTGGTTGTAAAACAACTTAATGCCCACCAAGAACTGAAGATGTCAGCACAGCACACCATGACTTTTTAGGAAATACAATTAAGTGTTTCTAGAGGGAAAATCAGTACAGTAGAATGTGTTCTACGGATTAGTATCTGATACTCTCAATTTTGTAACCACAGGTTAATGCTTTCCATTATTCAAAAGGAAGACACCAATAAATCAACTATGCTTCAAGTCAAAAGAATATTATGGTTCAAAACCAGAAAGTTGTGTGCATACCATGCTGTGATCCACACGGAAAAAGGCCAGCTGGCATGGCTTGTTTAGAAGGTTAGCAAAGGCAATGAAAGCATCTGCCTCTTCCAGATTGAGAATGAGCACAGCAGCAATGAAGGACATCCCTTGTACCTTCAAGTGGGAAAAGCATTGGGTAAATAGAGATGAGTAGGTTCAGTACATTTTATATCTCTGGAAATGCAAATATATCAAATACCATTGTATAACTTGTCCAGAAACAACAGAGATAAATAATTTTTATGCATGCAGTCAATATGATTTCAGCCACAAATAAGAGTGTTTCTTCAGATGCTGGTTTTAGGTGCTTGATGAAATTCTGTGAGGTCTCATGATCCCAAGTCCTCAGGACTTGGAATGCAAGAAAGTTAAAACCACACAGGCTCAAGAGAGTTCATAAGAGACAAAACTTGGCCTGACATGGAGAAAAACATCACATAAGGGACAGTTTAGACCCAGATATGTTGGAATTGAGACAAAATGCTGTTTCAGAAGAGTCAATACATCTCTTTCCACTTGCCAAATGGTACTTTTTCACACACACAAAATTAATTTTACGTGGTTAGCTACAATGCAAGTTTGCATTTTTCCATGATTACTCTCTCAAAAAAACCCAAATTTTAGCCTGCAATAAAAATTAAGAACATTACTCTTCCAGTTATTGACTTGAGATCTATATAGTCATTATACTAATTTTACCATTTTGATGATGATTATTCCAGTCTTAGCAGGCATTTATGCTGCCTGCCTCTCATTTGAAAAAATGTACTCAGTATTTCAACCAGCTAGGGAGAAGAGTATGGTTATGTATCAAAAACAGTCCAGCAGCTTTCCATTTTTCTGTGAGAGACTAAATTTACTGCCATATTACACTAAAACCAATACATTTCTGATCAGAAACATCTAGGATAGCTGTGTCCTTAATGAAAAAAAAAAAACATAGCCATGAAAAATTAGTTATTTGCCTTTTAAAACTCCACCCAGAGAACAAGTAATCTCATAATCTGCAGAGTTTGTAATCTCACTTAAGAGTATGGGAAGGTTGCCACAAATGAGGTCACAGATGACAGAATTCAGGGATAAAAAAACAAATGGACATTGGTGCAGAGTCCCAAGCATGTCTGATTTAGAGAAAACACACCCTGTGCTAAATAATCTTTTGTTGCATGGATCAGACTTAAAACTTCTCAAGTTCTTTTTAACCCAGAAGTGATTAGGGCTTGTGGTGGTCTAGTCATGAGGTCTGTGGTGACAGGTTGGACTCGATCTTTGAGTTCTCTTCCAACCTTAGCGATACTGTGAAAGCTGTTTCTAGCTACGCCCAGGAACAAAGACAGAAAAAGAAGGGGGAAAGTATCTTTTTGTTATTTAACTGCTTCTGTAAGATGACTTAATTTAGTGAGATGTTCAGTTTAGTTAGGTTGTTTGCAACGGTTTTGGAAGGTTTTTTGTTGTGAGGTTTTTTGGTTTTGTGGTCTGTTCATTTTTACCGTTTTTAAAACCACAGTAATGCTCGCAGCAAACAATTTTGCCTTCACTGAACTCAGGTGGAGTGATCAATCTTTGACTAGATGACACCAAAATAAGGAGTTTCTGGATTTTAGGATATGCAGTAGTGATTCAAAGAGCATTGCTATGGAAATGGCAGCAGTGGGAGCAACACTAAGACGGAACAGACCAAGTGCTCACTGGAAGTCCTCTAATGTGTTTTGTTTGTTTATTTGCTTCTGTAGATATTCTGGATCTGTCCAATCTGTAACACCTTGTGAACACTTCTAGTTAAAATTTTCCATGCAAGCCAGAAAGCATGCTCATCCTTGACACTGAGTACATTTCATTGTGACTGCTATGAAATTAGTAAGTGCCAATACTGAATTATCTCAGTGCCAGTAGCATGAAGTTTAGATAAACTGCTTATTTACACTCTAATATACAACAGCTTAAGCTTATTTGTTATGTTATAAACATTTGACACTGAATACTTACATATCCCACATCCGGTCTGTAACATGTGTATGCTCCTAAAACACTGTGCAGGAGATCATGATAAGGACCACCCTAATTCAAAGGGAAATAGAAAGGGGGAAACAAATAAATAAAAGGGTTTTTCAAAATTGCTTTATATAGGAAGGTAACTAGCCAGTATTTTAAGATGCAATGAGCCAGTGAACTATTGTTTTGCTCACATCTCGAATAATGCTAGCTTTTACCTTAAGTATTACCATATATGCTTTTGAGATGTTAAAGGGGAAGTAACAGACCAATAATTCTATGAAATAATTAAGTGGAAATCAACACAATGAAAAAAAGAGGGATACGCATCATACACATCCAGGGTTGGCTTTTCCTTTTCCAAGAGAGTGGGTGGCTTAAATTCTAGTAACACCAGTTGATGTATTACAATAGAGCATATTATTTTATTTACATGTGTGTTCATAGATCTGTGTCTACTTATATATCTATGTTTAAAAAAAAATAATCAAAGAATGAAAATGTGTACTACAACCCATACAGATTTCTGCAGCAGCAGTGGGAATATTCTCCTTTTTGCATGTAGTTTCATAAATATCAACAGGAACCACATGAAATTTTTCCAGGAGAAGAAGTTTCATAGCCCCTACTCTACTCTCATTAAAAAAGGATGACTACTTGCTGTTGCACGTAGTAAAGAACCAATTTTACTTCTGTTGTTTCATACAACTTCTAAAAACTGTTCCATATTTAGCCAGCTAGGCTTCTTTTCTTGTTTAATTATTCAGAAGTTTAAACTTGTCCTAACTAAATTTACAGAAATCTCACCTTCTGGAAAATATACAGGGATGGAAATGTGCGTGATATATCCAACTTAATTAGCTCCAGACTGGCCTCACGATCAGCAACAGAGGCACCTGCATCTGCAAGCAAAACCAACACTTACTGAAACTGATAGATAAATTCTAGACTTCAGAATAAAACTGCCACAAACAGATAAAGACTTTCATGATCTAAGGAAAAAAATGTACTTAGTTCTAAAATGGTCTGCTGACATCTGGTATGTCCCAGCAACTCCAAAAAGTGAGGGAAAGGGTCAATAAATACAACCTGTCTACTCCTTTTAGTGTTCTGTACAACATTCTATCCAGGCCCAGGCTGGCCCTGGGTTCACTAGAATTCAAACTTTGCCTAGCCCAGTTCTCAAAACCCTGTTTTCTTTTTTATATTCTACTGTGACTCCAGTTACTGGGCCTGTGCAAGAGCACAGAGTAAGAGCACTGTTCTTGATCTAAATGTCATTAAATGAGATCTCAAGTTTTTCATTCCTAATCAACATATTTGCTGGAACATAATATGTACACTAGAGGGGATAAAAATTAGATCATTATCACAAGAAACCAGTACTTCTTCACCTGCAAAGTCAGCACACTATTTCAAAGACAGGTATTTCTCATGTCTCACTTTTACTGAAGGTAACTAAAATAAAATACACAAAGAAACTTCACTGAAGTTTCCAGAACTGACACATAGTTATCATCTGTACAAGTCACATTAATTCTGAGCTTCTGTAGTTCTCATTTAACTATGACTTTTTTGTCTTTCTTTTTGCATCCTTACGACTGGCATTCTTCAAATAGCAGGAAAGAAGGCAGCATTCACTGATGCAAATACTAGTGATAGCAAGTAGAAAACCATGTGGCAATTGGGGAAAAGGCTCCTTCAGAGGGCATAAACCAGTCAAGAACCATCTGGGTTACAGAACATCACAGAATTTGAGGAATAGGCTAAACAGAAGATGCTCTACTGAAGCCTGGAAAGCAACACTTCCTTCCAGTCCTCCTAAAACTATAAGATGCATTCACAAGTGAATGAAGCTGCTGCAAGGTGTGTTAGGAGACTATGGGTGAAAGATGGCTAACATTATTACAGAGAAAGAGCTTACACAATCTAAAATAAAAAGTTCAAGAATTGCTGCTTAATCTGTCCTCTTTCAAGAGGAAAAGGCATTATATTGGACAGTTTGTGATAATTTCACTTGGAACAGTATCCATTTAGAGTGATTCCCAAGGAAGATGAGAATCTGACAAACAGATCACATGGACCTCCGGAAGAGTTGCTGAGGGTCTTTTGAACAGATCTGGTTGCCCAAAGAAGTTGTGAATGCCTCATCTTGGGAAGTGTTTTAAGACCAGGCTGGATGAGGCCTTGAGAAACCTAGTCTAGTGGAAGGTGTCCCAGCCCATGGCAGGGGGGGTGGAACTAGATGATCTTAAAAGTCCCTTCCAAGTCAAACCATTCTATGATTCTTTGATTCCATATAACACATTTTGATTAATATCTTGTCTTCAAGACACGAAAAGGTATTTCTTGTGCTTTAGTCTTTAACTGCCAAATTAAAGTGTTAAAGATACTTGAACAGGAAAACCCCTCAGAGCTACTAATGTCAAATGAGGCTACAATAATTGATCTTCCAGACTTTGCTACTAAAGATTAGTAACAAGCACAGAGGGGTGTCTTGCTTTTCAACTAGAGATGAAAATCCTATTACTCATAAGTTTTCCCTTATTACTACCTTTCCCAGAACATCTAGCACAATCAGAATGGACCCTGTCCCCTTTCATTTCCATCCAGAGCAACTACATTTCCAAAATAAATAAATTACCTAAGCTTTTCACTCCACTCAGTCCACACTTCCAGGAAAAAGAGAGAACAAACTCCCAACCCAAAATCCAAGGGGCACTGCATATGTTTTTCAAAGATAAGCATATTTACAATCACACACATAATTTTTTATGAACAGTTAGGAGGCTGTCTAGCATTCAAGAGACCTCACCTTCCACATCATTCTCAGAACCTGTCTCACTGAAGCTTTTCCATCGTTCCTTAGCTCTCGACAAGAAGATTTCATATAGCTCTGCATGGAAACAAAACAAACCCAACAATAAAAAAGGAAGAGATAAGTAAGAAAAACACCAATCCAAACCGAAAGCACACTAACTATTCTTGGCTTTGGTTTTGTTTCTTTGTTCCATCTTAACTACTGGGGGCAAGGTAGGGAATCTGTTCAATGGTTACTGCTTTTATAATGTGCACTGCATTACTCTTTCTTCTGTGGTGAACATGTAAATTACAAGAGGGAAATAATGGCTTAAATATTTTTTTTTAAATAGGTCATAACTCTTTTAGCTCATTAAAATCATTAGCTAGGAAATAAACAAATTCCCCCTTCCACTGCAAACTTACAGATTCTTGACTTTCAGCACAAAAATTCTGGAATGGGTCGCAGGGAGAAGGAAGCAACCAACCCCTTAACTCTTAAAACACTAAAATGTAGGGGGGGATTCTTGTAAGAAGGTTTGGAAAAGTTTGCCTAATGTACCAGGATACGCTGTCTAATTGTAAAATCCCTGTTCCTAAGGTGGCAAAATATGTTCTTCTAAAAACACAAATATAGTCTGAGAATTTTTTTAATCAAAAGTCTGTATTTCTCTTTGAAAAAATTACCAACTTAACTCTGCATTTAAATGTGATCTGTGTAAGACATACCAGGAGTGATATTTAATTCATTTCCCACAGCTAGACTCCAAACTTTCCCACGTACACTTGGGGGTAATCCCTGCCACCACAGCTCTCGAACCCTTCGGGTAGCACGCCTAGGCAAGGTGAAAAACAAAACAAAACAGGAGAAAAGGCACATACTGGATTTCTGAAATCATTGGGCAATTTAGATGCAAAACAACAAACTATTTCCCAAACCAGCATTCATAGATCCTAGAATTGTTTGGGTTGGAAGGGACCTTAAAGATCATCCCTGCCATGGGACACTTTTCACTAGACCAGATTGATGAAGGCCCTGCCCAACCTGGTACTGAACACTTCCAGGTCAGGGCATCCACAATCTCCTGGAGCAACCTATTTCAGTATCTCACCACCCTCACTGTAAAGAATTTCTTCTTAATATCTAGTCTAAATCTACCCTTTTCCAGCTTAAAGCCATTATCCCTAGTCCTACCACTACAAGCCCTTGTAAACAGTTCCTCTCCAGTCTTATTGTAGGCCCCTTTCAGGTACTGGAAGGCTGCTATAAGTTCTCCCTGAAGTCTTGTTCCCTCCAGGCTGAATAGCCCCAACTGTTGCAGCCTGTCCTCATACTGATGATCTTCATGGCCCTCCTCTGGACCCACTCCAATAGCTTCATATCCTTCTTATGTTGCAGGGGCCAGAACCAGATGCATCACTCCAGTTGGGTTCTCACAAGAGCAGAGCAGAGGGAAAGAATCACCTCCCTTGATCTGCTCACCATTTTCTTTGATGTAGCCCAGGATACGGTTGGTCTTCTGGGCTGCAAGCGCACATTGCCGGCTCACGCTGAGTTTTATCATCAAACAACACCCCCAAGTCCTTCTCCTTGAGACTGCTCTCAAGCCATTCTTCACCCAGCTTGTGCTTGGGATTGCCCTGACCCAGGTGCAGGACCTTGCACTTGGCCTTGCCAAATTTCACAAGGGTGGCATGGGCCCACCTCTCAAGACAGTCCAGGTCCCTCTGGATGGCATCCCCTCCCTCCAGCATGTCAATCAGCCCACATAGCTTAGTATCATCCACAAACTTGCTAAGGGTGCACCTAATTCCACTGTCCATATTGCCAACAAGGATGTTAAACATCACCGGTCCCAGTACTGATCCCTGAGGGATGCCACCCAAGGATTCAAGGATCTCTGCTTATGTTAAAGCCCCATTAAAATAAGGCAACCAAAAAAACCCAACCAAACACACACAAAACCACAATAAAACAAGCTCATGGAAAGTCACATTTCATGCTGCTCTGTAATGACCTCTGTAATGACAGCTTTAGCATAATAACATAAAATGACTTCTTGACAAATCAGAAAGGAAAGCAAAGTATGTGTGTTCTCTGTTTCCAGAGGAGAAACGAGCTGGCCTTGCATCACAACAGAACTTCAGACTTACATGCCTTCCCAGTTAGGTAGGATTTCATTGACCCAAATCACCATAGCACTGGCAATATTCTCTTCTTGCTTGAAACGTTCCCTCATTATTTTCTTCCTTTTATGTGCTTCTTTAATTTCTGTTAGGCATAAGATGTTAATAACTATGTATTAATTTATCGAAATTATTAGGTAAATAATCCAGCTATTATCTAATTACATAGATGTCTGAAAAAGACACGGGTAAATTACAGTTGCACATGAGCTAGCTAGTACTTATTCCTGTTTATTGTAGATGTATTTCTCAGGAAATTTTTTTCATTTAAGCTAAGTTATTTAAATACATAGTGATTTAGACAAGCAAAAATCTGTCCAGAAACCTCACTGCACTCTTTTCTGCAGCATACAGAGTGATTAAAAGGGAGGCCCATCAGCACTGCTTTTTCTGTCATGAATTTCACACCTTCACTACCTAAACTTTTCTTACTACTTAGAAGAATCAGCAATAATTATAGATTAGATTTTTAATATTTTTTTCTAAGTTCATTTCAAAATTATTAAAATTTTACCGAAACTTCCATCAAAAAGGATTATGTTGGATTTTTTTTCCTAGAAAGATGAAGTGAAGATCTGAGACAAAGCTGCAGTGCTGAACAACAGATGAGTATTCTGCCTTCTTCTAAAAACGGATCACTTGTAGATCCCTCTAACAAAACAGGCTGATAGAAGGGCAGAGCAGTGCTATCTTGACATCAGTAAGAACCACTGTGAAAGTGCAACTTTCTATTTATGCATGCATTAGACACAAAGGAGTAAATATGCCACCTCTTGTAAATGGATATGGCTGACCAGCTTCATTAAGTTTTTACTAAAGCTTTGTGTGCATGGCAACAGTTAATTTAATGGACACTAGGGTGCACATATTGAACATACTGCACATGGCTAATCCTCCAAAGACACAGCTAGAGAACACAGACCACAGATGACACTTTTAAAGATGCAAAATACAAGAGTGAAATGAGTCATCAAGTGCCTTAGAGTTTTTATTACATTTTTTTCAGAGTAAGTTGCCACAGATCCATAGAGGTTCCAATCAGTTCAGAAACTTGTATCTTTCAACAGCCCAAGGAAAACATGCAGCAGAGATTCTTAAAATAGCTTATTCCCTGCACACTAGGCACGAGACCACAGAAGTCCTTTCAACAGCTATTCATAGACTGACAATACCAGATGCTACAGATAGATGTTTAAATTAAAAAAACAGATCTAGTGGGACTAGGAAGGATCACACAGATAACAGCTTGTTAGGAGAAAGAAAAAAAAAAAAAAAAACAAACAAACAACCAAAACCAAACAACAAAAACACAAAAACACCCACTCAAGTTTTCACCTGTCTTCATATTCGGCTCTGGCCAGCCTGATCTAGTGTGGGGTGTCCCTGCCTGTGGCAGCGGGGTTGGAACTAGATAATCCTTGTGGTCCCTCTTCCAACCCTGACTGATACTATGATACTACGATATTGAAATAGATCTCAAGTTCATGAAAAAACATCTCCTTAATCAGTCAGCTTTTTTGTACTTTGTGTCTCAGTGGTAACTGCAGCAAAACAGCTTGAAAAAGAGTTTGAATACTCAAAAAGTTTATAACAGATCAAATTACAAGTAGCTTAAAAAAAATAATCACCAAGTTTCTACTTAAGAATTAAACTGACTATTGAACCTAGTTATGTTCACTGTGGTGGAATGAGAAAATTATTTGATCATAGAATGGTCTGGGCTGGAAGGAACCTCCAAAGGTTATCTAGTCCATCCACCTCTGCAGTAAGCAGGGGCATCCTCAACTAGACCAGGCTGCCCAGAGCCCTGTCAAGCCTCACTTTGAGTATCTCCAAGGGTAGGGCTCCAACCACCTCCCTGGGCAACCTGTTCCAGTGTTCCACCACCCTCATGGTAAAGAACCTGTTCCTAACATCCAGTTTAATCAAATTCTCTTTTAAACTATGTGCACGTCAGAGAATAACCTAGATATTAAATGAGATTGGCCTCTACTGTACCTACTAGCCTACAAACCTGAAATTATTTTATTTCTACTGCACAGCTAAAAATAATTACAGTGATTACTGACACCTGACATACCTCGTTTTTTTGCCTCTGCCACCATTTCATCATATTCTTGTCGGTGACGTAAAGCCTCCTCCACTGATTTGGCAGGAAGATTTCTGAAAACAAGTTGTTCCTGAATTCAATACACATAAATGATATTCCAAACAATTTCAAACCAGGTTTTAACTTGGCTTCTCGCTAAGGTTTACACTTGGGGTCGTCACACTCCCAGGGTTTCAGTCACAGCAGTAGAGAACTACTAGGTGTTTACCGCTTCTGTTTATTAGTTCTCCTATAGCTTTCCCCAAAGCAGATTTATGAGACTTATTGAACATCTGGAATGATATTAAAATGAAGTTTGCATGAAATGAAAAAGGGAAATACTGAAATTCTCTCTATTTAGTCCATTTTAATCATTAATAAACCTGCATATCCATATCTTCAATTGAAATCTATGATGATGTATTTTCAATAAAAGGCACGTGGGGTTAAGTCATTATTATTAGCCCTTTAAAACTCCCACAAGAGAACATAGGTTTACCAAAGGAAGAAAGGATAGATCTACTCTACATTAGAGCTAAAGCTAAATAGCCTTGCTGCAGTGCTAGAGGTTCACCACCCTAAAACACATTTAGATTTTTTTGACTGCATAGTGATCTTGTGATTGCCAAACACACTTCCTTTTGACCAAGTAGACTCATTCCAAAACAAATCAGAACATGTTTAGTCTAGCCTCCTTTGGTTCAAAATAAACAATTTCCACCTCCTCTTACACAAGCAGAAAACAAAAAAATCACTTTATTAATATTTCCATTGAAAGTGAGACTAGAATCTGTCTTCAGGGGATGAGATTATAGCAACACATTACGCACTCCAATTCAAAACAAGTAGAAGTGTAAGAACATAAGTATGTTAGTTTGTGAATTGTGACATTTTGGAAGTACAAGAAAGCATCAGCAAACCACTTATTGCATATCTTATTCACTAGGATAGATTTTTTTGTTGCATCTTCATCTGTTGTTTCCTTGCCTTCAGCTGCAATTTTAAAGAGCCACAAAAACATAATTGAAACAGGAGCGTGGAACAGTTCCAGTGAACACTATCATCTTGGTACCAACAAAAACATTTAACTGCAGCTTTCAGCATTTGTGACAGGAAGGTGCTTCTTGTGTTTCAAAGGCAATTCTTCCTCCTCTTGATATTACCTAGCTAGTATTTTTTTAGTTCTTTTTTAAAAAAACTCTTCTGGAAAGCCAAGTGCAGGTTTGCTGAAATGGCAACTGCCCCTGTTAAGTTTTCCCAACTGGTCTAGGAAATGAAGTTTCCAGAATGGGGGAAGGAGAAGGGAATATGCACTGACATGGTAGTGAAGAAATTCATAGAAGTCCTCTTTTCCTGATTAAGGATGCCTACAAGACTGTCATAGGCAGCTGTGATATACAGTAGATAACAAACCAGTAACCCAAGTACAGTGAGAAAAAATGCCTCATGTAGAGTATAATACACTTAAAGGTTCTTCTGGAGGTATTTGTTAGGGTATTATGGAGGATGGAATAATCCACTGATATTTTCATGTAAGACTCGTGAAGTTTACCTCAATCAGAAGTAGATCTAAACAATGCAGTCATCATCAGTTCCACAGCAGAATCATACTTACGCTGGTCGATCCTCCAGAATCAAAGCAGTAGTTGAAAGTGGTTCAAACTCAATATTTTTACGTCTTGTTGATGGGGGTGGAGGTTTATACATTCTTCCTGTCCGTGCTTCATATTCCTAAACAATATTATTGATAAAAATGACAGTTAAACTTTCTGCCTCATTTCTAACCAGTAAGTATATTACTTGTTTTACACTTGCTAAATAATGTTAAAATACATAACATTAAATTATTTAAGACAGCAAGGAGCTACCAGTACAGGCCAAAATTGTTTATAGAAAAGCAGCAGCTTTCCAGAGCTGCTAACTAGAGATGAATAAGAAAGCAGTTTCTTGTATCAACTTGATCTTCGATGTATTCTAGTTCAATATTACTACCAAACATCCTAGGATCAGTTAGGAAACCTGCATAACCTTCCCACACTAATTAATGCACAAGAATATTTGAATAATACATGAAGTTGACCAAAAAAAAAACACCAAGCAAAAACAACCCACTGCAAACCACTAATCAAGAGCATGTGTCTCTTCCCCTTTCTTTCCATTTGGTTGTGCTCATCCTAAGAACTAGAGCTCCTCAAGTTCTTGAAGCCTTTAGCAAAACCATCAAACCCATGCTATCCAGAACCACCTACACTATACTCAGTGACAATATAACAATATTGATCATTACAAGCTTATTTCACGTAATTTCTTTCTCAGAGAGAAAGATTTAACAGCCTTTAATCCACAGATGACTATAAGGAAGAAAGAATCCTATTTCTTTTTCCATGAGAGGAAAGAAAAAGGCTATGCAGGGCCAATTGAAAACCTCAAATTTCATGCTGCCTCTTTTAGCCTCTGTAAATAAAACTCTACTGCCAAATTACTGGGAGATCCATTCTCATGGTACAGCAAATCTTAAAAAGCTATCTGTGAGAAAACATTCAACTTGTTCACAAACCAGGTTAGCTTGTGGATTCATGCTCTCCATAAGGCATGTTTCACTGCAAGCCTCCCACATGCTGGAATTCTTACATAGAACAATAAGAGCTGAAATATAATCTTTAAGAGAAGACATTGAAGGTACCCTACTAATGTACTTTCACAGACCACACAGCTCTAGTGAGGTCACAGAGCCAAATGAGCTCTAACTTGTCCAAGCATTTTTTCTTTTTTAATCTAGTTTGTTCTTGCACATCTGTTGCTTTAGTAAGCAAGTAAATTCAGTCTCAGACTAAATAAAATATCTTAAGTCACCAAAAATTTAAAAAAGAAAAAAATCAATTACTGATTATGTCATATATCCTCCCAATCAAATATAAGTCTTCTCGAAGAAGTGCTCACAAATGAATCTCAGACCTGGTACACAGCTTCTGGTACACATTGGGTCTCCCAGGCAGAAAGAGGGTTTTACGTGTTTAGTGTTCACTGACAGCTTTACAGAAACAGAGCTGACAACTTTAAAGCTATTATATAAAGTTCAGTACACAGCTGAAGTCAAAATGGGAAGAGACCTCTTACAAATGTGACAATGCAGCCTCAGATTTCCAGAGAGGGTACACAGTGTCCGCTCAACACTTAAGTGTCTTAAAGCTTTCAGCTCAATCTCCTTACCCTACCCATTTTAATAATTGCTAACAAGATTTCTATTGTCCACATCAGGCATAATGCCATTAAATGATCTGGAAAGTATAACCTCAGTGATGTCACACGGATCTCATCTCAAGAGAAAGGTATCACAGAGTAACTAAGGTTGGAAAGGACCTCTGGAGATCAAAGCAAGGCCGACTACAGCAGGTTGCACAGGTTCAGCCAGATTTTTAATTTCACCAAGGATGAAGACTTCACTCTTACCAGGCAGAGTATTTCCAAGTGGTTTCTCATGAAAGTACTAACCAGCTTCAGAGACCAGAGGAAATCAGCTGTGTCTGTACTGGTAAGGCCACATGCATTACATGCCACTATACACTTTCAGATCCTGAGGATTGCACCTCCACAAAATAAACCAAAGAATGTGTTTGAAACATTCTTAGCATCTTTTGAAGTGGTTTCCGCCCCAACCTTTCCCTCCGCCAAATCTTCACCTGTCTACCCTTTAACCACTGTATCATACTCTGGCCCATGGCAGTGTACCAAATTCATTTTGTTAGTGTTCTGGAAAGACAAACACAAATCTATAGTAACCAGTTTACTGTTTCAGTCAGAAAAGAAGCTCTGTTGCTTTTCTGTCTTCAAAAAAAGCCTCATCATGCACCATGTAAAGAAAAAGAGCGAGGAACTATTTGCTGTTGTGATTTTTACATACAAACACACTAAAAACCTAATTATTTAAAAATCTTTGTAAATTTAAAAGTTTCTAGCCAACCATTCTTAAATACAACTTGGTTCTAAATATTTCTAAGTCTCTGGCTAAGTCTTTGGTTATACAAATTTACAAGAACTTATTTGTCTCCTGAAGGGTAAATCCCAATTTTTGATTGAAAATAGTAAGAATCCAATATAATTGGGCACATTCAAACAAGTATCTTGAATAAATGGACACACAGGATTGATCAAACTCTGCTGTAATTCACACAAGCACAAGAAGAATCAGAAAACCAACATTCACTGTATGAATGAATATACATGTTTTTAAGCCTAAAATGATTTCATCTAACCCCAGAGACATTACATGCACTCATGCCTTATACCTCAGGATATCCCAGTACATTCTTAAGTTCAGAATGTATCCTAAAATAGCATCCAGAGGTCAGCATCCAGGCTGCAGTACAGCAGCAGAACCATCTCTCATTCTTGGTACAAGTTCTGATTTACTTTCACATTTTCCAGTACTCTGTAACAGGAGCCACAAAATCAAGTTCATTTCGGCATCAGAGATGCGGAAACTTAAGCATCACCAACCTTTTCAATAATCCTACATAGCTAATTTTTTAGCAACTTCTTTAAAAGCACTGCACTATGAACATTAGAAATTAAGCCACTCTCACCTTTTTATTAGAACTAATACCTGTGAATGGTTCTGGAGCTTCTGGGTATTACACAAGCTAAGAACTGATAAACTATTTCTAAAGTGACAGGGAAAGTAAAAAAATCCAAATAAATACCCTTCAACAGCGATTTCTGCAAAGGACATCATCTAACTGGGCTTCTGAAAGTAAGCACACTTCATGGACAACTGGGTTTTGCAAGAAAAGTATACATGAGCAGAGAGAGAAATCTGTAGCATTACTAGGAGAAGTCAAATCAGTGAGCAAAATAGCTCCAGGCACACATGGTCGATGGCTGCATATTCTCCAAGATAAAACATATTCCAAAGTAACAGAACATCCCAATGGAAGATGCTTCTTCCTCAAGAAGCCTGCACTCTAGGAAATTTATTTGAAGATTAGATCCCAGAACCATCAGACATGCATGGAACTCAGTAGTTTGTCCAATCAATATATCCTCTTTTTCTCCCTGCTAGAATACTTTGTAGATGTAAAGAATCAAATACCTTAACTACATATTTGATGCAGAATCTAAAATTTTTGCCATGGGATAAAAGCTTGACCTGACAGAATTTCACTTCAAAAGATGTGAGCTAATACTCTTCTGTAACAAAGGAAAAACATCATTTAAATTCAAATGTCTTGTTAAATGTTTAACATGCAGGGCATATACCAGAGGATAGAACAGCTGCTACCCAAGATTCAAGACTATGTAAGGCCTGATTATAAAAAAAAAATAACCAAAAACAAACCACTTTTGGAGGTGTCACATAATATGTTTCACTAGCTTTATTACAGCATACCTGGTGTTAATTGTAAGTTATAGAACCTTTCATAACCCCAAAATAAAGAAAAACAAATCTCAGCTTTAATAGAAAATAAGAACAGTTTTCTCCTCATTAAGGCTGGAACTGCATCCTCTCATCTATTGCAAATAATTAGCCTGTTAACAGGCCAAAAATATGTTTTTTCCTTAAAACCACTGTGACAATATATTTAAGAGCACTTCAGTACATGGAGGGACTTGTATTTCTGGTATTTAGACCTACTGGAGTAAAGATAAGCCTATTAATGTACAGACAGGTGACACGTAAATGGGGCTGCAAATAAAGTCTTTTTATTTATTAACTGCTTTTGTGCTTAAGAAGATAAAGATACCTCAAACTGTAGCTTAAAAAAAAACCCAAAACTCCCCACTACAACCCGTGTTTAAAACAAAAGAAAGTAACAAACCTGCAGAGGTCTTTATTGCCTATACTCTTTTGATATCTACACGGAGAACATACAGAACTGGAGATTCTTTCATCCTTCCTCAGAAGAACCATAGAGGACAGCTAGACCATTCAGAACTATTTTAGGTATCTCTCAACACTAC
This sequence comes from Melanerpes formicivorus, assembly GCF_026170545.1. Classification (NCBI taxonomy): domain Eukaryota; kingdom Metazoa; phylum Chordata; class Aves; order Piciformes; family Picidae; genus Melanerpes; species Melanerpes formicivorus. Next base: position 11,279,992 of record NW_027142358.1, read on the forward strand.
TGAACTGCACTGTGTCTCATGGCCATTACTGCCCATATCTGCTCCTTGCAGCATCCAAGCAAACTACCTTACAGAAAGGAAAGCCAGCTGCACTACAGCATTCCAAAAGCATTAGCTGACATTAAGCAGGATATGCTTGTGTGGACAAATTATTTTACTAGGCATGCACATGATGATTCGGTTTTCGAATATAAACTTGCATCTACATTGCCCAGAGAGCCCACAGAGCTTTAAAGGAATAAATATTGACTGTGAAATTTAACATGCATCTTTCCAGGCTAAGTTTGGATCTATACAAGATCCAACAACAAAACTGAAAATAAACAATGAATGTTTTGGACTGCTATGAAAGTCCTCACACTCCTGAATGTGCCAATTATACAGATTAAGCACCACAGATGCTATTATGTTTTACATGTGCTAGAGGAGAGTGTGTCCTCATAAGCAACACTGAATTAACTTTCATTATCTTAAAGATTGTCTCTGTTTAAAGTAGATGGCAAGGCATATTAATACTCCCAACTAAACAAAGCATGCACTCTGCATACGAACACTTTCTCTTAACATGTTTTAGTCTCCCAATATTCTAATCCTGATACTGAAAAAGGTTTTATTCAATCAGTCATGACATTTGTTAAAGCAGCAATTAGGATTGTCATATATTCTGCAAGTGGTTTTAAACCTCTCTTCCGTCTACACTCTGGAGCAGATGGCCTCTAAAACCATCCATACGATTATTTTCTAGCTCACTAAAAATACAGAACAAAATTATTTCCCTTCATTTCAAGATGGGCTGATCCCCCAGAACTGAAGCATTAACAGAATAGCTTAGGAAGGTGTCCATTTACTATAATTTAATAAAACTATTAGAGAATTTATATATGAAGAATTTCTGGTAATGCATAAGGATTCTCTCCTATGTCATCATGTGCACATGTCCTCAGGTTAAATATTAAAATTGCTGAGTTGGCAATGGTTAGAAGGTGATTGTAAGTAAAGAAGTGCTTACTGCAAGAGTAGATGTCACTGAAAAATTCTGTGAGTCATAAGCTAGACACTTTCCCAGAACTAAGAATGCCAGATGCTATTAGGACAGACAGAACAGTAAATTTTTTCCTAACCTAGAGGCAACATAGGAAGAAACTTTATCAAAGTAGGGAAAGGTAGCACTCTTCATATTGTATGAAAAACAACCAGACACTGAATAGTTTCTAGACCAACCTTCCAAAGTAATGCCATGCATCTTCAGTTGTTCATTTACTTTATTTTTCTCCTCAACCAGATTTTTAACACATTGCATTGGACCAATTTCAGAAGGATAGTGATCACAGCAAACAGAAGGCATAACAAAAGTTTCAACAGCTACATGTTTCTAGGTTTCCAATTCCAAACTGGAAATAGTTATGAAAAGCATCTGGAGTTCTGAAGTGTCACTATAAGAAGCTTGTGTGACTTAGGGGCAGGGAAATAAAGATTCTAGGATAAGAATGTAAAAGCTAATATAAGATGTTAAAAAAAATGTTATGAATTAAACCTTTTAAGAACTTTTACCATTAAGCAAGGAGGCACAGCAAACATGTAATTGTAAATTACTCTCAAGGTCTAGCATTACCTATTTCTTATTTAAGAACATGCAATATAGGCAATAATAATACTCTATCATTTGAAGTTGTTAGTGAGATTCACGTGTTAAGTTTGTTTATTTTACTAATGGTATCTAATGAGTTGATGGTTAGTGCCATTAAATATTCATGCTGCTGTGAAAATGTGATGTTTGTTCTATTTTGATGAGTGCTACATAGTCCCATGCATAGTATTGAATACAACTAAAATATATATATATATTAAATGTCATACCCCTGTGTTTAATAGACTGAGAGCAGATATTGATGCAAGACTGCCAGAACTGTCATCCTAATGAGAAAAACAGAAGCAAAACCTTAGTGAATAAATGAAGGTAAAGACCATTACAATAAAGAAACATGCAAGCCAAAATTTAAATTCACATGTATTTATAGTCTGTGTTTGAAGAAACATAGATGTGTCTGTTCATCCTTCTTATCCAGCCTTCAAAACACAAAAACGTACACCAAGACTTCCACTTGTGGCATGATGTGTATGAGCATCTACTGGACTACTTTCCTGGTTTAATTGAGGTTTTATATTTTCTGCAATCTCCCAAAGGGAGAATCTCTTTTCACAGCACTTATTAGGTGCATGACAAAAAAATACCCAAACGTTCTCTGATATACTGTCCCTCCCTAGTCCACATCACCCATAGGAGTAACACTTAACCACCAGCCTTGGAAGATACACTGTTATAAAGAAAAGAACAAAAAACTGTTTTTTAGCTGATACATGAAAACTGAAACTATTTGCCCTGCTTATAAGTTCAATTTAGATTGCATCTCACACCAAATGGCATCTTTACCTATAAGCTAGTTAAAGCTTAAAATGAATGTTCAATAATAGTACTTGGCATTGTGGAGAAAGGGAAAAGAAACTTAACTGGACTTGGATAAGCACTCGACAAGAAACTAAATACTAGAGTAACTTCTGAACAGAACCTTCACATTCAAATTTTGAGTTTTTCTAGTCAATGTGAGAGGGTAGAAAACGTCATTAAATAGTACAGTGACTTAGAGTGGGCCTTTAAGTCCCTCACCTTCTTGTCAGCCACATTATAATTAGTATTTCTAAATTGAAAGCTTAGAAGTGGGCTACATCTCAACCTCCCTGGGGAGCTGATCAGAACTAAGATACATCAAGGCTTTGAGAAACAGTCACTTAAGAGAAAGACTCAAAACAGCAATCTGAAACAACTGCAGCAAAGCAGTCAGGGAGAGCCATGCCCAGCTAGAGGATACCCTGTGCAACTGCAGCTCTGCAGGTTTCCTTTCAAAATACAAAGCTAGTTTTCTAATGGAAAAGCCAAGCTTAAAGACAGCATACAGTAGGGGGAAGACACATGCTTTCAAGCATGCTGTAGCACCTGGAAGAGGGAAAACAAGCTTCTTATGCCTTCAACATTATTTCTGAATATATTTGCAGTGCTCTTGTACCACACATAACTCAGTCTAATTAAAATAATGTTAAGGTCTTCCTTCTCCCTTGCCATACTATTTTTTCCTTTTCAGCACTGAAGTACCTAGCCTCAGAAGGATATGGTTTATATTAAAAAGCCCAACACTTTAAAAAAGTCCATGAAGGACAGAACCTTTAACATTTAAATATTTTTCCTAAACCCTATCCTTTTAGAATTTGATACAGACTGCCTAGATAATGATTTTATCATAGCATCTCAAACTTGGCAGCATAAACCTGCTTAACGTGCAAAGCTCACTTTTTAAGAGAATTATAAAAAAAAACAACTATTTTTATCTGTATCATCTTTTGCTAAAGAAATTCAAAATGTCCAATAGATAGACAGGCATCCCATCAAAAGGAGGATCCAGAAGACATTACTAATAATTATTATTATGCCAACAAAGTAAAATATGTGCTGTCATTTTTATTACCTAAAATTGTTTTTATACCCTTTGCTTTCCCAAAACTCAGCAACTTGCAGAGATAAAATGAAAATACATAGAACACTCATGCCTTCTTTTTCAAGCTCTAGGAAGAGAAAGTTTGCCTCAGCACTCTTCATAGATGACCTCAAAGACTTTGTTTTTTAAATAGCAAATCAGAAGGACTCATTTTAGCAGAGTCAACATCTCTGCAGTATTCTCAAAACCTTAAGCTCATGCTCACAGTAGAGGACTCCCTTGTCTTCAAGGCATTTGTGCCACAACATAGCACTGACAGAGTTCCCCTTGACAAGTTTTCCACATCAAAGCAGATGGGTAAACCTAGTACTGGCACTGGTCTCAGTGAGGTCCTACCAATTTCAATACCATTTTATCACAATGAAAGTTTAAAACACTGGGAAACATCTTTGTTTAACCTCTAGCATAGCATCTTATTGACTACATGTGTGACTCTGGATAGATGGTGGACATTTCTTGAAAATCTAACCACTATAGTGTCTACAAAGCAAGCCACCACCGCCTTCTCACTGCTGCTAGCAGATAAATTGTAATTCAGGTGTTACATGTTCTTTGCAAAACCAACTCCCATTGCTTGTCCTGATTTCCAGGCTGTTTGTTACCGATATACTTCTACCTGTCTGCTAAACAGGGAGAAATCTTGCCTTTCTCTTCTGTCCAGTAGTAAGGCAAGAAGAGTAAACACAATCTCTATCTAGGTAATTATCTGCTTAAAACATAATCCTCTGAAAAAACATCTAACATTACTTCTTTCAGATATTGGGATCCTTCAGATTTGCTGACAAACATGGCATACATAATTCTTAAGAATTAGGAGCTTTATGCATTGTTAAACTAAACAAAAATTGGAGGGAAGAGTTAATATTGCAAGTTAGAAGGTCTGAGTCATATAAAAAGAGACTAAAAATGCATCTGTTCCTCCACAGAAAAACCTCCAACTCTTGCCCTGGGAGACCACTGTTGAGTCAGTGAATGCAATTTCTCCATTAGACTTCAGACTGGAGATAACAACATCAGAAAAATATGCAAGGGTTTAGTACTCAAGTACAGCATTTGACTTTTTTTGTTTGTTTGCTTTTAAGATTTCAGAGCCACCCAAAAATAATACTTTCAGAGGTTAGTTGTAGGACAGCGACCCAGTCATCAAAAGCAGTTAGTATTTAATGGACTACCTAAACTACACACCTTCCATTTTGTACTCAAGGTGACGGCTTTTGGAAAAGACGGCTCTAGTTCACTTCAGAATCATTTCTAAATCACTGCAAGCTTTTCATGGGATGTCAGGCTTAAATAGAAAAGACCTTATTTTTTTTCCCTCATTCTCTTAAGTCTGTCATGGATGGTACTTTGTTAAAGCTCCTAACAAAGAGAATTTGTGTATGTATTACTTTACTTTATATTGTGATGTGTTTTTACATATTTTGGGTTTACTTTAATTTGGGCATATTAGAAAAAATAAATCACCATGCTGCTTTAAACAAAATTAATAAAATATTCAATACTACTTTAATAAAAAGCAAGAGCTAAACTTAAATGGGTTGGTACTCAGAACCATTTTGATTACAGATTAAAAGCTCTTTTCTTGAACCATAAGCACAAAAAAATTAAATTGAGCTTGCATTTTTAAACAGAACTTGCACTTTAGTCAACGCACCAAAACGTTGCACATCAGCCCACAAGGCAGTTTCTGCCTTAAATGCTTCTGTATTAAAGTATTTCAGCAGTCTAATTTAAAGCAGATTTCTGTATAGAATGAAAAGAATTCACCAAACCAATTATTAATGACCACATACTTCTTATAATAGCCAGTTTTATTAGCTGTAGTTCGTGAAAAAAAGAAAGGCACACTTCCTAAAACCATCAAATACATTTGACATTTGCAGTCCTAAGGAGTTACTATTTTCTCTTTTTAAAAAACAGCGAAGGAAGGAAGCCCAGAGGAGGGAGATGTCCAGCAAAAGAGTTGGCCTCAATCACATCCTGCTTAGGCAGCTCTAAATCCAAGGAGAGTCAAGCATGCCAGCAGCTGTGAGGAAAGATGCAGCTGCCAAGAACTTTCAACCTCTGACCCAGTTTGAGCTAGAGCATCTCGCCCAGAGCATGCTGATGGCAGCACAGCTGCAGGGGACTCTGCCATCTCCCCAGCCATGCAAGCCCCACAGGCTGGTTTTCAATTAAAATATTTATCATCTTCTACCTATGCTAAGAAACTTGCAAAGAAATTATTCACAGTAATATTCATTAGATGGTCTCTGATGGCAGAGCTAGCTAGCACTACTGCCTGAAAAATGTCTGAAACAGTATCCCAAATTAAGTTTCCAGATCTTCTTGGAAGTTATTCAAGATATTAGGATCACTGCCTGACTTCTCTGCAGAGGCATATACAGCAATGTCTAGTTGATAGACAGTGCTTGGAAGACACATGCATTCATTTAAATGTAATTATCTATTTACTCCATCATCCTTAGCAAAAGAAAGAGAATAAAGGAAGCTTCCATCACCAGGATGGAAATGGGGCATGTGAGCTCTACTGTCTCTTTCACTATAAATCTACAATGATGCAAACAGTTTTCTTGTTTTACTAACAGGGAAGTCCTTTAAGCTTTACAATATTGCCACAACCTTTGACATAAGTATTACCTTTACCCCATTCATGACAAAGGCTTTTCTGTTATGAGTTAAGATCTCATTTTTCATCTGAAGGATGCCGATTCAGTACTGAGTTTTTCCTTAACCCAGGGTTTATTTGCATCATCCCTCACCAATGGCATCAGCAAAGCCACAGAATTTTGTGTTCAACCATGCAGAATGTCCATAGCTGCTGAGGAAAGTGCCTGTTCTACCTGCAGTCTTACACCTAGAAGCTCACTTTACAACAGCTCATGAACAGTGAGTAGCCATTGCTCTGGCCACAGATAGCTAAAAAAAAAATAATAGGGGAAAGTGGGAGATTAGTGTTTCAGATCACACCTGATACCTTGACTTCAATATAAAAAGTCAATGTGGAGGTTTGTAGAGACATTCCATGTAGGATATGAAGTATTCTTCCAGGTTCACAGAATTACTTGTGAAGAGAACATACTAAGCTCTAGTCATCTATCAACTTCAAGTCCTCATAACTGCATTCTTGCCTATATTCTTTTCACTCATCTCCTGCATAGTGAGCAGTTTAGCCTATGGATGTCAGTCAGCCAAAGTGAAGATACTGTTTTCCACTGATCTTCAATAACCAAGTATGTCTTTATTCATTCTAGTCCATGGCCATCCTAGCAAATTTGAGTATTTTTGAAAAAAATAAACCATTGGCTTTTCTTTGAAGGACAAGGACCTATACTGTTATTTTTAAACATATAGGCAAGACATTTGACATGTTAAGTATGGAGACATTAGGGTCACCTCTCAATTTAACAATCAAATTTTCTCAGGTAAAGTACATCTAACTCTGTGCAGACTATACCATCAATCTGGATCCCCCTTTGATATCTTAACTCATGATGCCTTAGCTAAATTTAAAGCTAAAAATATTAGCTATTACTATCACATTACTCAAAATTATATAAATCCAATAGTGACCCTAATCTATCAACAATTATAGCACAAACTGCATGACTTAGTGGCTAGAACCAGCTCAATCATGTTTAAAGACAATACATAGGTTTAATGTATTTGCTGCCCTGCCACTTTGGAGAAGTTACAATAAATAGAAACACTACACTTTAAAAGAAAAGCAGTCACTGAGACACAACAGGATAATAAAACAAGACTATGACTTTGTGTCCAGAACAAACATCTTCATTACTAGAAAACTCGAAGCAGATGACTGGTAGCATTGTGCACATTCTCCATTTCTTAGGATGGTAGAGACATCTGGATTTTTACCACAGTCATTTCACAGAACACAGCCAACAACATTCATCTGCAAGTAAGCTAAAGAAAACTTGCATGTAAACCATTTAAATAAGGAAAACGGTATTTGACAACTTTTTAAAAGCATCCGTTTTAGTTTAGAATAAATAGCATTCGCTGTAATCTCATAATTTCCCTGCATTTCATTGTGTGGCCAGTCCCTTTAAAAGCCCTTCAAAAAGAACCTCTCATTTTGCACTTCAGTTGCTCCCAAAAGGCCATCTTCACCACAAAGCTCTTTCTAGAAGATGTCTGAACACTGTCTCATTCATAGGCAGTTGCACCTGCCAAACACATCAGTTTGTATGGAATTTAGGGAGACAAAGAGAAAGCAGCTCCCAAGTGATTCAAGTTACTGTTTTCACCAACACAAGGGACATTCACATTTATGTCAAGAAATCTTTCAAGTTCAGGATTGCAAGTTAACACAAAGTTTATTATACACTACCAATCACTCATCTTTAAAGATCATGCCATTTTAGTATTATTATTTTATCAAAGTCAGGACAGACTCCACACAAACAAATATATGGAAGTGCAACTTGCTATCAGGGGAAGAAAATCAGAACTACCTTTCTGTAATCTCCAGTTACTTCAAAACTAGTTCAGCATATAGTACCATTTTGAAACCAAAGGCCTTTTATTCTCACTCAAAGTATAAATGAAATAGTTACATGTTTCAGAGTTCTAAGGACTTTGTTACAATTTGTTCAGATAGTAAGTATTCCATGCAAGAATGACTGGCCAGTTGAAAAGAAAACAAACAAACAAACCCAAAACCCACACAACAAACCAAAAACCCAACAAAACAACAAAAAAAACCAAAAAGCACAAAACCAACCAACAAGCAAAAAAACCCAAACAAACAAAATCAACCCAGTTTGGTAACACTAGGATACCCAAGAATTACTAGACATACCTAGTTTGAAGAAAAGCTGAGTATACAAGTATGACTGTGTGTTTATTGCACGAAACAGGCACAAGTAATTCAGAGCTGAACTTCATAAAGGCAAACTAGAGCATTTCTTAATCAATTTGCCATGGAAAAAAAAATTGTAGCATGTTAAGTAAATAAAAAATTTGCAGGAAATTAATACAAGTTCTGATGTCTCAATCTAAACAGCTTATATGCTTTCTGAAGATACAGCTCCTTTTCACAAGCACCACGATGTACTGAAGACTGTACCGGATAATCATAGAACTCACACTCCCGCAGTAACTATGAAGCCTCAAAAGCATCTTCCCAGGTCATCCCATGGTTGCATAGTAACAAAGTGGAGATAACAGCAGAAAGCTGCAGTATCTATACACTAATCTTTAAAAGTTGGGCGTTTTGGAGGTTTTTTTTTTTAAGAGTTTACTCACCTGCTGAATTATTTTTGAATCTTTTGGAAGGTTTTCTCTGGGTGGGACTTTTCCAAACAACTTCCAACCAGGAGCGCTTTGGACAGCAGGTTTGAGTTCCTTTGTCCTTTTAGTGAAAAAGTTTCTGAAAAGAGAGGAAAGTTTTCTTTTTGTTTAATACAACCATATAAACAAATTATATTTGTGTTGACTTAGTTTCTTTAAATCAGGTTCACCACTGGAGAGTTACACTGCTCAGCAGGTGGAAGGTGTGCTACCTTAGCTTTCTCTTATACTTTACAATAATTACCTTGAAGTGGATCACCTTTTACTACAGGTGATTTGATACTAATATATTTGTACTTAACATTCAGTTTTACCTCTGAATTCTAAGCTATTTTTGCAATATCAGAACTCTTTTAGTAATACCACAATTCCTTAAGTGTAAGTTAACAGCATGCACTAGCTCTCAAATTTTTGTTTGGAGTTTGTTTCAGTATATCTTAAGGAGCTATTTGGAGACTGAAAACAGCTGTAAAATTACCATGTAACTTACAGATTTAAAAAAGAAATGGTAACCTATTACATCTGCTATGATTTTCTGCACTCTTCACACCTTCAACTCTCATAGCATGGACTAGAAAACCTGGGAACATACATACAGCTTCAGTTTAACAGATAACCTTTGCCAGTACCTAAAGCTCCAACAGGCAGATGACTCCATTGCTCTGTCACTTCTCAGAAAGCAAAGCATCACAAGATGTAGGCAACCATTGCCTAGATGTACAAATATATTGCTTGTCTCTGATCACAATCTCCCACAGGCTGTGCTATGTACAAGTACATATGTACTTTGTATGTAAGTATGTACTTTGAAAATGTAAGAAGTGCATTATTCTGATATTGAAAAGTTACTTTCCAGAAACTCATGACTAAAAGTTTAAAGTTAAATAGTCTGCAATGTTACTTCTCATCTTACAAGTTCACCTCTGAACAAACCGAATATGGAGCGCTCTTACTGGAAGACGTCTTTGTGTAGTGCTAGCTAGCTACTTTTGTAGTTTCATACTCTTCCTCAGGAAACAGATCCCCATATTTATTCATTATTTAAAGCCTTTACTTTATTTTAAAATACATTTCCTCCACAAATGGAATGCATTCACATTTGTGCACAGAAAACAAGTCTTCATCTTGGCTTTGCCCAGATAAGAGTAGCGTGCTTCAGCAACTACAATCTGCCTGAAAAGAACATAGCCTCTCTTAAATTCCAGCACTGTCAGACTTTCTGACCATGCAGCATAGTTTTACAATTAGTAACTGTTAGTAAGACATTGCATAGCTTTCAAATACAAACTATCTTTTCAGTTCCCAGAATGCTTTTTGTTATTTGGGAAACAAGCAAATGTCTGTCGCAAAAATCCCTTCTGTGCAAGTTTGCCTGAATGGACTCTACAGATACTTGTATTCAGCTGAAGATCTAGCCACCAGAAAACAGGGAGATGGGGAGAAGCAGAATCAGATGCTGATAAAGTGTGAAAATCTCCCAAGAACCAGTAAACTCAACACTACTGTTCCTGTGGAATCCAGGAGAACTAAGAAACTCAGAACACCAAGACTACATGCTCCATATGAAGCCACCAGGACACACTGCTTTGAATAACTTGGAAAACAAAACACACACACACACAAAATAAAGGAAATTACTGCATTCAGGAAAGCTGTGGGTACATCAGTACACTCTTCTACTTCTGTACAGGTCTCCCAGGCTGTTGTTCCAACCCAGTAAGCTTGGAAAGAATGCTTGGGAATAACCACTTGCACAGTATGAACCTTTACCTACCATTAATGGATCCAAGCTGTTGTTATTAATAATAGCTTCATTAATACAAAGTGTTCTAGTAAGTACTGGTGGTGACCTATGCACCCTGCAACTCTGTCACCCCAACAGGGAAACCTGCAATATCTTGGTCCATACCCATGGAAACAAAGTAAGCCCCTGGAACACCAAACTGGTGACCTGCAAGAAAGGGCTGAGGAAACCAAGCCATGCTACTAACATCTTTAAAAGATTCTGTCCATGGTCAACCCCAGGAATGCATATCATTACTGAAACAACCAGGTCCAGCCATAAACGAAAAAATAAATTGAACAAACAAACAAAAACTGTAAAAAGTGTGTTTATGTAAATGATAAAGGCTCATTTCACAAGCACAGGACAACTTTTCACAGGGCTTTACATTGTCTTCAGGAGGGAAGGAACAGGAACCATCAAGAAAGTACAAAGTATTTTAAAGACCAGTGTATCATTAAATGCTGTAGTACAGCCTTAAATCTGCAACTACTATGATAGTATATTCAAATATGACTGTATTTGAACTTTATTAGAGCAGATTTTTCTGTCCAAAATGCAGGAAAATATATTCTGGAGTACCATTCCTAAGACGGCAACCAGCTCATGCATCATGCCGTCATGGATAGACACAGCTATTAGAATTTCTGCATGTGCTATGGAATACCACCAGGATTACCAAGCAGTTCAGCTCCATGGTTTCTGGCACTTAGAGAAGCTAAAAAGATAGATGTCTTTAACATAGATATCAATGTGCCACTGAAGCAAAGCTGTTCAATGATTAATCGGGAAGCTGGCAGATCTCAAAAGGAAAAACATGTAAACACAGAAGATTTTTATTAATATTTGTGTACAAAAGACTGAAGCATGATCTCTCTAATCTCTAACGAGACTTTTTTTAAATAACATTAAACCACCATAATGAATCTTGAGGGGTTGGGGTTCTTTTATATACTTTGGTGTACTGAATGAAGCAAAGACTTCTTTAACTTGTTGTGAATGTACAAGTGAAATTAGAAAACTTCACTTTTATTTAATAAGATTTATTCAAGTCTGTTACTTGGAAAGGCAAAAAGTCGGTCAGACTTGATACCATGTCAGAATAAACCTCACACAGGAATTCTAATCCAAGAGAAAGGAATGGAAGGTTTACAAAGAAGCTTTGCTGAAGATGGAAGGACACTTCTAATACATTGTTTTGGCAGCTAACAGCATCACATCTGATGTGTTGTTGACAACAGTAAAGCATTACAAAAGCCCTGTTAAGGAACAGCATCTGTGAATGCTTAGAAGTTGCACTCACTGAACTGCAGGAAATGTACTAGATTTGATATATTTGTTGCTGCTTACAATATTCATGAGTCTCACTGATCCCAGGAAAAGTCATCCATTGAGATGGACTGAAAAGTCAATAGCATTTTGGTACAGAATCTCAAAATCTATTAAAAAACTTCAAAATTCCTTTTTATAAAAGGCTTAAACTTTAGAACTGAATAGTGTTTCCTGTTAAAAGGCCTATGGGAGAGAAGTATTAAATTAGTTCATCAAATTAAGCTTTAGTTTACAAAAGCCCAGTGGAAAAGTTGCTTACTCTGCATTGTTAAAATACTTGTGAAGTGACTGCCTAGAAAGCTGCCTTGTTTAGCCAGTGAATCTAGTAATGCAGTTTCAGTCATACAGTCAAGGAATGGTTTGGGTTGGAAGGGACCTTAAAGATCATCTAGTTCCAAACCCCACTGCCATGAACAAGGACACCTCCCACTAGACCAGGTTGCTCAAAGCCTCATCCAACCTGGCCTTCAACACCTCCAGTGGAAGGGCATCCACAGCCTCCCTGGGCAACCTGCTCCAGAATCTCACCACCCTCACTGGAAAAAATTTCTTCCTAATCATATTTTTAAAAAGCATAGCAATCTCAAAGACAACCAGTTAGTCAAAGCAGACAGGTGTCCCAATACGGATTTGCCTCCTCTGTATTGAAGGAAAGGCTGCAACATCACTCTACTACTTATCAGGTGTTAGAACATCAAATCATTAGATCTTCACCTTCAGACTCAAGCTTCACCTGTTCTGCTGCTTTTAGTTACTTATGTAAAAAAAAATCCAGTGTAGAGGATGATTAGATCTTACACTTGAGCCATTCCAGATGACTGCCACTACAAAACACTAAAATGTTTCTCCATGAAAAATAGCAAAATTCAAGTGGTATCACCTACCGAGACAAGAATATGGTCTTGGAAGAGAGTATAAAACACGTGATCATCACTACTGTTACGCCTGAGCAACACAGTGTGCCCCTCTGTGGTTTACTAATACACAAATAAATCTAATTTTAAATGCTGCTCCACGTTAGACAACAAAAAAGTCACACACATACACAAAAAAGTCCACACACACAAAAAACCCAAGCACACACAACCAACAACTGTGGGCATCTCTGGAAAGCAATCCCTGTGAAATCTGAAGCCTTGAAGCACAGCACCAAAGAAACAGGTTTTTCCAAATGAAAAATTCAGAATTCAGTGTTACATTAGCAATAAGTGAATAATGTGTTTAAATCTTGATGCTGAAAGCTACACTATTATTCTCTCATTTATTCACCTTGCAAGGTAACTTTGACCTTGTTCAAAGTGTTTACAAGGTTTCTTACTTATCTACAGATAAAACAGTTCTAACAAATGGTCTCTTAAGTTATATTGGTGTACTAAAAATAGTGCTATTTTTAGAAAACTAACAAAAACCCCTTAGTGTTAAAACATTTTTCTGACTTTAACTTTACACACAATCTTATTTACTGTCATTTTCAATCAATTATTTCTTCTCCTTGTATCCACCTATAATGAGGAAGACCTGAGAAGACAAGTTTGAAAGTCACATGAACTGACAAAGGAAGTGAGGGCTGATTAAATTTTCCTTTTATTAAGCATATATTACATTATTAGACACTGCATAAGACAACTGCCTCATATTAAATCCAGGGAAGCAAGACACACACAAGGAGGAAACAGCCTTGCAACAAGAGCCTTCTCACCATCCCCTATAACTTTTCCTCCCAGGATCACAAAGGCTTAGAGGAGGAATACAGCATGGAATTAATGCTACAAATGAGCACCAAGTTGGGGAGTTGGGGGGGGGGGGGGGGGCAAGGGAAGTGAAGTTTAGCTTTTATGTTTGTTTAAAATCTAATTACAAAAATTCCATTAAAAATCCTAAAAGTTGCACTTCTCAGTAACTACATTACATTAAAAAAAAAATCCACCAACACTAATAAAACCTCAGAATTTGTAAAATGTTATAAAGTAACAAAATTAATTAAAAAGTATTTATGTATTACAATGTAACTGATTTTACATCTCCATAAAGAAGAGAGTTCTGTTTGTACATACTCTCTGCTCTTGTTCCATCACTGGCATGTAAGTTTGTCTTTGAATTTTGTTGAAATTTGAATTAGCCAAAAGACAAACCAATAAGGAAACTATATACCTATACTATATACTTATCCAGAGAGCAGTATGAGTAATGAGGTAAACGTATGTCCCAAGAATTATTGATGCTTTTCAACTGGTATAGCATTAAAATTAATCATTTATACTTAAAACTATACTTTCAGAAGAGTCTTCACAAATTCTAAAGACCCCCTACACCCCTGCAGTTCCCTATTCCTTCAATGACCGTGAGTACACAGAATGATTACATTGACACTGGCATGTTTTTACCATGTGGAAAATGCAAAAACTGCTTAAGAAGGCAACAGTTTTTCTTCATATTCCCATGTCATCCATTCTGTTAAGGTAAAGACATATGTGCAGTAATTTGGAAATAACAGCAGAAAAACACTGCTTGATTATAGACAATTAGCTCCTCTGCTTTAAAGAAGACTTTTCAATAATTTACATACAGAAACAACTGTAACTCAACTCCAAGCATAAATAATGAATCATTAAGAGATTAGCCAGTTACAAAGCTTGCAGAGCCACAAAAGTAGGAGTCCAGATCTCCACTTTAAACTGTTTGTATACAGTACATCATTTGTAGAAATCTAGTTTTAAAAGCATTCCAAAAGTTGCAACGTATGTTCAGAGGGCACACAGTAATTATTTCTTAGACCAATGGATAGGATGTCCCCAGTATTTCAGATTTTAATTATATTACATTGTCCAGGAGCCATTTGCTCATTTCCACATGCTCAGAAGTGTTTTCTCACATTATCAGTTATGGCTGGAAAAGTGACAAAGGCAAATACCCTCCTCTTTACAAATATGTTTTTCAGCTCATGCTTTATTCCAACACTTCAACCTCAGTTTCTAAACTAACAAGCAAATGGGTTTAACTTTAGTTTAACATTCTTAACATGGAGATGTAGAATAAAACAGTAATAAATTTAGAATTTATTACACATTCTATATTTTCAGTTCCAATAACTTGGAATAATATCAGCCCATTTTGATTCAATACATTTATACAGTTGCTCTGAGCACAAGAAGAGACCCGACCAATTTTACAGTTCACATATCCCACCAACTTGCTACAGAGAGAAGCTACTCAGGATTTTGTAACCCTCAAACACAGATCTATTACAGGATCTTTCTAGTTTTAGAACATTTTAGCAGTTCAAAGATTTCTTCTTTCTCTCCACACCAAGACGACCCGAAAAAGTATACCAAATCACCCACTAAAAAGAAACTTCAATGTTTGTACCTGTAATATTCCAAAACTACAGCCTTAAAAGAATTGTAATAAGACAACCAAATCTTCAGCAAAACCAGACTTACAGGGTTTTTTTTTTGTTTGTTTGGGGGTTTTCTGATGAAGCTATGACATTGCCATGGATATTAGCGGTCAACTAACGCCTCAGCTAAAATTAAGTATAACTGAAATCAAATGAAGTGTCAAGGAGGAACTGTTAAGGATTGAGGTACAGGAAAGGAAGCTTCTGACCTCTTAGAGGCCACAAAGATTAACAGAACTACTGATACCAGTCCCAAAGTGGCTTTGCAAACTCTGCTGGCAAAACAGTTTTATTATAGGTACAAAAACACAGGAAGTTTTAAGAGTTGAAAGTATTTTAGTGATATTACAGAACACTCTGTAGAGAACACTTACTGATAAACAGTATTTTACCAGTCTACATTAATGTCTTAAAGACTTGTTCTAGAGGTCAGCTTCACAAACAGGCTCAAACATTCAAAACCATATATAAACAAGTGGACATGCGCATGGTTAAATCTCAGAATGCACAAGTACAAAGAATAAAGGAAGGTAATCAGTGTGGTCTCAACTTTACTTTTCAGAGTGAACTAACAAAATGCTCTATGCTGATCTGTTCTATCATCTTTGTACTTTATGAGGCAGTTCAGCAGCTATTTTTTGCACTACACCAAGCACTATGGTCAATCTACTGTAAAAACAACCAAATGTCACTTGCCATACAAATCTTAAACCAAAATCCTACATCACAGCTGCAAGAAGTGGAGTATTTCTACCAGCTGACTACAGCTGATTTTTTGCATGGCCAGGAGTATCTACTCCAGTGAAGCCACAGCTGGTTTGCTTACAGCATGTTGCTGTCTAACAGTGCTTGGTGAATAATACTGTTTCAGCTCCGCTATGGGGAAGCCCATTTCTCTTCCTTGAACCAGTGATGTCCTACACTCCCTTTGCTGCGTAGATTTTGAGACTGTCTATACCCTGCAAGTCAATTCAACTCACAAATTCCACAGAAAACCATCCACATTTTCTTGACTCCTCAGTTTAATGAGCTACATCAGGTCACAGAGAATCAATACCAGAAGCAGAGAAGAGAAATTGTTTCCTCACAAAAGCAAATTCTTCAATCAGCTCACCAAGATACCTCACAAAAGTACAATACAATGAAGCAAACTACCTAAAACTGTTCTGGCAGTGACTCACTTTCAGTTAAGGCAAAAGTCATGAGCTTTATCAGGGCAGTCACCATACCTATAGCCCAAATGTTCCTACGTGAGATACATTTTCAAGACAAAGTGAGAAAGATTTCCAGTCTTTGACACAGCCTATGAGTCTGTGAACTGTAAGTTCAGACAAGGGGCAGAGTTTTATTTTTAAGACAGTCACAAGACTTGGTGATGCTTACTACTCAAACTTGGCTGGTTAAGCTTCAGTTAATATCCTTCCCTCCTAGTCACAGAAAGAGTACCCATCAACTAGTTAATTGTGTAATGTAGCACTACAGTGCTACACTTTTGCAGCCAGTGTGTCAGGTTTCTGCGGCAGTTAGCACTTCACAATATACTTTGTCACTGTTTCAGTGATAAGCTAAAGAAATACTACAAAACACAAGGATCTGTTAGACAGCTGATGTTAATACACACTAGCCTGATGCCTTTCACTTTTGCATGATAACTTTGAGTTTTACAAAGCAAGGAAGAAATTCCACAGTCTGCCACTCAGCAGCTGCCTACAGAATGAGGAATGGTAAGCAACTTGCAAAATATCTGAAATTTACAATGACAAAAAGCTAGAGATACTTTGTACTCTGGAATCTGCACTGTTTGCCATTTCACAGCCACAAACCTCCCGAATACCTTTGGTAGCTCATGGTTTGCTTGTTTTTCTTGAAGCATTTTGGCATCTAGCATACAAACAGTTTCACTGCTGTCCACCAGCAAGACAGGCAAGATCCTACATTAATGGACACATTACGCAACCAAAGCCTGCAGATGGAAGTTGGAGCAATACAGGAACCTCATACCTTTCCAGAGTTAAATCAGCATACAATACTTCCATTGGCATATCTGAAATGTAACTTTGGTTTGCCACTCAGCAAACATCCCCACCAAATGATAACCCAGGTGCACAGCATCTTACATACTTGTGATGAAACACCCATTGCCAATGTTCTTCAGAAACACAAAACTCTTCAAAGCCTACACATTCATCCTAAGGGCTGGGAGGGAAACTTCATCACACAGGCATTTTCAACCCATAGACCTTGAAGACTTGCTCATTTTCATAAGCTGCTTGGAACTGGGTCGCTAATAAATCCAAGCCTGCCAAGTCACACGGATTTAATTCGCTACTATGGGATCCACATTTGTCACCAGAACTTTAGTAGGTGCACAGAGACATTTCCTTGACCTTTTTATGAATAAAAAGCTTATATCATTTCAGTAAAATTTTCAAAGTACAGAGTAATTTAAAATTGGGTAGACAAAAAAAAAAAAAAAAAGAATGCTAAGCATTAGTCTTCAATGTTTGATACTGTTTGTGTTACACTGGAGATTACATGTACTTAAGTTGTCATCACACTTGTTATTCATGACTGAAGCCAGAAACTGGCCAACAAGTCAACATAACTTCATAAAATAAATCATTATTTGCAAACAGCAAATGAAGAATTGTCAGAGAAGATTCTTATTTTGACAGTACTTTTTCATATTTTTATCAAGTTAATTATGTCTCCAATTCTGGAAAAAAGGATACTGTTTGAAGTTAGTTACAGATCTGGGTCTAGGTGCCCTTGCCTACAATTATAATATCCACTTGTTCACTCAAATTACAAGATTGCTTAGTGAAAGCAAAAGCCTATGTCTGACAAAGACAGAAGGGTGCTCTCATTTTTTGGGGGGAAGCATTGCTCTATTCCCTTAGCTCTTCTCTCTTATTACCTTTACAGTATATTGTCAGTGTATTTCCTTGACCTTCTAGAGGCACTCAGTACTTGTTATTTCTTGTTTGGTTGGGGTTTTTTCTCGACAGGGCAAAAAACCACCTCAAAATCAAAAACACATGCAACTGTTTCCAGGGTGTCAGCAAGAATTGACCAAGACATAGGAACAGGCAATACAGGAATATAAATAAAGCATTGTGAAGTGCCTCCATCAATCTATTCTTTTATCCTTGCACAAACAGAAGGCTTAGGAGATCTGTTGCAACTAGGGACAGCTCATTCCCCACTTGGCTTTAGTTATTGACCAAAACTGCACAAAAGATATTTCTTCCCCATAGATGTATTGTACATCCTCTGAAGTTTCACGCTGATATATAAAACAGAAAAACTCTGTATACATAAAGAAACATTGATTCTGGTATTAAACATTTACAAGATGCAACTATAGATTAAGTATACACTGATACAGCTCAATGAGCTACAAGTGCTGCCTAGTAATAAATTGAAATATCAACTACAGATCTGAAGACACTACTATGTACACAAGTAACAATACGCAGGGGAGTGAATCTCTGCAATCCTCCACAGTCTCAGTCAAGGACATTTGTAGGAGCAAGATGATTAGCAGCTTTTGAAGAACTACCTACCTACTTAACCACAGAACTGTGTTTACAAAGAGGGAGAAAAAGATACGGGCTACAGTGATTTCTCAGGTCTTTGTTTCTACAAATACTGACTCCCTTCAACTTTCCATCATCTCCCTAAGTGAAGATTTCTCAATACTTCTGGATAACAAGCACAACTGCTCTGGGTGAGGAAGGATAAGACTAAAGACGTTTTTTCTAAGGATATACATGCTCGTAATCCCTTACACCAATGTGTACACAGCACATTGTAAGGATCTGTGAGATATGGATGTTATGAATTAAGGGCTTCACTATCTTATTAGGAAACCTTGTCAGATGTATTATGGAAAACAAGTTAATTGGAAAATGTTGCTTTACTACAAAGTATCACTGCTGCTGTCAACAGTACACTCTGAATCAGGAATAAGAAACTTCACAAAACACCAGGTGGCTAAATTTATCTAGTAAATACACATTTAAGAAAGGAACAGTATCTATACAAGTTGAGAAGATGCCTGGTATATACATGTAGAATTAAAAAGATTCAAAATCACTGCAGATTCATCTCAGGCCTGGAATACTCATTCTGACTGCTTACTGTTCTGCTCTGTATATGCTGCTTTGGGGGATAAAGCATAGAGCAATAAAGGTAATCATCGTGGCTTTAATTGTACTGTCCACACAACACACCTGCTCACAGAAGCATTCTGTACCCAGTAACAATCCACCGAGGCTACCCAAAAATGATCCAATAACCCCAAAACAGTAAGTTGCTACATACTACCACAAACCATAAGAACAGTGTCTATATATTGCTATATTACGAATCATACACAGGAGTACAAAGCAGTGACAGGTGACTTTCAAGATGCCACTTAATGCTCTGACCATAACAGTAGCACAGTGGAGACAAGTGACCATAGTCATGCAATTTTCCTTGCCACAGCACTCCGCTCCACATACCTCTGATTTACTTGAAGCATCCCACTTCACATGCTGAGAGAAACAAAGAGGTAGAACAAAAAGATCAAAACCAATTATTTTTCAGTTAAAAGTTGTCATCATTGATTTGACAGGCTTAGTAATTTGGCACAAACACAACTTAAAACCCCATGGTCAAATACTACACCTAATACTTATCTAGAGGGGAAAAAAAAATTGATATCATTGGGTAAGCTTCTTCATGAGCTTAAAGTAATTATTACTGAATCTCAAGGGCAAAGTCACTCTTCCTGTAACAGAGCTTGGGCAAGATGCTGCTGTTGACAGCTGCTCAATTTTGCCCCTACCTCACCTCATCAGTTTCTTATTCGGTTCAGTGAAATGAAGACAGAAAATTATCACTAACGACTTGAAAGAGCTGCAAAGAAGGCTCCCCTGGTAACTGAAAACTGAAGAGCTTGGAGCAAGCAGCTGGAAACAGCAGCCTCCTAACCCAGATCTGCCACGATCAAACAGTTTGTCTGACCAGGCAGTTAAAACAATGAAGTTTTCACACTGAAGGTAGTGGGACTTCCCCCTTGCCTTTTATCATTGTTTAAATAGCAGCAAGAAAGTATTTCCATATGACTATTAGAAAAAAAAACAAAACAATGGGAGCTACCAAGTTCTTAGTTTATAAACTAGACAAAGAGCATTTTGAGTGCAAAACATCCTATATAAGATGCTTCAAGCTACTGAACGGCCTGTGCTTAACACATGCAGTACCTTTTCTCCTACGCTATGGGAACACGTACATACTCTGACACAACATGAGCAAGATGGTATCTCTTAGCAAGTACTTCTGATACAACACAGCCACCTGGTACAACTTAAAATTTGGGGAACAACATCATTTATGGCTCCCTGCTAACTCAAAAATACAAGCAACCATTTGCTGAGAAGTTTGACAAGGAGGGACAGTTGCCACCAACACTCAATCACAAGACAATTTTTATACAATTTGAATCTAAAAACTAGAGAAAACCTACTTACAATGGCAACTGTCAGTTTTGACTGAATCTGAGCAGTTTAAAAAAAAGAAGTGAGATGTGTAAGCTTTTAAAGTATCAGAAATAGTTCAGAAGACATTAACAAACCGCTCAAAATTATGAAAGCTTTATTACCACTTTTCTAAGCAGACTACGAACTCTAGTATTACTGCATCTAGAGACAAATCTATCAAGGTAAAAATGTCTGAGGTTGTTTGGGGGAGGAGGTGTTTTTGTTTTGCTAAAAAAAAAAATGAGTAAAAGTAGGGTCTACTAGTAGATCTTGTATTGGCTACTAAGATACAATCAGCTATAACTAAGGCATTTTTATGAATGTATTGACAGCGATGAAGCTGAAGCCCCTGAAGACAGTATCACTCAGCAGGCCAAATGCACAAGAGGCACAGCCAGCAGTGCCAGCCAGGGGCTATGAAACCAGATCTCTGGAAACCCCCTTTTTGCATTGAGGTGTCAGCACTATAGCTTTTGTAAGGTTAGAAGCAATTAATTTTTTATCATGTATTACCCACGCTTCCACTGAAAACAGCAATCATTGGTATATAATTGACAATAACTTCTACTGAATGCCAACTTCACTCTTCCTTGTGAGGAAAATTCTCCAGAATTTCATTGAGCTATTACTCTGGGGTGAAAAGCAACAAGTATCAATGTTACTGGTCAAAGTGTTCAAGTAACACAGTGAAGGGAAGGTAAATATCCTGCAGTCCAAGAGAAAGAAGAGGGGGGGAAAAAAAAAGGTGTGGGCTAAAGAGCGCTAACAGGAAATAGCAAGAGTAGAGATACATCTCTCAACCCATCCTTGGAACAAGGGGTGAAGGCATCAAACTTATCCTGCAACTGCCACTATCCTTATCCTCTGGCAGGAATCCCTCACTCCTCTTCCTGGGGGTTGGGAGAAGAAGCCTATTTCTGAATTTAGGATCCTGCCCTGAGATGAAACTTCTGCTCTTCTGTATCAGTTCTTTAGTTAATAGGTTTAACCTTATTCAGTTTTCCTGAAACAGTCACTAAGTATAAGCCCAGGGTTTTGGAGAATAAAACCAGAAATTTGGAAATTAAACTGCCATCTTTAAAAAAAAGTAATATAGAGTATGCTATGAACTATTATAATCAAGATGCATCTCTTGTGTAGTATGTTAAAAGAGAGAGTGATGCTAGACTCCACTGCCAATGAGGCTGGTGCCCTTAAGTTTCTGGGTTTGTGCTAGAGCCTAACAGAAGCCAAATAAATCACAGCACAAAGCCCAGTCCCTGAAGCTTTTTATATCACACTTCAGAATAAGTAAATTGGTCAAAATAAGTAAGTGAACTGTACCCGCACTGTCAGCAAATAGAAAAAGCTTTACGAGCCTCTGAAACTTTCATGATGATTCGTAGAATCACCTGAAAGCAGCTCCCAACACCAACTATTTTCACCACATTCCCCAAGCAGTTTAATCGGTAGAAGTGTGCTGGTTCAGACAGTTAAAAAAGCTCTGTCACAGGAAGCAGATTCCAGTTTCACATCCACGGAGTTCACAGCAGCAAGAATATCGTTACCATATTACCCCCAAGTCCAAAGCAAAGCCACGTTCTTGCTATAGCAGCGTTTACTTGGCAGAAGAACCCGCCACCGTTGGAATCGCTCATCATCTGACCAGCAGGAAGGCACTGCTGACAGGAGACACAGTCCCTCAGACAACCCCACCCCCCCGCGAACCGGCCCGGCAGACTTTAACCGCGGCTCCAGCGCACCCAGCCCGCCCGGGCCCCGCAGGCACCCTTTCTCCCCCGGCTCAAGGCTGGGGGCGCCGGTACTGGCCCCGCTGCCTGATTCTTTACCTGGTGAAGAACTCGGCAAAGCTGCTGCCGGCGATGCCCGCCCGCTGGGCCCTCTCCGCCGACTCCTGCGGCGGCGCCGCGGCCGCGGGAGCCGTCCCTCCAGTGGGCAGGTGCTCCGGGGCGCTGCGGCGACGGCTCACCTCGTAGGTGTTACGGGAGTTCAGGTTCACGTCCGTGAAGCCGAGGGGCGCCGAGGGCAGGGAAGCCGACTCTCCCCGGCCCCGAGAGGTCCGCACGCCGGGGGCGGCCTGAGCCCGGCTACCAGCATCGTCCTCTGAACCGAGGGGCAGCGGGGAGCTGCCGGCCGCCGCTGTACCACCGCACCGCTCCGCCTCACTCCGCAGCCGGCAGCTCCTCAGAGGCTCTTCCAAGGCCGTTCCCGTGGGGAAGTCGCCACCACCCCCCGGGCTGGGCGGGCAAGGGAGGAAGCCCCCGTTCTGTAGTTTTGCTTCCTCTTCCTCCGGCTCATCCCGCCCGGGCTCGGCCCGTCCTGCCCGAGAAGGCAGCGACGGCTCCTCTGGCGGCGGCGGCAGCAGCAGGAAGCCAACATCCCCGTTGGTCATCCTCCCACAGGGGCCCACAGCGTAGGCGGCCCCATTGGCGGGCTTCTCCGGGCAGCGCTTTCCACCCGGCGCCGCGGCAGGGCCGAGCGCCGCCAAGTACCGCTGCAGCAGCCGTTCCTGCCCTGGCCCGCCGCTCCTCCGGCTCAAGCCCCGGCTCCCATCCCGCTCTCCATCCTCCTCCTCCTCCGCCTCCTCCGCCGCCACCTCTTGCCGGCCCGCGGGAAGCACGGCTGCGCTGCCCGGAGCCCCGGCATCGTCCGGCCCCACCATTTGCCACCACGGAGCCCTGGGGATGCCAGCGGCGCAGCGGGGCGGGGGCACGGCCCCCCGGCGCGGGGGGGGGCCCAGGGGGGCGGGACGCGCGCGTTCCTCCGCACCGGCGGCGCCGCAAGCGCTGGCAGCCGGCGCCGCTCACCGCGTCGGACCGCGGCCTCGGCGGGGGGGCGGCGGGCCCGGCTCACGCAGGCGCACGGCGCCGACGCCGGCCCTTCCCCCCGGAAAGCCACCATAGAGAGGCAGGGCAGGAAGACCGCGCCCGCCCTCCTCGGCGCAACCACATCCGGGACCATAGAGATGCCAACTAGGCAGGATTCTCCCAGCCAGGGAGGGGACGCGGAGCAAGTCCAGCCTCCCCCACTACCATATTACAGCTAAAGGCTCGCTGCGCGCAGCATTACTCCATTCCACCACAGTGTTGCAACCCTCTGCAAGGAAAACGCCCAATTCGGGGCTTGGCAGCTTCCTCCCTTCCCCCAGAGCCGAGCTACTACGCGCTGCCTGGGCTACCGCGTCGGGTCTCTGCCCTCTCGGGTTGGGGTTACACAAAGCCTACATGACCCCTGCAGGTTTCGGGCACGCCGCTTCCACTCGCGCCCGACAGACTCACTGTGCAGGCGCTCACTGTGGTCCCGCTCACCTACGAACCCTCCCAGCGTCCAGACCGGGACAGCCGGCTAACAGTGGTGGCCAGAGCTTACCGAGGGCACCCGCAGAGCGTTCACTAGTCTCACTTTTTTTTTTTTTTTTTAGCAATAATAATAAATTTTTAACAGCCGCGATGGCGTTGCGATGGTATTGCGTCTTTAAGGTGCTCTCCCGGGCGCAGAGGCAGGACGGGGAGGGCAAAGCTGTCACACAGACAGGGCTGCGTTGAGGCTGGCGAGTGCACGGGGCGCAGCGGGCTCCCAGGAGTACAGTGGAGGATTCACGGAGACCCGGTGTCTGTTCCCTCGTGAGGCAGACGGCAGCGAGCTACCTGCTCACCCGCGGCGTAACGGGGGATGAAGCTCGGCGAAGTTACTCACCCTGGAACCGCGCCAATGCCTAGCTGGGGAGAAGAGCAGAGGCGATCTAAGAGCCGGGGCAGCCGCGCGTCGGCTTGGGGAGGAAACGAAGAGGAGCTGGGGACACTGCAAGTGCAAGCCCTCCATCGCGGATGGGGGTGGGCAGGGTAGGGTCTGGACCTATCTGTACGTCTTTTCTGATGAGATAGGATGTACTTGAGCTTTTGGCGGGAATGAGAGAAGGAGGGATGAGAATGGCATAGCCATTTCGAACTCATGGGAACAGTGACGAAAACTCTTCAGGTTAACGTTGGGGAGGTGGATGGAAGGCGTATAAGAAGGGAGGTCCCCGCGTTTGTATTTCCTACCACATCTCTCACAGGAAAAAACAATTTATTTCAGTCACCTCTGCCCAATGAGGAAGCAAGGCCAGAAGTCACTGTCAAAAGAAAAGGCAATGGGATTTCAAGTCCCCAGAGAAGCAGTAATAACATAGACTCCATACAAGGTCAAGTAGGCTACCAGTCATCCTAGGCAAGCACCGAAGGTAGTGCTTCAACCCAAGCAATTGCTTTTGGGTGCCTACCTAAATACAGATGATAACAGGGAAGTGCCATTCTCTTTGAAACCATTTGACAGAGAAGTCCTCCATGTCCTAACCCCACCTGCAAAGGTCATGCAGAGGGGTGGCAGGCAGGCAAATGGGACATGACCAGAGAAAGTGGACTCAAGCACCAAATGGAAATGGGGAAGGAACAGCCATCCTCTTTTGTTGGTTTTCATTTTCTTTCTGTGAGCATTTCAGAAATAAAGGTTTAAAATGTGAATCTTCACCTAAATAAAACGTTTATGCATTTAACTGTTATAACTTCTTGTTAGGGCTTTGCAATACAAATCCCTTTGTGATAGGGTTTTTCCCTCCTTCTTGTCATTTTGTAACTATTTCTGCAGTGGGCTGTGCGACACAGTGTAACAAGCAAGTGTGATCTCACCTCCCACATTTGAGTAGCTGACAAATACTTGGAAGCTCAGGAGCTGGAGAAGAAACGAATCTGATTATGCTTTGTTTTGCCTTTCCTACCTTGACAGCAGGCAAGCAGCCTCATCCAGCTACAGCTGTGCTGGATCAAGGATCACTGGCCAGAGCTACTTGCAAAAATGCCCAGTGAATGTAGCCAGGTTTACCTATCCTTTGGAGATGCCAACTGAACTACACTTTGAAAGCTATTTTGGTCAAAATATGCTATTAGCAAAGATAGACTGATTAAGGTTTTTCATTAACTAAAGCATTTAATTAAGCTTTTTGTCCTAACTGAGATGGTAGGTTTTCTCTTTTCCACTGTGTTCTGGGTCATCTCAGGCACATGGAGTCTGATCACCGTGCCTGCTGAGTGAACATACATCCTGGGTACTATAGAGGCTTGCTCTGCCTTTACTGGTGAAGATTTTAGTTTTAAGGAAACACTCATAAATCCTTAGAGCATGTTTATTTTCAACTAAGCATTCACTGTTTACCTGGGATGCTGTATGGCAGTTTCACTCTTGAATAGATTCCTGTGATTTAATTATTAGAGAAGCTGCAAAACAATAGCAGATGTTAAAGAAGCTAAGCAAAATAAAGACTGGCACTAGAATTGTAATACAGGAATGGCTTGTGGTGAACTTGGTTCAGACAATGCAGTTGGCTTAGTTGGTAATTGTGCCAGGGACTGCAAAGCATAGCAGGTTGTTTTGCACAAAATAAAACCACTTTGTTCACAGTTCTTGCATTTATTTCCACCTCTAGGACTTGCTAGACAGGCAAATAAATCTTATATGATTTTTTGTAAAACATATTTCCAAATAATATTTTGGATTTTAAATCACTCCTCTAAGATGGAGTTTAGAGCTAAATGAGGATTTTGAAACTCCAGAAGTGGTCAATCCTGAGGAACACCTAAATGACAAAAAATAATAAATATTTATTAGCAGGGAATATGTGTTATACAGTTTGCACATAGCTGATAATGAAAGAGCTTTGAGGCAAGTATCTGAAAGTCAAGGCAATAATCCACAGAAAAGTACATGCTGCCCTAGGCAACTAGTTAGAAGGTCATTCTGATTTGGATAAGCAAAGATGAACAGGCAGTTTGGAGTCTCTAGAGGGTTGTCAACAATCCACAGAGAAGTAGGAACTAAACAGCAGGTAGGTGGTTATAAAATCAAGAAATTTTAAGAGCAGGGTTGTTGAAAGAACTAGATGTGAAGAAACAGAGCCTTGCAAGAGTGCAGTTCCATATTACAATTATTACAGCAGATCTCAACATCATCCAGTTCAGAAAATCAAAATCCTACAAAATTTCACCGATTCATTTTAGGTCAATCCCCCACACACAATTTGTCATCACAAGTGGAAAAGAATTAAGCTATATCTGAGGTTGGGAATAACTGGCTAGAGTGGGAACCCCTTATCTTCACCCTGACACTGAAGAAATTTTAACATAGGATTCTACCCTAACCACAACATCTGTGCTGTTGCCTGATACTGTTAAAAATGATGTTGTTTATCCTATAGGTCTGCTCTGGTAGGAGATTCTACTATCCAGTGGTTTAGACATTCACATGAGAAACAGCAATTTTTTCTTTTTTGGTGAAAATAGCTGTTTAGTTGTATATTGCAAGTAACTTGTTACATAGCAATTCTGTGTTGTCCTCAAATTGATTCAAGCAATTTGCATCTACTAAAAATCTTTGTGCTCCCATCTCTCTAGAATGACCCTTATGAAGGAGGTAACTTTATTAAATAAGATTCTTTGAAGAAAAAGTGAGTCACGTTTCATAAATGTGGGGCTGAGTTCTTTCTACAGTAACAACCCTTCTAGCTCAATTTATAAAATAGCCATGGAAAACATACTCCAAGCATTTTGGATGTCAGTAGGAAAAGATCAATATCTGTCAGAAAGAAGAGATCAATATATTTTCTACCATAGAAGGCTGTCAGCTTTGAGTGCTATGCCAGTTTTGGGGTGGTGGCAAGAGAACGCACACAAAAGAGGAGCTAAGTGAGTGTTGTCTGACTAAGCTGCTAGTCACTGAGAGAGGAACCAGTCTTCACTGGATGATTTTGTAGCATGTACAATTTGCAGCTAAACAAGTCCTCACTGAGACAGTGTACAAATAAGTAACACATGTAGAGACTGATCCCACGAATTTACAATTAAAATATAATGTAAGGAACAAGTCAGACTTTTCAATACTCCTTATTTAAAATTTGCATGAATTGCAATTCTGCCTCTTGTTTGAGAGATTTATAATGTCCTACAGTGACTCAGACTTGATGCCTGAGAGACAGCCTTCTTGGCTGTTAGATGCAACAGCAACAGAAATCTGGGCCTGTCTGCATCCCTGACCATTTTTGACAGATGACCTTTCAATCCTGTCCCTAATTAGGAAAAGCTCCTGTCAATAACTGCACCCTTTCAAAAGTCTGAACACTTACTAATGTTACACACCTCTCATATAATTAGCACAGTTACAGATCAGTAGTTTCAGTTCTAGTTCCCACTCTAATCTGTGTTGCCCCATCCAGTTGTGGATTTAAGAGATACAGACTGTTTTTAACTCCCAAGATTAAAGCATAATGAATATCCTGCAATAACATAAGCCAGGCAATTGTTTTCAAGGAGGCTGTGAATGCAGGCAAAGGATCTAATCTTGCAGACACTTAAGAGAAGGCAGTGCTCAAAATGCATGGTTGGAAACTCCGCATACTTTGGTGTGTGGTCCTTGCAGAACTAGACTCACACAGTGCTACTGGTAATATGGAAAACATTTATTCAGGAACTAGAACCTGTTCCTGAAATGCAGAATGTAGTGACGTGATTTTCTCACCAAACTGACATCTGGTGTCGGGGGGCTACATACTGCATTTCAACAAACTGGACAAAAATAACCCAGTGCCCATCGCTATATTCTTCTTTTCAACAGAACAATACAGCAAGGACTTAGACACTAGTTTACCTCTTGTGCCAACCAATTCTGATAATTGGAATACATGTTCAGTGGCTACACACACAACCAATATGCAGCTGATAGTTTCCCAGTGCTGTTTCATTATTTCTGTAATTAAAATATAGAATGGTTTCCTCAAATCAATATATAGGAAGAACTGTACCCTAGAGCTCCCAAACCCTCAAATGTTCTTCATTTACAATATAGTTGTACTCTTTGGCAGTTCACTCCAGCAGCTTTCATGTCTTTGGAAATGCTGCTCTGGCAAGAATATTTGCACCCCACTAATTGCAGTTGGCACTCTTAACAAAGTCCTCTGGACAAGATCTTATCACAGAGCATAACTAACAATTAATTAAGATGTTCAGAGACATGATATTTGGCATATTCTTGCACACTGCAAGCTTCTGCTTAGCACACTGCCTGTCATGCTGCAGTCCTAGAAGTAAATTGCAGTGCTTGTGGGTCAAACATGCTGTATTACCTGTATTATGATAATGCAGCCTGTGTTGCTTATGTGTATGCTTATGCTTACTGTGGTTCAAACAGTGCCAGAATCTTCCTGGGGTAGTCTATATTTAACATTGCTCTGATATGGCTAGAAGGCTTTCCAGGTTATTGGCAGTCAATGCATGACTCCTTTCATGTAACCTCCATGTTTTTCACTCCCAAACTGGGCTATGTAGATGTCATACCTATGTAAAGATGACTGTGCCCTCTGGGAATCACCATCAAGATAGTGAGAAGCTAAAGACTGCTAACATATCCCAGTATCCCCATAGAAATTGCTCCTACATGAAACCAGGTTAAGATAGAAGTAAACGGAAGTATTTATTGTCACATCCAAAACAGAAATTTAATTATAATGGTTCTTAATACAAAAGAAGAAATTAAAAAAAAAAAAAAGTTTAAAAACAAAAATTACACCCCCATGCTTCTGCTATCATCCCAAAGGCTTTTACTTTCCTCTTTCTATCCAGCTAATTACCTGATCCACAGTCTCTATCCATCTGCCTGCTAGATGCTTCAGGATGTATTCACAGAGATTGCATGTTTTCTCTTTCTTTTTGTTCAAATCCACCCTTGAGTTCCAACAAAGGAGCAGATGCAAACTGACAGAGAGCAGACATAGAATTACATAGAATAAACCAGGTTGGAAGAGACCTTCAAGATCACCGCATCCAACCCATCAACCAATCCAACCCACCTAAACAACTAACCCATGGCACCAAGCACCCCATCAAGTCTCCTCCTGAACACCTCCAATGACGGCGACTCCACCACCTCCTCAGGCAGCCCATTCCAATGGGCAATCACTCTCTCTGTATAGAACTTCTTCCTAACATCCGACCTAAACCTCCCCTGGTGCAGCCTGAGACTGTGTCCTCTTGTTCTGGTACTGGCTGCCTGGGAGAAGAGACCATCATCTGCAGTGTGCTCCTGTCCAAGCCATGGGCTGACAGCTTGGCCAGGAGTTTGCTATGGAGGACGGTGTCAAAGGCCTTGCTGAGGTCCAGGTAGACCACATCCACAGGCCTCTCCATACCCACCAGGCGGGTCACCTGATCATAGAAGGAGATCAGACAAAGAAGAAGCAGACATAGAAGAAGACATAGAAGAAGCAGGCAAAAAGGAACCAATGAGGGTAAACAGGCAATGCAGGATCTCATATTCCTCAGCCTGAGATCCTCACTCACTCACTCCACAGTAACTGTGTTGCTGGTAGAGGCATATTTTTCAGATTAAATGAAATGGGGGGGTGTCACTCTAATTAAGAAGAGATCTGAGCCCTTCCACTCAGGATATTTTGGCTAGTTATTCTCCACCTAACCTTTTTGGGGCTTATTTGGGGTTTTTCTAGGACCAACAACAGTTCTTACTTTACTTATTTTATCTGCTAATTAGGCCTATTTTGAATCACTTATATTCAGACTCAACCCTTTCTTCTTTTCAGGCATCAGCACGGTCCTTAGACTACAGAAGTAAATATTTTTGTGGGAGCTCATTCCACTGTACAGGCTCTGCTTTACATTTTTGCTCCCAACATTTATTGTCACATGCAATGATAGTTTTTTTACTAGTTTTTTTGTTTACTTTTCTAAAGTTAACATAGTAGATGAAGATTTTCTTAGTCCTCACCCATGGTGATTACAACCTTATCCCAAATTCCTGTCTCAGTCTTGTGCTCTGCTCACTGTCACTAATACTGATGACTTCTGCAGCTGACAAAGCAAAACCAGTAAAAAGTTTCCTGGGATTTTTTTCTTTTACATTTTTTTCCTCCTGAATTCAGTGAGAAATGAATTGGATGTAGAAGTAGCTGTAGATGAAATATTTTAATTGAATTTGATTATAAATCATTTTCTTGAGGTATGACCAGCTCAGAAGCACTCAAACCTTTCACAGAAAGTCGAAAACATTGTCACAAGGTGTACAAGAGCAAATGGGTGAATAATTTTTCATTGACAATGTTAGTGGGATCAGATCTTACTCTGTCCCAGCTCTTGGTCCTTCCTAATCCTGCCGCCTGTTATGCCACCTCAGTGTTTGTGTGGCAATGCAATGATCCAGACCAGGAAAGTGATATGAATTAAAAGTAACTTAATTATTTTGCCATGTAACTTTACAATTGTATCAGTTCTGTTGGTTTCACAGTACATGAAGTTAGGTGATGCAGACACATGAATAAATAGCTGGAAGCAAGAGTTGCCTACCTCATTTTACAGAGCACTGCTTGTGAATGCTGAAGTAGGTCCTAAATAGTAGTAAACAAGAGTTTATCCTTTAAATAACACATCTCTCTTATCCTGGGCAAACAGAACAGGGAGTGGTTGACAAAGGTAAGGTTCCATTTACTACTTTATGTTTAAGCTGCACTAAACTGGCAGACAGCCCCTTAGGAAATGCTGCAGCCAGGCATAGCTAGTGTGACTGGGGCTAATCACAGGCAGTGCAAAAGAGGAGAAACTTCTTAAGTGTACTATTTATTAAGGTTATTTGTTAAGTATATTTTCTAAGATATATGCAACATTTGGCCTCATGGATGGACAGGAATGAGGAAAATGAGAAAAGAAACATAAGGGGTAAATTTACTATGCAGAAACATCACCTTCTAGTAATACAGTATGGCATCTTACACATATCCTGAGCTATTTTCCAGGCAGCACTGGAAGCCTGTGTTGATGAGTTATTCTATACAGTTTTTATGCCATGCTCATCACTGTTATGTCCCAGTCCAGCACTGCATTATATAATGTCTGTAAGCACAACCATTAGATAATGGCTGTGTCTGAGTTGTGGGATGGTGAAACACTTCTCTTACCTCAGTTCCAGGGATAGAAGTCATTTTATGCTGGCTCAGTGTTAGGAGCTAATCATACATCATACTTTCACTTCTCCATGCAATGCTTTCCAGAGATGAAAAGCCAAGGAAAGACTTAAAGGGGCTTGTACCCAATCTAAATGTTTGCAGTGACTCATAGAATGTACCTATCATGCAACCAAGATACAGCCAGTGCAACTAATATTTGTTGTGTTCTACCACAGGAAAAGAAGCCCATACTCCAGATAAGAATTTCTGTTTATATGTTTTGTAGTTGAACACAAATTTGCTCAGCTTTTGCTAGTGAAGAAACATGGTGACAAGGTGTGTGAGGTGGTAGAACTTTGAGGACAAAGACTGGAATCAGCGGCTCCTGCAGGATGTTTTGGGTTTTTTTCCTGATCAGGGACAGTTCCCAACTAGTTATTAACCATGATCTTTCTAGAACTTTCTATATGGCCTTTACAAGCATGAAGTCTGGGAAAGCCTTGAAGATAGAGAACACAAACCTGAATCAATTTCCAAAGTAGCCAGTATAAGCTTCGTGACCTTATCTGCTGTGCCCACGTGTTTCTAAGTGTCTTTCATCATCAATGCCTAGTTATTTCAAAGGCTTTAGGCCAGCCATGAGCTTACAGTAAGTAGGCAAATTAGACTTTCTATTGCTTGCCAGTATGGGCTAATAACCTATCTTGGATAATATAAAGCTCGTGCTGTCAAATAAGTGTTTCAGAGGAATCTGAAGATTGTTCTAAAATACAGGTTGAATAGATTATAGGAATGCAGGATCATCAAGACAGAATGTAGGTTGTGTAACCTTCAAAAGGCATCTATCTGACTTTTGGCATCACTTCTGCCTTGCTTGCATTCTGTGTAGCAAATTGTTCTTTCTCAAATACATGTTATTTAAGCACCAGGCCTTACTGGTGCTCATCTCTTCAGGAAAGAAATAATCACACATAATTCCTGTGCTGTCTAATCATGTAGTCTAACCAGTTCTGACAGAGGCTGCATGCAGACTTTGAACAAGATGAGAGATCAAAATGGTCCTTATAAAACACTAAAAATGGGTGGCTATCACAGCTGCTGACTGCTAGAAAGCTTTCTGCTTGCTCACAGGCTGTGTTTCACTCAATCTCTAAAATAAACATACACAATACAAAACAAAATGCAATGCTATGGCTGCCTGGAATTCTTTAAAAAAAATAAAAATCTACGTTTTGAATAGAGGTTAAATTGCACTTCTGCATTCTGAGTGTTGAGCAGTGTCCTGTATATAGTTTGCCATTCACCATTTGAAAACATCACGTCTCCTCTCAAAAAACTGTTCACACGTGGTAAAGGATGTGGGAAAAAAAAATCATAAGGCAAACTCGCATGGGTTTTGTGAATGATTAAAATTTCATAGTATCATTCAGGGTTGGAAGGGACCACAAGGATCATCTAGTTCCAACCCCCCTGCCATGGGCAGGGACACCCCACATTAGATCAGGCTGGCCAGAGCCTCATCCAGCCTGTTCTTAAACACCTCCAGGGACGGGGCCTCGACCACCTCCCTGGACAACCCATTCCAGGGTTTCACCACTCTCATGGGGACGAACCTCCTCCTCACATCTAGCCTGAATCTCCCCACCTCCAGCTTCATTCCATTCCCCCTAGTCCTATCGCTACCTGAGAGCCTGAGAAGTCCTTCCCCAGCCTTCCTGTAGGCCCCCTTCAGATACTGGAAGGCCACAAATAGGTCACCTCGGAGCCTTCAGTCTGTCCTCATAGGAGAGGTGCTCCAAGCAAACCAGAGAGATACATTCCTGGTTTAGCAGATAAGTTTTTGTCTTAGGTAGAGCACAGATTATTAATTTCTGTAGGAACATGATTTGGTGACAGTTCTGCCACATGGGTTAGTAAGAGTGGATTTCAACAGTTTTTCATTCTGCCAAGTGCTGCGTGTGCCCTCTATTGGAAACACAGGATGGATTGCATTTTTTAATCTCAGTTTTAAAGCTTGTTTTATAAATGTGCTGATAGTCAGTGAAGCATTTTTTACCCTAAAGTATGTGCAGATAGCGTTTTGAAATACTCAACATTTTGTTATAGACTGGCTTTCATATTATTATTATTATCTTGATTACTTTAAATTAAACATTGGGTAAAATAACAGAGATACTGATTACTGTAGCAATGTGATGATGGTGGGGGTTTTTTTGCTTTTTTTGTTTGTTTGTTTGCTTTTGTTCTGTATTTATGTTTAAAAAGCAGAATCTAAAAACTGTACCATGCCATGTCTCTGGAAAAAGGCATCCATTGTCATCAAATACTTGAGCAGCTGGATGCATTGCTTTGTTCAGTAAAGTGCCACGGTTTGTGCTGTGCTGCTCAAAAACACAGTTCAGGTGCAAGAGGGTAAAGGCTGCATTAAAGCCATCTTTTTGCCTTCTAAGTTATAAGCTATCAGGAGTCAACTCAGTCCAAACATTACTCCAGTTGACTTTCTATGATGCTTTGCCTTACAGTAAAGGCTGCCAGTGAATAATGCTCAAGATTAGAATAGCCAAGAGTACTGTCCTAGGACTGCCAGGGCATTAAATCCTCTGATTTTACCTTCTGGATTGTGGACTGTACCTAGATGTCACACTAGGCATTTCATCCCTGCCAAAGATAGGAAGGATATCTGAGATGTTCAAATAAGAGTGTACCTCTGAATAAAAGGAAAGCATTTACCAAAAGCCCAACATGTCTGAAAGATTAATGCCCAGCACTATCTAAGCCAACATGCATCCATTTGGAATTCTGGGGACCATCTCCAAAACCAACTACAGAAAACAGGTACAACAGTCAGAGGATAAGAGAGGAATTAGAAGGGTTGACATGGCCCTAAATGGATCTGTGCATCTCCTTTATCACCAGAGGCTAAAGGGAATAATCAAAGAAGAATCAGGCCATCCTAGGAAGGGGAAGGTTGTCTTCTCTACTTCAGTTCTAAACCAGGGAACATTATGGGAAGACAGCTACCTTTGACCTAATAATTTTTAGTGATGAAAATAAAACATTCTATTCTAAAGCTAGAATATAAATCCGAGCAATCCTATAATTTTAAAAGCATGAGAGTCATCGTGTCAAGGTGTCATCCCAAAGAGCTCCAAAAGAACTTATAGATCAAGTGGTTATGCTGCTAGCAAAAACATGCAGCTTTTGTGTGAGACATGAATAGTCAAAAGAGCATACCTGTATTTAAATTATAACTCCACGGTGTTATTTCCAGGCATTTCCAATGAGGGATTTACTCATGGATTGAAAAAGACTGAAATATTTTCTGGAGTCACAAAAGACTGTTTTATTTAGTCCCTCAGTATTTTTACATTATTTTGCTCAGACCCTTCCTATTCTGTCCTGAGTAAGATTAACTAAAGAAGGAGCTACAACCCTTAAATATCAAAGTTTACAGCATTTTCAGCTCACTGCACACGCCAATTTTCACACAGTCTCTCTTTCCTTCCTCTCTAATAAGCTTATGCTTCACCTCACTGTGCCAAATAAAGGAGCAAGAGCAGGGCAATGTTTCTATTTCTGCCTTTGCCACTGACTCACTGTATAGTTTCCTAATAATTTGCATCTTGCACTTAGATCCTCTGGTATCTTAGGAGATAAATATATCTGTTTATGTTTTCTTTAAAATAAGAGCATTCATAATGTGTGGAATCTCTTGTGCTTAATAAGGGTTGAGTCTACACTGCAACCCCATCTCGCTTTTCCCGTGACAGAATTACTGTATGAATTCTTCCAAAATAAAGGATTATATCCTGTTTGTGTTAGGATACCTTATTTTAGTGGGCTGCAAATACATGCAAGACATTTACATAATAGCATGTATCATTATAACAGCAAATGGAAGACTGCTGAAATACATCAGAAAACACCTCTGACTGAAAAAATAAAGAGGTAGGTTTTGGATGTTTGTGTCTGAGGAAACAAATGAACAGCCTTCTGCCAAAATGCAACAAATCCACACATCCCTGTGTCTTGGGTTTCTGTGCTTTTGATTTCTTTACAAAGGATTAAAACAAACAAACAAAAATAATAGCAAAATACTGTTTTGGTGAAAACTTTGCTATCAGATCTGGGTATTAGAAGCTTTTTCAACATAAACAGACACATAGTGCCATCCTGCTCTTTAAGAAACCTGAAATTCTCTCCTGCTTTCCAAAAGGAGGAGATACTTGGAGAGCGCCAGATCCTCGTCCCTGAACACGCAAGTACCAATCGAAGACTGGCGCTTCCCTGGGCGATGCTGTGGGGTAATCTCTCTCCGTTCAGTTCGGAGGGTCGCTTGATGCGGGGACATCCCACACCCTTCCCCACCCGGCAGGAGGCTTCACCTGAGGGCGGGCTCGGCTTTCTGCTCGCCACAGTTGCATGGGGAGCTGCAGCGCGCCGGAGAGCGACACACGGAGGCCGCGGAAAGTCGCCTTCGTCCGAGCCAGCGCCTCGGGCAAAACGCCGCTGATCTGTCCCAACACGGCGCAGCTCCACTGTCCAGGGGCTGCCGCCTCCCGGTCCTCACTCCGCAGCGGGACGATGCCTGCCCCGGCAGCAGCGGCGGCGACAGCCGGGCAGCCCCGGACAGTCGGTGCGGTGAGTAGCCCCGAGGCAGCCCGGCCCGCTGCCCGCCGCCACAGGGGAAACTGAGGCAGGCGGCGTGGGTGGCGGGCAGAGATGCCTCCGCGGGCGGTCCCCTTTCCAGGCGCGAACGGCGCCGGCTACCTGGGGTCCCGCCACCCCCTCGGGGAGAGTCGCGCTGACAGGAACGGCCAGGGGCTCCAGGGAGCGTGGCTAGCCTTTCCTTCGGGGGAGCTCACTCAGCGCTGCCCCGCGGGCGGAGCGCCCCGATGGAGAACGCGGCGACGGACGGTGGTCCGCGGGCGCTGCGGGCCCTCATCGGCTGTCTGCTGGGCGCACTGGTACTGGGCACGCTGGTGGGCAATGGGCTGGTGTGTCTGGCCGTCCTGCGCTTCCGCCACCTGCGTGCCAAGGTAACTAACTGGTTCGTGCTGTCCCTGGCCGTCTCGGACCTCTGTGTGGCGCTCCTGGTGATGCCCTGGAAGGCGGTCACTGAGGTGGCTGGCGGCTCCTGGCTTTTTGGCAGCCGCTTTTGTGACACCTGGGTGGCCTTCGACATCATGTGCTCCACTGCCTCCATCCTCCACCTCTGCATCATCAGCTTGGACAGGTACTGGGCCATCGCCAGCCCCTTTCGCTATGAGCGCAGGATGACGCAGCGCCTCGCTTGTGCCATGATAGCCACAGCCTGGGCCCTTTCCATCCTCATCTCCTTCGTCCCAGTGCAGCTACACTGGCACAAAGCCAAGGACAGGAGATGTCCAGGTTCCTGGATGCCTGGCACACCCCACTGTGATGTCAGCCTGAACCGCACTTATGCCATCACCTCCTCCCTGATCAG
The DNA here is from genome assembly GCF_026170545.1 of Melanerpes formicivorus. Taxonomy (NCBI): domain Eukaryota; kingdom Metazoa; phylum Chordata; class Aves; order Piciformes; family Picidae; genus Melanerpes; species Melanerpes formicivorus. The sequence goes on from NW_027142358.1 coordinate 11,317,338, forward strand.
CTTCTACATCCCTGTGGCCATCATGATCATCACCTATACCAGGATCTACCGAATTGCCCAGGCACAAATCCGCCGCATCTCCACCCTCGAGCGAGCAGGGGAGCAGTGGCCAGCTCCTGGCAAGGAGCCCACCCTCTCCTTGCGGATTTCCCTCCGCAAGGAGACCAAGGTGCTACAGACTCTCTCCATCATAATGGGAGTCTTTGTTTGCTGCTGGTTGCCTTTTTTCTTACTCAACTGTCTGCTGCCTTTCTGCCAGCCCAAGCTCAAGTCAGACCATGAAGGACAGTCACCCTGCGTTGGCCAAACCACATTCAACATCTTTGTGTGGTTTGGCTGGGCCAACTCCTCGATGAATCCAGTGATCTACGCTTTCAACGCAGACTTCAGGCGTGCTTTCAGCAACCTCCTGGGCTGCCGGCACTTCTGCTGTGGCACACCCAGATCCACTGTAGAGAGGGTCAACTTCAGCAATGAGCTTGTTTCCTGTCACCATGACACCACCTGCCAGAAGGAAGGAGCTGCCTCATCATCAGTAGCCCCCACTGCTGTCACTGCCTGGGTGCAGCCCATACATCATGCCAAAAACCCTCAGAGAGAGCACAGCAGTAAGGAGATACATATGGTGAAGACATCTGTGGCTTCTCAGACACAGGCTGCCCCTGACAGCAGCCCCAAGACTCATCAGATGCCAGCTATTTTACAATTGTATTGTGAGGCAGAGCTATCCTTGGAAACTGTTGTCCCTTGTACAGGGCTTGGTTGTTGTGAGGGACCCCATCACCCTGTTCCAGAGGGATAAGTGATTATAACTCATCACACAGGGTGAGTTCACTCTGCCTCCATGTAAACTATGCCCATTCCTCAGCAAAGTCCTGCCCCAGAGGGGTGAGAGCCTGCTACTCTTACACCAGAGGGGTGATGAGCGTGTGAAGTCCATTCCAAAAGCACATAGCTGCCATATATTAGCTCTTCCCATGGCCACCTTCACCCCCTACTGTTTTTCATAGCCAGTAGTCATTTTCTATGCATTAGCTCACCCCCATTCTTCAATCAAATGTGATATTTACTTAGAATAGTGAGAGAATTAGATAAAAGTAAAAGCAACTCATAGTTTAAGACTATTACATAATTTCATATTGATGTTAGATTTAGCTACATCACTAAAACCCATTCCCACCCACCCCCCCCCCTTCATGGTTTCACATCATACACGTACATAGTTCTGTTGGATTTTACTCCTGTGCTTATTTTAAAGCTGCATGTATGGATTTACACATTTGAATCTGTGTTTATGGTCTTAAATAAAAATTCCCATATTGAAATAGCACTATCTTATGTTGACTCAGAAGACTGCTCAAAACTCTGGAAAACACAGGACTCTAACTTTGGTATCCAGGCTTAGTGATATTGAGGCAGGATATTTCTCATCCTCAAATATTAGAAAATGTTTTGTTGTATTGGGCTGAAGTTAGAGCAGGTGGTGTTTGAGAACTAACACTACAACTTCAGAGCAATATAAGCTGCTGTCAGCTGAGGCAGCTGCAGTCCTTCCTTTCTCTTACTAGTTCAAGGCAGCCAATCCTTCCAGAAAGGAAGCTGGGTCACAAAATAGAAAGTACTCATTTCACTTCTCTGAACCCATTTCACTACTGGTATACAAGAACAGCAACAAAAGGCAGAACAAATGGGGGTTGGATGGCTTGCAGAAGAGAAAATACAAAAAAGCATCATCAGGTTCCCCCAGTATGTGTAAAAGGGTTCTATAGACATTAAAGGAATACAGTGGCACCTCACTGTTCTCCACTTACCTGTCCACCACTTAGGAATTCTTACCATGTAATACTGTGCTCCACTAGCCACCAACATCCCCCTTTTTCTGTCCTTCACCAACTATTGAGTTGTTTGACCTTGGGAAGATGGAGACAATTGTCCAGAAAGAGACATCAAGAATGCTTACATTACAAGAGTTTTCTTGGAGATTATGTCTTATAGATGTTACAGCTGATATCTTCCAGAACAGTGAACCACGCTGAAAAGTCAGACTCTCTTCCCAGTGATACAGTTCCTGCTCCCTGTGAATTTAAACTGTGTGCAGTTCTTAAAATCCCTTAAAAGTATACATAGATTGCTTTCACTATCCTGTTCTTTTTAGTAATGTGCCTTTGATAGTTGGGTGTGACTCTAACTTGTTCTTCATGAGCAAGACTGGCAGGACAAGAAGTAATGGGCTTAACTGTAAAAAAGACCAAGGCAAGACTTGGAAAAAACTTCCTAAGAATAAGAATAATTAAGCACTGGAGTAGATTGCCTAGGATATTATGACATAACTCACAGTAGAAGTCTTCAAGATGATGTTGCTAAACATTTATCAGAAATGACATTGGCATTTTTAATCCTGTCCTGGGGCAGAGGCATAGTGTAATGGTTTCTAGTCCAGCTTCACTATGACAACACAACTCATTAAGCACTGGGCTTAAGATGCTTGATTTTAATTTTTTCTTTGCATGCAATAATTCATAGCTATTTTCTCGAAGACAACCTCCCCTACAGGTAAGAACTTTGAGACCCCATTGGGGTGTATCCCTTCTTAGTGATGACCCATTTTTCTTAGAATTTAACAACTCATATGCAGCATGCCTAGTGCATCATCCAGAAAGAAACTCAGAAATAAATCTAGTATTTCCTTAAAAGAGATACAAGATCTGTGCTTGTTTTGATTCACTTTGATGATATTCTAGGTGATCATACATGAACTGTACATGGATTCAGATGCTGAAATGTCAATAAACTCCTGAGGATTTTTCTTGCTACATTCTTTCTTTCTTATACAAACCAGAAACATGTATGGTAAGAGTGCTAGCATCTTTTATCTATAAAAAAATAAAATTCCAAATTATATCTCTGAGCTGTAGGAGACTTCTCATCTCACCCCCTCCACACTAAAACCCATCCTGGGCATATAGTGCCACACCTGATAAGACACTATGCTAGTTGGCTCCATCCCTCAGAGAATTAACTCTCCCTGCCCACAAATATCTTCCTTCTCTGGGCAGCCAGTCTTCTGGGAGCCAAAGCCACACATAAAACTATTTTGTACAGGAGCTTTTATTTTGTGTGTGTGTGTATGTATGTATGTATACAGTCCCATCATTAGTGATAAAAACTGTTACTTAATGGAAGGGAAATGTTTTCCTTCTCACAGGGCTTGCCCTGGTTATGACAGCTGCTTACCCAGGAAGTAGTCTGGACTTAATACACAGAGTGATGAAAACTTAGTGTATGACAGAGGGAGCAGCAGAAATGAAGTAGTGAATACATTTGAATGCTTTCTTTTAAGAATAACCAGAGATGCATGGTATAAAATTATATTTGTGTCAGGAATGGAAAAAGCTATTTGTATCAGTGCTTGTGGCTATTGTTTTTAAAAAAAAGTTCATTAACAGGTCAGATTATACCCCAAAATAAATGGATATTTACCTGAAGAAAAAAAAAAAAAAAGAAATAAAAAAGGGGGGAAAAAAAGAAAAAAAAGAAGCTGAAGCTTTACTGAAGCTTTCTAAAGGGACAGTCTAAAATTGCTCATTGTAAGTGATGCTGGAAATGATTGTACCTAATTAATAATGATCATTACTGATGTGCAGATAGTAGCCATTACAACAATTTACAGCTGTAAGGTCCATTGTAGTGTGTGCAGTGTGACGTTCAAGGCTGCGATAAATTTCCTGCTATAAACTGTTTATCGTAATTTTAAATGTTGTATTACTGAAGGTATTAGGTACTTCATATGAAAGCTACATCACATAGCCCTTCAGACTGTATCTTCTGCTGCTGATTGAATAACAGAAATACTGATGTTCTATATATTTTTATTTTCTTAGAGCGGGAAGGCTCCTGAATGTTATGTGTACTACAGACCACACAGTTCTATAAACTGTAAATGAGCAAGACTTATTTCCCCAAGACTTGTTTTTCTAGTGATTAAATATAATTTCTAATTGCCATTTTTCTCATGACAGGGCAGGCTTCTGTGTTAGAGTATGCAAGATCCAATTAGCATTGTTAAGTTCAAGTCTGATGAGATACATAAAAATTATTACACAAAACCAAAGGTTTACTTCAACAGGAGTTGAAGCAAAATTCTTTCCTGCTTACACCATTGCAGACACTCAAAAGGAACACCTTCCAATGAAAAACCTGGCAGTACTTTCTTCTCTGTTTTCTGCATCACAACTTTCTTGGTTTGGCAGGATGAAGTTAACAGAAATGGTGAAGATACTGTTTTAGGGAAAACTATGGCTATTTATCAAACACACTTTTTATAGCTCAGACCACTAAATCTACATACTTCTTAATGTATTCCCCACAATATAGGTAAGGTGTTTTACTGACTGAGAGCAGCTCATTTCCATGTCTAGAAGTTCCACATTACACCACCATTAATGTCACAGGGACCTGAAAAATACATTTTAAATACTTATGTTTACCTGCAATCTTATTTATGCAGGGCTTTATTTTGCATTATCCACAAACTTTCAGAGATTGCCATTGATTTTTTAGAGGCTTGTTATAGCTACAGCACTGTGTCTACACATATCAGTTCCAGGAATGAGAAGGGACTGGAAAAGTGTGTGTCCAAAAGCACTTGGCATAATAAGAGAAAAAGCCTTGGGACAATTCTGCAATTCAAACCATAAGAAAAGAAAAATATATTCTTGAAGAAACTCCCCATTAGCAAAATCTTTATAAGCAAGACTTTAAAAGACTAGATTTCCTCCCAGTCTCCCCATCACTGGATTGGAAGTCTATCCATGGATCCAAATTGAAGGGAAAATCTTCCACCTTCCCTATGTTCTATCTCCTTCGCAAATGCACAGACATGTGGATACTGCAGAGGGGTATTAGCCCCTGTGTATTGCAGAGTATATTTCCAAGGCATCAGAGGAAATAATATACCTATTTTTAAAAATTATTCTTCTCTCCTCATCATCCCTTTATTTTATGCTAAATTGTTATAATTTGCTTCACTGACTCAAATACTGACTAAATAACATTGTGTCCTTAGCAACTCCATCCAAATGGAAAATTATAGAGTTCTGATTTAATAACCACTACATATAGTTTCTATAATAAAGGTAAAAAAGCCTCAAACCCCAAAAAAAAAACACCCCAACAAACCCCCAAAAACTCCAACCAACCAAAACAAACAACATACACACAAAACCCATAACCAACCCCCCCAAAATTTATAGTTAGATATAACTTTAATGAGTGTGAATTCAGTGGAAATATTAATGTAAAGGAAAACAAGTTCATACCTCAACTGTATATGTTTTTTCTTATCTCTCTGATACTAAGCTGATGCCTTATTATTTCAGTTAACCTTTCATTTCAGTGAGAAACAGCTGACCTAGGTATCAAAATGAAAAATCTGTTATACAACTTGGTTGTCAGAACCATCTGCTGGTTTGTTTTTGCCAAAATCATGCCCCTTGTGTTGGATTTCAGATGACAAACCTACAGTACACATATTAAGTATATTTCAGTTAGTTTAGTATTTCTCAGTTCTGTCATCTGGGAGCTTCATGTACCTTTCTGGATGTTAAGCACTATCGGTTCAGTCCTCTTGGACTCTGATGTACTTAAGTGATTTCCTCACCATGGTTACAGGCACCCACTACATAACTCTTAAGTTTATCCCACTGTTATAATTTAACTCACTGTCCTGAATCCTCTTGCCTTTCCTCCTGCAAAGGGACATACTGCAGGGTGTACCCACTGGGCATGGGCAATTCCTCAGAACTGATTTGCATTGACCCCAAAGAAAGACACACATATGTTGAAGTAATTAAGTTTATTACCATGTTTGCCTTGAAAAAGAACTTATAATCATCCTGATCTGGGCTTGTTTTCTCCTCCCAAACCCTACCTCTGTATAATCATTCCAGAATTTTAGAAAACCCAGGGCTTATCCCTGCATTTAATGTACCTTAAGTTAACTACTTACATGATAGGAAAACTGCCTATCAGTGGAAATACTGACAGCAATAAAAGAATTGTGGACATGCATGCAGGATCTTTACAACTGCATAGCATAAAATGAATGGAGACACTAGGGAAAATGAAGGTTTATCCTCATCAACCAGAAGAGCAGTATTTAATCCTGAGCCAGTTTTATTTCAGTGTAGGTAGTGAGAAGACATTTCCATTTGTAAAATTTGCAGAAAGCGTTGCTAGGGTTCCCTTTTCTTTAAAGATGATTTTCAGAGAGTTTCTGCAGCTCAACATTTATTGTGTTTTTAACATCAAATTAATCTTTGCACCCACCCTCAGAAAGAACACATCACTTTTTCATATTTAAAGCTGAACTGGCTGAATGCCGGTTATAAACACTATTTCATGGGCTCAAATCTTGTGGTGTCTTTTGCATGAAAGGTGACTGGCTACACATGAGCAAGCTGCCTGAGCTCCTATTACAATCAATGGACATCTAGGCCAAACTGTCACAGATGTCTAGAGTAATTTATTGGACCAGGTGAAGACATGTACTTTAAGGATCAGAAAAAAAACCTCCCTAGTTTCTGGCTGAAGGCAGGGGGTAGGGAGAAACAACCAGTGATGGGCAATAGTAACAGATAGGATAATATGATCATGTGTGCAAACTAGTTGGTAATGAACCCAAATTAGTTAGAGATCATCCTAAAAGCCTGACAAGGGGTAATGATCTTTGCCATGTATTCAGAGATGATGACCTCACTGCTTGATGGCCAGTCTGAAAAGTCTCTCTGACCTTTATATTTGGGTTTCAGGAAATAAAAAGATATAAACTAAAGGTATAAGACCTGTCAATTTTCTAACATAGTTTAAATATACGAATGCATGAAATAACACAGAGCACAGAGTGCTTACTAATGCCTACATCAGTCAGAGGCCACATCACAGCCATTTAGGTTTTCTGGAATATTAACTGAAGTTTTTCACTCAAACCACAAGGATTTAATCTCTTTTAATGAACTCAGTCTTCTCTTTACAACTTGGTTGCCAAATGACAATAATTTGTTTCCTTTTCAGAAAGCTCTGCAGCTACATTTTGTTCATGAAACCTTCAACATTTCTATTTTCAGAATGTGAAATGTCCTCCCATTTCACAAAAAGAATAAAACTAAGAAGCAATCCAATCTCCTCCTCTGAATTTTCTCAGTGATCTGCACAACACAATTCTACCCACACATAGTGAACAGGGTCCATGCTGCAGTAACAGTTTTCACATTATCATCCGTCTGCTATCCTCATGCCATGCCTGCTGCTTCTTGAATAAAAATACTCTCTCACACCATCTGAAACAAGCATTCTCTGGTAACATTTTAATAGCTGATCTCCTGCATCATTTTATCTCTATACAACCCCCTGCCCCCCCTTTATCTACTCTTCTCACTTAAATGATGAAACAAGCTTTTCATTACATGCTGGCCTTCTCCACCACATTGTGAAAGGCAGCAAAGACATAGTTCCAAGATGAATTTGTTAATTTTAGCACTACACATTTCTAGAAATGTGAAGAATAAATGGATTCCCCCCACCCTTTCTGTATATGTCTACAAGAAGCAGCCAAGATCAATTTAAAAAGGCAACTCATTTTCATTCTACAATACTTGTATGTTGGGTTTTTTGTAATTAGATATAGGTCTGTATGAATGCTGTTACAACAAGAAGTCTATTCTATTTCTTTAAATCAACTGCAGAAATACCAGGCACAGGAAAGGAAATGGTCTTTTTTGGGGTCCTAAAGAAGTCCTCTGTTTAGTACTAGCTGCAATAAATTTTTTTCTGTGATTTCCTTCAGAAATCACAGAAGCCAGAGTCTGATTTAATTTGAACAAGTTTAAGGAATGGAAAAGGTAAATCTGGAGTTCAGCCTTTCACAAGGCTTAAGATTTTGATTAGCTGACAGAAAAGCATGGAGTGGTAGGGGTGTTTCAACAGCTCCCATACCAAGCTCAACAAGGGGCATTGTCAATGCTGAGGTCAATCCATTAATTACATACAATGAAGAATGAAGGTAGGAAATAGTGGTCATGTGGGTTCTCTGTGGAAGGAGACAATGAGTCTTTGACAAACATTTGAGCAACTATCTGGATTGAGAATACGCAAGTCAAAGAAAGAAAGGAATATACACATGGTTCCTAAGAAGGAATAACTACCAAAAACTCAAATCACTAAGATTTCCTGAATTATAGTCAGAAAAACACAACATTGGAGAACACAAGATGAATGACTCACACCAGTGGAAAAAAAAATGTAGGGCAATGCAAGACAGAAAAGATGTTGGGAACATATGGGGAACACTTTGTGTTAAAGAAAATTAATTGAGGGGAAACTGTATTCTAGGATGATTTTGAAATGCCCTGGCTTCTAAGAGAGCATTCAGCAGCAGTATGATTTGTTGACCAAAGGATGAGTATAAAGGTGATTTCAAACAGATTCTGCAGTATGAGAAACTGACTTATAAATCTTCTAATCTCTGATCAATATTATGCAGTTTCTTTAATTTTTCTGTCATGTTGAAGAAAGTCACCTTTTGGATGAAAGGTTGGGTTGGATTACATTTTATTGGAACGTTATTGGTAGTGAAGGAAAGAACCAACATGCAAACATACCAAAAATCCAGATAAAGGCATCAGTGTGACCCTAGAGAAGTCATAGAATCAATAAGGTTGAAAAAGACCTCAAGGATCATCAAGTCCAACCTGTCACCCAAGACCTCATGACTATTAAACCATGGCACCACGTGCCACGTCCAATCCCCTCTTGAACGCCTCCAGGAACAGTGACTTCACCACCTCCCTGGGCAGCCCATTCCAATGGCTAACAACTCTCTCTGTAAAGAACAAGAACTTTCTCCTCACCTCGAGCCTAAACCTCCCCTGGTGCAGTTTGAGACTGATTCTGAGACTGATTCTGGTGCTGATTGCCTGGGAGAAGAGACCAAGCCTTTCCTGGTTACAACCTCCCTTCAGGAAGTTGTAGACAGCAATAAGGTCTCCCCTGAGCCTTCTCTTCTCCAGGCTAAACAACCCCAGCTCCCTCAGCCTCTCCTCATAGGGCTTGTGCTCGAGGCCTGTCACCAGCCTTGTGGCCTTTCTCTGGACACATTCAAGAGTCTCAATGTCCTTCTTAAACATGATCTAGGAGATGCTTAAAAATAAAAGAAAATCTGCGTGAGGGAATTCTTGTTTCGCTTTGATCCTTCTATACAATTGGAAACAGGACATAAACTCCTATCTACAGGTCTTCAGTGTTATAATAATATATTAACCTGTAAATGATCTCACAAAACTTGTCAGTAATCATGCTTATTTGCCAGTGATGGAAGAGGAAAAGATGATGAAAATGTTTCACAACAGTGCTCTAGCTCAGAGTGAAGGACCTTGCTGCATTTGTCCAGCACAACTGGACATGAAGCATTAGACACCCTGACCAGTAAAGCCAGTAAATACACAACACCCTTCAGAGACTGAATTTCTGAGATGCACATCAGAGGTGAATTAGACTGTTGGGTACTTTCACACCGTAAGGTAATATTTTATTCTAATTCATGCCCACTCTGAGGAATCAGTCTCTGTGTGTCTCTTCAGCCACTACTTTGACTTTCATACTTGTCCTGCCCTGAACAAACCCAGTAATTGAGATGGTCAGCCTGTCTCCCTGTAGACAATGCTTATTATCACATTCAATATGATTTTATTGTTTTGAGTCAGTAACAAGAAGTCAGAAGACTGATAGCTCAAACAAAGACGTTAGATACAGTTATGCTCATGTTGTATATTTAAAACAATTTAGGCTTATGAATCATCAATGTTCTTTACCCACCTCCCTAAAAAGGAATTTATAATGATAGGGAAGGAGGCTGTGAATACTTTCCACTTGTAAAGCAAAACTATTCTTGCCATTAATATCACTGTTTCTGCAATCCTAAGGCTAGAATAAGAGAAATAAGTATTATTTTTCACAGTGACTGGAGCTTTAATAACAAATAAATGGTTACCTCACCTAAATTTTCAAAGCTCTGGAGCCAAAGCCCCAATTCTAGTTTCCTGTACCATATCTTCAGTGTGGGCAAACTAGCCTATAAGCAGAAGGTAGAGTTTTTTGGTTCAGAGTTAAAATTTACTAGGATCATTTACTAAAATTTACTAGGATTCATACGCCAATGAAAAGTATGATTAAAGCTATAGTCTGAACTTCTGGAGTGAAAAGATGTGCAAGAAGCAGACAGCTTTAAGCAGTGATTGAATTTTTGCTATTGCTACTTTTGTCTTCTTAGTTCTCTGCTTTAGGTTAGAAAGCCCACTGCTTACATTGTTTGATCATAAATCAGGTTCTTTAGGTTTGTAGTATTCTTATTGCACTTTTGCAGGTCAGTCCAGTTGGATACAGTGCCCAAGTCAAATCCTGGCTTTAACTCATGCCTTACATCTAACAGGTGATACACTTCTTTGGTGTGTCTGTGTTATTTGCATGACAAATATCTCACATTCACATTGTTTCACTCTACATGAATTTCTGCAGACACATCACATAGCTTTCATCACCTTCAATTTGTGCAGATGTTTCAGACCTGTGTCTTACACTTCTGTCCATTGAGCTGAATCCCATTGTTTAGACTGTTCCTGGGAGCATTTAGATTGACAATGAATTTGCATTAAAATCTGTATTGAAGCCCAAATTGCAATCTAACTTGGTACAGATTCCTCCCAATTTATTCTCCTTGCAGGACTCCTAACACATCCTTTTATTTCATTTACTTTAGACAGACAGGCTCATTAACTCCTCAGATTTGTTTCACACTCTCTGCAGGGGGTAGGGAAAGAGAAGTCAAACTCGCAAGTACAGCAGCAACATAGACTAACTAGATTACTTTAACTGCAAAGGCAGTACAGAAGGATACAGTGACTTTAGCAATGTTAGAATAATCTTTCCCTCATCATATCTCCATCAAAACCAAGAGATAAAGGTGCAGCATGTGCAGGAAAATTAATAAAGAAGCAATGAGTATTGAAGACTAACATCTGCTTTACTACAAAAGATGAGTCACAATTGTGGAGGAAAATGCATGTGCAAATATAGTGTGTGGAGAACAGGATGAAGAAGATTAAGGAGGATAAAATTTAATTCTGATTCATCTTCTTTCCTAGGCAGTTATAACTTGCATGACTTTAAACAGTCCAAAATGCGTAACAGCAAAACATTCATTAAAATACATAGTATTTCCCTTCAAACCTAATACACTTAAAATAGCCTACTATAAAATTGATCTCAAACAGATTACTCAGCTTCACACTGCATAAATAATATCAAGAATGTAGAAAAGGGACAAGGATCCCAGTATAATAACATAGCAATTCTAGGTGGACAGAACTTAGCATACTCATGCAACTCTGAAGTTTAGTGGACGAGTAAGCTAAGGCACATGATGTGCCTTATGCTCACTGGTGCCACAGAGAGTTTAAAAGTCACAATGCAGTTCTTTATGATGTCTCATGTTACCCACAGCCCTAAGTTAGATGCCAAGATGCCTAGAGCCCATGGGAAGCCCTCAGCAGCCACAAGAGGAATTTACACAATCTAGCATGCCACATGCCAAGCAAAAAGCCATGCAGTTAATGATCAGCTAAGCATTAAGGGTCTTTCAGAGATAGTTGTGTATGCGACTGCAGGACAGTAGATACCAGCTTCCACTTGAGATTCTTGATTGTAAACCCTCTTCCATGGTTTGTTGCCTATGCCATTTTACTTTCTTCTCATGACCCTCTCTCCCCTGTTCTCTTTGCTCCCAACCAACCAGAAAGAGCTGGGAAAATCTCGGAGATGCAGGTAACCCCCCAGGTGCTTATATGGGAGATTGATCTGAAAACACTTCCCCCAAATGGGAGAAAGGACTCTGCAGACCACCTCTTCTCCAGCAATCATCATCTCATCTCAGCAGAAGTCCTTTTTGTATTGGATTTACTGCATAGAAAGATAAATAAGCCGACATGATCAGCCACCTCCACCACTGAGTTCCCCTGAGAAGTACTTGTCCAAAATTGCCCCATGAAGATTAGAGGGGCACTAGTACCCCCAAATATCCATGGGAAACTGAGGCATTCCTGGGATGATTGCTGTAAATCACTGTAAAAGAAGGATGACACAAAACAAAAGCCTAGAGCAGATGTCATTGGCCCAGTCAGTCCTCGTTACAGCAACATTTATCTTGCTGTGCAAAGGCAGCTACATTTCAGCCTTACTGTTTCGAAGTGTCTCTGTGTACCAAGGGGGCTGCTTCTACTGCCATGTGCCGAGGGATGACAGGCAGGGCTGGTCTCAGCCCGTGTTGCACCTGCAGCTCTGCCTGCTTCAGACGAGCTCAAGTTCAACCATTGAGTTAGGCAAATAGTATGAAGGTCTGAATAACATCTCTTTACATCAGTGTAAATATAGGCTACAAATGTACTCGAGGGACTTCCATTGAGAGGTCGATAATAATCTTTCTAAAAGCTTGTGACAGCTCAGAGGACAGACTGAACCTCCTCTACAAGTGCCTTGGGAAAGGGGAGGTATGGTGCTGGTGCTCGTGCTCGGGGTGCTGAGCGGGGACACAGCCCTGCTTATGCACTACTGCGGACGCCGCGGGGAGCTATCTCCCAGTTGAGCAAGAGTGTCAGAATGCTAAGTAGTTTGGAACAGACATGAAAAGTACATAATCACCCATGAAACTGAAGGACTTGTGGATTTTGAGAGTCTAATTTCGACTAGAGATTTCTGACTCTGCCATGTTCTCTTGAAACTTCTGGCACTTTTTAAAGCACATCCTCCCTATACGGAAACCTGTCTCCGCGTGAATAATTAAATAACCGTCCTAGAATAATCCACACTGGCGTTTTACTTCTGAAATGAGAATCCCTTTCGTGATCTAACTTCATAAATTACAAAGTGATTCCCATCCCGCTGGATGGGAGGCTTTCCGTAACCCGCTCCCTCGGTCGCCTCCCAAAGTTTTTGCGGACCAGCGTGCGGGTTCCTCGAACAAACACTTGGGAAGGGTTATGGAACTTCCTGCAAGTCGATGTCGTCGGGGCGCAGAGCCTGTCCCCCCGCTGTCTTCCGCCCTCCCGCTCCCCTCGCCCCCGCCTCCCGCGGGTGGTGGGCCGGGGAGGGGCGTCGGCAGGGGCAGCCCCAGCCATTGATAATCCCCGTGCCCAGCCCTGCTGCCAGCAGCAGAAGAGCGCAGAGCGCCGTGTACGCCTGATCCCGGGCACCGCCACCCACCCCACGGCGCAGCGTGAGTGCCCTCGGGATAGAGCGGAAAATACCAGGGTGCGAGGGTGCGCTGGTGGGGAAAACTGGGTTCGGGGAAAAACGGCAGGGCTCTCGGGGAGCAGTTTGCCTGCAGGCGGGTCTGGATGCCGAGCAGCGGCCTCTCGCTACTTTGATGCCGCAGCTAGCAGGTGCGGGCTCTCGGTTCACGCTTTCGCGGGTTTACCGCTTCTTGGCTAGGATGGTCTCGGTGTCCCGCCGCCTATGGTGGTCCGGAGACAGAGGGAAGCAAGTTAAAAGCAACGAAAAGCCCCGGGGGTTCTGACCCAGGCGGGACAGTTTGCGCCGCTCTGCCAAAACAAACCCCGGCTCAGCCCGGCGCGACCCCGGGGACTGTGCGCCTGCCGAGGCGGGCAGCGGGCGGGACCACCGGGGGAACCTTCCCGCCACTGTACTTGTCTCCGCAGGGCGAGGAGGATGCGGCAAGCAGGCGGGACCTGCCCCGGGACCCTCCGTCTTTGAGGTACCGAAGGAGGCTTCCGCGCCGCCGATATGATGAGCCTGCCCCTGGCTCTGCTGGTCCTGTCCGCTCTCGGGGCGGCCGCCGGCGGGGCGGGCCGGGAGGCGGAGGAGGCGGTGCATTCGGGCAGGTTCTTGACGTCGGAGCAGCACCGCTGCAGCTGGGAGCTGCACTCAGCGGCGGGGGCCAGCGAGTTACGGCTGAAGTGCCGGCCGCCGGTGGGCGGTGGGGCGGCGCGGAGCTGCGCTTACCGCGGGGAGCCGCAGCGCTGCCCCGCCTATGGCGCCCGCAGCAGGCAGTACTGGCGGCAGATCCTGGGCCGGCTGCGGCGGCGGCAGCACCCCTGCACCCCGAGCGGCCCGCTTAGCGCCCGCCTCTGCGGCCCGGGCCGAGGCCCGCCCGAGGCGCAGCTCCGGCTGCTACCGGGTCCCGGCCCTGGGTCTTCCCCGCCGGCCACCACCGCGGAGGCCACGACGGACCCAACAGAGACCTACTGTGCAGAGCGGTGGCACTCTCTTTGTAGCTTCTTCGTCGGCTTCTGGGAGGGTTGAGTCGTCCCGGCAAGCCAGGAGGGAGCGCAGCCACATCTGCCCCGGGCCAGGGCTTAGCCGTGCCAGTCCGCCTTGACTGGCCGCAGCCACCTGCCATCACTGACCCTCGTTTTGGTCAGTTTCCCCCTTTACCTCTCCAATAAAGTGGTAACCATTTCACAACAAAACGCTCACATAACTCTTTTATCGTCAAAGCCTGGTAGACTTGCAGCACCATTACACTTGCTGAGTATCGTGCGTGACATCTGTCAGCTAACTGAGGTGAAAGAGGGCAGGGACAGTTCATGTGTTTGAGTGCATTACAGTTTTTGAAGGACAAACACTGACAGACAGCTGTTCCCTTCCACAAAACCATTTCTATAAACCTAAGGTTAAAGTCACACTTAAACTGCCCAACTAGGACACCAGGCATTTATGCCAAAATAAGGAACAAATGAAACTACAGTAAATAATAAATCTTAGAAAAAATCTTTCTTGCTCACAAAGATTTCACAATTTAAGCAGGCCAGCCCTGTAATGTTTCCACAGAGTGGATGACCACTAACTGACTTCAAATAGGAACATGGACTGAGCTGGGTGAGAAACCAGCTGTGAAGAGATGGAGACACTCAGAAGCATCTGAGTAGAGAACTGGATTTTGGAGATGAATGGTGTTTCACCTAGCTATTGAGCAAGGACCAAAGCAATAGTCACATTTAGAGGGACATAGTGTTGGAAGTAGACAAACACTGAAATACCAAGGAGGAAGAGCAGGCTGAAGTGTCAAGCGTTTTACCAGTTCACTGAAGCACATCTCTCTGGTACATTTTGGTAAGGAAAACTCAGGTTTTCCTCAATCCCAATTTCTCCAGACACATCCCACTTGGATTCTAAGATTTAAAAACAGCCTGTACTTGACTGCGTATCAACAGCTCCTCTGCCCCAATGCCAAATGTGCAGAAAACAGGCTGCACTTGAGGCAACTTTCATTCATAAAAAAGGAGCTCCTGGGAAGTCACTTGTGCAGAAACTGGAACAATACCTATCTGCAGAGAGGTGTTTGATTAAGGCTTATAACTGTTAGACAGAGATACCTCAAAATTACCTCTGCAGTCACTCAGAAGGCTGCTTCTTGTACAATTATCCTGAACCAGAACACTTTGGTGCCTCAGCAGACTGAGCACAGAGAAGTGTTATCTCAGCAGCAGCAGCAGAGCACACATCATGGCTCCCTTACACACGATAGAACCAGTGATCAAATGTCAAATCCCTGACAAGTACAATGAAACAACCACATAAGCCATGAATAAAGCAGACAGAGCACAAATGCAGTGTTAGTTTTGCAATTATTTTTTAAAAAGCTGAAGTACAGAATGTTCATAAAGGTTATGGAACAGGAGCTGCTTATTGCTAGTCATAAATGTGGCCCCTTCAAACAACCTCTGAAAGCACCTAACCTACACTATAATGTGTTTGAACCATTGCTCATGTAGCTCTGTAAATGCATACATGTCTTCACAAACTGTCATTTAACCATTCTTTTGCATTATTAATCTGTGTTTGATACAGAAATGGTTAACTTGAACCCCCTGCTTGCAGTCCTCAGACATGGTTCATACACCAAGTGCCACAGATACACCTAAGGATGGTCACAGTGCAGCTGGGGGGTGGTAGAAGAGCAGCCACAAGCATGGCCCCCTCTGCAAACCATCCCTCCTCAGCTCCCCAGGCACATTTAAAGTACCTGTGGTCCTACACAGCCCCACTTGCCTGCCTGTAACTGGGAGCACACACAGACTCCTATATGATTTTAAGAATGACTATGAAGAGGTCAATAAGATGCACTAAGAATCTGCCAAGTGGCTCTTAAGAGGACCCAAACTGTTGCATACAGCTCTTAGTGCCAGGGCACGTTCCTGTACAGTAGGTAGCTTGGATAATCTTCAGCAGCACTATGCAAAGACTTCAGCATCACTATATGTAACCTGCATAATGTTTTTTTAAGTTCCAGCTCATTTTCCTTTGTGTGACTGCTATACAAACAGGCATACAGCAGGCTGCTGGCCACGACATTGCATGGTAACTTGCACAGCTTTGTTTCACTTCCGTGGCACTGGCATAGCAGCTTTGTGCAGTGCCATTAGAGCTTGCATTTCACACCATCTATGCAAAGGTGGAACACCATGGCAACTGATCTGATTACCCACATCACCCTGGGTTTAAAAACCCAACTAGGTACTCTGAACAAATCTGTTATTTTACCCTAGAAGGAGAAGAAAGAGGATCCCTTGCCCTGTGTTTCACCACCTTATTCCTTTGACCCTGCAAAAGAGCTCAAAGTCTTTCCTGTATCACCACCAAGTAATGAAACACAACAACCCAAGAGACTGTATTCACTGTGTCTGCTGGGATTAATTACACCAATGCCTACAGCTGAACAGCAACAAATAATCAAGTTTTGTATGCTGGGTATTGCAGATCCCAAAGGCTGGAAAACCACAGCAAGGTCCTCAGATGTGCTTTTAGGGATGAAGACTGTGGTGTTTTGCTTCCTACTGCAACATTTTAATTCTCTGCCTTGATTAGGTAACAACTGACACCACCAGTTACGCCAACCAAACACAGGGAGGCTTTAGAGCCAAGATCTTCACCTCCAGCAGAGTATGTCCCTTTACAGCTTTACAGCAGCTCTACCACAATACATACTCATCACCCCTCTAGATTTATTTCAGCCACCCAAATCTGCCCACATAATCACTCTGCAGCCAGCCTTACCTCTACTCTCCCTGGTAGTCCTTCACCATGTCTCTGATTCTTTGCCTGGCTGTCTCTTCCTGGCTACTCATCTTTTCCTCCTCAGCTCCTCTTGGCTTCTTAAGATCCTCAGCAAGTTAAGCCAGCATAGCCATCCTGACAGAAGGAAACTATCTCTGCCTGCCCCACAGGCCTGATAAACATTCCCACCCCAGATGCAGGTGGTCCTGGGCATAGTTAATGAGAGGTCATCTTTCCAAAATGCAGCTGCAGGCTGGGTTATCATCACAAGGATGCTGCTAGCTAAACTGTATTCAGGGTACTAGGTCTATCTTTCAAGGAAAAGCATGAGCTACCTTAAAAGAATTGATTGACTTTTTAGCTTCTGGACTTTTACTTCTGAGTGCTCTAACTTTTTGGAAGCTTTCAAGAATAATAAAAAAATAACTTTGTGCCCTGCTGCACACACAGCAACATTTTCCTTCCTTTGGCTTCTCAGTAGAGATGGTAGCCATTTTGAATTCACACTTCATCATGTATTCATGAGACCATACAAGCTTACCTCAGTGTCTGGAAGTTCCAACAGAATCTCGAGAGCTGGTAATACAATTTCTTGCTTTTACTTTGGAGAGAAAGCAGGGATACTGAATATGGGTATGTTTTAAGTGCATCTGGCTTTAATTACTCTTTTTTAGGCATAGAAAACTCTTGATCTTATTAAATAGCAAACTAATAACCTCTTTTTCACCACTTTCTGATTTTGAAAGGACAGTTACAAGATGTTACTGTAACTGGCAAGGTTAAAGCAGACAGTCAGCTGTCTTGCTGTTTGCAGCAATCTTCCCACAAAACTAATACATTAAAAAAATCTTTCTTCATTATCTGAGGAGAGCTGAACTAAGAACAAAAACCTCCATAGGGTAAGTGCAAGACATTAATAGCAGCTGTAGACAGAGGTGATTCTGTTTTACTTTAAAGTATTTCCATCTCTGTAAGTCAGCCTAATGCCTGTAAGTTATGTTGGACTGAGGTGGAAGAAAAGACCAGTATCCACAAAAGGATACTGTGCTCAGCCCTGTCTGGACAACAGGACTGGCTCTTGTCCTCTGAAAGATCATCCTTCCATTTATTCTTGGTTTAAAACGGGAAACTGAAACTAAAAGAAGCCAATGCATGCCAATATCCTGCCATATGGAGTATACCTATTGCAATTTAAGGTGCTATGGTGTTACTGAATTGTCATAGGCATGTTAAATACTTAGTGTTTTGGCTTAGCAAGCTCTAGCTGTCATACATCCCTAGTAGATTGGCTATTGCAGCAGAGCACGTAAGTACTCTTGCACACAGCTACACTACCAGTACTGTACTGACCCAGTAAATTACTTTGAGCTTTGCCCCTGCTAACCTCTTTCCAACCCATTTCATGCCAGGAGACATGGCATGGGGACTAGTGGCACAGACATCCCTGGCAGAGCTGCCAGCTCAGAGGTTGCTGCTCTCGGGATGGCTCTGGAGTTGCAGACTCCAGACTTTGAGAGGTTCAGTCTTTTGTCCCAGCACACAATAGGACTTACCCTTTCCCAGGTTCTGCAATCCCATTTGGAAAATGCCTGATGCTAAGAAAAAAGCAGAAGAATGGAATAGAGAGATGCTTCAGCAAGATATTATTTACATGTGCAGCAGGGCAAAAACTTACTGAGTACTCTTATATTGCAACGCATTTGGTCCCAGCCAGTCCACAGACTGCACCCAGCACCCCAGTGCCCTGGCCAAGGGGTGGTGCTGCTGGGTTCCCAGGCCCAAGTTTTAGCACCCATATTTCTTTTCCATCTCTCTGTGGGAGCCCTTGGCGCTGCCTCTGAACACCAGCACTCAAACCTCTATACAGCTAGAGAGACAATGTGCATAAATGTTACTGCTCCAAAAGCTGGATAAACTGAGGCCTCAGCTAGGCTGGAGAAGTCCTTTAATTATTATAGATATTTATGAGAATTTTTAATTTTTTTTGGAAAAGGGAATGTGGCTATTGTGTCTCTGATGTGTTCTAGGCTCTCCTCTGGGCTACAAATCCTGGGACTCACTGTAAAGCAAAGCAACACAAGAAGCAAGTGAATGGCAGGCATTGTTGTTTTGCCAAACACCAAACCCCTTCCTTTGTAATAATTTGGATTTTTAAGAATTCCAAGCTCAGTTCATGAACACAGTTACATGAAAGAGGCTTTTAACTGTACAGTGTTACAGAGTATAGATTAACTCTCCCAGTCCTTGCACTCCTTCCTTACATGGAAGGGATCTGTTAAGTGCAAGCATGTATAAAACATCTATAGCTTTAAAAATAATTCAGCATTTTAGGGTTTAAACTTCTTCAGTATGTGCCACTCTCTGTCATGCCTGTACAGTTTGTACTGACTTCGTGGAAAGCAAATATTTTGCCCAGTTTGTTCCAAGCACTCAGAAAGTTAACAATGTTTCTCTGAGGGACAACAGGGCGTGAGAGGGGGACAAGGTGAAGCATGAGCTCAGCTCACATTCCTGCTGGCTGAATAGCATCACGATCTGACTGCCGTGCTCTGATTTTACTGTCAGCTCCAGTCTTCCCACAGTAGAGGCCCCCCCTGCAGCCATGGACTCACTCAGGCTCCCACGCAGCCCTGGTTGGCGGGGTCAGACACTAAGGGTTGGCCTATGAGGGCTCAGTGAAACAAGGAAACAGACAGATGCTTCACTGAGCAAAAAAACAAGCCAACCAACCAAAACAAAACAAATACTCTTTCATATATAAATAAACATATACAATAAAAAAACCCTATATACATTTCAAAACTCTGTCCTTGCTGCTGGACCTTGCACCATGGATGGGTACGTACATTTAATAATGACTTGCTGGTGGTGTGTGCCCTGGGCAGAGGAGTCTGCTGCCTGCTTGGGTAGTACACTACCAAGATGCACAGCACCATCCCCACACTAGCACTTGCATTGTGCATTCCTATCACCCATGTTACACCCATTGTAGAGCTGTTGGATCAGCTGGAGAAGTCATATTTTCATGTCTCAGAGGAAACCTAGGAATAATTGCTCCTTATAAAATAAGGCTTCCTGGGACTGACTTGTAATCAGTTTCAGACCCTAACATGACCTCATGTTCTATTTAAACTACCATGAAATGAGAAAATTCTTGAGGAAAGTGTTGCGGTGAACACAGAATTAAATGATTTCTTATTACATGTTCATGAAGTGCTGCTGTTGAAATATCTGTTTTACAAAGGAAATATGTAGATCAAAACATAGAATCATAGAATCAACAAAGATCATCAAGTCCAACATGATCCAATAAAAGACCCAAATCCTAAAATGTAAAATTGTATGTAATATCTACTTCAGCATACATTAATTTAGTAAAAAAGATCTTACAACATTTTACTCTGCATGTTATATCCAGAGTCCCTATTTAGTCTGATCACTGGATTCAGCAGATTTTCTTTCACAAGTAAGTGAAAGTTTTATATTAAAAAATGTGCATAGTTTGAATTCTAAGTTGAAAAAGAGCAAAAAAACCTGCAGCAATTTCTTACTTCTTTTCAGACTGCACTTGTAACTAGAAAACATGTGAGGCATATCACCCTCAGTTAGTTTAGTGAAAAGCAGAAGGAAAACTAGTGGCTGACTTTTTAAAGCTTCTTTTCAATTAAAACAAATCCTATGCACTTCCCAAAGCCACCATCCTCAGCAGCAGCACGATTAGCATTAACAGGAATAAATACAGCTTCGAGTCTTGTGTTTGCTGGCTCTTTTCTAATTTTAAGAACAAAACCTTTCAAAATTATGAATAAATTTATCACTAGTATTTTTGATGGGAAAAGAGCAACAAGGCAGCCACACAAGAGAGTATTATTTCATGTTAGTTGAGACAAGATGTTGAGGATTTAGAGCTGATCTTTTGTCTCTGCTCAAAGACAAATTGTTTAAAATTTATATGCATGCTTCTGTCCTGACAGCAAAGGGCTTCAGCACGGCTCTCACTGAGAGCTAATGGCTCTTGGGGATGCTGCACTCTAAAGTCCCCCGGCTTGAAATGGTCTCTTGAGATTCATCTCCCGTTAATAGCAGCTCCAAGACTACAGTCTCTTTTTGTTTTTTGTGGCGTGCGGGCCTTTTTTTTTTTTAAGTTCTTTTATCCCTAGCTGAAGCTGCCTGTGTTCTCATTGGAGCTGAGAGGGTGCAGTGTGAAGGTTTTCTTCCCCTCAGCTCTATTCTCTTGCTGCCCTCAGCAGAGGTGGGGGCAAGCTGAAGGCCCTATGGAAAGTGGGGCCTGATGTCATCCCACCGAGCACAGGGCCAATGAACATCCTCCTGCGCCCGGCTCTGCCACACACGTACACATCAATGGCATCTTAATAGCTTCTGGGGGCTTTTTAAAGCTATATTAGTCCACGGTAAATAGCAGTGGCAACGTGACCGTTGCTTTCAATGGAAGTCTCTGAGCCAGGAACTCTACAGCGTCACAGTCATAGGAAAATGGTACCAGGAAACAAAACCCAGTTTAGTTCAAGAAAGTATTATAGACCTAAGGGAGATAAAGGCACCTATTTTCATTTCTGAGAGACAAGGCAGTGCTGGGGCTGGGACCAGACACATGCAGGAGGCACCTGGGCCACCAAGAGGCTCCTGCTGACTGTTTCTCATAGCACCAGAATGGTGCAGAGAGGCCAAATCACCTGGCACTGCTTGCCTTCTTCCTTTTAATATGCCAGCATGGCAAATATAGCTTAGAAATGAAATAACATCACAAAATTAGGAGTACCTAGGTAATGCCACCAGAATATAACCTGTCACATCTTGCTCTGCCTTTTAAATGGATCCTCACCTACCATGCTTGTGCTGGTATTTCATTGCCACCTTCATGCTCTTCACTGGTGGTTCTGTACATTTCTACCTCTATAGTGCCTCTGTCTACAACTTAACCGTGTGGTGGGACTTTCAGAGATGATGAATCCTTTCAAGTTATTTAAAATAAGGTGCCAGAGCAGGGTAGACCTCTTATTAGAAATTTGGAGCTAACTCCTGAATAAGGTCAATGAAAATATTTCCCTCATGCATCATCTGCAGTGAAAGTAATTTGCTCTACAAAGAAGGTCTTTTGGATCAAAGTGAGTCTGAAAAATTGGAATTGGGTAATCAGAAGGCTGGAGAAGTCTAGCGTGTGTAAGACCTCATCTCTAGTGAAGACCTTCCTTTTTTTTTTGAGTGAAAGACCTTATTATCACTGCTAATGCTCTTCATTTGCATTAAGATTGTAAATGGAAAAGGTCAGAGCAAGAAATATGATTTCTTTTAGGTCTGTCCACAGCTGCATCACTGTCAGAAATGACTGAAAAATAGTAGGATGTATAGGGAGAAAGGCCCCCAGAAAAATCTATTAAAATGAGCCATAAACACAATACTAATGTGGTAAGTCAGGGAAATATGCAAATGACTGCATGTCCCAGAAACCCTAATTCTATCAAGAATGCAGGAGCTGTTAATGTGACCATCTTTCACAGCTCATAAATCTATCTGTAGCAAAGCCAGGCTACCAGATGTCATCCAGCAGCACTTCTGTGAGGCTGGCAGCTTCAACAGAGATGCCTGATCATGCCTTAGTAAAGGCCAATAAAGAGCATTGTTTGTGTGGTCTGAGAGCAGCTTCTCACATTTTGCTACAATAGAGCAAAACAGTGGGAAACGTGAATGACAGATTGGCAGAACTGGTGGTCTGGCTCGCACAGCTTTCTGTACATGGAGCTATAGATTTCACATGCGTTTACATCATTAGCATGCAGATTGACCTATGTTGTTCTTAACAAGTAGTGGTTTATGTTCCTCAGCTTAATTTCTTGAATCCTAAACTATAAGTACAAGCTAGACATGCTTTCTTTTCTCTCAGGCAAGATACTCCTTGTTTACTTGAAAATACTTACAATGGCAAACAGCCCTTGTGATCTTACTCTTAGGATTCAACATTGAGAAGAGAAATTTCCTCCTCCTTTAGTCCTTCTCAAATACAAGGTTTGCAATTACTAGTTGCTGTTTAGGTTGTGGGTTTTGGTGTTTCGGGTTGGTGGGTTGTCGTTTTTTGTTTTGTTTTGTTTGTTTGCTTTTTGTTTTGTTTGTTTGTTTTGGTTTGTTTAGTTTTAAATGAGAATGGTGGTGAACCTTGAACAGGTTGCCCAGAGAGGTGGTAGAAGCCTTATCCCTGGAAACATTCCTCAGGTGGGATGAGGTTTTAAGCAATCTGAGCTAGTTGAATTTGTCCTTGCTTACTGCAGGGGAGTTGGACTAGATGACCTTTAAAGGTCCCTTCCTGCCCAAATCACCCTATGATTCTATGATTTTTTTTCAGAAAGTTCATAATAAAGTGCCACAGCAGATATTTTTGTGTGAAGTATCTGAGAGCAATGTGGATAAACCTCACTTTAAACAGAAAGGCCATTCATCTTCTCAGTTATGACTGTCACAGAACTCCAGGTCAAATTACCTTGAAAAAAAGAAGCCAGGCAAAATCACAGAGAATGCTCTAGGGAAACATTAGTAGAGAATCTGGGATTTCCAGCAATAAAAACAATACTGGGTTGAAGTATAGAGATCCCTATGGAAACTGTTTTTTCTTTAGGATGTGTGTATCCCTGTCACATGCATTTGCATCACTCAAACATTTTAGGTCACAAAGGTCCAGCCACACAGAATAGACACGTAGTGATGCTTCAGATCAGGCGCACAAGTCTATAGCAGGGCAGATACTGAGGTCCATAACAGGAGTGAGTCTCTGTGTCCTGTAACAAGAGATGATGCAAATGGCCACTATCGAGAGCTTGAGTCTTTAGGGTTAATGCAGGCTGCAACATTTTTCGTTTAGTGACATCTCTGACAGTGGGGGGGTCTCCGGAGCCACCTACAGCAATGAGGATGGAGACCATGACAGGGACCCCTGAGTATAGCTTGGGGAAGAAGCAGACCATCTGGCTACCTGAACCTTCCTGAACTACTCGTGAGCCCCTCCTGATATGAATATGCAAAAGCTCAGTTAAGGAAGTAAATTTTAGGGACAAAATATATGCACAGCCTTTGCCCACCACCATTACACACATGCCCAACCCTATTCCACCTTGGCATAAGGCAGAACTACTCCTAACGAAGGGAGGCTTTTTCTAGGTAGCTACATTTAAATGAAGTAATTCTGCTAGGTCGGAAGAGACAAAACCCTACGAAAATGGAGAAACCAGAATAAAGTAAGTTTTAAAAGATGAAGGACATACTTCATGACTTTGCTTGAGAAACGCTGGGTATGTTTTTACTTCCATAATTAGATCCAGCAGGAGAGAATGAATTATATCTGAGTTTGAGAAGCCAGCTGAAAATAAGTGAATTCTGAGGTAAATACAGGAAATTTCATCATCTTGACAGATAGGAGAAAATTTCATTATGCTGAAACTAGTAGGTCTGCGTTTCTAACCCCACTATTTTAACAGCATTTCAAGTACAATAACGATGTACAAACCCCCCCAAATCTGCATTGTATAATCAGTCTAGTGAAGGAGACATACTAAGCATTATTTGTACAAAATGTTTTTAAAGGAAAACATGTTATTTATTGATACTGCAGTAAAACACCTGTAACACACAACAGTGCACCCCAGCACATCATTATTCTTTAAAATATTAATTGCACATCACATCATTACTCTCTCTTCTTTTCAAAAAATAAACACAACCAAGCCTTGATGTATGAAATATTTAACTCACATTTTGCTAAACTTTTACGAAACCATTAGCATTTTTTTGGGGGAGTGGGGAGCAGAATCTCAGAGACAGAAATCCACAGCTATTTGTCTACTGAATATTTTGAATGAGTCCTTGGCTATCCAAAGTTGCCACATGCACAAGGTTCTCATATTATTATCAAATTATTATCTTGATCTCACTATTTCTGCTGGACTACTTCCTCACAACAGACACATCTCTTGTATATATTTAAAAAGAATCCCAAACAGGTTTTAAACTATTTCCCTGAATAAATCTTTCCATTTACAATAAGAATGAAATATTTCTTTAATTGGTCCAGGTCAGAAAATGCTATTACTTCTTTCTTGTACTTTACAAACATCTGCTGTGGTGGTGTGTGGTGGTTTTTATTGTTTGTTTGGTGTTTTTTGGTTTTTTGTTTTAATTAGGTGCTTCTTAAATTATAGCTGATTAAGGGTGCTTTCAATAGGAGGCAATATTTCAGAAGCACCATGTGTTTTGTCCCATCCTGTCTATAATGGGTTATTTCCATTAGAATTCCCCCCCGGGACTAGTATGCTTCGCAGTACTATTGAGGATTGCTTGGAAAGTGCTAGCACCAGCTTATAATTCTGCCACTCCCTTTCATTTTGAGTGTAATTATACAAATGCTCAGAGGCTTTTAGACATTTAAAATGCTTATATGGTGTATATAATGAGGACATTAGACAGAAGGGTCACTTGGAAATTGTTTATCTCAGAAATTTATCAGACTAATTATTCTTCACCAGTTAAGAGCAGCACTCCTCCCTATTGTTGTCTCATTGACACTAACTAGCTTACATTCTAATTCTGTGTAGGCAATTTCTGATCTTCTGGCATACCATTGACCAGACATTTTGTAATGTGCCACCATTATCAGAGACATTCAGTCAATGACATTCCCCCCCCTTTCCCCTTCTTTCTTAAGCCCCTTTTTCTTTAAGGTGTGTTTGTTCTGCACGGTCAGAAATCCGTCATAATAGTGATGTTCTCCATTCATAGAGCTATAGTCTCAGCAGAATTTTTTCTTCTCTTAAAAACCTCTATTTTGCAGCCTCTAGTGTATTTTCACACTTCTCATCTTTTAAAACAAGCTTTACCATTAATCCTTTTATTCTGCAGTCAGATTTCTTCCTTTTTTTCTGATTCCTGATTTTGTAATCCTTGCATTAAATGACGCCATCTACATGATGTGCTTCAAGGGCCTCATTTTTTTACTGGGACTATGCCACCTGTGAAGCTAGCCTTATTTATGTAGCTTTTGGATTATTTATCAATCTTTGGGGTTTAGTAATTGCTAAGTTCTCCTAGTTCTTTCTCTAAATCCCAAATTAGATCTCCATGAAAACAGGGACTCTAAGGAATACTTATTATTTAAAAAGAAGCCCTTTAATACCAACTCAAATCCAATTTATTCCATTGCATGTTTGCAAAGCTTCAGTAAATTACTCCCAAATAGGGAACCACTATCTATCAGGCACTGGTCATCAGATGAGACTTTTGGACTGCTTGGTAATTAATTCTGTCACATCAATTAAAACAATATTTAATGTAACTGCTGTTAGCTTCCACTTCAACTACTTCTATAATTAAAAACTATTACATACAGTTGGGTCATGAATATTATATACACTAAATGATTTAGTGTTATTGATTTTTGAAACAAACCAACCAATAAACCACCATTTTTAAAAATGCAAATTCAGTTCTGCTTCCATGCCAATCCTATTTACTTGCTTTGTTCACCTGATTATTTACCTACTTCTTTGCCAATGTAGTATAAAATATTCTGCCTCACAAGACTAAGTAAAATTTTGTTAAATAAGCTCCTGATTATGTTGCTAGAGAACATTACCTCTCTAAAGAGCTTCTTAGACAACATAAAGTCATGCACCACTAGTCTAACAAGTAACTGACTACTTTCAAGGCAGTTTCCTAGCCTACTTCTGTGTGTTTCAGTGCTCAACGTGAATCCTTTCCTACATGTACCAACCTACACCTGGAAACAGCATTAGCTGATATGAGGCTGCTATCCCAATCACACCAAGTCTCAATCATACATTTTTAGGTGCTAGCACAGGTTCTTTTGCTCCTTAAACAATTTAATTACTAAGGTTTGCAAATACTGCTTTAATCTTTTGAAAGCTCTTAGTGGTTCTGACCTGAAGTCTGCAGGTAAGCATTCCTTCAGCTGTATCAGTGCACATGTACTGTGCAATGGCTTCATGTACAATGCAATTGTACCATGGAAGAAACCACTGCAATCCCCTTGTCTGCCTCCCATTAAGACCCCACTTGAAACACACTGGAGTTGCAGTCAAATACAATTAGCTGTTTTGTCAAGATTAGAGATGGCGAGATGGCTTTGAGCTCTACTTCCTTCTTTGAACTTTTTGGTTGCATTAAACACCCCCGTCCCTCCACCCTCCTATATATATTCTATTCACTGGACAGAACACAGGTAGGTAATTCTGTGACATACCTTCACTTACTGGTGTGCTATCTAGCGTGGGTTTTCAGCTTGTCTCTGTTAATTAATCCATCAAAAATTAATGTTTTAAAGAACTATTGTACAGGACATTTATTTTCTGGTTTCAAATGCTATTTCTTTTTCTTACACAATTTCCCAGGTCTGAGGTTACTGTTTTGAACTAGCTGCAACCTCCTAAATATGTATTCTTCTCAAGAGCTACTCTGACATTCATGTGATGTTCACGTATCAATACTTGTTTGCTGTTTCAACTCGGACATAAGCTTAGATGTTGGTGTGACACCAGTTTTTTGGTCATTCCTAATAATGATATGAATTATTCTTACCATGACTTTTCAGTGCTTGTAGAACTTACCTTTCTTCCTTAACAGTTTTCTTTTTTAGTTCTTTTATTATCTCTCCCCTTGCATCTTCTCACAGTTACCAACCTTCTCCCCTCTTATTAAGGCAGGACACATTAATTTCAAACCAGTCATCTACATGCTTTTTATCTTGCTTTCTCCTCAGGTTGCCCACAGCTTTTTCTGATCCAGTGAGCCACAGGTAGAAGAAACCCCTTGATACTCTCAGGAGTACCACTGCTTATGCTTTCTGGAGGCACATGCCTCCATCCACACCCTCGACTATAGCACTTCCCTTGCTGACGCTACCTCTACCTCCAACAGCAGCTTCAGTGGGTGCAGGAAAAGCACCGCTTGAAGAACCACAAGGGGCAGACCAAGCACAGTCTGCTTTTCCAGTTCACTGAAGGTGAGAGCAGTCTTGTCTGCATCGTTGCATGAGTCAAGTACAAATCAAGCCTTTACACTTTTTCACTGGAAGGCAGAAGGCAAGCCACCCATGGGATTCTGTTGTTTCCAGCAAAAAATTGGTTTATTATGTTAAATTCAGGGGAGGGACAAAACAAAGGAAAATGGCTCCTACACAGCAGTGGTCTGTGGGAAAAGCCACTTGTAAAACTCTCAGCTTCTTGGTGAATAAAGTGAGAGTGAATGAGTACACATATCTCTGCATACACCCATATGTATACACAGATGGCATGGTGTTTAGTGAATGAAATCGGGGTAGAAAAGGCAGGGCACTTCCTTTTATACAGTTCTTTCCAGTCAAAATTAGTGCCAATGTACCTCTTCAATCTTAAGCTTTTCAATTACATGACAGAAGACTCTGGCTAAAATATTTTTTTAATTTCTAAGAACTAGCAAAAAACTTTAACATGTTCAATTTGCACAGTTGCAGCAGGGGTTTTTTAATATTAATTGTTTATGTTAAAAAAAAGAAGCAGAGTGGAAAGTTAAATTTTGATTTTTTTGCAACCCAGATTGGTGGAATTTTCCAAAGCAATTCTATGAGAAGTTGTACTCTCAAGATACTTCAAAAGATTTTCCTTACCCTTGCTCTTACTCCAACTTTTGCTGCCCTGCCCTCTAGTGCTCATATCTATTTAAACCACCTACACAAGTCAGCTTGGAAACCTTCTACACCACACAAATGCAACTATTTACTTACTGTGACACTACAAATAATCTAAGCAGTACTTTTGTTGTTGCTCATGTATGTATCATACTGTCACCTACCCAGTTACCTTTCAAGGTAAGAATTTTCAGGTTACAAACCCAACATAAGACAGTTTTCTTTTTCAGTTTTGGACCATATTATCGAGTTTTAAATGCACAAACTGAAGATTATTTCTAGATTTATTATTAAAACATTCTTGCTGGTAGCTGAAGCTGTTAGCTGTATACCAAACTACCAGTTCCCACAGCATTTACAGTTCTTCAGTCACATAAAAAGCTTTTCTATTTAATGCAATTAATTCCCCCTCTAATGATGGAGTTTGTTACAGTAACACGCATGCTTACACCTAGAACAAACGGGTGGACATGTTATGTCTGTACTACTTCCATGCTACCAGAGAACCAGTGAATTAAATTTATTTAGTGTTAAATGGATATGGAATGTTATACAGTACATGTAAAGACACTTCAAGATGAGTAAAGCAGAACTAATTGCACAAGAGAGTAAAGGTTCACCTCAATAGTCAGTATTCTCAAATCATTACAGCTTCCATCTTCAGAGTGCAAGGTATGTCATGCAAAAAAACCCCAAGAAACAAACCAGCTCAAAAAATCCCCAAACAGACAAAGCCAACATTGTGGTACCACTTAAAATGCTATCATACCACAATATTTTACAAGACATTAAGTGATCGTTCATAGAGAATGAAGTATTTCAGCAATAACAAAAAAATTTAAAACATACCTAATAGATTTTGTATGAACACCAATTCCAGCATTACTATACCTAAGGAACAGGCAGCATGCTGGGAAAAGTATCTAAAAATCAAAGCCTTTTTTGATTCATAGCCAATATTACTTTCTGCAAGAGTTATGCAATCATCTTATTCAGGTTCCTCACAGAACTGGGTAAGGTTCAAAATATTTTTACATAGAGCATAATCACATAACCACCACATCAGAAGACAGTTTCATTATCTTGATCAGTCACTACATTTAAAACCATGGTATGGTAACATGCTCTGCAAACAAATTGTCTTATTGGACATCGTTCTGTATGTAGAAATAGAGAAAAAACCCAAACAATTAAAATATGCTGCTAACCACTTCAACCCCAAATGAACTCTAATTTTTATTTACATATTTTGTAAAATATGTAGGTAAAAACTGCAGATGGAAGAGCAGCAGAACACACAGAAGAGCTACTATAAGGCTAAGCGAACTGATTGGTGCATTCAGTAACCCCAAACGAGACTCAAACAAGGGGGTTGTACCTTTTGTACTCTTCCTGCCCCCCTGCAGTCTTACCAGGGCTGAAGGCAGCTGTTGCCATGGAAGAGCTGAGCTGCTCATCCCACTTGACACCGTGCCCCACAGTCTGAGCACAGGGAGCAAAGCCTTGCACCCTGACCAGTTCCACTCAGCCAAAAGTACTGCAGATAGACACACTTCTATGCATCTGCTTCAACTACAGCTTGAACATTAACATGGAGGAAACACAGGAGATGACAGGATGGTTTTTAACATTTCTGCCATAGGGCACCAACAGTATACAAAAAAAGGCCAAGCTGTTTGCCCTCACATTAGGAATAGACTATTTAACTTCCCAGCTTAAATGTAAGCAAGAGGAACTCCAGAAAGACCTCCTTGAGGTTAATTTTCCAACTACATTCAAAGAAAATAATTTACTAAAACGGTAAATTGCAAGGCCTACTAGCCTTGAAGTGAGGATACAGGTTAACTACACCTATAGTTAAATAAAAAACTTCAGGACACATTTTACAGAAGTCAAAGATGCAACTCTATGAAGTAGGTGGAAAACCACTCTAGTTATGCAGCTGGAACATTATAACTCCTAGCCCATCATTCTCAGGAATGTATATTTCATAAATAAAAATACAGGACAATAATTTGTGTATTCAAGCTAAAGTTGGATATTTCTAAACTTCTTCAAATAAAATTTGCTTTCTCCCTCACAAATGTGTGATAAACCCTGAAAAAAACCCCAACACCTTGGCTTTTCCAATCTATTGTGCATGAGAAAACGCAGATGAACAAACCAACATCTGGAGAAAAACGTTTTGTACAAGCTTACAGATCTAAACCACTTATATTACAAAGCAATGTAAATAAATACCAGGCTAGTACAAAAGCTCTTATTTACAGTTGTACAAATGAAATTGTTCTCAGTGTAAATGCAGTGTTTCAAAGAACACAGTATTAGTAAAATGAGTTCTTGTATAGACCACTACAATTTCTGCTAAATTTCACTGCAGTATTGTATAAAACCATTGTCTCAAGTCAACTGTTGTTTATAATTTAGTACAGCCAAACCCCAGTTTATGCCTGGAATGGTATCTGTTAAAGTGCTGAAAAAGAGGACATTTCTGAAACTTTAGAAAAACATACTGTACATTATTAAAGCTTTATCAAGTCAAAAATGTATGTTTTGTTCACATTTGCTACCACACCACCTTGTAGATGAAAGGTTTTCAACAACTTATTTTAACTAACACGCTGGCAGCCACTGGTATCTTCCGATTCAAAGTCTGATGGCTTCGCACAAATGTCTTAAGCTTCAGCGGTGGCTTCAGGTTTCATAATCTGGTAAGTAATCAAGTATTCTGGATAAGCCTGAAAAAGAGTGACACACATTTTTTATTATGATTTCATTTGCTGGATAAATTCTGAGTGTTGGCTGGAGAAGGGAAAAAGGATTTATACCAAAACAAAAAACCAGGCAAAATGTCTAAGGTAAAATGCCTGGTGCATTCAGAGATATGGAACCTTCCACCTGCAAACAGAGTTGGACAAAAGCAAGTCCTAGAACCTAGAAAGTTAAGAAACAACCTGAACACATTGCATTCCTTTAAAAAAACCAACAACAAAAACCCAAACAAAACCCCCCCAAACCAGTCTGAAAAACTAAACAAAAGCACTTTTTACCTGTTCCCCTCTGTAAATGACATATTCAGCCAATGCCAACCCATTCACACTGGGTCGCCCAGTAACTGAGTGATGTCCTGGGGGAGAATGAGCCATTTTCATAGCACTGAACTGCAGGAAAGACTTGCCCAGCGTCACACGACAAAATAGCAATTGCCTGCGTTAAAAGGGAAGAAGGACTATGAGTCCAAAATGCTTGTGAAGCTCCAGAAAAATTACCTTGTAATTTTAAGCTTTTACTTGAGGAACCACTTTAGTCACTCTTTGTAGTTCACAAAATTCTGAACCTGAAGTCAAAAGTTACGCTGCCTTTAGAAATGTTTATCTTAATTCCTGGAAATCATTTAGTTAATGTACTCAAAGACTGTCACGACCTTTCCACAGGGTTTTAAAAGAAGTTTTCTGAGGGTGCCCCCCATTATTCATACTAACAACTTGGTTACTAACTTTGGTTGTAGCCAGGTGAGGGCTGGTCTCTTCTCCCAAGCAACCAGCACCAGAACAAGAGGACACAGTCTCAACCTGCACCAGGGGAGGTTTAGGCTGGATGTTAGGAAGAAATTCTTCACAGAGAGAGTGACTGGGCATTGGAATGGGCTGCCCACAGAGGTGGTGGAGTCACCATCATTGGAGGCGCTTAGGAGGACACTTGATAGGGTGCTTGGTTACATGGTTTAGTTGATTAGGTGGGTTGGATGATAGGTTGGACGTGATGATCTCAAAGGTCTCTTCCAACCTGGTTTATTCTATTCTAACTTAGCTCTCCCATCTTCTAACAGATGTGTATCTAGCACGCAAATCAACAAGTGCAAACTCTGTTAACACAAAATACCTCATACTAGCATTTGTCAGTATGTTACCTGAATGAGGGCACTGATTTCTTTACAATGGCAATGGAATCTCTGCACTTCTGTAGACCAATGTACCACTTTGCTCACCAAAAATTTATGCTTTTCTAACTCCTCAAATGAGACAAATGAAAAACCACCAAACCAAATGCCAAACAAAAAACCCCAACCTAAACCCCAAACTACTTCTATTCAAAACATTAAAAGCATGAGAAGACTGACATCCCCTATAATTCTAGAAGATTATTCCCTTTACTTGAGAGTGCCAGAAAAGAGTAAGCAATATGAAAAGCAGCAAGTCTCAAGGAAGGAAACTGGAAGAATGACAATTATTTCTCTGACACCAATGTTAAACAGTAAGCACAAAGACACAAAATATTCTCCTGGCTGAAATAACAACAATTAACTTCATAGAGCAACTTTATTCTTAGCAGATGGTATCAATAAGGTAACAGGTATTCTGCAGAACAGTGGATTTAATTTTTAGCAGAGAGTCCAAATATCCACATTGGTATTTCAGTGTGTGAAGCAGCAGTGACACAGGGCTGTTACAAAGCACCTTCTCCTCAAAGAAATGAAGCATCTGAGTATCACTGAGAAAGGAGAAATCTCCTTTCTCTGTAACAGGCCACAGACTAACCCCTCACATTCCTGCATTTTTCACACAAGCATCTATTCTTTTCACTCACTATCTGAATCTGATTTTTACAATAAGTTAAGCTCAGCATAAAGAGTGCTGAGGTTTGACTACCAAGCATTATCTTCATACTCTGCCAACTTGATGGTCTGTAACATACAAAGGCAAAATCAGATTCTTTTGAAGGGCTTACCTGTGGCAAACGTAACAAGATCTGTCTTTGTGAATTGGACATCCAGTGCCACCTCCAATTCCATATACGTACTGATTGCTTTTGGAAGAATTTTCAGCAAAATAAATCCCAGCTCCAAACATGCCACCTATATAGGCATGTCTCTCATCAAAGCCTTTGTGAATGATTGCATTCACAAATGGGGAGCCTAAGAGGAAGGAAGAAATTTACTGGAAAAACAGTATGCAAATTTTTCTGTGTGTCACAATTCAATCATCCATTCCAGGTTATTTTTGTACAGTTTGTCCATGCATACAAGGAAATCAATCTCCAGAAATTCTGGCCTCAGATTTTACACAGCAAATTTGCTAGATGCATTATACAAATGACAGTAGCTGGTAAGTGTATATTTTAAACAAGTATTTATGAAGGATAGTATCTGAAATAGAGCCTTCTCTAGTAGCAAGAGTTGTAAGTCTACTCAACCTTTGGCAGAGCTTCACCTTAACCAAGACTTGCTACACAAATCCCACTTTCCACCTCATGCTAAGTAGACTGCATTTAAAAAGCAACAAACATAAACCAGTATTTGCTTACTTGCAATGGGCATAAAATCTAAGAAATAATCTGTTCAAAATGGTTAGATTTTTCACCTTCAGAGAAGTGGTAGCCACTCATTTTCAGAAAAACTGCCATTTATGTTAGTAAGGATTTTTGGAACAATATATATGAAAGCACTGTTAAGAAAAAAAACTCTAAGAGAACATGGCATTTCAGTTATGCTGGGAATTATAGTAAAGATAGCCCAAAGCCTCAGCTTCCACCATAAAGATGACCAAATTGTATATAAAGAAGGATGTTTTCGATGAGAGAAACACTCATAAGGCATTAATTGCTTTGATCCAGGGATAATTTTGTTATTATATAACTAACTCAAAAGACTTCTTTAAAGACTGGTCATTCCATCAGAGGTAGCTTCCTTGTCCAGAGGTACACATCACAATGAAAAGAGAAGATGTAGGTATCTACAAGTTTGGGCAAGTAATTATTGTGTTAGTGCTGCTTTCAACAGAAATGTATGGGAATTATATAGCTTTCATTTGCAGGGATATACTGTGAACTCGCTTAATCTGCTTGTCAGGACAAACTAGGTATTTGTGTACAAGGGAGATTTCGATTTGTCTTAATTTGTTAATGAGAAGCTATCTTTTCTGGAATGATGGATAAGAACTTACCAAATTATAAAAGCAAGAAAACAAAAAAAATCCCACACCCAATCCCCTAAACAACTCATAGCAGAATAAAGTTTTATCCTTAATCATTTTTGTCACACAGGCAATAAAAGAAAGTTAGCAACTTAACCATGGAGGGGAGGCACACTTGTTAATCTCCATTTGTAATTGCTAAAACATTTTCCACTTAGAACTGAGACATCTCGACTGAGATAAGCAAGAAAATGCTAATTTCAGAAGAAAGATGCAATGCATTATGAGGCCCTATTGTGACAAACACTTTACATATGAAACTCATGTAAGATCTAGAGCTTATTCCCACTGAGAAAATAGATTTTTCTTGAGCCAGTAGAAACCCTCCAATAAAGACTACTGATGGTGAATTGAGTTCAAAAAGTACATTTCAATATCTCACCATGAAACAGCATCCTTTCATTAGCATGGTTATGGTTTTCTTCAGACACTTCTTTCCTCCTGTGAGTGTATCTTTCCCACAGCTTTTTGTTGCATACTTTCTGAATCTGAAGCAATCAAAATGTAAGTTACATGATGACACCATAAACTCTTTTGCTTTACTTGACAGATGTTTAATCTATAGCAGCTATAGCAGAATACACTTACACTGCTACTTAAATAAGAATACTTTCCTTGTAACTGAATGCAACTCAAATTCTTCAACCCATCCTGCGAAAGTTGATTGTAGCTTCTGCTGAGCAATATTTAGTTTAAATTCAGCAGGTACAGTCACAATTATACTTGAGTATCACTCCAAATAGCTTGATGCTAAAACACTAGTGAAAAGATTATCTAGTAAATTAATAAGTGTCTTCCATAAAAACTTAAAGAATTCTTATGAAAGTAAATTATGTACTCCCTGCAGAGGTGCATAGGTGAGCACAGATCTTATCTGCAGAGCCTTAGGTATGTAGATACGGCATGTCAGCTCTACTGGGGAAACTAACTGAAACCGTTAAGAAAACTTCATAGGTTTTTAAGACTTCTTTAGGGTTAAATCAAGCCAAAATAGGTACCCCTACTTTCATGATTCAAGAGTTTTGCTTTCACTTCTTGTTGTTTTTCCCCTGCCATTTCCTTAACATAAACCTTCTTGTCTCCTATAAAACCTTCCTTCTTTCCAAATATTTTCTGTCACTTTCTTCTATGTCAGTTTCTTACAGAATTCTTCAACAACCATTAAACCCTAAGCAATTTTTCCATATGACCTTATTCTCTGAATTTCCCTGGAAGATGATCTTTTTCCTGTGCACGTCTCAGAACAGCATATTTTACCCTATTCTGCAACAACAAATGTACATTTTATTTTCAGAGAAAACTCTAGAAGGGTAACCATCAAATTGCTACCTTTAAGATGTTGTATCTATTGAAGACTCCACCAGCATGCCCTCCATCTCTATGCTCTCGGACAGTACTCTGCATCTGAAGGTTGAGAATTTTAAGGTAGATCATTTTATTCCAGAACACTTTGAAAACGCACATGCTTCACACAGTCAAATAATCAAATGGATTGTCATAGAAAAGATACATGACATTTTTAGGCAGTGACTATGTTAAATAATGCTAGGTTTCATGGATGCACATGAATCTTTTTAAAAAAAATCAAATCATATATTGAATAGTCCATGGTCTAGTCTTCAAGACTGCCACTAATCTATTCAGAATCTGTTGTTTCTTCAGAATTTTGTCCTGCGTGACTATCACACTTTGGAAGTAACTTAAATCTGTGTGTAGCAGACAGGCAATCAGCAACACAGAAAGCATATGTTACAGCAAAGTTTTTCTATAGAAAAATTAAAAATACTGCAAGCAACATTAACCTAAGTAAGAAATTAAGTGTGGATGTTATGAGCGCAGATTTTAAGTGGTGCAGTCAAAGTTAGAAATCTGAAGTATATTTACGCAAGTTTTACTTAGGCTTAGAGATGTTTCTTGCCCTCTTAAAAAGTCTGGCTATAATTCTTCATTTACTTTTACAGAAATACCAAGCATACTGAGCAACTACAAGGAAAGGCATACCTCCTCTTCTACTGACTGAAATTCCTTATCTTCAGTGGAAAGATCTATGAGGATAGTTCCACTTCCAGAAGTATTTAGAGTGAGGTACGGGTTAAGTCCTGTGAATGTAACAATACAATTTCAGAAGCTGCTTTCAGGCTGATGATTTGGAATGATAACCATTAAAAGGTTTTTCCTTTTTAGAAGGGATCATTTTTCCAAAACTCAGCTTACAAGATGGCAAAGTTAGCTGCTAAGGAAGGTAGAGATTCCCAGCTACTTTAATTTTCTTCTATCCGCCAGGCATTTTTGCAGAAGTCAAAGTGCTATCCCTCAAATCAACCTTTTTCAGGTATAATCTCTACCCACACATTATCATGCATGTACTATTAATGACAAGAAGCACAGCAACTGCATCGGGATGCAGATCAAGAGCAACCATTCTCACTAATCTGTGGATACTGCTCAATCATTCTCTCTGCAAGAATAAACAGACACACTAACCCATCTGTCTCTGCTTAGCTCAGTACATTAAAATCTGAAACAAGCATGTACCTTGCTGTCCAGAAATGAGTCTTTCAACTCCTTTAATGATTTTATGCCTATGGCCATAAGCATTAATTCCAATTTCCTTCAGTTCTTTGTGGCCCATTTCAACCAACACATCCAGTGTTATCTATAATGAAAGCAAGATTTTTTTTGTACAATGGCATGAACACACTGTAACAGCTGCCAGTAGCAATCAAAATACCTCATAATAGTTGAGATAAAAAGCAAGTGTGAAAAGAACAGGAACACTGGAGACTTTATTGTGTTTCTTATACTTTACCCAACTGTTCGCTCTAAAATTCTATCTTTAAGTGTTACAAACTGTAATCCTGTACCTCATATTGCTTGCAAGGATCACATTTCTAATTGAGAAATACAGTTTTCTAGATGTATTAAAGCCAACACCAATCCCGAAATTACTAATCAACGCTCACTACTTATTTACCCCACCATCCACTCTGCTAAAAGGAAATGTGCCCACACTCTGATACAGACACTATTGCCCCCAGGTTTTTATTGGCATCTTTTAAAGTAGGTACCAATAAAAAAAATTAGATACCCATTTAGACCCCTTCATTCCAATCCTTTTGACACTCACTCATTTTAAACCATTATGTTATTCTTAACAGTATTTATTCTAGGTGAGCATCTGGAAATAAGCACAGCTACTTACTTGTTCTCTTTCAAATATGTCGATTAGATGTTCAAGGCCAAGGTTCCGCACAAACTGATTTATGCTAAAATCCACACCTGAAACTGGGTAAGGAAAAAAACAACTCACAATGAGCATTCATAGATGTACTGTAAACTAAGTGCACACATCTCATGTTGTTTGTGGCAATAAATATTCTTTACCTTCAGAAGATCAAGAATAAATATCTGTTATCACTAGTCTGTGGCAACTACTACTTAATCTACCAGGGCACTTAAAAGATTTCTACCCCTCCCAAAAGCAGTCTTCGTGCTTCCATGAGATAAACTAACCAGCTACCAGAAATACACATTCAAACACATATTTTGAGAATTAAAATGTTATAGGAGTAACCTTTTCAAGAGACCTGATCTAAGAAATTCTTAGAATTCTTAGAAGTTTGTAGCACAATACTAGTTAGCATGGAGCCAAATTTCATTAGACTTCTCTTTTAAAAACACAAATCACTGTTTTGGTTCTGTATAGCAAAAATAAAGGAATATTTACAAGATGCTCTAAGGGGAAACTACTAAAACCTTACACTATGTGACTTTTAGACTTCTGTTCCTCATGAATGACATTGTGACAGATACAGATACTGCATATATCATAGTAACTGTGTGCATGTGTGAGAAACTTCATACTTGTGTCATTCTTTTTACCATACAGTAGAAAACATTACTCTTTCCTTACTGAGGAAGCCTCACCTTCTTTCTTCTCCAGAACAGTAGCTCCCTCTGCACTGTTTGTACCAACAACAGAAGGAAGTTCAGAAAAACTACCAGACAAGTTGTCAAGACTACTTGCAGCAGATAGACTGGATGGACTAGATGGAACAGAAGACAGGGAATCAGCTGCAGATCCTGTAGTCTGAGACATGCTTATAACCTGAGGTTTGTAGCAGGTTGGTAAGGCAGAGGGAGGCATTGCTGCTGTCAATAATGCGCTGACATCATCTGCCTAAATAGAAGAAAACAACTTAAGACAGGGGAAGGCTTTTACACTTTTTTCCCCTAGGATGCATTATTTTAGACTTATTGAGCATACCCTAAAATAATGCACACTGGAAAACTCTGCCTTTTACAATGCAGTTTACAAATGGCCTTTCTTGCCAACAGCATACATAACTGAAATGTTTATAAATAAAAACTGTAGTAAGATTAAAAGGAAAGATTTCAGTATTTCTAAAAACTCCAGTGGCAGTTATACAGAACTCATTTTGTAGGAAAACCCAGAAAGTTACTCTGAGTGTAGCTTTGAATTGTTCTATAATACTTAGAAACAAAACCTATCCACAACCTTGATGGCAAGTTAGTAAACTAAATTCATGTTGCTACAAAAAGCCTGCTTACATTTCAATGCCACAATCTTTGCATTAATCAAACTCTAAGTACCAAATTAAAAGCATCAAATTGTAACTATTAATTCCATTTTTTTTCCCCACTTGACCTTGAAATAAGAAGTCTTGAACAATGACATAGTAAAGAAAGTTTACATAAAAGCACTACTGATTTTCATTACCGGGCATATATAAATGCATATAAATGAGAGAAACCAGAGTGTGTAAGTACAAATTTCCCAAGAGCTCCATCACTTACAGTGACCAGGTCCAATGGTGTTTGTCCTTCTTGGTTTTTCAAAGTAGGATCAGCCCCATGTGCCAGTAACAAGGCACAAAGCTGTGTCCTTCCTTTCTGGGCAGCTTCATGCAGAGGTGTGAAAGCCCACTTATCTGTAGCATTCACGCATGCATTATACTTTATAAGTAAAGCTGCTACATCAACATGCTGGAAAATAAAAATGCATGTTAAGTACCAAGGTATCATAGTGTATTAAAGTATTACTGATACATCTCTTCAATCCTCATTCTAATTTCCTCAGAATGCATTTATTTTCTAGTTATGGTTTAAAAGAAAAAAGTATCATAGTATCATTCAGGGTTGGAAGGGACCACAAGGATCATCTAGTTCCAACCCCCCTGCCATGGGCAGGGACAACAAGGTGTTTTCTTCTGTTGTCCTTAACATCATAGTAAAGAGTTATGATACCTTCTCTTAAGAAAAAAAAAACACAGAATGCAACAGAACCACAAACCCAGGGGAGTCTGAAGGAAAAATGCCTGAATTTGAATTTCTAGTACAGGAACTAATCCAACTGTTTTGATTAAAGACTATCCAAGCACAAAAATTCACAAAATGCACAAAAAACAACTGGAGCCTCAAGCACAGTCAAATAAGGTAAAATCAGATCTTACAGATAAAATTTGACTGGCATAGACAAGGAAATGCATTTTATGGAACATCTTTCAGGCTGATGGTGTTCTAAGTGTTCATGTTAAGAAAACTCAATTCTTGTAGTCTTCAACTACGATTTTACAAATTTGAGAGCCTGCACCTTTACAAGGAGCTGACCATGGTCAAATTTATTTTTTTGTGTGTTTTACAAATAGGATTACACTACAACTTCATGGCAAAAGCTTAACAATTGGCTCATAATGCTTTGTTTATTAAAAGAAACGAAGTCTCAGAAAGTTTGAGATATTTACCCCATAGGATGCTGCATTATGCAGAGGAATCAAACCTCCCTTATCCTGTGCATTCACATCTGCTCCATGCTGTAACAGGTACTCTGCAACCTCCAAATTGTTGTAGCCAGCTGAAGGTTACAAAAGGACAAAATTAGAAAATGTTTAATAAACATGCTAAAGAGGCTCTGGGGAAGTAGTAATTCACTTAAATGACTTGAAAGTTATGCTGTCTCCACTGGAATTGCCACCTTATTAATTATTGGTGAGGACTGCTTCACCCTATTTAAGAGTATTTGGTTTAAACAATCTCTGTCAATAAACTCTAAAAGATCCCCTTTGGCTCAAGAGCATAGGAAACTGAAGTCATTATAGCTAAGCAGTTTAGAAAAAGAAAATGCATGAATATGCATAAAATACTAATTATTTTTCTTAGAAAAGAAAACACAAAATCCATCAACTTGAGGCTGTACTTTATACTTGCTTTAACATTGAATGTCCAACTACAGTAACTAGTAACTGATCAAATTACACCACTGACCAGCTAAATGTAGTGGTGTTGAATGCCGTCCTTGAGTGTCCCGACAGTTGACATTGTCAGGTGAACACAGCTTTTTCACTCGGGCCAAACAACCTTTCTTTGCAGCGTCTAGTAGAGCGGCATCTCCTCTGAGCAGGTCTTGAATATCAGTATCACCATCTTTAACAAGGTCTAGTGGAGTGTTTCCATCTCTGTTTTTCTTTGTAGGGTCAGCTCCATGCTGTGCACATCAAAAACAGATGATAAATACGCAAGTAGAATAAAGATGTTGGCTCTTGGGCTCCTTACACCTTGCTGACCAAATATTCTGACACACATTCAAATGCTTCACTGACAGCCTTCCGATTACTTTGCGAGGAAAGACTACACAGTTGCTAATTAGTATCCCTTTTGCTGAAA
The DNA here is from genome assembly GCF_026170545.1 of Melanerpes formicivorus. Lineage (NCBI taxonomy): Eukaryota > Metazoa > Chordata > Aves > Piciformes > Picidae > Melanerpes > Melanerpes formicivorus. The sequence continues at coordinate 11,358,798 of NW_027142358.1, forward strand.
ACATAGGTTCAACTACAATCATTTAGAAACTGCAAAAATGAAGTCAATTTTTTAAAGAAGTCAAATTGTATTTCAGGCTGATCAGGGAAGCAAAGAAAGGACCCTCTCTCTAGCATATGTAATACCTGCAAGAGGAGTTTGCAGATCTCGTATTTTCCTTTTGCTGCAGCTTCATGCAAGGGAGTGAATTTCCACAAGTCAGCTACATTGACAACCGCACCATGTTTAACCAGAAGTTCTGCTACTTCATAGTGACCATATGAGCAAGCGTTATGCAAAGGGACAAGTCCTCTGGAAATGAATCAAAAAAAGAAAACAAGTCTTTAAAAATTGGGTCTTCTTTTCCACAAAGTGATACAAACTTTTAACACAACACACCTTCACAATCACACCACAACAAAAACATTTTTATATTTTCAGCCTAATATTGTAGGGATATCTACTGCCCAAGTAGTAAAAATGCAATCAGCAGTGGCACTGAAAAGCAGTAAAACCACACAATTTCTTGGAACACTAGTCTCTAGTACAACAAAATGCTGTGGTGGATATTGATTCTAAGAGAACATATTGACTCTAACAGAACTCTCTCCTCCCCCCAGTAAAAATAAAAAAAATAATGTTTGAAGAAAGGATGCTTATCAGCTAGCAGTATTCAAGAGCCAACAGATATCACCAATTGCCAAGAATATACATTTGAGTATTTACCCCTTATCTTTTGCATGCACATCAGCTCCATGCTGAAGAAGATACTCAACAACAGATACCCTGTTATATCCAGCTGCAAAATGAAGCGGTGTAGACTGACGTCCCTCAATGTCTCTGCAGTTCACACTTTGAACTGTGCACAGTTTCTGTGAAGTTCCCAAAACAAAACATACATTGCTATTTATAACACTGACACACCTTTTAGTCAGTCATTGAATGTTGTTATACTGATCTAATTTTGGAAAAATTTCATTAAAAAGGAAGCTAATTTCTTCAGTTATTTTTCACATAAACCCTTTAATTTCCACACATCATGTTCCAAGGGAAAAAAATAATTAAATACTCCTTTCTCCCACATTCACACTTGTGACTTCTAATTTAAGCTTCTTATACGAGACAAACTTCTAGAAGTAGCAAACATTGCATTTTGTCATTTGTAACTTTTGTGCAATACAAAGGTTTTAGGACAGGGATCACGACTTTAAAGCAGTCAGTGAAAGGGTGTTTGATTGCTTGTTTTCAGAAATTATAGTTCAGGATATAATTCCCTCTTATTTTCAGGAGAAGTTTAAGCTTACTTTTACAGTATCCACATCGCCAGCCTTTGCAGCTTCTAGCAACTGTCGATCTGCATCAGAATTACCTAATGGGATACCTTCTGCAAAACAAATGAAGATGCATGATGTGTTAGTTGGAGAAATCTCTTAAGACAGGAAACAATTTATTTCAAAGATTGCCCTTAAAAATTTACCCAATTATGGACAAGTTTTGTCAGCTGCAGCTACTAGCTGTAACAGCGTTTGCAAAGTTGCCTTTAGCAACATGCTTCCTGTCCATTTTGAAATATTGTACAAGTAAACATTCTTATTTCAGTTTCAGAACTAGACTACATCAAGAAGCTTACCTATGTGTATGTCCAAACCTTACTCTTGAAAGTCCATGAGCCCTGTTCCTTGTGCTCAGATGCAAGGTAGCCATTTTTTAGCATCTGAAATTCATTTTCTACTTACAAAATGCCTCCCTGCCTACATCAAGATTTCCCCAAAATAATTCCAGATGGCTATACAATGAAACATTCTGAGCATCTTTGACAATCTGTGTAGCTGAATACTAGAGAGTGTGTGACACTTACCCACACCTAGAGCTGTGCATGTGGCTGTAGAACAGGAACTGCACAACCCAGTACTATCTTTGGTATAAAGTATTTATGTTTTTAATAGCACTTGAAATGGCAAGTGAAATGAAGAACTACATTACTTTAGATGTGGATCTTGAATAAATCAGTTGTACCTTGTAGTAGCTGCTGCACGTTTTCAGTTCCCATCTGTAAGGCTGTAAAGCCCTGCAGAGACACAATGGAAGGATCACACCCAGAACTCAACAGCAACCTGCATGTCTGAAGATGACCACAATGTGCTGCTCTGTGAAGAGAGGTCTGGCCAAGATTATCTAATGCGTTAACCTAAAAATAACAACAAACAAGAAATACCACCATAAAAATTCAATGTAAAAGCTGCTGACTGAAATAGCTTCACAAGATTCACTTTAATTAAAAGAACACACTGGTTTATTGTATGGATTTGTTTGGTTGGTTTTGTTATTCTTCCCCCCCCCCCCAGACCGAGGACTTCATGTTTCAGTAAAGGTGTATTTAACACTCTACACCTAAAGCTTACTTGAATTCCCCACTCTTCCTCTGGTTTTGATCACTGCTTTGGAAATTTCACAGCAGTCAGGCTGCAGTCAAATTTCTGAGAGAGTTTTGGAGAATTTAAGCATTACAGAGAGTATTTTCTCTCCACTTTTTTGCAGAAATTTGAACTCAACACTGCTATGATTTAACTGCACACAACATCACATAAAGCCTATCTATTATGCAGGCCGGTCTAGCTTCTTGTTGTTTGGATATATCCCATACTGACCTTTTAACTTCAGCATTTCATTATTATTGCTGAACAACAAAGCATCAAATAAGACACTCTACAAAGTTTTAGTTAACAGTGAAAACTACAAAAACTACATTTGTATTTATAAAATAGGACCAAACTTAGGATGTTGTCTCCACATACAGGGCTGTACTGTTGGACTGATGGCCTCTTAAAAGTATTTAAATATACAACCTTCCAAAATGGATTACTTTAGGAAAGTCTGTCTACTCAGATGACCATTCTCATAGTGGGAAAACCTGTGTGGTAGGGAAACCTCAACAACAACAAAAGAAGTATGATTATTAACTCATACCTTAGCTTCATGTTTCACAACTACTTCAACAACATCATTATGAGCCTTTTCTGATGCCACATGCAGAGGAGTCAAGAAGCTTCAAAGAAAAAATTATTAAAGAGTTAAAAAATAATTTGAAAAATCTTCTAAACACTTAAGACATATTCATTTGTAACCACTCACTCTTTTGTTTTTTCATTGATGTTGGCTCCTTTCCTCAGCAGCAATTCGCATACTTGTTTTCTCTTAGGATAGGGAGATGCAGCAGCACAGTGCTATGAAGATTTAAAATGGTAGCATTAATTAGCTAGCAATATACAGGTTTTACAGCTTGTTGATCAGCTGGCAGTTAAGAGCTGGTCATGTGCAAGCCCAACAGAAAAAAACCCAAACAAACACCACCAAACAAAAACATGTAGAAGCTTATTAATTCAGGAGATTTCACATGGGCCTTTGGAGTTACCCTGGTATTTTCCAGAGCTCTTGCTTCAATAATTGCTGAAAACCCTCAAGCTTTACAAAACAAACCTAATATACATAGCTTGCTGCTATGTAAAACTAGATTGTTCTACAGAGAAACAGTAATTTAGACAACCTAAATTAAGCAGGCAATTTAGTTTTAAGATTAACCTTGAGAATAAAATATTAATCAATGCTATTTAACTAGACACTGAATGTTCTAAGTTGGTCTGAACTAAACTGTTTGACTCTAAAATTTTTAGCTCTAAACTATTACTTTGTATGCTTAGGCAGCCACAATATAGGCAAAATAATTAGTAAATCCTGAGATATTACCAATGCAGTCTCGTGCGTTTGAGGATGCTTGAAGTTTACGGTCTCCAAAGAAAGGTGCTTCTTTATACGAGCTACGTCCGATTCTCTTGCAGCCTGCAGCAGTGAGTGACCTTTGAATTCATCTTGAAAAAGAAATAAATACATACCAGGTTACACTCATTAACACCACAAGGATTGTTTTGCTTAGATTTTTTTTTTTTCCTGAGCAGACCATGGTGCAGACATTTCTAACATGGACTTAAGCTTCTACATCACTGGAGAGAACTTCTTAGCTAAGTCAAAACACTGTAAGTACACATTTTGTTTCTAAACCCAAGCCAGAGACATCCAAATTGGCTGAGTAAGACCTGTTTCACTCAGTACTGTTTTAAGTTCCACTCTTTGCATATGTACCAATTCAAGCATATATAAACCTCTACTTCTGGCCTGCCTTTGGAAAACCATCCTACATCATAACCTGAAGTCCAATAGTATTTAATGATAATTTTTATAAATATCCCAGAAGGTTATTAGTTGATCATTTAAGGACAGTATTTAAGGCAATTTTTTTTTTCAACTACTGAAGTTTGCTGGACAAAAATCAGTAACTTGCATCCTTTTTTTGATCTTTCAGTGAGTGTGGCATGCTCATATTTAATAGTCCAAACAGTTACCTATTTTCTTTCTTCTAACAAAAATTACTAAAGAGTCTTGAAGCAGTAACAGGAGCACATATTGAGAATTAAAGTATACTGGCAAGGTTGTGAGGGAAAGCATGTATTCAGGGAAAAAAAAGATACAAACCCCATCACAATCATATGACTATAAAACTAACAAAATGATTTCAAATGTTTGCATTCAGAAAATGTAGCAATCTTAAATGGTAAACAATTAAGTGTATGGTGCAACACTGCACAATTGCTTGGAAAGTGTAAGCATTTTCAAAATCTGATTTCTGTCAGGTCACTATCTAGAGAACCTAAGTACACATTACAATCTGTAACTGTAAAGGTGAACTCTCTTTATACTCACATGCTAATCGTTCTTTTAACTGAGGTGTTGGAGCCAAGTCAATGGTGCTTTTGTTGTGACAGTTCAACAGTGTTGGGTCAGCACCATAACTTAACAAAAGAGAACACACTTCCACCCTGTTCTTAGATGCTGCTTCATGCAGAGGGGTGAATTGCCACAGATCCATTGCATTTACACATGCTCCATGCTTGAAAGGGAAAGCAGTAAAAAAGATGCAGTATCAAAACCAGATCATTAGAAAGACTTGTAATTAGTTCAGTGTTGTAGACTGTTAAAAGTCAATGGTTGTCTGCAAATTGTATCCCAGACATTAATTTTCAACACAGCACAACATTTCAGCATACTGCAGGTTTTAATCCTCTAGTGCCTTACAGGCACATTAAAACAAGCCAAAAGCAGTCTAGTCTCTTCAGGCTTTCTTTAGCATCTCTCTAAGAGCAGCTCTGCTACAGGTCAGCTTGGAGAAAGAGCCTAATTCATACACTCCAAATCACCTTTGAACAAGCTCCCATTTCTTGCTGTTGCAGTAAAAGCCTAGGGTGAACACCTGCAACTGTCTCTATTCTGAGGGTTCACTTACATTAGGAAAACACATTTTTCTTCTTTTGTGAGCAAAGGCCACAATTCAGGTCTAGAACTGATGTTGTAACGTTCATTCCCTTGTGGGACTGATTACACTTTAATTATAAAGCTTTTACAATATTTACCAGTATCCTTTTAAAAAGCCTCAATACTCTGTCTTCTGAATTATTTTTCTACTGTTCAAGCTCACAATATTGCTCAGTTTTGGTGGTGTTTGTTGTTTTTTTTTTGTTTGTTTTGTTTCTTGGTTATGTGGTGGTGTTTTTTGGTTTTGTTTGTTGGTTTGTTCTGGGTTGTTTGTTTTTTTTTTGAGTGGGAAGGTAGAGGTAAGAAGTACTTGGTGGTACAAAAACATTTGACTCTGGAGCAGAGAGTGAAAAATTAGAAAAGCACACTTAAAAGGACAAAGCCTCCTTGCAAACAGAAAGTTCTGTAGCTCCATCTTAATAATCACTAACTAACACAGAGCCAAAGGAATCCATCGATAATTTTTGTAAAGCTAAGTACAAAATAAATAAATGCAGTTTGCATTAGTATATTACAAACTGTTCTTATTAAACAACATGCATTTCCATCTCTTCAAAGACCAACCTTGACTAGAAGCTCTGTTACTTCATAATGGCCATAGGAACAGGCATTGTGAAGTGGCACCAAATCTCTATAGAGAAGAGAAACGTGGAGGATGGTTATCTTAGTTCACGTATTTCAATTCCAAATACATCTATAACACTGCAAGTTGTACTATGTTGCACCTTGAACATTTTGCAATAAATAGCAGACAAATGACATTAAGGAGAAATAAGTTGGACAGGAACACAGAGAAATTGGTCAGCATTTTTCAGAACAATAAACATTTAAAATAATCATAAGATGAGAAATTAATTGCACCATCTTATGGCAAATGAAATGGTTCTACTTAAGACTCAGAACCCCAAACAGGAAAAACTATTTGCAGGGGCCTTTCAGGAGTGATAGTAGTATTTTCCTTTTTCACAAGAAAATGCTGTAAGGTTATCTTCTGCCTCGAAAACTAAAGGTGGTGTACTGGCTAATGTTTAGGTAACTACACTGTATTGTACAGCAACAGCAGAGCTACATAGGTTTAAAAGACAGCCTCATACTCCCTCAAAACCCAGTGAATTATTTCACTGTGGGGTAGTGAGGAAGAAATGACAAAAGTGAATTCCAGTCCTGAGAGGACAATTAAACCTGTCTCATCAGGCAGCTACTTATGTAGCTATGAAGTGAACCTATGAAAAAGGAGGAATAAGTGTTTCCTTTCTATAATCTTTAATGCACTATACACACATTTTAAAAACAGGTTTATCATTTTATGTAACTAAAACTTAGCATGTCCATATTTCATAACATTTCCTTACATAACAACCAAATGCTTGAAAACAGTCTAACTAAAACCTCTGGGAAACAGATCTTCAATTTTTATCACATTCTTTGCAAAAAGAAGTGCAGAAACTTGAATGCAGAAAGAAAATCAAGATAGATACAATCATTGAAATATTTGCTGACTTCACAGTGATGTATGAAGATGTTTTATTAAACAAGATAATTTGGCTAGTGGTACCTGCAGGCATCATATTCTATGGTCAGCTCACATTTGATTCTATTGATTCATGTCTTAAGCCTGTATATTTTGCCTTTTATTTTAGTAACAAGGTAAAGATGGCAGATCAGTCTCATGTCAGAAATTCCTTATGGTTAAAGCAGTATTACTATTTTTTACTTCACCTCAATTTTAACAAACTGTGTTTATTCTGTGCAAAGGAAAAATAAACCTACCCTTTATCCTTTGCATGTACATCTGCTCCATGTTGCAGTAAGAGCTGCACTATTTTTACACGGTTATACCCAGCTGCTAAATGTAAAGGAGTAGACTGAAACGACAGAACGTAGAAGCAATCAGTAACACAAAAATCAAGATTCACATTTTTTTCCCCAAAAAACTTAGTACTAATTACTGAAGTCCTTAAAATACTTATAATATTAAAAAAAAAAGAGTACTGAATCAGACATTTGAGAATTATATTCATTGCTTACTGACTCTTCTCAGTCACCAAACATGACCACAAATGCTGTATTTACTCCATCACCAATATATTCTGACAACGAAGGTCCTCTTAAAGTATTTTTGAGTCCTGCAGTCCATTTTTGTCTTTTAGTCTACCATAACTAGAAACTATTAGGACAAACTACATCCCCTGTGAAAGACCATTAGAAACAATGACTGCACATCAATAGATTAAACTAGTGAAGAGAAATGCTACGCTCTTCATTTACAAAACTCATCAACTGAAATGGGTTTAAACAGTTCCCAGAGAGTAAGTCTCATAACTAGGAAGTGAAAAAATGGAGACAGGTACACATTTTGGAGATCCTAGGATCTTACCACAAAGCCTTGAACAGTTAGAACAATACTCAAAATTGATACCAAATAATCTGAGCATTTGGTAGGATAGGTGGATGAACCCAAGAGACTAATAGGATTTTCTAAAAGTAGATTTTGAAGATTTTCACATAGTTCTTTACCAGGACTTACAGTAATGAACAGATTTGTTTCCAAGGCAGCAGCAATTTGTCTAGACTGTATGGCAAATATAGGGTCTGCATGTATCCCTGTGATAGCAAGAAGAATCTATGACAAGGCTGGCCAAGCAGAAGTACCAATTGAAGATGTGCTTGTTTACTGCTCCTAGATAGAAATACTCACATAGTTCTCAAACCCCAAATCAACCAAATAAAGAAAAACAAAACAAAAAAAATCAGCTGGCTCCTACAGAGACACTATCTTATTTTCCCAGATATATTAAGGAAAATAGAGTCTAACATTCTTAAAATCCAGTCAAAGAGTAACTTCGAAATCACATTTTAAACCAGAATACCTTTCTGCCATCACTTGCATGGCAGTTAACATTTAATGGTGTAAGAAGAGACATCATCTTCTCCTCGTTTCCACTCCTGGAAAAAAAAAAAAAAAATTAAAGAAATTAAAGAGGCTGAAACATTTTACTCCAGTTCTTAGTAGCTTATTATATTTTCACATTTTCCTTGCTATAATGTCCATCATACCTGTTCTTAAGTAACACATTCACTTCTCTACTGTCAGCAATAAAAGTAAAAATCTATTTATACAACTATTTTTGTAGCTTTATTCATAGATAACAGCCAAAGCTGAGCATCTACATGGGATTGCCAGCTCAAAGGTATATTCATTACATACAATCCTGAAACTGTTAACTAGATTCCAGATCTTCCAAACATGCATACCTGGCACTTTCTAAGAGCTCATCTTTCTTGTATTCACCTGGAAGACAAAAGGGAGTTTCTTTAGTTGTTAAATATAGATCTATACATACGAAGTTCACTACTTCTCCTCCTTTTATGAAGTTTTTGAGAACATAAACTGCTAAAAATGTGACAATCCATTACTGAACTAACACAAACTATTTATCCAGAACACATCCCATGATCGAGATGATGAAGGCCACATAGGTGTTTCTATTTTGAATTATAAACCAAAAAAAAGTTAAACTAATAAAGAAACACAAAACTGAGATACTGTATTAGATTATGTTGTGACTGGTAGCAGTCAAATTAAAGATTATCACGTACCAGTCAGCACTGCTTTTGCAGACGGGTCTGCTAAGTCCAAAGCTGTTCTTCCATCTGTGTTCCGGATGGTTGGTTCAGCACCATGCTGCAGCAGTACTACAAAATGCCAAAGTTTTCCATGAGGAAATTCTCTGAGACAGATCTTATGAGACCTATCATTACTGTAAGCCTCCAGCAACAAAACAAACATCCAGTTACTGATCCTAACTTCCCATCTCAAGTTCTTAATGTCAGAATTCCTCAATGTTATCTGTTCAACTAGCAAAACGTGCCTAGATGTATTTTATAAGAAAAAAGCAGAACTGAAAAGGAACACCACAAAAACCAGCAGCTATTTCCCAGCAAGTCCGAAGTATGCTGCCTCAAATCCCCAAGGTAATATGGCCTAAACTGTGTACAGCAGTAACAGGCCATTGCATCTTGCATTATTGGGCCAAATAGACAATGTTTTATATAAGACTCTCCTCAACAAAGTAAATGAGAACAACCCACAACATTTTTTTTTCCACCACATATCATTTTACCTTTTCCTATCTCTTAAGAATTGTGTAGGCAAAACAATATAATTAAAATTTAGATCCTATCCTTAACTAACATGGCTGCTGCAAAGAGACAGAATGAATTAATTATTAAACCTAGTTTTGCTCCTTCCACTGCACTGTGAGTAGCAGTATAAGGCAGTGTAAGAGTTTAGGCTGGAGAAGAGGAGCTCCACTATGTCACACCAAATCATTTCCCCCATGACGCTGATGTGAGCTTTCATACTTATGCAATTACCAAAACCAGGCAGATCTAAAATCTCATTTCTTAGAAAACTGGTGTATGAGTCTGTGAAGGATTTATAGTTTTAATCCTTATGCCAGCCATAGCTTCATAGAATCAAAATAGTGTTTAAAAGGACTTGATTTTTCACAGTAGAAAGAAACAACCAGTCACAGGAAAAGTGGGAGAAAATTACCGATGCAGACATCTGTCTTGCCCTTAATGGCTGCTTCATGAAGGGGAGTGTAATTCCAATTATCCCGAGCATTAGGATCTGCACCATGCCGCAAGAGGAGATTGACTACTTCAGCATGACCAAAAGAGCAAGCATTGTGAAGAGGAATAAGGCCTCCATCATCTCGTGCGTGGACGTTGGCACCACTTTGAAGTAAATATTCAACTACATCCTTGCGACCAAAACCTGGAAGAGATAAAAGAAGAAAAGATATAAGGCTGGGTTTAAGAGAATTCCCTGTTCTACAGATTAAACCAACAAACTTAAATAACAGTAACCACTCTGCATAAAGTCACATGTAAGGAACATTTACACATGAAGGCTAGTTTTAAATCCCTAAAAATTAGATGAAAATCAACCGAAAAATATTAGCCAAGATTTCTGGAACAATGCATATCTTCATAGGCCTCCCATGAGTCAACAGCTTCTTGAAAACAAAGCAGAACAAACCACTGACAACAAACCCCTCTTTTTCAGTTCTTTTATGGGCCTATTTAACTCAACAATATTTTGTATGATACTCTGCCAACCCACAGTCAGTTTGTAGATGAGCCCTGGGAGCAGCAGTGATGAGACTGGCTACTAGCCAATGCATGCATAACTCAGATTCTAAAGCTTTAAAAAGATATTCCTACAGCATGAGAAGTATTTTACAGAAACATTTTTTAAAAAGAGCAAGTAAGCAGCACCGCTGTCGAGTTAAAACTAGACACATGGCTATTTGCTTTCTCAGGAATAACTGATGTGAGCACAGCTTCCATCTTTGAAATGATCACATAAGAAAACCCACAGGGACATAAGAAATTGATTCAAGATCAATTCTTTCGTTGAGGAAATTTATTATGACAGCATGCACAATCATAATTGAAAGGTATTAATAATGTCTATTTTCAGTGATGCCTTAAAATGATTGGTCATAACTGAAGCACAAAAATGCTCTCACACGTTTGGAGGCACCTTTTTTTTTTTTTTAAACAAACCTGTCCATGTTAGTAGGTGTTAAAAAAAATATGCCACTTGTACATTTGGGGTCTAGAAAAATATGACAAATAAGGTAATTGCTCTCATATGCCAAGTCTGTATCTACTATTGTTTAATGCCAGCTGTACCTTGCACATTTATGTAACAGCAAATATACAAGGACATCAAACTGTATCTATGTTTTCTCCAGTATCTGCACCAAGAGGCCAGAAAGACTTATGATTTTTGCTTGTAGCATTACCCATCTGGTTATATTCCAAAGCCCACGGCACAGAGAAATCCCTCAAACATTTCATGAAGGCCTCTTTGGGAGAGGGTTCTCAGAGCAGTTAAAAGCCATATTTTGGTATCTATCAGACTTGTGCCAATTACCTTCTGGGAAACAATTTCTGTGTGCAGAAGTTGGCCTTCCTTGCTTTAAATATCTGAGTTGCAAACCATTCTCCTGAAGAGATCGAAAACTGGTTAGGGATGAAGTCTTGAGCTTTTTCCTCAGACTGAATCATCACATAGTTGTCAAAATCAGTGACACTCAGACTGTAGCAAAGTATATTTTGTTACAAATCCATGGAACATTAGTAGGGAGGTTTAACTCTCTGAAACCATAACCTAGAAATGATGTTTGTTTGTGATAACTAAACAACATTCCAGTGACCTAGTCATAAAAGCATAGAAGTGTCAGCATTTTAGTTACAAATGAACTCTTCAGTTTTAATTGCAACTGAACTTTTCCATAGTATGTTCTTTACTTTTAGAAAAACCTTTTTCCCAGACAGCCAGCAACCCAAATCCTGGAGCAAGAAGCACTTTTGCCTTTGCTATTTGGAACTCAAACCCCAAACATCGCTGTTATTAAACAATTACTGGATCCTACTTGCTGAGGGATCTTGTGTACAAGCTTTCCATGCCAAAGAGGCCAGAAAAATTATTCAGAAAAGCCATTGCTAAATTCTATCGTTCCTCCTCTTCCCTCAAGGGCTCTTACATTCCCCACTGAAGGCTGATTATTATTTAAAAAAAAAAAATTGTGAAAGTTTTTAGAATCACAGAATCAACAAGGTTAGAAAAGACCTCAAAGATCATCAAGTCCAAAGTCACAGGACTATACTGGTGCTGTGCTTCAATTCTTCAAATTACATGATTAATACAAATCTTAGCTTGCCAGGTCCTTGACTTCAATAGAACCACATAGTGTAGACAACTCACTTTTGAGACTCGACATTGTATTTACCCATCTTGTAACTAAAACAGAAGGCATTCTGCCTGTCCTAACAGAGTTCAGGACTTGAGATGAGATAGACCAGGTGCACGGCCCAAGCAATAACAATTCATCTGCACAGGCACAGTGAGCTATAGTCACTCAACATGCATGAATATTTCTGCTGCCAAAAAAAGATCAGTGCCTATACAACATATATTCATGCAGTCATATTGTCTATACAGAAAATGATATGCAGTCATAATGTATCTTTAATAACTATTATAAGCTTTTCTTAAATGTGTCCAGATTCTTCTTACATCTTCAAAACTTAAATTTTTTTCCTGTTTCTAGTTTGAATGTGTATTCAAAATTTGCTAAGTTCTTCAAGAATCTACTCAGATGTCAGAGTCCTGCAAACACATCAAAGTTGGTACTTGATGACAAAATGCTTTCTACTTCCTACTTCCTAAGATACTTTTCCAGAACTGCTTTAGTTACACTAGAAAAAGCCTCTGAACAAATTCTCTGTCCAGAATTTACATGTCTGGCATCTAAACATCACTTATTCTTGTCCCTGCCCCTTAAAGCTTAGATGTATGGCTACAGTTTTGAACACAAAATGCCAGCCTTAGCAGGAATCAATAGCATAACTGACTATCAGCTGCAGTACACCTCATTACAGGCACAGAGAATTCACCTGGCTTCTCTCTATTTAGTACACTGGTTCAATGAGACATTTCATAAGCAACACAGCTTGCAACAAAGCCTGAATCTATTTAGAAAATACTCTAAGTATAGCAATACCTCTAATCTACCTGCAGCTATTTTAATGTTGAGATGGGCTTCTTTGTGTCACACCAGTTTCTGCAGTTTATCTTCAGCACTGAATGCACAGCAGGGATTCCTTACTTCCTCGTGGAAGCATCTGTAGAAGAGGGTACTATATATGGAAAGAGAAATATTTCCTCATTATTTTTCTAAAGGATGTATGTGTACAGAGGAGGTAGCCAAACTGTACAACAGTCTCTCTCTTTCCTCTCATTTTCACTGAGAGTGGAAAGAGGATCACGCTGCTGCCCAGGGAGGTGGTGGAGTCACCATCCCTGGAGGTGTTCAAGAGGGGACTGGACGTGGCACTTGGTACCCTGATCTAGTCCTGAGGTCTCTGGTGACAGGTTGGACTTGATGATCTTTGAGGTCTCTTCCAACCTTGGTGATACTGTGATCACTACCTACTGTAATGGCTCCTCTTTGAAATTGTTTTCATGGACTAGGGGGTTTCTTTTGGCTCCTGAGCTTTTTTCCGAAAGACCAGCTAAATGGTACCACAGATGGTTATCTTGCAATGAGGCAAATTAACTATCTCATCACCATGAACCACACACTATTGTGTACTACAAAATCCAAAGATCAACTTCCACCAAGACCCCAATATGTTACTTGCAATGATGACACATGTCTAGGCAGAACTTGCAATATCTCTTAAAATATATTTTACTATCTTTTAAAATCCACCTTTACAAAATGACACATGGAAAAAAGAAGAATTTGGTTTATTTTGTAAATTGCTAGGTAAGATCTGGGAAAAGACTTACAAAACAGACTCCAAGTTCACATCCCAGAATATCTCTAAAAAAGCACAGTACAAAACCTATCTTCATATTTTAGCTCCACCTGTTCCACAAAACAAAGTCTGGAAACTGAATGAAACCAGTCAGAGAAGTTTTGTAAGGTACTCTCCAACACCTAGACACTCAGGCTACACAAAGCAGGAATACAACAGACTTCTGCTTTTACTTCCTGGAATGTAATTCCTTTCAAGACAGAAAACAAAAGAAGCTAGTATTACCTCAACTGTGAATAACAGAGGAAGAGCAAAACAAAACTCAATCAAACCACTAACCCTTAAATCCAGGAATTACTTATGTCTGTATTTCGAACTAAGCCTATTGCAGGTAGGCTGACAATCAGAGTCCTACCTGAAGCAGTGTGAGAGTGTTAAGAAATGACTCAAGTACTTTATGTCACATTTTAACTAGAAACTTTTGGCATCTTACACAGTCTTGTGAGAGAAGCTATTTCTCTTTACCAAATCTGAGGTAGATGTAAGCAAAAAAATGGCTTCTCCTACTTACACAGCAATCAGTTTAACATTAGAAGTCTAACAATTACATGAGAAACTCTTTCAGCACACACAAAAAAATTAGAAAACCCCTCACTTCTCCAAAATGCTGTAAAATATGCACATCTGCTAAGAAGTTCAGAGTTTATTAGTGAACAAGCAGGACTACTGAATATAAAAAGAGAGTTGCAAAATTGTTTTCTAACAGGATATCTGAAGTTGTCTCTTAGGGTCTCTTGTTGATCAAGTTTCTGTCCTGAAAAGACTTTCAAGAACTTACACCTATTAAGCCTACTGAATAGGAGGAAATGGCACCTTCAGTAGAAACCTTTTCCAAAACAATTCAGTGAAGAAACAGAACATGCATAGTTTAGCTAAAAGAAGCTGCTGTCTTCTGCAGCCTGCCAGCCTTGGGGCCTTGCATTCAAAGCTGTAATCAAATCAAAACAAACAACATGAAAACAACAGTCACAATCGGGTCTTTGTCTGAAAAGGTGGGATACAATCTTCTGGCCTGCTGCCAGCGAAAGCAGTTGTTCTGTGATGTCAGCTGTTTGTATATTTAAATTCCGAATTAACAAAGTCCATTTGTTAAAGATAAGAATGCAGAAAGTCTAGAAACGGTGTTATCTGATAGGATTCTTCATGAGCGAAACGTTAAAAATGAACAGGCCTGCTGAAATCAACAGAAACAGTACCTGGAGCACATATCACCTGTCAAAGCTCACATGCCACAACAGGAACAGCCTAATCCCCCTGTTCAGATGTCCTCAATACCAGCTGAGGTTTATTTTTGCAGATAAACAAACAAAAGACAGAAACAAACCACCACCTGTACCATTCAGCTACCAGCACCGCGCGGGTAGCACCTAATCACGGCCACCGCCATGGGACAGGAGCTAGATGCACATGGGGGCCGGGGAAACGCTCCCACGCCCGCAGAGTTCCAAAGCCGCCACCCTGCGGGGGGGGGTTTACGGAGAGGCCAAGCACCCAGTGCTCCTCCGAGGCCCGGCCTAGCCCTTCGCCGCCCGCGTCGATAAAGAGGCGGAGGTACACGGCCCAGCAGAGGGCCTGGCGTCCAGCGCGGCTACTGCTGAACTCCCCGGGTCCCCAGAGAGGCAGTAACGGCGGCCTCAGGCCGGTACCTGCGGCGAAGTGCAGCGGACTAGACTTCCGGCCCGCCGTGTCCCGGCTGTTCACGTTCTCGGGCCGCACCAGCCGCTTGACCCGCTCCACGTCACCGTTCCTGCAGGCCTCGAAGAGCTCCCGAGCGGGCTCCGCCGCCACGCCACAGCCAGGCATCTCAGCCAAGGCGGCCGCTCCGCCTGCACACCGCCGCCCCGCCATCCCGAGGCGGGCCCGCCGGAGACGGCCGAACAGACCCCACCGCCCCGCTCACAGGCCGCGGCTCTCCGCGACGTCAGCCATCCGCACACACCGCTGGGCGGGGCGCTGGGCCCGGCGCATGCGGCGAAAGGATTCGGGCGGAGCGACCGCGGCAGCAGCACTGCTCCGTCTCTCACTACGCAGGCGCCCCCTGTTAGGGGTGGGTTTGTCTGCTGCTACTGGCTTGGGGGTCCGTCGGGACTTCCGGGAGGCTCTAAACTGGGTTGGAGGGCGTGCGGGTCTCACGGTGCTGCTCGGTCGCTGTGTTGGGCGATGTGGGAGGTGCTGCAGGGGCTGAGAGCCGCGGAAGGTGTGCTGGAGCCGCTAAGGTCCCGGTCTTCCGGCCATTTAAATGTCAGTGCACGCTTGTTTGCAAGTGCTGTCTCTCCTCTCCCCCGACGGCCTTTACTGCTGCGGACAAGATCTGAAAGCGGATACCTGTTAATGCGAAATAGTTTTTTAGCACGCATTCCAAAGCTGGGGGGAAAGCGAGGTAAAAGACGCTGCTCACATACTCGGTCTTTAGCCTGTTGCCAGCTCCTTTTAAAGGGAACATTTGCAGCACAAAAATTCAAATGCCGAGATAGCAATTTGTCCCAGAATAATAGAAACCCCTCTTGGCTGCTTGCATTAATTAAATGTCGCTTAGGAGATGACAACTGTTGAAGGATTTATTCTGCCCTCACCCCTTGCCCTGTAAACGTGTTTTGGTGCTAATCGTTTAAAATCGCTATGTAGTTATTTACATAGCAAAATATCCTGTTAAAAATGGAGTTAAGTGCATAAGAGCTATGAAATGGAAATGATACAATATAAACTAGTTTTCTTTCTTAATCTCAGAAAACATGCTAGAAAGTACTATTGGTGGACTCACCAGTTCAAGATTTTGGAGAAGAAAAAGCATTTTTCCTCTCTTGTAAGCCTAACAAGCTTGATGGGGAACCTTGTGCTCAGAAAGAACTTACTAGAGGATTGACTTGGTAATTTTGAAATTTATTTTTCCACTTGTGACATAATAAAACACTTGGGAAAAGTTAGTTCAGTAGGGTCAGTAACTTTCTGTTCCATTGTCAGGAAAGGTAGGTGCCTCCCTTGAACAGCTCGGTAGAACTTGAAGACTATTGTTGTACATTAAATGGCCTAAGAACTAGGAAAGTGACAAAGCTGTTAATTTCCACAGTTTAGTCACTTCCATTCTGTTAAACCTCTCTGTCTTTGAAGCAAAGTAGTTACATTCACATTGCCTGTCCCTCCTACATGCTAATGTCTAAATTGTGCCCAGGTATTGTTGTTGTTTTGGTTTTTGTTATTTAAATTACTAGCTATCTCAGGGTAAACCCATACTACAGTTGAAAGTCAAGGTTCAATGCCTGTGTCTGTGTCCTGGAACTGTTTAGTTTACTGGTATTTACGCATAGCCACAGCAGAAGCAGGACAGAAGGACACATCTAGGGCAGGGACAAACCATGTGCTTGACAAACACATGAGGGGTCATGGGTATTTTCTGTCATCCCACTGGCTTTTATTCCCATCAACACTTAAGTTACAAATTGATCTCAGCAGGCAGGGAAGTCATGCTATGACCAGACTCCCTCTATCAGCTTTGTCACATGTATGTAATTCACCCACTGCTTCTCACATGGCCATAATGTCGCAGTATAGAACTGTCATCAAATATGGGTCGTCAGCCTACAGCCAGCTCAGACCTTCCAAACTTCTCCAAAATATGCATTGTGAAAACTGCCCTTTCTACGTTCAGGGTCCACAGACTGAAAATAAAAACTTGCAGTGCTGCCATTTGTGTCTTTCATTAGCCTCATCAACACAGCTGGAAAAAAATATACAAGCTTTTGAGTTCATAAACTCTTCTTCAGGCCTACAGCAGAAGTAGCAATTGACTTAACTTGGCTGCTTCAATTCCAAAACTAAAGAAAGAACTGTCCGTGGAAGTACAAGTTCCTGTGTAAATACTGAGAGCAGGATTATAAAGAGCAGGATCTAGAGTAAACAAACTCCCCCATTCTTTCTACATCATTATACTACTATATTTATAATTATACTATAATTATACTATTATTCTAAAGTACCATATATAGTCTGACTTCATCTTCCAGTATGGTTTCCTGATAGCTTGAGTGTAAAATTATGTCAAATCTCTGTGAATGGAAAATAATTATTAAAAAGGTTGTACTGTAAAAGCAAGATTCAGTTAGCCTTGAATTCAGCAAGTCAAAGAGCATATTTTAAGATTCGTCTATTAATAGTCTTCACACTAACTTTTGAGATTCACATCGTGTGAAATAAATCTACTTTTTATTTTATTTTGATACATGTATTTCTTTCTTGAGGAAATAACCTGTAAAATTCAATGCTTTTCTTCACTCTTCTGTACAATAGTATTGTTAGAAAACCATAGCTGAGACATGTGCCAAACCCATCCAATACATATATGATTAGGATTTTTCTAGAGGAGAGGGGTTACAACCCACCTGTTATTAGCACCACCTGAGAGGCTCAGCCATTAATAGCATTGAAACATTTTAACTGTTCTTTTATTTATTTTTTTTTTTAATGTGTGTAATTTGTGATATACTAATAGCCTCTACCTTTGCAGATCATTTATGTTAGTGGTATGACCTGGCCTATAAGCAATTTATTTAGAAACGTGTGTGGTTGGTCACTAGAGGTCAGAAAATAAGAAAGAAAAAGAAAAATAATAAAGAAAATGTTAAAAAAAAAAGTAAATAAAAAGAGGGACATGAACAGGCTAAGGCAGTCTTAAAAATAAATCCTTCTGCTTAGGACATTAAAGTTTGCTTCTGGACAACTGACAAGGCAGTCTATCCAATTTAGGATATTCATATCAGACCTTAATTTCATGAGGCTTTCTTCTCTCTTTCTAATTGGTCATAGAATCATGGAATCAACAAGGTTGGAAAAGACAGTGGTTTCCTTTCCTCTTGGAAGCACACTAAAATTCTGAATATTTGACATGCCTCATCAATGACAGCAATTTAGCTTATTCCAAAATAAGAGACTGATTTAAAATTTATTCAATTTGAAGCATTTCCAGATGAGACCTGTTAAACCCCCCCCCCAAACCAACATTAATACTGTACATCAGGGAATAATAAAACATGCCTATAAATAAAACAATTATTTTTTGAAAGAAACAGAAGTACTCTATTTTTTTTTTAAGCTATACATAGAAACTATCAGTGCAAGCTACTTTTTCTAATTTAAGAAAGATCAATCAATTTAAGAAGTAAGAGCTCACTGCAAATCAGAGAAATACGAGTTTTTACAACTGTAAATACGTGTACAACTGGATCTTTAAAGGAACCTGTTTTCTCCCTCTTCTCATCCCATCTATCAAGTACTTTGGCTACTCATATCAAGCAAGCAGGAGCTAGCTCCTTTTCTCTGCCAGCCACTCATTTGTAATCGGTGGCATATTGTATGTGCTAGCTTTGTTTTACCAGCAGATGGGGGTAAAGTTAAATAAATAAAAAACGTCCTGGAGTAATAAAGGGATTTAAAAAGAATTAAATGAAAGGAGATTTAGACACGGTGAAACACTGAGACTGAACGTTTCAGAGAGGAGCAAAGACAGAGCTAAGTGGTTCCTCTAGAGATGGGGATACACTGTGAGTTGCTGACAAGCTGTGATGGTATGCAATTTAGTTATCAAAATATTGTATCTTTTAACACAGAACCGCAGAATGTTAGGGGCTGGAAGGGACCTCGAAAGATCATCTAGTCCAACGCCCCTGCCAGAGCAGGATCATCTATATTAGGTCACCTATACCACATGACACAGGAATGCAGCCAGGTGGATTTTGAATATCTCCGGAGAGATAACAAAAGCATCCAGGTCCTCCAAATAATTAATAAAGCAGGCAAGTTTCTCACCGAGGAGCTCTCAATTGCCCTGTGAGGCAATTTACCTCTTGTGTAAGGAGCTATATTTTCAATGTAGACACCTAACTTGGTTGCCTATAGTGACAGGTTGGACTCAATGATCTTTGGGGTCTTTTTCAACCTTAGTGATACTGATACTGATATAATATGAATACCATACAGAGTATGCTGTGTGAAGGGAAGCAAAGAAGTAACTAGATGTAATGCTTTTCTAAAAAGTGTTACTGTACTACTACAACTAATTGTACATATGTGAGCAAGATGTTCTCTCAGGACAGATCTTGAAGAGGCAATTTCTCAACAGTTAAAATGATGGTTTCTTAGAACACCTAGTTCCATTGCCTGAAGGAAGAAAAAAAAAAAAGAGGGAAGAAAAAAAAAAAAAAGAAGGGAAAAAAAAGGAGGGAAAATAAAGAAGGGGAAAAAAAGAAGGAGAAAAAAAAAAAAAAGAGAGAGAACTATGTACTTGACTTAAGCCTAAGCAAAACATTTACTTGGTTCAAGAGGTAATTATAGTTTCACTATGAAGCAGTGAACTAACCCTAACGCTAGCCCTAAACCCTAA
Source organism: Melanerpes formicivorus (assembly GCF_026170545.1). Classification (NCBI taxonomy): domain Eukaryota; kingdom Metazoa; phylum Chordata; class Aves; order Piciformes; family Picidae; genus Melanerpes; species Melanerpes formicivorus. The sequence continues at coordinate 11,378,917 of NW_027142358.1, forward strand.
TCTTAACCTCAGCTCTAACCCTAATCCTAACCCTAAACTGTAAAACCTAAGCCTAATTCTAACCCTAAATTCTAACCCATCAGGGCTAGCATTAGGGTTAGATTTAGGGTTAGGTGAATTATTTGCCTTTCAACTACTTACCAATAATAACTGTTAAAACATTTTAAAAGTATAATTTCTTGGGCAACAGTACCACGCACACAGAACCCATATGTAAAGCAATTTCTAAGTTTAAAGACAAGTAAATGTATTGGTAGGCTTCATTTATTATCCAAAAGTATTAGCAAATTAAGTATTGTTGCTTGCTGTCACAGATGAGCATGTAAAAAGGGCAACAGTAACAAACTGGAACACAGTTCCAACTCAACGTGAAGAACTACTTTAAGGGTGATGGAACACTGGAACATTCTGCTCAGAGAGGTTGTGGAGGGTTTCTCTAGAGACTTTCAAGAACCCTCTGAACATGTTCCTGTGTGACCTGCCCTAGGTGATCCTGCTTTGACAGAGGGATTGGACTGAATGATATGCACTGTTTCCTTCCAACCTCTACCATTCTATGATTCTGTGATTCTATGAGAAGAATATCAGTATCCCATTAATTTATGGACATGGAAAACCTTTGTCTTATCAAATATTTTCTAGCAAGAAGGAGAAAAAATTAAGTGCTGTAAGGTTATAGAAAGCCTGCAATTATATCTTTCTTCATGCATGGAAAATAATTTTTCTGTTTATTATGGAAGATTACTGTTTTTCTTCTTGTCTTGAACATACCTTGATTGTTGAAATGATGCCCTATGGTCACTCTCAAGATCATGGCTACACAGTGATATTATCTAGGTACTTAAAAATAGTAAATAGTAGTGATTGTATTTCTGTCTGGGACTGTGATTATTTTGCATACCATGTACCCACTGTGTACTTGACTACTAGTACATCCAGTGCCTAACACCTGATGAATTCTTCTATGGATGGTAACATTTTTGGGTGTATGGGATAATCCAATGTCATGGGCTCTTTTTAGATATCTGGGAAATATATTTAGAAGTTTTTGCATTTTAGGGACAACCAAATACATTTCTATAAAATTGCAAAATAGGTTCCTTTTACTTTACACAGTTGCATAACTGATAACTATTGGTATTTAGGTCAACTTTTACAGGCTGTCATTTCAACAGCTGGGTTACTTGGGGTTAAACTAAATATATCTCAGGTTCTATCACTCTGGAGTTCCTCCAGGGAAGTGAATGATCATCCTTCTCCCTTTCATTTTCGCTGCTTTGCCCCATCTGACCAGGCAATTTGGCCTTCAAAATGGGATCTCAATGTACTTAGGTGAAGGAGTCTCCTACCTCGCTTTACCAGTACACGCCCAGTGAAAGCCTATTCTACTTTCCAGATCTATCTCATAACCCAAACAATTCCAAAACTGGAAACAGAACAGCAGAATGGAAGATAAGATCTTAAAAATGCCTGAAATGTTCTGCCCACATTTATGTGCACACAAAATAAATGTCCCATAGTCATGTAACAGTGAAATAGCTTTTCCCCCCAGTAGGTTAGTAACTGTTTTTCTTCAGAAACAATTTGGCTGATGATCCTCTTTGTTGTCTGGACAGCTTATGCAGTAGAGGTACTGCTGTCTCTTTTGATACTGTCCACGTACAGAAACTTTTCAGTGTGCACCAGAATAGTCCTGGCAGTGTACATGAGGACATAGCACCCAGCCATTTGTGGCCCTTTTAAACTGAAATCCTGTGCAACAGATACGAATGAAGCCAACCTCTGCCCATTGCTTATTTGTTCCAAGAGTAATTATATTCCCCCGGGGAGGGGAAGGGGCAGGGAATTGAATGCATGCAGGTTACTAAAGATCCTTAACTGCAGGCAAAAGATTATTTGTGTCATTTGAACTAGTTTGATGCAACCACCAAAGTCCCAAGTATCAGCTACATGTCAGAGTGGTGTAAAACACTGTAGAACTTAGGACAGCAGTCAGGCACTTTAGACTATAACAGTATCTAATAATTTTATTAGGAATTCCAGTTTCCTATTGTCGTGGATATGCCCTCAGAAATGCACGGCAGATCCATCAACGAAAAATAATAAGTTTATTTATATATATACAAACTCTGTAACGGGGTATTTACAATCGCCCTTCACAGGTATCAATATTCGGTTAGTGGAACTATCTTTACAGAATGTTATGTATGGGCATTTAAACCAAAATGATTCACAGAACTTAGAACCTAAACTGAGTCAGAGAGTGGCGGGGGAGGGGTTGGTCAGTGACCGGCAACCCTCCACCCGGGGCAATATAAACGCTATCCTAAACGAAGCTCTACAAAGGGCTTGGCTTACTCACAAGCTGAGAACTTCATGGAGTCTTTCCTCAGTAATGTTTATAATCCAGACAACGTGGCACGGATGTGCCGTAATAAGGAGGCAGGAAATGGTGCTGGCCGCGTGGCCGCACCGCGTGGCTCTGCTGTTCTCTACCAGGATACAAAATTCCTCGCTCAGAGGGGGGGGGTAGTGGCAGGTCAGCAACGCTGATGCACTACACCTATTATGTAGCTAGATCCAGTGATTTGAAAGCAGTCAGCTGTAGCAAAGACTGAGTAAGTGACCAGTGTTCGGCTTTTCTATCAGAACAACTCACACATTGTCTGCCCTCATGTCCTGGGTTAACACAGCCTACTCTCACAAGCCGCACTCCACTCCCAGGTGTTGGAGGTTGGGGGCTGGAAGGGCCCAAGAGGCAGAATTATTAGTTGAGATAAGGACAATTTACTACTCTATTGCAGGGGTATCAGATTACACAAAAGGAAACAGGAAGGAAAGAAAGTACGACCTGACAGGATCTCACTGCAAGCACAAACCAAAACCAGAACAAAAGTGCAAAACCCCAGCCTGGAAACTGGGGAAGAAAAACAAAAAACCCAGAACAGGAAACCTTACAAACTATAGAATATATTACAAGTCCCACAAGCCCTGGGCAACTCTTTTCCTTTCATGCAGTGAGCATAAATTTCACTTGGTGTAGAATATATGATCCAGATTGTTCTGTTGCTCTTGTGCCACTGGCCGAGGCGAGGGAAGGCAGTCCTGTCCCCCTGTCCCTTATCCCTACTAGTGAGGCCAGTCAGCTTAAACCAATACGTTATCCACCCTAATTCTGCACAATCTATGTCATGCTTGGCACCAATTAACATCATGCCATATCCCTCATTTACTGTGTATTCTCACCCAAAGTGAGATCACCTTGGGACCTTGGGACATACAATGAAATTCTCCATCCTCCTGCACTACCCACCAGATACATCCAGGTCCCTGGGCAAAAGCCATCCCATAGGTGTGTTTGCCTTTACCTGAAGCAGGACTAACCCAGACTTTGCTCCCTAGGATATTCTTCATATGTACCAAGGGAACTCTATCACCTTCTACAGCATGTGGCAGTTTGGATTGGGCAGGGTCAGCTCAATTAGTAGATCCTCTGGTGTTAACCAGCCAAGTAGCTTGTGCTAAATGTGCATAGCAGTTTTTAAAGGTCCACCTCTCATTGCTTTCAAGAAGGTTTTTATAGGCTGTTTTAATGTTTGACCTTCCCAGCAGTCTGTGTGTGATGGGGGATGTGATACACTCGCTCAATATTATGCTCCTTGGCCCAAGTGTCTATAAGGCTGTTTCAAAAATGACTCCCATTATCTGACTCACTTCTTTCTGGGGTGCCATATCACCAAAGGACTTGTTTTTCAAGGCCCAAGATGTTGTTCTGAGGGGTGGCATGGGGCACCCAATACGTTTCCAACCATTCAACGGTTGCTTCTACCATTGTAAGCACTTGCCTTGGCAGGTTTGTGGCAGTGTGATGCAATCAATCTGCCAGGCTTCCCCATATTTGTATTTTAGCTATTCATGCCCCCCCCCCCCCGCCCCGAGGCTTTACCTGATTTGCCTGTTTGATTGCAGCAGATGTTTCACATTCATGGATAACCTGGTTGAGTCCACCGCTTGGTCTCACATCCCTTCCTCAGTGGCCTGAGGTATTGTGGACTCACCAGACTAGAAATAATTCACCCTTACACTGCCAGTCCAGATCCACCAGAACCACTTTAATCTTAGCAACTTGATCTACCTGCTGGCTATTGTGATGTTCTTCAATGGCTTGACTCTTGGGTTCATGGGCATCCACCTGATGTGCTTTGACCACCAAGTTCTCTCAGGTGCCCAGATGGGCTTACTTCTATGCTGCCAGTTGTTTTCCTTCCACTGCTGTAGCCACCCTTACAAGACATTTGCCACCATCCATAAGTCTGTAGAGCACTGGCCATTTTTTTGCTCAGTAGTATCTAAAGCCAGTTGGATGGCTTTAATCTCTGCAAATGGACTCAATTCACCTTCTCCCTCTGCAGCTTCTGTAACCTGTTGTGTGGGACTCCACACAGCAGGACCCATCTGTGAACAGGGCATATAACCCCATTCACCTGTCCCTTGTACCTACTAATGGGCCAGCCAGCTTAGACCAATACACCTCATGCTACTAGAATTTCATCCAAGACATAATGTTCACAGTAAAGAAACATCAGGAGATCTTAGGAATCCTACAATTTAGCCAAAACAGCTTTTAGCAAAGCAAACTTGGAACCAAATAAAATCATGCTTTTTCTAAGGTATTCCCATTTGGTACCTGTTCAGGTAACACAGAGGGCAGCTATAGAAAATTGGATTCATCTTATAGAGAATCATAGAATGTTAGGAGTTGGAAGGGACCTCTAGAAATCACCTAGTCCAACCTCCCTGCCAAAGCAGGATCACCTAGGGCAGTCCACACAGGGCTAGGGAGGATACAGAGGAATGTGAAGTAGAAACTTGCTTCTAAGAGCACAGCAACACCAGCTTCTGGGGGAGAAATGCTTTGCTTGTAGTAGAGATCTCAGAATCCTGCAGGTGTGACTCACCTTAGCTAAGAGCTGAATCAGGTATTTTTTCCTCAGGTGGCCTAGCTCTGGCTAGCAAAGTAGTCCTGCTGACTTATACAGAGAGACCTGTGTATGGGATGTTCACTAACATACCTAAAAGCTTTGCTAAATAAGTTGGCCAGCCATCACCCCTTTAGGACAGGAAAGAAAACCAAAGGCTTTGCTTCTGGGCCAGGCAGTTCTGCTGGGGGAAACCTGAAGTTCTGCACTAGTGGAAGCAATAGATAGATAAATCTTACTATGGATTCCCTTAGCTACCTTTCCTCAGTACTTCTTTATCTCTGGACAGATTTATAGTGTACTTTGATGCTGAGTTCATAACATGGGTTACATGGGTTAGCTGTTTGGGTGGGTTGGATTGGTTGATGGGTTTGACACGATGATCTTGAAGGTCTCTTCCAACCTGGTTTGGTTTATAAGCCCCTGAAGAGAAGTTCTAATATGAAATCAGAGATACTACGCTGCAGCTTAGTAAGAAATTAAACAAGTATTCATGCTACTTTCATTGTTGAAAAAAGCTATAGGAAACCACACCAGCTAAACCTAAATTGTAGATTAAAGGCTGCTCTGAGGACACTCCCTAGAGCAATAATGCCAGCTTGGAAGCACAGGCTAAGAGACAGTGTGAGCTGGTCCCTCATGATGCTGACACTTCGGCACCTGAGAGCTCTGAGGCTGCAGGCTGCAAGGAACTTGTAAGGCAGCAAGGTGGATTGAAAACACAGAGTATGCATTGCTATGTGGACTCTTTCAAAGCAGCATATATACAGCGATTTTGTCTTTTTTGTTTGTTTGTTTTGGTGAAGGTAGTTCACCTGTAAATACAGTAAGAGAGTTAAAAATGAAAGAGAAGTAAAAGCAGATGTGCTGCAAGTTGTATCAGCAGAATGGACTAATCACAATCTTGCTATTATTTATTGGTTTGAGCATCAGAAACACATGAACTCCAAGCTATGCTCCCACACAGGCCAAGCTCATGGTGTTACTCAAGATAGAGATCTGTATGTATGGACAGAAGTCAGCTCAGACAGCACTGAAACTCATCCTTTAGGGAAGGGAAGCCTAAGGAACCAGAGGTGACTTTTAATTGCTGAACTATTTCAGAAATAGATTTATTCTTTGCAAAGACACATGGATTCTGAGATCTTATAATTTTTGTATTGTGAAATTGTCTGGTTACCAATTTCTTTAATTTCTAAGTTATGCTTTGCCCAAATACTTTAGACAGAGGATTACTGGCAGTTATTTTTGCTTAGGCAAAGTGCCAGTGTCCTCTTTTAAACCCTTGCTTCTGCTCCAGCTGATCCCAGCACAAATGTGAAGGCTTAAGTGAGTTCATACTCCCTGGACAGAGCTTCTAAACTTATATTGTGTAAAAGCTTGATATAGCACTTCTGTGTCTATATTGGGAGGAGTTGTGTAAAGCAGCTAGATATGTGGTAATTGTGAGTACTGGCAAAATCTGCTGCAATTTTTACTTCTGATGTGATGCCAAGCATGCTGATATATCTTGTAACACAGTCAGCGCCATTTGGAAACCCTGCCTTCTGCTGAGTGTTCAGGGAAAAAGAAGTTGAGTGAAAAGAAACCAGCACAGACATGATGTGCATTATTTGTCAAAAAGTTTCAAACCACAAATTTAAATCAGTGAAAGAGCCTGATTTTTCAGGCCAAAAAAGTGCTTCTGTTTTGATAGCTGCTGCCTTAGAAATATGAATAAGAAATTACCTTGTAACTCTGCACATAGGCTATTTTGTACCTTGATCTTTTGCAAAACACTGGGGCACTTAAAACTAATGAATGGAAAACAGCATAGATGTTAACCAAGAATCCCAAACTCCCCCAGCCAGTGAATGTACATAAATAAAGGTCTCAGAATGGAGGAATATTTTCAGCAGGATGTGACAATTATCTGCACTTTGTGGCTGCTTAATAGGAAAAATTACTTTGCTTCTCTTACAGGAAAAAGTGTGTAAAAGCAAACAATAACACCTTTTCCAAGGACTGAGAAGAGAAGGCCATTCCACAATTTCTCAGTCTCTTGGCTGGTATGCATTTCACATTCTGCTTTTCAATTCTGAGCTCTCTGAACAGCTTATTAATTATCAATTTTTCTATTAGGAAATTTGATATCAGTTATTGGCAGACTTTAAATTATCAAGTGATTAACCAGGAAAAATGTAACAGAGCAACTGGGTTTTATGCTTACAGCTTAGCTTGGGCAGGTTGGGCTGTGCTGTGTTCCAACAGCAACTTGACATGGGCATTGACATTGCAGGCTAAATTCAGCAGGAATTAAAAGCAAGGCCACAGTGACCTGTGAGGCATGTTTTTTTTTCCTTTGCCATGTGCCTTAACCACCAATCTGAGTGCTGCTGTCAATATGCCAGAGCGACAGGATGTCATCCAGAGGGACCTGGACAATCGGGAGAGGTGAGCCCAGGTGCACCTCATGAGGTTCAGCAAGAGCAAGTGCAGGGTTCTGCACCTGGGCTGGAACAATCCTCACTATCAATACAGACTGGGGGACGAGGTGACAGAAAGCAGCCCTGTGGAAAAGGACTTGGGGGTGCTGGTGGATTAGAAGCTGGACATGAGCAGTCAGTGTGCGCTTGCAGCCCAGAAGGCCAGTCACATCCTGGGCTGAATCAAAAGTTGTGTGACCAGCAGATCAAGTGAGGTGATTCTGACTCTTTGCTCTGCTCTGGTGAGACCTCATCTAAAGTAATGTGTCCAGGTCTGGAGCCCTCAATACAAGAAGGACATGGACCTGGTGGAAAAGGTCCAGAAGAAGGTCATGAAAATGGAGGTTAAAAAACCTCTGCTTTGAGGGGAAGCTGAGGGAGCTGAGGTTGTTCAGCCTGGAGAAGAGAAGGCTCTGGGGAGACCTAATAGTGACCTTCCAGTACTTGAAGGGGGCCTATAAGCAGGATGGAGAGAGACTGTTTACAAAATGATAGGACGAAAGGCAATGGCTTCAAACTAGAGAAGAGTAGATTTAGATTGGTTGTTAGGGAATAGTTCTTTACCATGAGGGTAGTGGAACACTGTAATTGGTTGCCCAGGGAGGTGGTTGGGGTCCAATTCCTGCAGATATACAAGGGGAGGCTTGACAGGGCTCTGGGCAGCCTGATCTAGTTGAGGGTAATACTAACTGCAGAGGGTGTTGGACTAGATGGTCTTTGAAGATGTCTTCCAACCCAGACCATTCTGTGATTCTATGATATCACTCTTACACATTTATCTATGTGAAACTAACTCTCTCCTATTTTTAAACTGCTTCTGAATTTTATCTAAACCTTGAAAAGATATGTTCATGGTTGTTCATTTGGGATGCTGAATCTGAGTTCATTCACAGCAGACCCCCTGACATGCAAACCTTGTTTTTACATCTGACATGTTAGCATATGGTAAGTCTAATAGCACAGTTACAGTGTGGCACCACTTTGGAGATGACAGGCTGTGAACATTTTAAGCTGCATTTCAGCTGTATCTGAGAACATGACTGCTCTTAGTCATTTTTCAGGGCAAAGAAGTCCTGCTGTGGCTTCATCAAACCTCTTTGAAATGATCTAAAATGAATTAGAAAGACTCACCAAATCAATTCTTGTCTGTCTTCTGTTAGTCACAGATTGAGAGGAGACAAGGAGAGATTATGTCCTCAAGACAAGGACAGCAGTTGGAGTCTTCTGTTGCATTCCCTCCAGCAACCTGCCTTGCCTGAGTTCAGTGATGAGTTTTCCACCGTGGAGTTTGCTGTGTGGAAGCATGAACATAACCCTGAGGCTGGCACATGCAACAGCTAGACAAGCTTGGGACTGGCACAGCTTCTTTAACTGCAGTAAGAGGAGGAATTGAATGGCAGGAAAATGTGCCTCTGAAAATGTCATACACCATTTTAGTTGTCACTTTTTACTAACATTTATGTTGCATCACTTGAGGCTCAAAGCAAAGGGAATAGAGTAAATGAAGGGCAGTGGCCAACATCACCTCTTCATTAGGATCCTTGTGCTTAGCAATGCTCAAGGACACTGGAAGGATATTTTAAAATAAAAACCATGTGGGAATTTCTGCCAGAGCAGTGATATTTGGTTGAAATCAAATGTGCCTACAAAACACTTAACTGCAGTGAAAATACAAAATTTAAGAAAAATAAAAAATTTCCCTTCATATTTAGTCAGCCCATCCAAATAAAAAGATTTTTGCTTAGTTCTTTCTTGGCACATGCTATATTTAGATTATGATATATGTGATGGGAGAAAATGACCAGTGTGAACTGGCAATGATTTCTTCTTGTTCCCCTTTGAGGACAGTGTAGGACACTATAGCAAAATGCCATGTAAGTACCCATTTTGAGATGCTGCTCAGAGGCAGAGCAGAGCAAAGTATCTGAGACATGGATCCTCAACTTATTTCCTAGCTTAGCATCCATTTTTTTCTGTCACCATTTCCTCCTGTTCTTTGCCTCCTACTCCAAGTTATACCAAATTTAACAGATAATTCCAGACATTCCTGTTTAAAAGTGTCCCCTAGCAGGAGTCAGTGCCTCAGTTTCAGATTTAAAAAGGAAAAAAAGAAAAGGCCAACTAAGCATTTTCAGAGTGTATGCTCATATCTCTTACTCATTCTAAATCCATGCATACACTTTTTGCATCAGTCATCCTATCAACTGCCTCCTGAGCTGGGCTGCCAAATACACACTTATAATGGATGAGTAGTCAATTATCTGCAAGAATGAAGTCTCAGCAGGTAATTGAACTCATCCACTCATAAAGCTTAAAGAGGAAGGAAACTGGTTTTAGACATGATGCTATGTATGAGCAATGGAGTCATACATAATGTGTTTCGGTACCCTGGGAAAAGTACACTGACTCAACGGTTAAAATATTGTATGACATAACAATGGCATAACAAATGGTAGTTTGGCTATAGGTTGTTGGAATGTGTATATCACAGTATTCTTGGAAGTCTCCTTTCCTTCCTGCTAGCAAGTCTTGCTCTAGGTTTTTGTTTTAGATTTTTGGCTCTATGAGTCTTTTGAGTCATTCAGCTGTGAGACATACCAATATTAATCTGCAGGGAAAGAAGCAGATTTGCTCAGCTGGTCTGTGGAGCCACTTCTTCCATAAACAATACAGACAGATTAAATAAATATTAGGCGACACGTCTTGAAACTATCATAGCTCTTTTATGGTGGTTCTTTTCAGCCTTGCAACAGATTGGTGTTGGTTATCGCCATTCAAGCTGATTGAATTACGCTGGCACTGAAGTACAGAAACCCACGTATTCAAAGGAACATCATGCTCCGTTAAATCTGTGCAAACTGTTATGGCTGTAGAGATGATGCACAGTGAAAGTAGAATTGTCTCAAAATTCAGAGCACATCCCACTGAACGGCTTTCTAAGCATCATCTTGCCCCTTCAAGAAAGACTGGTTGTAGGAGTTTCAAGTGGGAGTCTCCACCCTTGTTATTACTTGCATTGTAAGAGTTACATACCAAGTGTGGTAACATTGTTCAGGGAAAGCTCTTCAGGAGTATAATTACTCTCTTAAATTCCGATGGATAAAAAAAGGAAATGATCCTAAGAACAGAGGACCTCAAAGACCCATGAAAGCAAGAGGAATATCTCTGCTGATTTATCTGAGACCCTATCATTAGAGATGTCATCCAGAGAATCATGTCAGGGACCTTCTGTATTTATATGGTAACAAGTTATTCATCGCTTCCCACTAATCTGATGTGCTTACACTGAGGTAGGTCTCATGTTTTTTTCAGAAGATCTGCAGTTCCATTAGGCACAGCTGGGTTTAGTCGACATTAAATCCAACTCTAATATGATTCTACAGTTGAAATGGAATAAAGATTGATGCCTTGATTTGACAAAAATGGTTGAAAGAAGGTTTTGCTAATTTTGACAATATAATGTCCAGGAAGCTAGCTGCTTTGGACAGAATGACTTTTAGCTGCAAGAGGGATCAATTTGCCTTCCTTTTTTTTTTTTTTTGTGTGTGTGTATATGGCTGTCATAAATAAAACAGGGCACAAGCATGAGTCTCCAATGCAATTTATGAAAGCTACAGTGTGCTACATACTGTATTATGTATTTTCAAGTTCTACATGCTATTCAGAGATAATGTCCAGGAAGCTCCCTGCTTTGGACAGAATGACTTTTGCCTGTAAGAGGGATCAATTTGTCTTCATTTTTTTGGTAAATGGCTCTCATAGATTAAAACAGGGCACAAGCATGAGTCTGGAATGCAATTTAGGAAAGCTACAGTGTGCTACGGACTGTATTATGTATTTCTAAGTTCTACATGCTATTCAGAGACACAGAGAAAAAAACTAATGCTATATAATCTGTAAAGCTTATAATAAGGATGCCAGAAGCAGAGCATACTAGAAGTGACGTTACATACCAATGAGTCTAAGGTTGATCTAGACCTTTTGATTTAGAAGCATGGGCACACTCCTGTGCACAGCTGCTTTTTACAGAGAATTGACAATAGTCCAGAACGTGCTTAGACTTGTGAAGCTTTAGGATGTAGCATATGAATCAGCAATCTTGTTTTCTGGATGAACAGATAATGAATCATGATTTCTCTTCCTCTCGCTGTACTTATGTTATGTTACATAAAAGGGCCATTTTCTGGTATTATACCTGCAAGGCATTTATAACCTGATAGCAAGGTGCTGCTCTAAATCAAAGACATTCTACTGACCAACACCCCATCCTGCTTTCACCATTACTGTGCTATGACTAACAGAGAGGTTTTTCCTTAAATACTTTCTTCAAAGGATATTCCAATACAGATAGTATGAAGGTATTGTCTGGAGAAGTCAAATGAGTAATGCATGATGGCAGTAATAAAACAGATATAACATTTCTATGCTACCATTTTTATAGAGAGCTAGAATTAATTTTCTCTCATACTTACTGTCTTTATGGCTACTCTGAGAAAAAAAAACTAAACATGGAGCAACTTTCCTTTCCCTTGGGGCATGGAGAGATCAGAAAAGTAAGCAGTCCGGGTTGGATGGAAACAGACTCATTAAGCATTAGTTTGTAAATATTTTATTTCTCTCCATTCCCTCCCTTGCTCCCAAAGGACTGAATCACAACTTCCTCTCCCATAACAGCCAGTTGATAAGGCCAGGAACTCACTGGCTCAGGAGACAGCCTGCTCCTGCCCTATCAATAGGATACAAACTGTCTTTACTGGAATCCATCTCTCTCAGCCTCACCCGTTAGAACTATACAGCTTGGCATATATAATTATACTGCAGAGAAATATATAGACATAGGAAAAAGGATCAGGAACTTTAGGATGGGTTTTCCCTAACCCAGGCAAAGGACATGAATGCCATGCTACCCATGCCATGTGTTATTTTATATCCCATCTCATTCTCTTGGATTCTCTTTCATTACAATTCTCATGCTAAAACTACTTGCTAATGGCAAAGAGAAATGTTGTTGTGTGTGTGTTTGTTTTTTATACAGCTATATTTCCAAGAAGCACTCTGATGAACATTTATTCCTCTAAACATTCCAATTTTGTGTCAAAGAAAAATTTCTAACCACCCCTGGCTAAGGGAAGCTTTTTTGGTTTTACTAATCTGGGAATAAAAATAGTTTCTTTTCCTTTCTAACACACAGTTCTTTCTCCTTCAAAGAAAAGTCCTCTCATTATTCCTCGTACTATTAAATAGTACATTATGACTAGTGATTGTATGTCAGTGTCACCAAGAGATCTGTGCTTTTGCTGTGGAGTGCAAATTAGATGACTAGTTGCCTGGCTAACATGAAGTGGCTAAAAAGAACCATCCAGGAAGGATGTGTGTTGATTAGATTAGCATTTGAGCAACCTTAAGCACTTTCAAGCATTTTTTTGTTGGTATAGTGTAGGAACAGCATGATGAAAGAACAGCTGTGATTTTTTTGCATTAGATGCCTTTTTAGAGGGCTTCAGAAAGGAAAATTGAAAGGCTGCCAGACTGAATGTTTAACTGAGATGAGGCAAAGTAGTAATGAAAAACTTAGTGGCCTTTGCTAAGTTAACAGGACAGTAAGCCTTGAGTAACAGTTTAAGGGACATAAAATGGAAGTGTAGTAAACCAGTTTAGTAGACTTGGAGCCAGAAGGGCTGAAAAGAGATGTAAATCAACAGCATTACAAGTCACACAACCAAAACTAATTAGAAGAGACAGGAAGATAGAATCAGCAACATGTGTGGAAATAGAGATGTGAAAGTGTGTCAGACCAAAAGCCTTCAAAGAGGTTTGAAGTTGGCCTATCCGTGACAACAAACAAAACAAATTAATTGTGTATCAGCATTCTGGGGAAAACTTTCTTTTCAGTTTTACAGATAAGCGTGAACAGGTGTCATTTGGAAATGGGGGCGGTAGTTAAATAGAAAGTCCTGAAGGTCTGAGAGAAAGATGGCAATAATCTGTTTACAGAAGTGCAGCATCCCTTCCATAGGTGACTGAAATCATATACAAGAGAGAGAATGATTTCCAAACTTACAAATTTGGAACAAAGTGTGATTGAAAAAAGAATCCCTCAACCCACAAATAAAATGCAACTTATTGTATGCCAAAATACTGGTGAGGTAGCCACTGTTTCCCAAACCAAACAGCCCTGAAGAAACTGCTCAAATTTCTAAATACCAACCTGAACAGAGGCTTTGCAAGAACAAAGAAAGAAGTACTGCTTGTGTTCTATGTATGAGAGAACATCGTGGATCTAGTTTAAAACCCTGAAATAAAGGCCAAGGGAAGTGGTTAATTCCTTTCCTTTCATGGGGCACTTTTGAGCTTGTGTCTGGAGAACTGTATTCTGGTTTGGGTCTCTCAGTAAGAGAGCCTCATGGACTAATTGGGGTGAAAGCAGTGGAAAGTCACTAAGATGGTTAGGGGACTGGAAGTGAATGTATGAGGTGAGGCTGAAGGAGCTAAGTTTGCTCACAGAAGAAAAGGCTAAATAACAGTGGGCCAAAGTGCAGCCATCCACTACTGAAAGATGGAGCAGAGAGAATACGGAGATGGGCTTTCTCTGGAGATGTACATCAAAAGGAAGAGGCAGTGGTCATGTTTTGAAGCACATAAATCTCAGATAGCTAAATGGAAAAAATTACGAGAATGGTTAAGCATTTGCACAGGTTGCTTAGAGAAACTGTAGACTCTCTGTCCTTGGAAGTATTAAAAGCTGAGCTGGACAAGCAACCTGAGCATCCACATCTATCTTTGAAGCTAGTCCTGTTATGAGAAGACTGCATTAGATGACCTCAGAAGATCCCTTGCAACCTCTGTTATTGTATGACTAATTCAGGGAAACATGCCAGTTTTTTGTCACTGATAAAATAAATTTTAAAGATTTCAAAAGTTACTTTAAGCAGTATTTCACATATGGAACAAGCACATTTTGACAGTAAACTCTCTGTGTTCTGGGAAGCAGCATCCAAGAATAAGGCAAAGAAACCAATTTATTGTGAATATGTTACTTAGGCCACAGACCTTCTATACTGAGGCCCTAACTACTTCCTCTCCCACTGCAGGATGAAACAAGACTAATGCTGTTACAGCACTTGGATTTAAAAGCTTCATTCTTTCTAGCAAATCTAAAAATAAAGTTAATCTCTATATGAAATCTGACCCCTGTGAAACTGTGGGAATATACATATATATGTGTTGTGCATCCAAAAAGGGTAACTAGGTCAAATCCTAGGAAACTCCAATTTTACAGCTGAAGTGATTATAAATTATACCAAATCTGAAAGAAAAAGGTTCATTCATCATTTAGACCTATGCCATAGGAGAGCTTTTTCACCCCACATAGCAAATCCAAGAAAAACTCAATGAAGAATTTCACTGTGTTAATTTTTAAGCCCTGTTTATCACTTATATCACAGTATCACAGTATCGCCAAGGTTGGAAGAGACCTCGAGGATCATCGAGTCCAACCTGTCACCACAGACCCATGACTAGACCATGGCACCAAGTGCCACATCCAATCTCCTCTTGAACGCCTCCAGGGATGGTGACTCCACCACCTCCCTGGGCAGCACATTCCAATAACAAACAACTCGCTCGGTGAAGTACTTTCTCCTCACCTCAAGCCTAAACCTCCCCTGGCGCAGCTTGAGACTGTGTCCCCTTGTTCTGGTGCTGGTTGCCTGGGAGAAGAGACCAACCCCTTCCCGGCTACAACCACCTTTCAGGTAGTTATAGAGGGCAATGAGGTCACCCCTGAGCCTCCTCTTCTCCAGGCTAAACAATCCCAGCTCCCTCAGCCTCTCCTCATAGGGCTTGTGCTCAAGGCGTCTCCCCAGACTTGTTGCCCTTCTCTGGACACGTTCAAGTGTCTCGATGACATGACAAAAAGAACCTTGTAAGAGAACCTAAAATATAGGAATAGATCATGTCTCATGAGTGGCAGAACTAAAAAATGAGTATTATCCAGCCCCTCCAAAGGCTTCTAAACACTCTGGGTGAACATATTGCAGATGTTAGTTGAGCCACTGTCAGATACAGCAATGCTCATTCGTGACAAAGGTTTTCATTCAAAATCAGTCTTATGGGAGTGGTAATCTTATAGAAAAGTCATGTGGCTTCTGCAAGGCTGCAAGAAATTGTTCACACATGGATGAAGAAACCACATTTTGCTTGAAAGACTGCAAAGAACAAAGAATACTTCCCACATAGCTGAGAGAAGTGTCTACTCAACCGACATTTGCTTGGTCACACAGGGTTATAGATAAGCCCAGTTGTGCAAAGCACTATTCCAGTTACTGTTTTCTTTGGGGAAAACTACTGATTAGCAGAGGTAATTCCTCCACCCGGGCCTAGGAAAAAGAATAGAGACTAAATGGTGATTATTTATACATAGAAACATGATTATATTTATGAAATGTTTGGCCACAGGATCTCAAGGTTCAAACTTCTTAGGTGTGTGATTAAAAAACCCCCACCCAAACACACACAAAAAACAAAAGAGAGATGTAGTTTCAAAAAATACTGAAACATTGCATTTCTTTCAAACATCTGTATTCATAAGCCAGATTTATACTTGTATAAAATAAATGTATGTTTTGTTTTATGCACTCTTGTGAATCCTTCATTGGAAGTTCAGTTTATTCCAAGAATGAATACCTGCATTCATGCTCTTTCTTCTTCTTCCAGTCTTTCTTTCCCTTTTGACTCTAAGTAGCGGCAATTTGTAAGTAACATAGCATTATCTTTATTTCATATGTTGCAAACTACATGCAAACAAAGCAACTATATTTCTGAAAGGCTGCATTTTGCATAAAAGCTACTAGAGGGAATCTGGTTCAAAATATTCTGAATTTAATACAGGTACATTCTACAAAACATTCGAACAACCCCAGATACACCTTCTTGCTTTTTCTCTGCCAGTTGTTTCAGAAAGCAATGCACACCACCTGCACTATGCATTTCCAAAGTGGTTACTCATCTACCACTGACATATCTGTCATTAATCAGTCTTAATGAGATAAGACATTTAAAATAAATTCTTAGCTAAATGCCTTTGAATTCAATTTTACAAAGTTCCGAGACTCAGTGCTGGCAAGAAGTTTCACTATTGACGGAAAAAGAACCAGACCAAGCTCTCCTGCCAGTACTTAAAGAGTTGGGTCTACATTGCATCCTGGTTATCCTTGTAGTTGCTGTCAGAGAGCATGTACCACATTCATCTTTGCATAATTTCTTGGCCAGTTTGGCTGCATGTCACTTGCCCCTTTCTGTAGAGGGTGGCTATTCTGCTGAGTCTGCAGCTCAGTGGGAAGTGGATTTACTCTCCTGTCAACATTGCCTAACAGTGCAACATCAAGAAAAGTTGAACATTTTGGAAAAACTACCGTTCCCATGCCCAACTTTATGCCTTTTTGTCTTTTTCAAATGTCTCATGTAATTTTTTTTTTCCTTCTTTCTTTAGAAATTTGTATTTTATCCCCATAAAATAGCATATTCTAAGTAAATATGGATTAGCAGCCATTTCATCCTGAACAGTACCAACAAAAAACACTCTCGTGAATCTCCCAGAGCACAGCAGAACCATCATGATAAAAAGGAGATTTGTGGGGACTGGAGTAATTTTTTCTAGACGTTCTATGATTTGTCTGTTAACAAGTGTCACAAGTTACTGATGTCTTCTTGGTAGGGGAATCCCAAAGACTGTAGCCTGTTAGGTATGGTTGAACCATGAGGAATGAGGTAATACAAATTCTTATTTGTTCTTCACATGGACTGTGCCAGCACTGAAAAATATCCTTAAATTAACAACAGAGTTTCCTAGGACAAGTTTCCTCAGTATACATTTGTAACCATTGGGAATTTTCAAAGTTCACTAAAGGGCTCTGAGAAGTAACTAGAGAAAATAATCTTCTATAAGACTAAATAAGACTTATGCTCACTGTATTTCATTGGATAAATCACTGGTTTTAAAATTTCACAAGCTTACAGGCTTACAGGCAACTCAGACTCCACTATCTTTGCTATGTACCTGAGAATTACTTTTTGTATCACAGTCACATTCCCACAGGCTTGCTGCCCAACTTCCTAGACAACACACATTTACAAATATTAGTAGCAGAGTGTGAATATTGAACAGATGAGCTCAACTCAAGGAAAAACAACAAGCTGTTGTAAATCTTGTGTGACAGCACTGTCTGCTGTCTATTATCACAGAAATTCTTTCATTAAAGCTCTGCTTCATTCACAGTTGTTGAGTGATGCTGCAGCAACCAAGCATGTGCCAAAGAAAAGAAGGTGGGTCTTTTCTGTTTTCTAGTAACCCCAGCATTGTGCCTGTGGTCTAGCAATTGATTTAAATCTTGAGCCCGAAATCCAATTAAAAATGCCCCTGTTAAATTGCATGCTACAATTGCACTGAGCTACCATTGCTCTCCCACCCTGGAAATAGTAACAATTTTTTCAAGGGGTGCATTACTATGTAGGTAAAATGAAAATTCATATTTTTGTTTTCTTCTCTGTGGCCTTTTTTCCCCTATAAATGTGGTCATGACTTAACCTTACTGAGGGGAAATGCTTGCTTAACTTTGCTTCAAAAAGTTTTGGCAAAATACCAAAGCCTGTATAACTCTATATCCTCAATGGCAATGTATCTCCTTTCTTTCCCCATGGAGCTGTGGGGCAGGACAGTGGAGAAGCACAGCAACTTGAAAGTAATAAAGTCAGAGTAAACCTTGTCTTATTACTCAATTTCAGAGCAGGCTGAAAAAAATGAACTCTTTCTTTCTACTGTGCAATAAAATGACCAGAGCCAACACATCACCAGAGCAGCCCATTCCTGCCTACTAGCTGACAGAAAGGCACAATCACTCATTATCTGCCCTCAGAGCAGCTGATTGAAAAGCACTGGTTAGTTCAGACAGGTGAAGAACACTGAGTCTGCATATATAAGCATTCACAGGGGTGCTATTTGTCTTTGAAGAGAACAGTGTGAACCCAGTTGCCTGCTTGTCACCAGGCAACCTCAGAGAACTCCTTGCAAAGTGAGCCTGGGCCTTCCATTGCCTCTGGATCTGGGTTGAAAACTATTTTAAAACACATACATTTGAATTTTACTGAAACTGTGGTGACTATACTATAGCTTGCTTGTTGCAATTGATTCCTTACATTTAAAGTGCAATGTTTTCAGAATAAAAACAATGAACTAGTCTTGGATTTTCTTGTTATAGAAACAGTTGGAGGTACAACACCCTATGATGGGGCTTGATTTTCTAATCAGCCATGCCTCTTCCAAGAATATATTTCTGCCATTGCTTCTATGTGTACCTACAAATGTCAGGAAAGATGGTACGCCACAAAGTGCTGTCAAATGCACTGTAAGATAATGACTTTTTTCCTCCCCCTCTGGTAGTCCCATATTAGCAGCCCTGTTTGAAAGGTAAGGCAGACAGATAGCTGTACATTTTAAGCTGCTGATGACAGGAAAGCTGATGAACCAAAATAACTGGAAACCTGAGTCCCTCTATAAAAAGCACAGCTAGGGAACCATCATTGACAGTGCAAACTGGTGTTCTACCTCAGATAACCCTGTTGGTTTGCTTCCACCAAGAGACATCTTTTTGGGTAAGGAAAGAGTTATACTGGCTCTGTAAAACACTCACTGCTTGTCTTGGCAACTGGAACATCAGTCTGTGGCCATGAGCATGCTCCAAGTTACCAAGTAGGCACGAAGTTCTTGTATTCAGTCCGTATTTACTGACTTGGGCAATGATCTGCCCATTAGAGGTTCTGTATCTTGCTACTGTTTTTTTTTTTTTTCTAAGCATATCACCTTAAATAATCTTTCATAATGTTTTCAAAGTTGGACAAATCAGGTATTTTAGCACAACAGGAACGAAACGTTTTATAGTGCCAAACAGTATAGAGAGCTACTACACAGTAGCAGAAATATACACAGCCTTGAGGTGACTCCCTTTATACAGGCTTCAAGCATAAAATAAAATAATTTCCTATGTCCTATTTAATGCCTGTGCATAGGTAGTGTGATATAGTAGCCCCAGCTGTTGCATATGCTCCCTGATAATGCATCAGCCCACCTTAGTGGTGTTGTGGAGGAAGCTGAATATACAAAGATTTGAGTAGCACAGGCTCATAAAACTTCCTCAGAGTTATTCAGTCATTTGTAATAACAGGGAAATAGGGAAAACTTGGTAAGTCCCAGCCATGTGCCCAATCCTCCCTTATGCCTGTAGGAGATGTTTGGCCTTGCTTACTGCTGCCAGGCAAGTGGCTGGGGCTGGAAGCATTTAGCTCTTCCTTAAGGAGAAATAAACCTCTTGCAACTGCAAGGTTCCCAGAGCACAGATATTGTTTTCTAACACTTTTCTTAGCAAACAAACAGAAAATATAATCTACCTTTGAGAGGGAGCTGGGAGTCACCAAGAGATAAGAAAGATGGAGAAGGGAAGGGAGAGGAAGAGGATGTGAGTGGCAGGGTGTGACTAGAGAAGCAGAGGACCAGGGAAGGTCATCTCAAATAACTGGTGCCAGGGAACAGAGCAGTATTTTCCAAAGTTTTGCCTGCATTGCCAGTTAGTGCTTCAGGCTTCACCTGTGTGACACTTAGTGTTATACATACTGGCACGAAAGGCAGGAACTTCAGTCACCAGGGATCCAAGCTAAGAAACCAAAGGCTACTGTCCTATCAATACTCTCATTATACAGAGAGGGACAGCACACTGCTCCATGTGCCATGGGTCACTCAGCAGAAGTCTTCCTTCTCTATCCCTTTCATGACTGTTTTTTAGCTCTGCCTCTATGTAGCTTGAATCCAAAATGGAAGTGTCTTTGTCACCACTTGCCATGATCACATGCTATCTCCTATTATTTTTTTTCTCAAAGAGAAAAATAATTTTTGTGAGCCAAAGAGATCCTGTATTATTCATTCATTGCTGCAAGGCTCTTTTGCTTCACGTAGATGACAGGACTTCCTGTTGTTCCTTTGTGCATGGTCTCATCTACTGATAAAAACTGTGAACTCAGAAAATTATGGTTCACAGACCCACATCACATCTTACAAGGTGACTGCAAGTCATCTGTTGCCCTTGGGAAAGAACAGATGGGCCAGCAAGAAGGTGACAGTGACACTCTTGATCCTTAGAAAACCCAGAGAGCCAGTTAGCATCTAGTACATAGTCATTGAAGAGCAGTAGCTTAGGGATAGACCTTCCCTGGGCAACTCACAGCCTGCAGAGGACAGCACACTACAACTGGTGGGCTAACTAACCCTCTAAGGCTATCTGCAAAGGCTTGTCAGCTTTGTGGATCCTGTGTGGGGCCTTCTGGGAGGCAGGATGAAAGCAGTAATACAACATCACTATGGCTAACACTGCAATGACTGTGTTCTATCAAACTTTGTCCCTTTGCTCTAGAAATAGGCAATAGATTCAGCGTGGGAACTACAGCAGGGCCTGTCATGTTCTCAGACAGTGCACAGATCAACATGCATGGGAGGTGAAAAGCCATCAGCACCATTCAAATAAAATGTCCAGAAGTATTTTTTGACTGAAGACAAGGACAGTTATATTCCAGGAAGACAGATCTCTATAAAACCTTACTTTAACATACCCAGACGCTATACATTTCACATGGAAATTCAATGTAGCAAATGCCCTTTTGATTTCTGGTTACTTGAAAAGGCAGGCACTTGAACAAGTCCACTTTGAAACTCCTGTCTGCCTTCTAGCTACTCTGTTGGGGCCTTGTCTTCTGCCTTTCCAGAGGAGGTGTGGGCAGAGTTTGGGAGGAGGCTCCTCCAGTGTTGTAGACCCCAGCTCCCATGTAGCCCAGGTTAGGCAGACCCATTCCGGCTAGAGAGGGGTCTGCATGGCTACCTTTGAAATACTTGCAGTTGGACATGAAAACTCTGAAAACAGGAAGGTAAGTGCTCTTGGCCATAAATAGGCAGCACAGTACAGCAGGAAAGAAAAAAAAAATTAAAAAGGAAAAAAGGAAATAAAAGAATAGGAAATAAAACGGAAAAGAAAAAAAAAAGTGGGGGAAGATATTAAAAAAGGAAAAAAAAAGGCAAGAGAAAGAAAAAAGGGGGGGGGGGCGGGGGGGGGGGGAAGGGAATGCGCAGGTACCGCTGCTCGGAGGGGCGGCAGCTCCGCAGCCGCGCCGGACAACCGCGGTACGCTCGGCAGCCCTGAAACCACCTCCCCCAGCCGCTGCTTTGTCGGCACGCGCACAGCCCCAGCACGCACCGAACCCCGGCACGCACAGAGCCCCGGCACGCACAGCCCCACCGCGCCCAGCCAGGCCGGGCGGACCACCCCCCCCCCCCCCCGCTCTCCCTCCCCGGGGGCAAGGCCGGGGCCGCCCCTTGGCTGCCCGCCTCGGGAAAGGCCCCATAAAGGCGGCGGCGACGGAGCGGGGGAGGCGTGGAGCAGTTCCGAGAGCGGTGGCGGTTGCGCTCCCTATGCACTGCAGCAGGTAAGCACCGCCTGCGCCTGCCCCCTGAGAGCTTCGCTTGCCGCTTGCTAAGCGTGCGCCGTCCTAGCCGTCCGGCGTCAGTCTTAGTGGGGGGGAAGTAAAAACCCTATACTTGCACCATGTCCTCCACTCCTCCGGTGCGATAGGCCCGGTGGAAGCGTCCTTATGCCTGTGCGGTGCTTGTAAATACTGCTGAACGCACCTCGGCGTTTGCTGGCCGTTCATTTTTGCCCATTCTAGCAGCCTGGCGTGGTGGTGGTGTGGGTTTTTTTTTGTGGTTATTTTTTTTTTGCGCCCCCCCTCCCCCAATCTCTGTCTCACTCTTTTCTTTCTTTCTTTTTTTTTTTTTTTTTTAAATGCTGGAAAAGCATAAGAGCAGTTGCCCTAATAGTTTATGACGAAAGCTGAAGAGTATTTTTGAAGCCTGAGTTCTTTTCCTATTAAAGCAAAGCAAATCTTGATTGATTTGATGCTGGTGCTCTCCTTGCCCTACTTATTATGGCAAATACTGCCACAATAAAAAAAGCAAGGAGAAGAATTAAGTGGCTAGCTCAGAGTCTGTTTTTTTTGGCACGGCTCTGGAATACCAGTGAGTACTCTGGGAAGGAGAAAGACATTTATTTAAGTGACAAAGGAAATGCTGTGGCTTCCTCTGACTCAACAAAAATCCACATTTCCAGCGTGGAATGTGTCCTCAGAAGGGATGTGCTGCAGTTGAAGTACAATTTTTTACAAATAATCCAACTGGCATTAAATGGGCCATGTTCTTGTGTAGTAGTGTGATTTTCATCATCTGAGAAAGTTATGAATAAGTCTTCACAAATAAATCTGCACTATTTTTACTGAATACTTGCCATAGGCTTTTGGCATGGACGTTGGAGATTATAAAGAGACTTTTTAAGCACAATGAGTTAAAAAATAGTGTATCCCTCACCCCATCCCCACTCCTTATTCACCCAGCAGTTGGTGTTAACAGTGCAAAAGAGCCCTGTTCCTTAGATCCAGATTAATAGCACATAGAAAATACTTCCACAGATGCATTAGCATTTTTAGTCATCAGAATTAATCAAAACCAGAGTGCTTAATAAATGCCCTGGCGGCTGTTCAGAGTCATAGCGTGATAGTTCTGCATCAAGGTACATAGCATCCCATTTGATGCACCAATGGGACAGGTGACTTGCTTAAATACAGTTCTGCCTCTGCTCAGAAATGAAGCAGTTGATCCAGCTTGTTGGAATTTTAGGACCTGGCTCAGAGTCTCTAAAGGGAAGTTAAAGTATATAAGCACTTCCATTGTACCTTCCTCTTGTTTACTGGTTACCAGAATGTTCCTTTATGTATTTTCAAGGAAATGTTTTAGCTGTCACAAGAAACTGTTTTTCAGAGGTTTGGAGAAAGCAAATGAGATGACATTTGAATTGAAAGACTTAAAGAAATGACTGAACATTCTCACCCCAATTCCTTAGCTTGACCCTGTAATAGGTTGCATTATTTAAAGCCATGCAAAGATGAGGCCATAAATAATTACGACAGTGGATGAAGCAAGTATGCATTCTTAAGAAGCTTCTTACCCAGTGCAACAAATAATAACATCCTGTCTTTGTTTCTTTCAGAATGATACAGGTCTTGGACCCAAGACCCTTGCCAAGCTCTATCATGCCTGTGGATATGGCTATGAGAATTTGCTTAGCCCATTCTCCACCACTGAAGAGTTTTCTCAGCCCCCTTGAGGACTGTAAAAGAAAAAACTTTGTGAACAGATTCAAACCCCTCAGACCGTGTCTTCATGTGAAAAGTGACTCTGAAGCTCAAAAGAGTGACTGGAGCCACTCGGCAGCCCGAGCCAAGAAGCGAGTTGTGTTTGCAGACTCAAAGGGGTTGGCCCTGACGGCAATACACACTTTCTCTGAGTTCCAGGAGCACCCTGCATGGGATCTTCAGTTTGACCTCTTAGGCCTTGAAGATATAACATCAGGCCTGAAGCTGCATGAGGAAAAAAACTTGATTCTGGATTTTCCTCGGCCCTCAGCTGACTACCTGGACTTCAGGAATCGCCTGCAGAAGAACTTGGTCTGCTTGGAGAACTGCACCCTGCAAGAGAAGGTGCTGTCAGGCACTGTCAAAGTGAAAAATGTGAGGTTCGAAAAAAAGGTTAAGGTTCGAATTACCTTTGATACGTGGAAGACCTACACAGATATTGACTGTATCTACATGAACAATGTGTATAGTGATTCTGAAAATGATACCTTCTCATTTGCCATTGACTTACCTCCTGCCATTTCCTCTGAAGAGAAAATAGAGTTTTGCATTTCTTACCAAAGTGGAGAACATACCTTCTGGGACAATAATGAGGGTCAGAATTACAAGATTGTCCATGCGGAATGGAAGTCTGATGGTGTTCAGATACCATTTGACAAGAAAGAATGTGTAGATCTTCAGACTTCAAGGAGAGGACAAGAGAAAGAGCCTGATCACCTAGGCAGTCCGAGGCTGTCCAGTGGTCTCTTTCCCCAGTGGCAGAGTTTGGGTAGGATTGAAAATTCCTCACCATATTGGTGATCAGGTCTAGCGAGGAAGCCTTCTTCCATTTGGCAGCAGAACATTGTTAGTTTTCTGGTTCACATGCTATGCAATGAAACCACCTAGCAAGTTTTGTTGACTGTCTGAACAAATCCAAATTCACTAGTCTGTGGGACTTG